>NC_090923.1:444942829-445567829 GCF_040938575.1 Ambystoma mexicanum | reverse complement strand
AATTCGTTTGGCACACTACTTGCCTTAAGAGAAGCATTTATAAAGTTACAGATGGCACTGATGAGCTGCGGAGGACATGTTTTTATAATCATAGATGAGCAGGCATTGCCTCTACATTGCGATGGTTTCATATGCTCTATGATTTTTAACAACTCACTTTCTGCCTTCCGGGGACACGTATGTGCCTCCCAACATTCTTTTGCACACTACCCTCTCCTTCCTATATTTGTTTGTCATGCCCCCTTCTGCCCCTTTGTCCTTTCTCTATAATCTCTGCCATCCTGATGGTTTCCCCCCTTTTCTTTCTCCCTTTACGATGCCTTATTGTCCTGTGCCGAAACCTCTGCTTCCTGCCAATACTCTGTTCTTCCTGTCATTCCCCTCTCCTCTGGTCTCAGCGATGCCAGCTCGGTTCCCGCTGCACCCCACTGTCCTGCTGCTAGATGAGCTAGTCCATCTTACCTAGATTCACTGTTGCTTGTCCCTGTTGCTTATTCTTGTTGAAGTCTCCCATCCTTGCCAACTTTCCCCTCCCTGGCGAACATCCCTACCTTGTCTCCAGTCACATCTTCCACTTCTTTTCCTGCATTCTACCTCTGGGCCTCTGTTCCCTGTCTTTACTGCTCTGGCTCACTGTTCCTTTTGGTCCACCGAACCTTTGCTTTGTGCATATACCTGCTGCGCAGTGCTGGACCATGCTGCCTAGATTGCTCATGCCCTTCCCTTTAGGCTGGGAAATATTGCTACTTTGGTGGATCTTGAGCTATGCTGTTTAATATGTTTGGTCTTGATTTTTCTGTTCCTCGTGTCTACTTTGAGCTTTGTCGAGACGATGGGGGAGTTAGCCAGCTTGCCACCATTTGCTGCTCTTTAGCCTGCTTGTATCTTTACCATCAAACTGTTGCTGCTGCTGAATGTGGAGATCCCTGTTGGTCCTGCATAGCCCAGATCAGTTGCGTTGTTCTCACTTTGTTCTAATTTGCTGTAGGACCGCTGTCTCCTTTATCCCTTTTGTTATTAACATGTAATTTGTGTCAAGTTTAGTAAACTGTGGATTGGAATTTCCCTTGTTTGCCTCTTCCTATATCTGTTTTCTCAGGTAATCTTGGATATGGGTACCTTTCAGTTCTACTCATGTCGTTTTTCTGCTGTTGACTTGTGGTCTGTTCCTCTCTGAGGCTCTGGTCTGCATCTTATTCCATCATGTTTTCAGTTTCCCTGGTTTTCACCAACTGCTCTACTATTATCTACCACCTGGTTGTATGACGAAGCCATCCATGAAAACATGGAAAAATGCTACCCTCAAATGTAACCCTGGGGTGTAAAATGTGTATTCAATTGGAAGCCGACAGGCATTTTGATGTTCTCTGTCCACCTGCTGGCAGACCTTCATGCTGTCCAAACTCTCCAACTGTAGGTCTAGTGGTACACATGAGATGACTACATGGTATATCCAGCTTGTTGCATCCATCAATTCTAAAATAATTGTCAATGTATACCTCAAGGTAAATGCCCTTTTGTCCTCGTTATCCTTGACCTATCATCTGCCTTTGACAGTCAATAATTCCACCATCACAGGCAGTTCTCTTAGGTGTATTTCTTCCTTTCTTCTGGGCGTAGGGGCCCAGGTCACATAGTCAATTTTTCTCCTGGCCTGCTATTGGTAACTGGGGTTTTCCCAAGGCTCCATCTACGTCAGCTGGCGTTTTAACACTCAAAATGATCTACTTTGGCTATTCTGTTCCTATTACATTACCTTTTCCCTGGCTCTCCTCTATGGGCCCTTCACGGTCTCTGTTTCTATAGGCAAGGAACTTTGGAATTATCTTGGACAGCTCACTCCTTTTTACTCATCAGATTCTTGTACTTTCTAAGAAGTAACATTTCCACTTTCACCGTCCCAAACCTATTCTGACTTTCCTTAATTTTTTGTAGGGTTGAGTTGACCCAGAATGTGGTCCTCTTGAATTTGATCTTTTTTTTTTAACTTCTACCTGTGCCTTCCTAAGTCATTTCTCCACCAGCTACTGGTCACCCAGAACATGGCGGGTACATTCTTCCTTGGCATCAAACATTTTGACCACATAAACCCAGCCTTAGAATTCTGTACTGGGTCTCATTTGGGGCATGGATCTCATTTAAAACAACTTGTATCATTCACTATGTCTTTGGTGGCATGAACCCAGTTGCCTCCAGGGTATGGCGACCACATGCTGCCCTACCAACTCCTAAAGACTAGCGTCACCCAGTTACGTTGGTGCCTGGCATCCAGGAGAAAGATGTGTGGGGAAAGGACCATTGGAGATGTCTGGCCTGTCTTTTGAATCCTCTCCCAAACGGCCATTTCCATTTCTGCAGAGTAACTCTTTAACCTTTTATGGCGGGTCATTTCACTGCTGTCTGACCTGCTTTGGGATTGTACTTTTGGCTCTTTGCATGCATGCCTGGCCTTAGGACGTGTCCTGCTCCCCCATACCCAGTCTCTGTGCTCTTTTTGCTCCTTGTTCTGTTGTTCGCCAAGGGTACATGTATGGCGCCTGTAACTTAACCTGCTTGTTCTGCTCCTATGAGCCCAGCACTCTGTCGATGTATGATGGGTACCTGTAGCACTTCACGCTTTCTGCTCCCCTTTGCAATTTTCTGATATTAATGTGACAAGGCTGTGAAGATCAGTTCCTCTCTCTCTCCCCTTTCACTTGTAATTCACACAGGGCACCTTTATAAATAGACTATTAATAAGTGAATGGGTTGACAGACAAAGGTAATACTCATTCCCTTAAATGAGCGCAGCCCAAAGATACAAATGTTCATAATCAACATAGCTTGGAAAAACAGTCTTGTGTCCTGGGGACTCCACCATATCTGCCCAAACCATCATAATGATGGCCACTAGAGTCTGAATCTTTTCAACTTTTAGATTGAACTGGGCATGTAGATGCTTAAAGGTTGTTATTGTCTTTGAGGGTATTTGCGACCCGGTCTCTAGGGCCCTATAGGAAGGGCAAAAACGTAGAACTCCAATCCCCCTTCCAGGTCAAAAATCATCTTTTTGGCAAGCCAGTGCAATTCCTGCCCCACCGGAACATAATTGTGACATCAAACTGTTCGCTTATTTGAAAAAAGCATTGTAATGACTTGAAATCTCGTGAGTAGGCAGTGGAAGCGATCATCAGCAACTGATATTTTTAATCCTTAGCGCCTCAGGTGGAGGACAATGTTGGGAATTAGTGTCCTGAAAGCCCCAATTAATAGCCACGATCGAGGCGAGGGCTGATAAGGAAGGCTTGGGGTTCCTACTTCATAACATTTCCCACATCGGGGGATGCTAATCTCTTTAGCACCCGCCCCTGGTTTGGGTAAGGAAGATATCTCCATCGCTTGTTTTGCGAACAACGCTATGCCAATTTGTCATGGGTTCTGTACCCCAGTTGTGCCCATTCAGCCCTTAAATCCCCTTCAAACCACAAATGCCCCCTATGACAAACTGAGTACCACGTTGTGGATAATAATGACAATAGGTAACGTCAGTTGGCAAGCGCTTTGAAACTTGATTCATGCTGATGGTGGTGCTAAGAAGCAAACATTATTAGAAAAGAAGAAGGTAGAAACTCAGGAAAAAACTGCCTTGGCATGCTGTATTACCATGATAACATAACTCCGAGGTGGAAGGGCCACAGACTGGCAGCGCGTTAGCCGATGTAGATCGGGATCTCGAGAGATGAGCTCATGTGCCAGTTGAGTAAAAGACAGCCAAGACAGCCAGGATTTTGCTCACAATGTGGCCGGGATTTGTGCCTAGACCTACACCACCCTGATTGGCTGAGCCTACCGCAATGCTCCAAAAGAGTGTCAAGGCGCCATCAAGCACCTCCTTTCAGTCAAACACCAATGATAAGTGACTATTGATAAGCATTCTTAGGTTTTTTTAAAATCCATTTGTGTCCAATTTAAGGGGCAAACAGCTATCCTCTTCTATATTGGGGTGTGGTAGGGGTGTATATCATGGATTTAGCTCGGTTTGTTTCAACTCCAGAGATCATCTCAACTCTTCGATCACCTGAAACAACTTAACCACTGGGTGCTTCACGCATAATAATGTATTGTCTGCATATAGGGACATTTAGTGTGCCCGGACCCCCTGTATTTTGAACCCTCCAATCTTTTCCTGATTATACGGACCAGAGGCTCCATGACCTGAGCGAATATCAAGAGTGGACAACCCTGTTGTGTGCCCCTCTGCTCTAATCGGAGACCAATGCATTTTATTGTGCTCTTATATAGTACTGAATGCAATACTCCTCCAAACTCCTAAGTGCTGTAATTACAGGCGTTATTATTGCCCCGTTTTGAACGGTACTTGATTTATTGATCTCTTAAGGATGAAAGGCTGAGCCGGTCCTGCTGTGGACTCGGGATGTGCAGGCTGCCCTCATGTCATGGACCAACGCTTTACTCGTGTTGCTATCCACACTTCCTATGGACCTCATTACAAGTTTGCTGTTATCCTGACGGTAAATCAACCTGCATGCCGGAAAACTGGAATATTGATACCTGCACTAGGTCTGGCAGTATTACCGGCGGATTATTTTTTTTGTTTTTTCGGTAAGGTGCCTGACTTTACCTCCAGCTGGAAAGTCAGCCACCTCACTGGCAAACTTGTAGATGGCTGGTGCAGGAAACGTGCAGGCAAACGGCGTATGCTGTCACCTCGGGCTTCATGCAGTATGACTAAAGCGAGTGTTTGCTGTAAAACTGCATGTTTTGGATTAAGCACCCCTGAGAAAAGCATACGTTTGTATATTATGAACTGGTTAGGGATGTGAACTCTAGTGACAAACCCCGCCAGGGCCTGTTGAATGTTTTCACTGCATGTGTCTGGGATGCAGTCTGACACTGTAACCCAAAGCTTTCTTTGCTTATGCGATTAGATCAGCCCCAGTTCCCATGCATTCTTCTGTATTGTTTGTGATTTTTATGGGGTTGTTTCTGGCACAAAACCACTTGAGCAGCGCTTTCTAATTGTGTATTCTTTTTAGAAGAATGTACAGAAATAATTTGCGATTCCATTTCGACCACCATTCCCAACTTGTTGGCCCTTTTCCGAGCCATCTCAGCACTACAACAAACACTCTCCTTTAAGGTGTACGTTCTAGTTTGTGCTACCTAGTACTCCTCCTTGCCACGGAAGGTTCTAGGATTTGCGAGGCTCTGTGCAACAAAAGACCAGCGAGACCTCATAATTTGCATGTGTATTTACATTGCAAGAAGGGACAATACCGAAAATGACCTCACAAGGAGTGACCTTAATCTTTGGTACTCTAGTGCATCACGTGAATTACACTATAGGAATTTAATGACACGAGACAAATAACTTTGGTTGATCAATATCATAAATAGTTTAACAAATCTACTCGCTTAAACGATGATTGAGGCTTTTTCAAAAATCTTTTACTATAACTGCATCACCTCTACGGACTCGGTTTTGGCAGATAAGTTGTATTAAGCAAAAATGATTTGCTCAAGGTCACATAGTTTAGTTAAGTAGTGAAGCTTGGATTTCAGACCACTCTGTAATGTAGCTCCTTGACTGACGATATTTTCTCAGCTCTGGTTGGAAGAAATATATAAATAACCATCGGAGAACTATATAACTCTTCCTAGAAATACATCGGGCAAAAGGAGAATGAAAGCAATGGAAGCTTTCAAGTAAAGGAATTCTAAGTAATACAAAACGAATCATTCACATCCTGGCTCTGCAGCTTAATTTGAAGACTTAATGAAACACAACCTGCAGCTTGTAATTATTCACAATGCAAAGAAAATGTTAAGTTCCCCAATACAATACCACTTTTTTGTCCATGACATGGATATAAATGCAAGAGTTTATAATGAGAGGTAAGGGGTCATTTTATGACTCCATTTAAGCGTCTCTAGAGAAGATCCATATTTTGCTAGTCAAGTTGTGGAGCTGTGTAGGGACTTTCAGATGCAACATTCCCCACCAGCTCTCATCACCTCAACATTGATGCTAAAAAGGACAAATAGCTGCCATTTTAACTGCATGACCACAATGCCATTTTCTTTAATGGCTTGTAAGGGCACATCCTGCTCCTGTTCACAGTTTTGGAGGTGTGTGGGGGCCTTTAAGGCCCCAGGAGAGTGAGGCACTAGGCAGCAGTGCGCACGTGGCCAATGCCTGTCTGTGGTTGGCCCAAGCTTTATTCAAATGTGTTGAGAGTATGGTGGAAATATCATTGGAGATTTCCATTGATTAACCTTTTCTGTGATGCAATATATACTTATTTGGAACATTGACATGATGACAATTAAGTTGTAGACAATGAGGTGGCAGAGGGCATCAATAGCTGATACAAATCTAATGTTTCTACATTCCAATGTTCCTCCTTTTGGTATTTGTATTTTAAACAGAAGATTGTAAACTCATCGACAATTGCTGCCTGCTCATGATGGTACATCACTTAAGCAATAAGTACCCTGGTAATGCCCCCCCATGAGGGTAATATTGCTATAAGGTTAATATTGCTATTAGTTCCCTGGCACGTTGTACCAGTGTACTAATGGTGTTTTTTTTTAAAAAAAGTTTAGAAACAACGTGGCTGATGCTTGGCAGCATTGAAAGGAAGGAGGGGCCTTATTTTCCTAATATTTAGGAGGTTGAGGCATGCTATTTCAGTTTTTGAGATGAAAGTAGTGAGGGTGTGAGAAGGGCCATAGATATGTAGCTTAAGGACAGTAGGTGGGGGGGTTGTCAAGTGAGAACTGGATAGACAAAGGAGACGAGAGAGAGAATTTGGCAGGTAAGAGTACAACACCGGAGAGTTCAAAGCTATCCATTATGTAATGGCCGACAGTTGGAAATGTTGATCAGAGGCTGGGTCAGGAAAAGAGAAGAAGAATTGGATGTCATCTACAACAAGTTGGTATGAGGACCCAAAGGAGATTAGTGCTTCAAGAGCAGAGGTGTAGAGTGTAAAGGGGGGGGGACCCAAGACAGAACCTTATAGAACACCAACAGTTAGAGGAGTGAGTTGGTGTTGTTGCAGGAGACATTGGCGAGGTGCTAGGTAGGATTAAATCCAGACAAGGGCTTGATCGCAAATCCCAAGAAAAGAGAGGGTTTTAAGGAGATCAGACTTAATCAAGAGTGTCAAAGGCAGCAAACAGGTCAAGGAGAATTAGGATTGAGGATAGGTGGGAGCCTCTCTTCTTTGCCAATCCTTCCTTAAAATCTTCTGGAATAATAGACAAAACAATTCTGTAGCAGCGTTTACATTAAAAAGTCTGTTTGTAACCATAAAAGGTATGAAACGATTCCTTTTTAGATCATCATAAATAGGACATACAAATTAAAAATGGTAAATGGTCTCCAGAGATCATATTTTGCAATATCGGTTTCGCCACCAGACTAGCGAGGGGTAAAAGATTTCATCTACATTTACCAAACAATGCCACAATAGTGCCCCAGTCGCTTCCCAGGATAGGACGAGCTTTTTGATGTCTGTGGTGAAGTCCTGTATTGTGGTTATCTACTTGATATCAGGAGGTTGGGAGTGTCAGTGGTAGATGGCAAAAAGGATGAAGGAGCAGAAGTGGGAGGGAGCACATGGGGTCGTGGAACTGACAGATGGGCAGGGCTGTAGATCACAGGGTGCACAGTGGAATGTAAAGGGAGAAATAGTTAACCAGTTTGTAGGGTGGGGAGTGGGAGGGACTGCCCATGAATAGATGTGAATACAAAGAGGAATTGGAAAAGGGACCTCTGTTGACGGGAGAGCAAATCACATGTGAAGGTGGCATGAAGAGATAGGACACAATCGCAGCAGTCTGAAAAGAAGGCCAGTTGCAAAGTTGACTATTTGTTGAGTCTACAATGAGGGCCCAAGAGGAGTCAAGCAGATTAGTTGCGACTGCTTAAAACAAGTGCATAAACACAGGATGATCTGTGCAGTTTTGTGTGCAAATATTCGCCGAGGCACTGAATTGTTGGTTGAAGTTTAAATGTCGCTCCCTAATACGATATGATGGCCACAGCTGCAATTCCTGGCACATGTACACTTCCATGCTCATAGGAGGGTAAATCCTTGACCCTTTGGTGCACACTTTTTCATTCTTCGGTCACATTCGTTAAGGTGACCACTCCATCCCTCCCTGGACAATGTTCAATGGCAACTACAGCATATATCTTCACACGGTGCTCTCTGTGCCAAGCAGTGTTTTGGTGGCTGGCTTGTATAATCTGTTCGATCCAACTGCTATACAGCATTTTTTGTTTTCAATGTTCAAGTAAAAAGAGCAATTCTCACGGTAATTATTTAGTAATTTAATGACATTTTATGGACAATACATCAGCTGTTTGGTATCTTCCTAACGTTTGCCTGTTTTCTAGGATCCAAGTGCCTAAAGAAAGCCAAGTTGTTTTGTGTTTGTTTTTTGTAAAATGCCTTTTGAAAGCCCACGCCCTCCTGAAGATCCTGCTCTGCCTTTGTGTCCCTGAAATGGATCCTGTGTTGACAAAGGGACTATGAAGGACACATGTCGGCTTTGCTCCTTTTGCATTCTTTCTCTGAAATGGATCTGCCTAGGGCAATTTATTTTGAATGTTTGTGTAGTTTCCATCTAGTACACTGCTATGGTAATAAGCGATTTTCTCACGAATTTAGCCTATCGTGTTTTATTTCTTTTTATGTGGCTGTGATGCATACAAGCTGTTGCAATTTCAGCTGAAATCTGAATTTCAAAGCCTAGAGCCTGGAATACGAGTGTTCCACTGTGCGTGTGTTTTCTTTTTTACATCTTTTTTTTTTTTTTTTTTTACAAAAGCTTAGCCACATCGGAAAGTGAGCAGACGCCCAATGATGATTTAGCGTTGGTAGAAATTTGGGATAATCCAATACATCTGCAAAATATGGCCATGATGATATACTGTCAAGATATATATATATATTACAGGGGCTGCGGTAGCGGGCATGTAGTTATGGTTAAGTTGCTCAACTCATAGAGCACTTTTTGGGTGGCTTATAACTTGTCCTCATCAAACTTTGCTACAAAAGTATATGGCCCCGTCAGAACAAAGTTTGGTGCAGTTTCATCCATGTGGACGAATTTATAGAAGGGGTCCCACAATTTGTGGAAATCCACATAGACGCAATGAAAAACAAATTTTGCTTGCGCCTACAGCCCAAACCGCTGGACGGATTTTTACCAAATTTGCACCAGGAGTGGCAGATTGGTCCCGAAAGCGTGCTTTTGTAAATTTGGTGTTAATCCGTCTTTGTTTTTTTTTAATTGTCAAAAAGTCGGTCAAAAGAATTTAGTAATATCTGGATCTGGTCCGTGCACTCACTTCCCGATTCATACGCGCACGCTGGTTGGAGGCTAAAAAGCAAGTGGTGCGTCATATTTTTATGAACCAGTCGCCATGTTGGATCTGCGGGCAGCCGCCCCTATCCACAGATATCGCA
The DNA here is from genome assembly GCF_040938575.1 of Ambystoma mexicanum. Taxonomy (NCBI): domain Eukaryota; kingdom Metazoa; phylum Chordata; class Amphibia; order Caudata; family Ambystomatidae; genus Ambystoma; species Ambystoma mexicanum. The sequence goes on along the minus strand of NC_090923.1, from coordinate 445,558,347 downwards.
GTGAGAGTCTGGAAAACGCATTTGGGGTTATTTGCTGGTCGAAGGATGGCCTGGAAAGGGTGCAGGAGTGGAATAAAGTTGACATGGAGCCATTTTTATAGGTGGAAAAAAGGTGTGCAGGTGCTGCCGAGTCCGCGGACATATCTGCTGACCTTGGATACCACGTCCGCAGTCACTTTTGGTTTCCGCGGATATCATTTGGATTGCAGGGGCTTTAAGGCGCGTCTTGTTTTTTTTAGATGTATTGTGCGTACCTGTTATATGGTTTAATTATATTGTGGTGGTTGTAGTACAGTAACGTGTATAGTAATTATAGGTGCTGTAAGGGAATTATACAGTATTTGTAATATGGGGGAATGATCTAATTTAGTGTATATGGTATTTGCTCCTTGGTAGGCTGGACTACTGCAATAGCCTCCTCCTTAACATCCCCCTTTGTTGTCTACACCCCCTTCAGCTAATCTAGAATAGGGCTGCAAGACTTATCCTTGTCTTTAAGATAGGGATCATATTGATTCCAAGATGGCCGCCACCCTTTGAGGACGCACTTCCCCGCTCCTCCGCCCAGACAAAGATATATAAAGGAAGGAAAAACGCATAACTAACCTAAAACGCTAGCACAGCAACAAGATTTATCTGCCTCATCCACCAAAGACTACTGCCAGCCCGGATCCGACCGCATCCTGTAGCCGGTAACTGCTGCTCGCCAATGCGGCAAAATTTCGAGCGAGGCCGCGCCACACCCAGCAAGAGCCGGTAGCACTGAAAGACCTGGCTTCCCACATCAAGAGGGCTCGGAGGATGCAGGCGGGGGCGAGAGGACACGCACCAGACCCATAACCTGCAACCTCTACCAGCAATGGCACGCCCCCCGGGTCTCCCTCCCATCGAATGCTGAAGGAGCGGTTACAAACGCGGGAACAGAGGAGAGGCAGACCGCGACCCGGACACCGCCAGCGATGGCAGCGGGACACAGAAGAGAACCGTGAGGACACCCGGACAGGCGGAGGTAACGGCTCCCCCCCTCAACTGGGGCATCGCCTTAAGACCTGGTCCCCATCCCTTGAGCAAATCCACCTGCCGCTCTAACAAGCCCCTGGCATCGGCCCTGACGTTGCGATCCTCTTTGCAAGGGAGAGAATTCAGAACGGACCAACACAGCGGGATAGAACCAGGGAACCCGCCAAAGACCCGGAGCATCCCCAAAGTACCCGACAACCCGGAGACAACTGCCTCGACACCGGCGCTCCCCCGGAAGGTACGTGAAGCAAACGGCAGGGGGTTAAACTAAGGAACCAAAGCGTCCAAATGAAACAGGCTCCTCCACGGCCACGTTAGCCGGAAGGCCGGCCCATACCTTCTAGAGGGCACCGACCACCAGCCCTATCCTCCTGATCCAGACAGTCTCCCCGCGCATAGCTCTCCTGAGGAGTACAACCCACCCCCACAACCCCAGATCCCCAAACGTAATCCTAAAAATGTTCTCATTTTGAAAACTGATAGAGCCGGCACTTGGAGACCCCCGGGAACCTCCTCACTCCCTGCCGCCAGCTGCTAAGACCTGCGCCTGGGAGGAGGGAACTGAAGCCGGCCCACACCTCCAAGAGAGCACGGATCGCTAGCTCCAACAACCGGCACCGGTCTCCCACCGTATTCTTTCCATACGGGCAACATACTCTGGGCCCGCAATACAGGGCACAAACAGCTGAGCGGCCCGATGCTGCAATAACATACGCCAGAGGGAGTCCCGAGCCCTGCGTTCCCTGGAGCCCTCCCGGGTCGCGAGACCGCCCTCTTGCTCCCGGCGGGCCGGCCCAGCCAGAAAGCACGGAAGGAGATGGGGCTGATTCAGTGAAGGCGAGGCACTGGGTCCGCTGGGGGGCAACTCACCGAACAATCTCCACATGAAGGACTGCTAAAACCAAGCAAAGCACACACATAGTCAAGAAAGGGCCCGTAGCGGGGGGGGCCTCTGAGCACAGGTTCAGCTAATCAAGTGCCTAAGGAGGGGACAGAGAAGGAAACATCCCCAACCAGTCCAAACAACATACCCCTACAACAACCCCAAAACCCACGGTGGGAGGAAGGACCCCTCACGACAAAGACCAGCATGACTCTGGAATAGCGGGGAACCAGAGGGCCTGGAGGGGAACCTTAATCATACGAAAGGATACGGGACACGCATTGCGTACTGAGCCTCTTGCACCTGAACACGCCGCCCTACTGAAGCCAACCAGTGAGGAGAGTCCCCCGGGAACATCCACAGCCATCCCGGGACAGCAAGGAGCCACACTTCTACCCCGACATCAGCTGCACAACACAGATGCCCGGGGCCAAACCAAAGAGCACCCCAGCAAGAACCAGATCCACACCGAAGGGGCGAAACGGACAATTGCAACTATTCTGGAAACAACCTCAGGAGGGGAAACGATATAGGAACAAGACAGAGGACTCCAACGCAGAAACGGACATAGCAGAGACGGACACCATGGCACTGAACAAAGAGGACCTACAGAAATGCCCGAGAGGCATGGAGAACAGAATGATGGAATCCCTCCAGACCCAACTGGGCACAATCCGCGAGGATATAAAATCCTCCCTGCAGGAGATGAGGAAGGGCATCGTAGAACTGGGGGATAGAGTGGACACCACAGAGAGAGGCCTCTCAGAGACAGCGGAAGAAGTAAATCGGAACAGCATCCTCCTAGAACAGATCTCCAAAGCCACACACAACCTTGAACTACAGACTGAGGACCTCGAGAACCGCTCACGAAGGTCCAACATACGAGTCAAAGGTTTGGCTGAATCGATCAGGGATAAAGACCTCAGGGACTCAATTCAACTATGCTTCAGCAGCATGCTCAATGACATCCCACCCGAAACCATATCTATCGACAGGATACACAGTGTGGGTCCCAAGCGAAATGATCCGGGAACTAGACCCAGAGACGTGCTCATGGCAATGTCCTCCTACTTAATGAAGGAAGAAATCTTACGGGCAGCCCGCAAACAGACAATCACCATTAATGGCAATCAAATCCAACTCTTTCAGGATTCAGCCCGATCCACGCTACACAAAAGGAGACCGATGCAACCAGTCACAAGAGCACTGAAAGCCAAAAACATCATATACAGATGGACATACCCCTTCGGACTTCAATTTACATGGGAAGGCAGGCCACAGCGGATCTCCAATTGCGAAGAAGGGATAACTCTGTTGCAGCTTGAGGAAGAAGAGGCACCCCAGAACAAAATGGAAACACGCCATCCGAGGAAAAAGGGTGGACCCAGACGATGGGAATCGTCCACCGACACCAAACGCTGACACGAAAAAGACCCCACACCAGTAGGGTCCGAACCAAGATAGCCTCAAAAGGAACAGGCTCCACATGACAACAACGAACGCCACAGAACCCGTAAACGGAACGATGATGGAGCCAACAACCATAAAACGAACGTGACAAAAGGTAAATTATAGAGGAGATTGAACTAAGCCAGGGTGGACTGAGGGATGGGGGGAGGTATCTTGGATCTCACGACAAGCCCGGATGCACCCTGGCGATTGGGACGCTGGGGGACTCGAGGGGCCCAACGCTCCGGGGGGAACCCGGAGGAGGCGCAGAGACACCTCGGTCTCACCACCATGAGGGTGAAAACAAGTTCACAAGTTTATAATGTTTTTCGTTCAGTTATGTTGGGCTGGGAATGTACTGGGATATGGTTCGCGACAACACACCAAACACAATCTAACGCAAAAAGAGGGCATACAGATGAAGAAGAATCCCCTACACAAGACTCCTGCCTGAACTAACGGTCATAACACTGAATGTACAGGGCCTAAACTCGGCAGTGAAACAGCATAGTATATTAACACGCCTGACGGAACTCCAAGTCGCAATAGCCTTCCTGCACGAAACACACCTGCTCGCGCCAGATGAGTAACAGAAAGCCTTCCCCAAAACAATAATTTGCTTCCAGAGAAGGGGGGGGGGAAAACAGGGGGGTCGCAATTCTTCTAAACGCGAACCTACCATTTAAGAAAAAGACAGTATACAGAGATACTGAGGGTAGATTCCTACTACTCAAAGGGACCCTGCTCAATCAAACATATACTCTGATTGCACTATACGCCCCAAACAATAGACCAGATATCTTTCTGGGTGGAATCCTATGGAACCTGGGTAGCCGGTGCGAGGGACAAATAATAATAGGGTGAGATTTGAACTGCATAATGGACCCCATGTTAGACAAGACCCTCCCTCCCACCATGGCAGACGGCAGGAACAGACGAGCACTGCGCAAGCTGTTCAGAGAGCTAGAGATGATAGAGAGATGGAGATTCTTCCACAACACAGAAAAATAATTCACCCATTACTCACCGGTACACAGGGGCTATTCAAGGATAGACATGATCCTAACTTCATCTACCCTAATCCCACAAATCGAAGATGTACAGATAGGAGTTCAATACCTCACTGACCACGCCCCAGTCATATTAAAAATGATCCCGATAACAGAGACACCCCGCCCTAACAGACCCTGGAAACTGAATGAGCTCTTACTTAGAGACATATGGCCTCATTACATGGTAGGTGGTAAACCATGGCGCTATTAGCGCCATGGTTCATGCCGGTAATTTACCGGTACCGCCTTGGAGGAAAGGGGAATTACCGCCCTATTCCAAGGTTGGGAAGACGGTAATTCCTCCTTCCTCCATTGCCCTTCCCCATTCCAATTTTGGCCCCATAGGGCATAATGGGAATGGGGAAGGCGCTAATTACGGTACCGCAAATTGCGGTACCGTAATTAGCACCCCGGTCCCTTTGCGGGTTCGTTTTTTAACGGCTGCTAAAAGCAGGCGTTAATGTACCAACCCGCAAAGGGACCTCGTAGTAAGGCGGTAAGGGTTTACCGGTACCGGTAAAATACCGGTACCGGTAAACCCTTACCGCCTACTGTGTAATGAGGCCGATTGCCCTTAGAGCCCAAATGGAAACGGCACTGGAAATTTTTTTTTTTTTTTAAAGTTTTTATTAATTTTATTAAACCAAACAAAAATAAAAACCAAACCTGCAGTGCATATATCGACAGTTCAATTGTTCATTCCTTAATTTTGGCCACTGCTCGTCCCGCCCCACCTCCCTTTATGAGCCTATTTATTCCATACCTTCTGTATCTGCCGCACGTGGCGGGGTCTCGCTGCTCGTGGATCCTGTCGGGTCTTGTATTGTTCCAAACAATTCCGCTATTAATGATCTCCATGCCATCAAGGTTCCTGCCTCCTCCTCCCCCCCCCACGTTGCTTGCCTCTTGCCATACCATTGTTTCTGCCTCCGCCCATTTCTGCAAATCTTTCCACCACACCTCCACCCGTGGCCTGTGGCATGTCTTCCATCCCATGCCAATTCTTCGTTTTGCAAGCACATATGCTAGATCTTTCAATTTACCAACATGCTTAAGTTTCTTTGATCTGGGGAACCCCCCAAGCAAGCAGGCCCAGGCTGTGTCTATTATGATTGTGACCCCCTTTTCCGCTAGTTTCTGCGCCACTTCACCCCAGAAGCGCTCTGGGGTGAACCTGCCCTAAAGCTGAAATATACTGGAAAGAAATACTGGGACACATAAGAGAAATCACTGGGAGACAACTCCCCTATGACCCAAAGGTAATTCCATTGGGTGCCGCAGCGGAAGGCATCTATGCAGAGACAGGCAACAACGCAGCCCTGATCACGCAGTTACTAAACGATGCGAGGACAACCCTGGCCCAGGGATGGAAAAACTCTGAGAGGCCAATAGTTGCGTGCTGGTGGGTCAAAATATGGCACATATTGGCAATGGAAAAGGTAGGGGCCATAAAAGACAACAAATACTTGAAATTCAGAGAAATCTGGGACCGATTCATAGACTATGTCACAGACAGAGAAGCCTATTTCCATAGACCTAACCTGCTGAGAACGATCCGGAACTAAGGCCCCTGATAGAAAACGGAACGAGCACAGTTGGGGGGGTGGGGGGGGGAATGAACAAAAGGGGATATATGCTATTCAAGTTATTACAGACTAAAAGGGGGAGGGGGGAGTTACAAAGATAAAACTCATGGGCTTCCTACAGGCTGGAAAAGAGGACTAGGGGGGAAAAGAGAACGGACAAAAGTACAACGCAAACATTTCTGTATGTTACCTTCCACATGTATGGCTGTAACTTAAGTCCATGAGATGAAAATAAAGTTGGGGAACAAAAAAAAGATGGGGATCATATCTCTGCTGCCCTAAAAGGTGTTTTATAGGGCACCTACTGCTCAGCATTGGCTCCTGGTGGTTGCAAGGATGCAAGTCAAGATCCTCTATTATTGATGAGGCTTTCTGGGTCCTGGGACTACAAATCTCCAGCTTTATCTCCCTTTATACTGCCCTGCTAGAGCCCTCTGCTCCTCTAACTCCAATTCTCTCCTTGTCAAATGCTTTTTGAAATGGACAGCATGAGGCGTGTCTCTCTCTTCAGCCAGTGCCTCTCTTTGAAACAGCCTTCCTGCTCCTTTTACACTTCAGCTGGATTTCCTTAATTCCGGCCACTTTTCAAAACTCATCTTTTCTCTTCCTGTTTTACTTTATCCCTTCCCTTATAACACATACCGCTGCCACTGAGACTGGTGACCCGGTCCCTCATGAACCTCACAGGAACCTGGCCATTTACCTAATCGATACCAGTACGCCCCCCTTCAGCACTGTCCTTGCGGGTCTACCGCCAGGCGGCTATGTACCGCACCCTTGGGATTCCTGTGGCCGAGCAGTTAGCCAGTGGCCTCCCACCTTGGCATCTCTTGGCACTTTCTTTCTGGGCTCCTATGAGCACTTGGCAATCCCTACTCCCCTTTCCATGTATGCACTTCTTTTACTGCACAATGCATATGTGTATTTATAGCAGCATTGTGTACATTTTTGGGGGATAAGTAAGGGAAATGCAGATGCAAAAGATTTCTTAAACATTCTTAAGTGGTAGTTGGTGTGTGGAAGTTTAATATGTTGATAGGGTTATGGAGAATTTTTTTTTTTTACTGATTGGCGCATAGATGTGTGACAGTTTGAAAGCAGGCAATAAGGGAGTTCTAGAAACATGACAGTAAGAAGGGTAGAAGGGCTGTCTTGTGCAATGATGTGCACGTGCAGCCCAGGTTTTTTTAATGATGCATGGCCTGAAGAGGGGACTGCAGAGACCGCGGATAGTCATGAAGGTGTATGGATTAGGGTCCTTATTGTATGCTAGAGAAAAGTATTTGGGACAGAAAATTGTTTTGCGCTTTTTTCTTTTTCTCTAGTATACAATTGTCCATTATTTCCATTAGTATAGTAGAAAATGCTAATGCTAATATTAATGTTGGAATAGCTTATTGACTCTAACTACTTTACTTTTTTTGGTGTTTTTAATTTTTTTTTTGCAGGAGTGGGCAGGAAGTAAGGTGGGGAGGGAAATAAGGAAAAGGGCCACAACCACAGATATGGAGGGGCAGGTGGACAGGGGCTGAAGTTGTGCGTGCATTAAATCTAAGGTAGGGTGCAGTGTTTCTCATGCTCTTTGATTATAGCCTCGAAAGGACTTTGAAATGGCTCCCCAGTGCAGAGTGATGTTGCAGTATATACAGAGTACTGTTGTCTTGGAAAGATGGCTTGCAAAGTAGCTGGTGGGATTGTGTGCCCCACAGGAGTAGCCTGTGTGGTGGCAGTATTGGTTGAGGAAGATGAGGTAGAGGAAGACAGCATACTACTTCCTGAGAAAGAGACATCCTTTCGCAGAGAATCACAGTGGTTGGATTTGGTGTGGCGGCACATGGAGATGGTTCCGTAGGAGTACTGGCCAGGTTTTTCCGCGACAATGTTGTACTCCGTGCATTTCACCTTGGTAGCCCTAGCCTTCGGTACATACCCAACGGTGGTACAGAACCACCACACCCATCATTCTCTGAGTGCTGGAGGTAAGCATTTCCTCTATCTCATCTTCCTGGTCCTCTTGATTCTTTTCTGCATCATTGCACTTTTTTTGTTGTCCAGGCCCTCTCGGCTGGTGGTGGTGTTGGCTCCTGGGGAGGATTAATGGCCATGGCTGATGCTATTTTTAAAGTTAAATAGCAGTTGTGCTAATATTCTTCCAAGCATGGGCTCTGTCCTAGATTGCAGATGAAAAATCAGTAAGAGTAGGTCTAGGAGGTGTGCTAGGGTACATTTTCAGCTTGAAACTTCCTAGATGAGATTGACATGCATTTTCGAACGGTTTGCGATGCGCTGACCCGTTCTCAAACATGTAATCACGCCGCGCGCTTGGTTATGTGACACTGTCTGGAAAGTCTGCAATGATGTCAGACGTTCGTGAATGTCACTGAACAAACAACAGTGCAAAAAGTTGCAGAAAGAAGTGCATAGAAGGGTTAAAAATGTTGCTACGAGGTGGGGAATGGCACAGTTTTAAGTTCAAACTTTTTACATCGGCCGGAAATGCTGCTATATTAGGGGTGAGTATGATATTAGGAAGTTTTAGCCAATTAGGGTGCACTGGTGAATGAATACCCATGACATGACGTGATGTCATGAATGAGATTTGTGATGGCATCTTTGATGTCATGGGTGTTAGTCCTGGCAGTGCACACTGGTGGCACGAGTTATGGTTGCTAAGCTTACCATAACTGTCGATTTACGTTTTTTTTCTCGGTTTTACCTGTAACCATAACGCCCCTGTAACAGCGTTTTTCTGTTGAATTTCATAGGTTTTTGCTAGTGCAACTTAACCATAACGTCCCTTTAACACTGCTTTTGTTAGTGAATTTCATAGGTTTTTAGTAGGGCACTGTAAGCAGAACATTGCTTTAGCATAGTGTTTTCTATGAAGAGGATAGGTATTTGGTACAGCAACATAACCATAACGTCCCGTTAACAAAGGTTTGTTACTGATTCCTTGGCTGCCCTCATGATGAACGTGTGGAAAGGGCAAATTGTCTGGTGTATGTATCTATTTGCGCTATCCCTTACTTTTCCGAATAGTGTTGGTGTATCGTAGCAATTACAGATCTACATAGTAAATGTTGTTTAGTGTGTCGGTAGGCTCTCTTTTCGTGTTAACAGTGCATGGTAAATCTGTGCCGCACACTACTGGCCTAGATGACTACAGATGAGCAATATGGACGTTTCCTAGGGAGACTGCACCTGGTTGGCGTATGTGCAATCACACTGGAAGTATCTGTAGGACTCCATTAGTGACCGCATGTCCGCATCTTCAACTTCACTTTTAAGTAGTTGTGGAAGCGCACGTGTTTCCGTTCCACACCTAGTCCCATGCATAGGTCATCCACTGTATGCTGGTAACACCACCCCTGTCGCCAGCTCTACGGATTCATGCAGTAGACTACCGCATTTAAAGTACTGCTGCCGACTTCGTGGGTGACTCTGCAAACCTACCAATGTGTGGCTAAAGCACTCCTAACTGTATAACGGCCACTGGTAAACAAGGAACAGCAACCCGCAGTGTAACCTGGGTGTGTTCAATGTCGCATTACTTTGATTTATCTGCTGCTTGCCTTTCCATGACCCGTGAAACAGATACATTGTGTCTGCACTCAGCAGTGTGACGGAAAGTATCAAGAGGTTGCCTGCCGGTCGTACAGTTGAAGAAAATATGTAACTGCAGGTGGAACAGTCTGTAGTAAGTCTGCAAAATGGCAAAGCTGGTGCACTTTGGTCACACACATACTAGTGCATGTAAAGGCAAGTAAGGAAACAGCAGAAAATGCAGAGTCCAAACAATCTTAGTGGTGGTTAGAAAAGCGCTGTAGCTGCATGGGTCGCAGAAAATAAATGGCTTCCTGCTGCACATAATGAAGCTGTGTTTCATGTTGTTGTAAACATTCTCATATTCCACAATATATGTATATCCGTGAATGCTACCCCTAACACTAATGCCGTAGCATAAAGTGTTTGTACTGCATGTGACGACAACTGAAATGAAAGCACAAGGGACCAGTGGGCAGACTACCGCTCTTCCAACAATTACGTAGGGTACTTTCATGTACAGCATTTGCCACATCAGCTGCGGGCAACAAGATGGGCACTCCTGTAGGGCAGCAGAGCTGTAAAACAACCTTTGCGAACCCTATGCCGTGCTACAGACCCTTACCCGGCAAAGGGCATCGTATTGTGCATGTACTGCAACACGCTACTGTACAGAGGGGGAAGGTACTTGGAAGTGTGTGGGAACGGTCCTTACAGGAGCATTACAGTGACTGGTGCCTATGTAGGTGAGGGCCACCCAATAATTCCGTCTCCCGGCATGTCCCCTATAGTATCCATGCAGGTGCTGCCCCTTCTGTACCGGACCTTTCCTGCCGTTCCTTCTGTGGCATGTGTGAGAACACGATAATAAATGAAAATGAACTGGGGAAAGGAACAAAGGTAAATAAAGCACCTTTCACAGATCAACAACGGAATAACCAATGCACGCATGCAGTGCGGGAGACGTGGCAGTGTGCTAAACACTGTAGTTCAATCGGTTAGAAAGGGGGTCGCTGTACAAAGTGGTTTCTTTACATGTTGCAGAGCGTTTTCAAGTGTGTCACTACTTTCAAGAAGGGCACCAAGCCAATTTAGATGGGGTGTGCAGAAATCGGGATAGTAAGATGAACGTTATAGCTGGGGAAAAGTATTAGTGCTGTGAAACGTCATATTCCCATGGGCAAAGTATGCCATTGGCACATGTCGAACAAAGGCACAAATACACTTCTTTGCAATGTACCGCGCATTCTGCATTCATGGACCACCATCGGTGGCTGCATAATGCGATAGAAACTTATGCAAGAGATCGGAAACAAACGCATGAACTGGGTGTGATGCTGGAAATGCATTGGAGGGACAGGGCCTCTGTATCCTTGTCCTTTACTGCTTTTTATCGTGTGGTCTGTATGTTTTCTGCGCAGGAGTTCACGTGGGACTCCTGGCGGTGCAGCTCTCTATCTTTTGGTTTGGTGAACAGACCCATGGGATACCCTTATGGCACCCATGGGTAGGGGTACAACCCCGTGCCCCTAGTGTATGTTTTTGAGCACCGGTGTGTGACCCACAGAGCAGGGTACGGGCTGGTGGCAGCTCTGTGCTGAAATGACTGATGCGCTGAGCGTCCTTCATTTTGGGATGCCCAGGCCCTTTCATTGGAATCGGTAGATTCCTGATGGAGACAAAATGGCCCCCATGGCCTCTTGCCTTCCAGCACCTGTTACCTTGATCTTCCCGAAGTCCCGGGAAGCCCTGCCTCTGTCCCTTCCCCCTGACTGGCTGTTGGGTGGAAGTTCCGTATATGGTAGTGTGGGGAAGTGCCGACCAGACTGGCTGGAGCCTTCTCAAACGACCGTATGTTGCGGGTATGCCTGTGGGTGGGACCTGGGTGAATGGAGTGTGTGACGAATATACATTCTATGTTGTAGCTGTCTAGTATCTTGTGTTTGACCCAATGGTTGAGACAGCCCTGCCCGAAACCGGTATGAATGCAGTTTGGAGTGTTGAATGGCTCGGTACTTGTCCCAATACACATTACTTGTTGCGAGTGTCTGGAGAGAAGTGAATGGCCTGAATACCTTGTGTGCCTGATTGGCTGCCTGCCTGCATGAATGCCCATAGTCATGATTGGATGCTTGAGTGTGACCCAGCGGAATGAATGGGAGATGAACAGTATATCTGGGGACCTCTCACTGCTAGGAATCGTGTTCAGAAGCTGAAGTCCACTATGACGAGTAACTGGAGTAACTGAAGCTTGATCCTGGAGCCCTGCTGGATGAGAAGAATTGCTGTTGCTCTCCTTCACAATCTGAAAGCTGTTGTGCTTCAAGAACTGAACCAGAGAGGACCTGGTAAGGCGCCATCTTCCCGAGCTACGAGGGTCCATCGTGTACAGCTGATCTTTGCCTAAGCTCCCTGGTAGATAGACCTTCGACAGGCTGCCGACCCGATACGGGGACTGCTGCGGAACTCCAAGGAGAAGCGGCCGGACTATTGTCCGCCACTGTCGCCGACCGCCGTCGCCGACTGGAGCCGCCGTGCTCCCGTTGCCTAAGAACTTCATTGATCCAAGGACGCTCTTGTCCGCATCGTCGCCGCTGTATCCTGCTGGAGAAGGCCTGACCTTCGACGCGCTGAGAAGCATCCACCAGTGGGTTTCCCGCCACCCGAAGACCACAGATGCCGACGACTCGACACGCTTGCTTGGCCACAGTTCTTGAACTCTTTGCGGTCCAGAACTATCGACACTGAGGTGCCCCGCACGCCTCTTCCTGGCAGGACGTTTACGCTTCCCCGTCAACGAGCACCGCTAGGAACGACGCGGCCACTTCACCGTCGTAGCTCAACTTGTTCTTCGTCGGACGTTCAACCCGTGACTCCTGACTTGAGGGAGGATACTCAAGAAGGGTTGTCTATTTCCCCGACGAGGAACGCTACAATGCCAAGGTACTTTGGGGTTGTAGAACTATTGGAAAGTTTAGTGTGAACAATATATGGACTGGGCTTGTATCTTCTACAGGTTGCCCAGGTTGGGGGGGGGATCTCCACACACAACTGTGTCTAGGTAACAGGGCCAGTATTCTGCCTATTGCTCAACCACTTTGAATATTAATTATATAAAGACTGTGTTTTAACCGATACAGTGTGTGGACATTCCTTTGTGGGTGCTTGGGGACTACACTGTACTTAAGAACCAGCTCGCATCACCTCCCAAGAAGCTAGGCCTTGATTGCTTGTCCATTGCTACCGTAATAGAGAATCTTGGCAGGGGTCTCTGTGCCTCCCCTCTACCATATAGAGAGCGGAAGTGCAGACCCCCCCCGGTCTTTACACTGGGAAAGTGCCTCCTTCATCGCAAATGGCACTGAAAGTCGTGTAACATGCTGTGCAATTTTCTCTGCACAATGAACAACAATATCGGCATGGCTGCGCTGCATGTCACCAGTGTCACACAGAGAAACCAAAATCAGTCACTTCATTGTAGCTACTCCATAGCACTACACATGCACATGATAGATTGCAAAATGAGCAGCCAGGCACAGTGTTTTCGTGAAACACACAGCCATAACCGCACCCTCTGCATTTCTGTTGAAAAATACTCTGTGTAGCACAGTCTGTCCGTACACACCACACCCACAAACTCTATTGCCCAATCCCATAGCCTCTGCAGGCCCATTTTTATAGCTGTCTTCAGCAAAAGGGGCGTATGTAACACGTGCCACCCTGCAACTATCGCGATATTCGCTGACTTTTCGTGCTGTGCGTGCGCAGGAGTGGGGGAATAACTTTCAACCAGGGGAGCAGACGTTGTTGGGTGTGGTGGCTCATAAAAGAGCCTTTGTGTTTTTTTTTTGTAAAGGTGCTTCCCTAGAAACACATGTTTTGCGGTTTTGATACGTAAATGTGTGTTTTCAACGTCAACTCACATTCTTACAATAGGGTCTTCAGTGGAGTGTGTAGATTGTGAAACAACATTTCATTGCCACTGGTCGACAAAGACATGCCATTTGCCTTGAAAAGGTGAATGTATCACGAACCAATGTTCTCATTCTCACAGGGGAACATCCCAGCAGCACTCAAGAAGTCACACATGCATCTGTTGATGAGACCCCTTCCGACCTCTGGCTGGCGACAGGAATCTTTGGAATACATCCACACTATTCTCGGGGGTATACATGAGAAAAGCACCTTGCAGTAGGAAAAATGCACTGCACTGCTTTCATCATAATCTTCAGTTGACGGTACACACGGGAACAAGGCATGTAACCCAAAAAGAAGGCTCCAAAGTGTACGTTCACAACATGTACAGTTGCCAAAGAGGCCACGCGTCGACATTCTACAAGCAGTCTACCGAAACAGCACGCTTCGACACTACACCACAAGCGTCCACTCCCTCCAAACCAAAATTGCAAGATAAGTCTTCTTGGAGGGCATACAGGCACATATCTTCCACAAAGGCATCACCCATGACGAAAACTGTGCGTCTTGCCATGTTTGCCAGCTGCAGTACACATAGTAATGGAAAAAGTGAATGCAGCCCTTTCCTGTGACGCACACCCAGAGCACCTGATTGGCCAAAGTCCGTAGTCCAATTCCCATTGGCCAGCATGGTAAGAAGCGCAGAATGTGGCACGTGCCTTTCCCCAAGTACTGCGAGGGCCGCACTCCTCCAAAGCTGGAGCAGTCCTTCTGCCCTTCGCTCTTCTCTGCAGCACTACCGCATTGGCTTACGCGTAAGTAGGCACACACATATCCAGCAATCGCATTGAAGCCGCCATCATCCAACACTGTCACTCCTGTACAACACTTCAAATGTACCGTTACACATTTACAAGTATCGTGCCATTCCAAAGCACGTTGACTAGTAAAAGTATGCACGATTTTGCCATCTGCATACAGCCACATGGCCACTCAGGATGTGGCATGTGTAATCCTGAAACTACCGCACATTCTGCAACCTTTTCATGATAGTGAGGGTGGGTGGGGGGTGGCGGGATAAGCAATATGAAGTTGGGTAGGGCATTTGGGCTTCCATCGTAGATGTATAAAGGTTTTTGATTGCACGCACGTAAAAAAAAATACAATCAACTTTTTTTTTCTCTTTATATGCGTTTGTTTGGCTCTCCTCACATTTTTACCACATTCTAGTCAATGCTTCTTGCACAGTGTAAAAGAAAATGGCATTGCCAATGGTGCCCAAATAAATGCCATTTCTACGGAACCACTGCATATTTGCAACCTCATGATCTCATAGTGGGTGGAGAACATGCCAGCAGTATGCATAAATTCACACTTGCTTCTGTTGACAACACACCTTCCGACCTCTGGCTGCGGACTGATTACACCGTCATGGGCCCATAACCCTCTTGCTCTTATACATGAGAAAACGACTTTGGCAGTAGCAAAAATCTGCATCACTGCGTTCAGCAGCCTCTTGAACTGACTTATTAAACGTCCACATGACATGTAACCCACATGTACACTTCCATAGTGCACAACAACAAAGTCAACGTTTGTGATGGAGACCACATATCTGCAAAGGCGAACCATCCTGCCAAAACTGCATTCACCGTGACGGCCCCAGAAAGCATCCACTCCTTCCAAGCCGACAATACCAGCGACTCATCTTTGCAGACGACACCTGTGCAGGTGGCGCACAAAGGTATCACCGACAATAAGCACTGTGCGTCTCTCAATCTCAACCAACCTCAAGACACAGTATTTGGAAGAATTGTTACCGCGCCTTTCTGTCAACCACACCCTAAATACCTAATTGCCTATTGGCCACAATTCAATTCCCATGTGCACCATGGTCATAATGGCAGAATGTGGCATGTGCGCTTTCCCATCTGCAATGAGGGCCACGGCCCAGTAACGCACAAACAATACTTCTTCCCTTTGCACAGGCATTTTTGCAGCACTCCCCCATTGGGTGTTGTCAAATTTTCAAACATGCATGCAGCAAGCACATACAAACCTCTGCATTGCACACTATCATTTCTGTACACCACTCCATATTTACTGTTTCATTCCAAAGCCCCTCCACCAGATACATCTGCTAGAAAATGCACGATTGCAGCATCCACATAGATCCTGAGGCACACCCAGCACACCTTTTTGCCATGCACACAACAGTGCAGCCCTTTCCACACTCGCCACAAAACTATGGATCCATGCATGCAACCATGTGGGCACCTAACATTATGCACAAACGTAACATACGTAGCGCCACTTCTACCCAACTCCCCCACACCATAAAACACCCAATCAGCAAAAAGTGTCACAATTAGCAGAATCCACAAACATACCACAGCCTGCGCCAACCCTACCCATTGCCATTCACAAATTAGTTTGTCACTGGCTATCTATGCACAACAGCTTCACACCATTCGGCCTACTTAAATAAATCTGCACACAGCACTGTAACCAAGCACATACAAGCTGCACTTCACCCATACCCTCTTCCATACTCACATTACATAAACACTGCATCCTGTGTCCACACTACACATCTTCTCCCTGCAACATCTCCAGCTGTACACCAAATACTGCAGCATGTTCCAACTATCACCACAACCACGGAACCCACAATACACACTTTACAACTCACTTGTGCTGCTCTAGCACGTGTACAATGTGCTCCACACCCACTCACCAAACATCACCACTCTGTGCCTAAAGCACTGTCAAACCTGCATTGCTGCAGTGGGTGTACTCCTTGCACAAATTTCCAGCACCGTAATGCAACCACTGGCACCAGCACTGCTACCCAACCTCCACACCGCAATGCATATGCACAGCGTTAAATGCAACAGTTACCATAATGTACACACATTACACTGTCTCTGGCACCCCTACGCCCTTTCATTCACATACTATTGTCTTACCGACTTCCACTCAAAAAAATTGTCACTGCCAACCTAACCACAAAATCCTTACAACATTGCCCATACTAAAAACAATCTGCACACAGCACATTATCCAAGCACATATAATCTGCCATTCAACCATACCCTCTACCATACTAACAATATGCAAACACTGCACCCAGTGCCCACACTGCGTGACTTTTCACTGCAGCATCTCCATTCAGACATCAAAAACGTTACCGCATTCTAACAGTCACCTCACCTGCAAACCAAACATACACGCATGGCAGCACTCTTCTGCTTCTCAATTGCGTCTGAAATATGCTCCACACCCATTCTGTACAAGTCACCACCCTGTAACGGATGCAGAGTCAACAATGCATTACTGCTATGGTTGTGCTCAAGACCTAGGCTCTTGAGTGCATGGCCTACGAATGCAGAGTCAGACAGCATTGCTGCAGTGGGTAAACTGAAGGCCTAGGCTCTTGAGTGCATGGCCTACGGCCTTTGGCATGCACCCAATAGTCTAGGCCTTGCACACACCCACCGCAATGTAATACTACCATACGTGTCACCATGTCACCAACTACGACAATCCAAATACACAGCACTGCCATGGAGCTATGCAGGAAAAAAGTGCAGCAATTACCATAATGTACAAATAAAGCACTGTCTCCTGCACCCCTGTGCACTTTAATTCGCATACTACGGCGTACTCACTTCCTTTCACAAAGTATTGTGTCACTGCCAACCTACCCACATATTGTTCGCAACATTGGCCCTACTCTAACTAATCTGCACACACCACACTATGCAAGCACCCCCCTCTGCGGGGTACAAAGTCACACATGCATTGCTACAGTGGGTGAGCTGAAGCCCTAGGCTCTTGAGAGCATAGCCTACAGCCTTCGGCCATGCACCCAATAGTCTAATCCTTCAACAGACCCACCACAACTTCATGCACCCATGCATGCCACCATGTGCCCAACTACCGCAATCCATGCGCAGAGCACAGCCACCCGCGCTCCAACCCAACCTATGTCATGTGCAATTCACTCCCCTTCTGAAATTCACCTGCCACCACTCGCTACGGAAAGAGGTCACTGCAAACTGGTTGCGGCAGAAGCTATCTGGCCGTTACGACAGCTGTCTCCAATCACCACCCAAAGTAGTCGCCTGTCTAGGTACCCGCAAATTGGCGCAATACACACGAATACTGCAGGCACTCCTCCATCATCTTCCACCTATTTACATGTCACATGAACAACTTCTAACTCCCTCACCCTTTCCCTCCCTTCTTGCCGCCAACACATGGCGTACGGTATATTTTCCAGACCCTTCCGCCGGTGCACTGTCTGCTGATACACCATGGCGGGGTCAGCCAAAAATGTTGACGCACAGCACATTTCCCTTCAGCCAGCCACCGGCTGCGTCCAAAATTCTCCGACAGCACGCCATACTGCAAGCCAATGACATTTCTGTCCGAACAGGGAAATGGGTCCGCGGCCGGACTCAGATATCACTAATTTTTAACTCCCCCCCCTCCCCCCCTCTCCTGCACGAAACCTCGCCAAACTTGCCGAAAAAATTCAGAGCGGGCCATATACTTTTTTATCAGTCTGGTGCGGATTCCTCCAGTGGGAGCAAAGTTATAAGTCTTTGAAAAAGTGGTCTTCCTATGGGTTTAGCAACTTAACCATAACTACATGGCCACTACCGCGGGCTGTGTAATATAGAAAAAGCAGCCAAGGATTTCTCCCCAGCGATAATGCAGCGGCACTCACGTCTCGTGTGATAGTTGGCAAGGACGCCACTAAACGTTCCTGTGATTAATAACATTCTTTATTTTTCATGTGCATTGACTTTAAGGATATGACAAAACCGATCAGAACTACGCATTTCACCTAAACACTGTGCTTCGTCAGATTCCGTCAGATTATATATGTAAATGAGTAAATGAGAAGTTGACGTCTAAATTGTACAGAAAACCCACCAGTTCTAATTCCACTCTCCACGCCAAGAGTTATCACCCGAAAGTTCTAATTGACTCCATCCCTTATGGAGAATTTTTGCGAGCTAAAAGAGCATGTAGTAACAACAATGATTATATGAGTGAAGCTAGAAATATTGGTCACAGATTTGTTAGACGAGGCTATGACAAGAACGCCATCTCTAGAAGTTTTACTAAAGCAGCCTCACTCACGAGAGAATCCCTGTTGAATAGAAAAACTAAAGTTAAAGATAGTAAAATTAGACTTATCACAGGGTTTAATCATCATGCTAAAGAAATAAAAATGATTATGAAGAAACACTGGAAGGTGTTGCTCACAGATCCTCATCTTAGGTCGGTGTTGGACGACTTCCCTCAGGTTACTTATCGAAAGGCTCCTACTCTCAAAACTATGTTATCTCCTAGTATGGTTAAAACCAGGCCAGTACCTAATACACATATGATTCAAAGGAATAGTTTTGGTTTTTTCAAATGTGCCCATTGTAAATTGTGTAAACATGTATCGATGGTTCCTTTTAGGAGTGCCAATGGTGAATGTTGGAAATACTAACATAGAATTTCCTGCATCACCAAATATGTCTTATATGCCATCACTTGTGCCTGTGGTCTTCACTATATAGGCTCTACAATTGGTCCCCTGAAGATGAGGATCTTTCAACATTATAGAGGCATAAAAAATGGTGATCTAACATACCCTTTGACGAGTCATTTTCAGGAAAAGCATAATGGTGATGTTCAATTTTTATCTTTCACGGGGTTGGCACATGTATCTCCCAATAAAAGACTGGGTAACCGTGAATTTAAATTGAGGCAGTTGGAAGCCACACTCATATGTAAATTTGACACCTTGAAACCTAAAGGACTGAATATGGATGCTGAATTATATGTGTTTTTGCAATCATGAACAGGTTAACATCAAGAAGATATTTTATATCGTTTTATATTCTCATTTGTTTTACAGCATTACTATTCTCTTTGCATGAGCAATGAAATTTCAACAGAGAAATATTGTTGTTTCTATATCATGAATAGTAGTGGTTTTATTCATTGCACTGCACTTTATTCAACTGTGACCACATGGAAGAATAGTTATTCACATGTTGGTAGAGATATGAATAGGAACATCTATATTCGCCATTTTATGACGTTTTCATCTATTTTGAGCTGCTATTGATTTGCACTGAGGTATTGATATAGGAAATATCGTTTGCTATTTTGCACCATGTAAGAAGTGTCCATATTGAGCAGTTATGGTTTTGCACTGGGGTACCGACATAGGAAATGTTGTTTGCTAACTCGCACCTTATAAGAAATGTTTACATGCTTTATCTATTTTTAGCAGTTTTTTCTAAATAGAAACATCTATAATATCCATTTCATAGTAGTCAAAATTGAATTGCTGCTGTTTGCACTGAGGTACTGACATAGGAAAGGCTGATTGTTCACTTGCACTTTGTTAGACATGAGTACATGTCTTATTAACTTGCAGCTGGTCTTCATTTAGATCACAGGCACTTGCTTGGAACACTATGATAATAATTTTCTGCACATACATAACATAATAGGGCATTGACCCTAATATCCAGGATTATTCTGATGCTCATCTCGCAGTCTCCTGGCTTAGGAGCACTCACCCTATTGGGGGGGCGGATGTCTAGTAGTGGCCATTTTGAGCCACTGTTAGTCATCTGAAGGATATATGAGCACACTTGTGCGTAGATGTTACACATCCAATTATATTGACAATGTTTTAATTAGAAGCAGTTCCGAGCAACTCCTCCGTGCGATTTGCATTATAGTAGCCTATCAATGGTCCCAGTATGTCTATTTAGATATGCTTCGGTAACTATGCCTTTATATATATTGACCATATAGACGCTTGACCATTCCAATATGGAGGTCATTGTGTTAGAGAGATTACTTCTCCTATTCTACTAGTAGTCACATGACTCCCATACAGGCACGTGATGCGTAACGCCCGGAGGTGCTCTGGAATTGCTTAGTGGTTTTATATTCCATGATGTGTTAGCCGCATTTGGATTTTAGAAGGTCTGAGGAAGCCTGAGCATTCAGGCGGAACGCGTGACTTTACATCCACCCGTGGGGTGAGTGCTTTGTGGCACCTTGTGTCTGTCACAGGGATGTATCACTTACTCCCTGTCTTTGTAATGTGCTGTATTATGCCTAAATAAAATGACATTTTAGAATAGCTAAAGTCTTGTGTGCTGGAATATTCTTTTGCATATGCCTACCTGAGCGGTTTTTTGAAGTGCTACAACCGTTCAGGGGCCTGTGTGTTTTTCCCTACATATACGGATTTGGCTAAATTCGTTTTTCTAGCACCAGCCACTGAATGAGGGAGAGCGCCATCTTTTAGCCAAATTGGTTTATCCATATATATATATATATATATATATATATATATATATATATATATATATATATATATATATACAATAATAACCATCAGGGATCTAGAAGCTCTAACAGATCTAGCAGAACTAGAGAAGGGGACTCACTCAGACGCCACGGATTTGACCAATGCAGTGGATCTTGAAGACTACGATATTAGAACTGATTGGACAGCGAAAAGCAAACTCAAACTTAAGTCCAAATTCAACCCTATTAGCAATTTAGGAAACAACATCGAAGCCTTCCAGACATTGGTCATCGAAGATCTTAAGCAGTATCGCAAGAAAAAGAAAGCTAGATACAAAGATAATCTAACAATGTGGGAAAGAACGGCAATAAAAGAATTACAGACTCTCAGCAATTGCATAATAAAGCCCTCGGACAAAGGTCGGAACATCGTCCTGATGAACAGAGAAGACTACATCAAGAGTGCCTATAAACAACTACATGACAAAAAATGTTATGAAAAAATCGAGGGCAACCCCACTAAAACCCTAGAAAACAAATTAAGAGACTTCCTCGGAATATGGGAAAAAAGAGGGATCCTTACTGAGGATAACTGTAAGTTCCTCAGAACAACAAACTCAGTGATTCCGACGATATATTTTCTTCCGAAAATCCATAAGGACATTAAGAAACCTCCAGGCAGACCGATAGTTTCCTCAATGGGCTCTGCCCTCGAAAACATGTCAAAATTCATAGATGAGACACTTTTTCCTTTTGTGTCCTCTCTTCCATCTTATATCAAGGACACAACAGATTTCTTGACACACATTGAAAACATGCCCTGGCAGACCAATTACATCATGGCCACTATGGATGTTGTTTCCCTATACACATCCATAGGGCATGAATATGGGAAAAAGGCCTGCGAAAGCTTTCTGAACACCAGATCTCTAAACTTCTTGGAACATACTAAGATGATTCTTCAGATGATCGATTTGTGTCTGACGAACAACGTTTTCATATTTAACAACGAGTACTATAGACAAGTGCAAGGCACAGCAATGGGCACAACATTTGCCCCATCCTATGCGAATCTGACCATGGGAGCATGGGAGGCTTCAGATGTATGGACAGAAGAAAATCATTCAATTACTGATAACATCGTTTTGTGGCTCTGGTACATTGACGACCTTTTTATAATATGGAAAGGATCGGAGAAAGCATGGATAACATTTGTAAAGCTCTTAAACAACAACGACCACAATCTAAGGTTCACAGAAACACATAGTAAAACCTTTCTAACTTTCTTGGATGTGAATCTCCGAATTGTGGATGAAACCTTGACCACGGAACTACACAGGAAACCAACTGGTACAAATACACCCTTGCATGCAACGAGTGGCCACTCCAAAAATCTAATATGGAGTATTCCATATGGTGAGTTTATAAGGATTCGGAGGAACTGCTCGACCCTAAAGGCCTACGACAATGAGAGTAAAATAGCAGCAAAGGGTTTCCTGAGTCAATGTTATCCAAAGAAGGTCATTGCCAAAGCATACATACAAGCAAGGAAGAAAGAAAGATCTGACCTGCTAACAGGAACTCGCTCTACAAATGAGTCCAATAAAGACAATGATGCTACAAGATTAATTCTGACGTACAACAATGAAACATCTGAAATAAAACGCATATTACAAAGACATTGGAAGGTTTTACGAGCAGATAAAGATCTTGCACCCATTTTGAAAACTTTTCCAGAAGTTAGTCTCAGACGCAATTGCTCGCTTAAAGATTCTCTGGTTCAGAGTTTCCTACCACAAGAGATAAAATCCACAAAAGAGACATGGTTGTCCAAACAGAAGCAAGGTTTCCATAAATGTACTAAATGCAACATCTGCAAATATGCCAAGAGTTGTTCAAATTATATACACCCGATTTTAGGTGATTCAATCAAGATTGCAGACAGAATCACATGCGAGACTGAATATGTGGTGTATATACTTTCATGTACCTGTCAAAAATGGTACATAGGAAGCACCAAATGTAAACTTAAAATAAGAATTCAGCAACATGTAAGGGCCATTTTACACCAAGATCCGAATTATCCAATGGCCAAACATTTTTATGACTATCATCATAGCAATCTTGAGGATTTTCATTTCTTTGGCATTCACAGAATTGAGCAGAACGTGAGAGGCGGAGATAGAGAAAAGACACTCCGTCAGAAAGAGACATGTTGCATTATAGACTTTGAGACCAAGTGTCCCAAAGGACATAACATAGATGAAGAGATGTATACCTTTTTAGGCGGACACACCTATTGAAAATAATTTTGGTTAAGGATTTACTCCAATGAGAAAACTATCTGTTTCCCTTCACTTTTAAATTATAAATTTCTATTGGCTACTTCTCCTAAGGGAGTGACCTGGTCTAAGCTTCTCTGGTTGCAGTTAGGATAACAAAATATGGTGCTAATCTTGGTATTTTGGTGTTTTTTACCCCAGTTGGGGTTTTAAATTTTAGAGCAGTACACTTTGGTGATTTTTTCTTTTAACAAATTTTGGTGAGCTTATATACATGCATGGTGAAGATAGGCTATAAAGAGGAGAAGCGTGGATATATATTTTTAGCAAACTCTTTTTCACTCTTTGTACTGGAATGGCCAGGCCCCTAAACTATGAAAACTCTGTTTTTTTAAAAAATAGGCTTTTATAATAAAAAAAAGTTGTATTGCAGGCCTTTTATTAGTATCTAAACTATAGGAACAACTGATGTTTTATGTAAATGATATGTCTAAGTATAAGTGTGCCCTATGGCAGCTAGCACAAGGCACTTTAATTCATGGACATAGGAACATTTAAAGCACTATGCACTTTAATGTTTACATAGGAATGTCTAATGGTAGATTGTAATGTGGCACTTTATAGGCACTATGCACTTTAATGGAATTGCACTATGCACTTTACTTTATAAATAAAGTTAAAAGCATACTAACTGAATAAATATAAGGGTCACAGACGATACAATTGAAAAAATAAAAAGCATGAAGCAATGTGAACAACAACATATTGCTTTTATGTACTTTTGCATATTGTATTTCCCTACGTAATAATTGTATAGGCACTGTGCTATTACTATGTATGTTGGGGAAACCAATATTAATTATAACTATTTTCAGAGGTTCAACTAAAGTAGATAAGGGATGACTGTACAAAGAGTTGGAATTACGGCCAATTAGTCCCCTTTTTTATGTCTATGTTTGGGACTTGACTATGTAAAGATGGCCGAAAATTAATGACCACACGCTAAAGTGAGTCCTCTTTCTTTGCCTAAAACCATGCCACATGAGCTATTTTAAAGTACTGGTAACATGGATCACTTGTTGTGAACAAGCGGTGAGGTAACCGCGAAACGCGTCATTCTGCTATGCAAGGGCCATACATTTTGGGAGGACCACAATGTTAGTGGGTTTCTTTTTGAGCCATATGCTGTGCAATTTTAATCAATAAAGAACATTTGTTTGGACACAGAACACCGGTTTCCTGGAGTAACATTTTTCTAATGGGGGAGTGCTTTCCACGGACTGCAGAGAAAACAGTCTTTTCTGACATATATATATATATATATATATTTTATCTGCTTTAGAGCTTTACATTCGTTGATTGTTTCAAATGCATCTGTTGTTTTAATATTTAAGTAGAGGTGGTAAGCATATATTTTTGCATGAACGAACGCCCTTCATACCATCACATACAAGAACATACACAATAATTACTGGACAACAAATGAATGCCTATTCCGTCCCCTCAATGTGCATGAAGGAAAGGTAAATAAACCATTTATGGTTTTGACACACATAGTGGGGATTTTGCATTGCTTTGTGGCCAAAACAATACTACAAAGGAGGAGGGAAGGGGTGTCTAGAAGCAGAATATTTGGCTGGGATTGCAATTGGCAATACAGTTGGAATGTGTTGCTGCATCACACATTACTTTTTAACCTGCTACTCGACATGCTTTCTTTTGCAAGCATGTCTCCACAGAGGCACAAGTAAATGAACACTGCAGAGCCCTGTCACAATCCTAGTCCTCATCAAGTACTAGCCATAGTCCGTGGCACAGTCACAGTCTCCATCTCCATCCCAGCCCTCATCAGTCCTATTCTTCATCTGTCCCATTCCTCATCCTAGCCCTTGTCAGAGCCCTAGTTTTCTTTTCAGTCCTACATCTCATTGCAGTCCTAGACCCAGTCCATCTCATAATCCTAATATGTGTCATAGTTTATTATTGGCCACAGTCCATCTCCATCATAGTCAATCTATCAGTCTCAGTCAAAGTAGGTGTCTGTCATAATCACTTGCTTTGTCACAATCTGTTTTTTGTCTCAATCTGCTTTTATGTTCCCTTGTCCATATGTCCCCCTTTGCCTTTCCTCCTCACTCCCTCTTACCTTCTTTTAACTGGGGTGTGTGGTGTTGGCTGGGGTGGCTATGACACACGAGACATTAAAGAAATAATTAAAGGCTACATGGAGAACATGTATGTGGGATGGGTTCTGAATTAATAAAATGTGATTTAGCTTTAGGCTTGATTATGTATCGGGAGGCAGACTACCCATCTCTTATTTTTATTATTTTATTTGGACATGTTATGAGCCTCATTGTATTTGCTTTATGGTCCTATGCTTTTTTGGTGTTGCTGAGGAACAGTATTTATGTAGAATTGTGATCTTTCTTAGTGCTTCCCTGTTTTTAGGATTATTTTATTAGATGTTGTTGGTAAAAATGCTTGCTTCTGTATTGTTCAAGTGTTTTAAAAAACATTTTTAGATGATGTAATCTATGGGAATTTCACCCTGTTATGCTGAAACAGCCCCCTCCTAAATCTTAATAGGCATCTGGTGTGGTAGTTCTACAATTCACAACTAGGGCTTGCTTAGTTGCAATGTTTGAGGTATGCATGGATTTGAAGCTCTGGTTAAGGGCTCACTAGAACTGCTGCTTCGGTTGTCCTAGTGGTAAATGGTAAGGCATGAATGCTGATCAAGTATTTCTCAGATGTTTAAATTAATGTTGTTACCCTCTTTTCATGAGCCTGACTATTAAACGGTTGGTGGGTTTTGGTACACCACAATGTTCACTTGTTGCTGTGGTCTTGTATATCATGTTTGTCAGTGGTGTTTTTCAGAGTTGCACAGACCTACCGTTTGGCTTAGTAGAAAGGGGATTTCTAGCGGTTAAACCATTCTCTTTGGCATCATTTGTGGTCTTGGGTAATTGGGACTTGAAGTGTCGTTTAACATTGATGGTCCCATGCCAGATGGGACCGCTCAAAAGTGTTGTCATCCTCCATAGCATTCTGTAAGGCTGGAGACTTGGTGCCTCAGCTACTGATGTAAATGTGATGAATCAACCGGGGCACCAGTGGTCCAGGGTTGAATATTGGTTTCTATACTATCAATCAGCACCACACCTCTAGTAAACCAGAAGGGATCCAAACCGATTGGAAATGCAAGCAAATTATAAACCTCCTTGTCCAATTTTGGTAAAGTGGACGGAACTGCAGGCGTCGTGGATCATTGTTTAGTTGCAACACAGCGAAAATACAGTTGTTACCCAATGATGAAAGGGACTGTCCAGTCAAGCTTGTATACAAATATCTACTTTATTATTATCACAACAGACCGTTCTAGCACACTACGAAATACAACCCACCCAGTAAAGGAATGCAGAGGACAGACTGTTTCAAAGAAGGAATTGGGATGCACTCTGGATACTGACAGGAGGGTATTCAGTTTAGTAATTAATTGTAATAGTTCAAGAATACTTGGTTTGAACACAAAGGGAGCAATGGGCCGTAAAATGTCACTTAGGGCCTTTCAAGAAGGACCAGAAGGACAGTAGGGGTTCTTGATGCTCGGCAGGGTTGAGTCGGTTTCAGAGCGCTTTGCAGCTTCTGTGACTTCAAGACGGGCGACAAATGCAGGTATAAGGCAGCAGGCAGTTCGGCGAGTGAAGCTGGATGGACAGCTGCAGGCTGGCCTACATGGCGGCTCGGGGTCCTGAATTGTTGTCTCAGTACTGGTCGGTGGTTCTGAAGCACTGGTCGAGGCATTTCAGACAGCATTAGCGACTGTGGCATAACAGCCAGAGGTGCAGTCGGTTGCAGCTAGAAGGACTCGATTGGCTCGAAAAAAGTTCTTTAAGGCGGACATCAGTAGATGCTTGTTGATGTACTCCTCCTAGCTTATTCACTGGGCTTGTGTCATCCTTTAAGGCTGAGGAGAGTGTTGCAGGCAGCTGCCTTGCTGCCTTGTCCTTGGTTTGGTTCAGAGACTCTCCACCTAGGACACTTGCTGCAGTGCCTTGCAGGGCACACTCTGTGCTGGCTGGGTACCGGTTCTGGAGCTGCTGGAGGGTCCTCTTTATTCAGTGTCTCCCACTGTTCCCTGGGAGATGTTTAGGGGAGGGATCTTGCTTCCTGCTTGGAGGTCCTGGCCTTCCTTCACTGGCGGAAGATGTAAGGCAGACTGTACCTTCAGCCAGGGTCCAATGCTGTGTTCTTGCTACTCCTTGTAAAGTCTTCAGATGATCTTCCAAAAGAGAGACTCAGCCCTCATTTAAAGCCAAATGGGCAACAGTGATTGGTATAGGCTTAGCAATGCATTAATCATGGGTCCCCACCAACAATCTCCTGTATGCATGATTTCATAATCAGAGTGCTTTGCAACAGAAAAGGTGAAGTGTAGAAAACATGTAATATTAAGTCCCACCTATCTTCCTGTCTGTTTTGGATCAAAGGGTTTCTCTAGTTAATAGAGCTCTCTGTGGTTCTTGATGAAAGTGGCAGGTCTCCCTTGAAGCTACGGCGAGACCAGACTTTCTGTTGCCATCAATGTACATACTCGTACCTTTTGAATGGGGTCGCACTGGCGGAGATGATTACTGTAATACATAGAGTCTAAGACATGACATTTCCCTACCAATCGATACTGAATGCGGGAGCTGGCATCAGGTTGACACAGTGCATTTGAAAGGGTGTTGGGGGGTGGGAAGCCAGGCCCCATGTGAGCATGTTTGAATGAAACTCTGATTAGTATACGAAGCTGCCACCAGCAACAGCGCTACACAAAAGGTCAGGGCGGATGCATGGAGCCTTTGATAGTTAATTAGGCTGGCCACGGCAGGGAGAAGGTTTTGCCCATCCACTTCTGATTTGACATAGTGTAATCCCGGCTGTCATATCCCAACCAAATGTGACAGGTGGACTGTTCTGTGTGATGCGTCCACCCAGAGTACACAGGTCTATGTGTATGTCGTGCGGTGAGCATATGAAAATGTGTGCGGATTATCCCCTCACAATTTCCGTAGGTTGATCTACCATCATTCAATTTCATTTATATTTTCAAAATATGCCAGACGAGAGCACACTCACTGTGTGGATGGTTAAATTCCTCATATGCCCCCCAGCCTCAACATGTGAACCATCATGCTACTGAGGGTCTGGTTCATTATCAACGCAAAAGTATCAGCTGAGGCCATCTGCATTTCCATGATGGGAGTCTGGCTGGTGCTGGACACAAAAGCTTAAGGTTCTCCCCTTCCATGGTCATTAACCATCGAAGAGGCTGGTGGTCTGTCTGGACCGTGAAGTACGATCCAAAGATGTAGGGTTCCAGCTTCTGTACAGCCCACATGACCGCGTAAGCCTCTTTCAATGACTGTCCAGTTCCTTTCCCTTTTTGTATCAATTGCTAATGTAGGCAACAGATTGCTCTATCCGTTGAGAGTTAATCTGCGCTAACACTACTCCAATCCCAAAATCACAGGCATGATAATGAGCGCCGGTAACCATAGTCTGGCACCTTCGGAACTGAGGCCCTGCACAATCCATCCTTTAAATCCTGAAAGGTTGTTTGACAGGTGGGGGTCCAAGTTACCTTCTTCAAAATTTTCCTCGAAGTTACATCATTCAAGGGCATGGAAATGGTCCCATACCCCTTGATGAACGACCGGTAGTATCCGTTGCTTAGTTGCAAAACAGCAAAAATACAATTATTACCCAATGATAAAAGGGACTGTCGAGTCAAGGTTGTATAAAAATATCTTCTTTATTATTATCACAATACACAGTTCTAGCACACTACGAAATACAACCCACCCTGTAAATGAATTCAGAGGACAGACCGTTTTAAAGAAGGAAAAGGGATGCACTCTGCATACTGACGGGAGGGTAGTTGGTTTAGTAATTCATTGTCATAGTTCAAGGATACTTGGTTTCAACACAAAGGGAGCAATGGGTCGTAAAATGTCACTAGGGGCCTTCTCGAAGGACCAGCGGGACAGAACCACAATGTACCTTGTGCTATAAGATTTCTTGGTGCTTGGCAGGGTTGAGTCAGTTTCAGGGTCCTTTGCAGCTTCTGCAACCGAATTCAAGACGGGAGACCACCGCGGGTATCGGGCGGGAGGAAGTTCGGCGAGCGAAGCTGGATGGATGGATGGATGGATGGATGGATGGATGGATGCCTGCAGGCTGGCCTACACAGTGGTTCGGGGTCCAGAATCGTCTCGGTTCTGGTCAGCGGTTCAGAAGCGCTGGTCGAGGCGTCTTGGATGGAGTTATCGACTGCGGTGTAACAACAGTCAGCGGTGCAGTCGGTTGCAGCTCGAGGAGCTCAACTGGCTCGAAAATGTCCTTAAGGCAGACGTCAGTAGATGCTTGTCGATGCACTCCTCCTAGCTTCTTCACTGGGCTTGTGTCGTCCTTTTAAAGCGAATGGCCCAAAGCTGAGGAGAGTGTTGCAGGCAGCTGCATTATCCTTGGTTTGGTTCAGAGACTCTCTGACGCTTCCCACCTAGGAAGCTTGCTACAGAGTCTAGCAGGGCACGCTGTGTGTTGGCTGGGTTCTGGTTCTGGAGCTGCAGGAGGGTCCTCTGGATTCAGTATCTCCCTCTGTTCTCTGGGAGATGTTATGGGGAGAGATCTTGCTTCCCTCTTGGATGTCCTGGCCTTCCGTCGCTGGCAGCAGATGTAAGGCACACTGTACCTTTAGCCAGGTTCCAATGCAGAGTTCTTGTTGCTACTCCTTGCAAAGTCTTCAGATGATCTGCCAAAAGAGGGGCTAAAGCCTCTTTTTAAGCCAAATGGGCCACGTGTTTGGTGTAGACTAAGCCTAGCTCAACCAATCCTGGGTGCCCACCAACAATCTCCTGTATGCATGAAGTCGTAACCAGAGTGCTTTGCAACAGAAAAGGTGACTGGGTGAAAACATGTAATACTAAGTCCCACTCATCTTCCTGTCTGTTGTGGATCCCACCCATCTTCCTGTCTGTTGTGGATTAAAGGGTCTCTCTAGTTAATGGAGCTATGTGGTTCCTGGCAGGTCGCACTTGAAGCTGCAGCGAGACCAGACTTTGCCGCCGTCAACCCACATACTCGAGCCTTCTGAATGGGGTCCTCCTGTGGGGATGACTACTGTAATTCACGCAGTCCCAGACATGTTATTTCCCTGTCAATCGACACTAAAGGTGGGAGCTGGCATCTGGTTGACACAGTGCATATGAAAGGGCATTGGGGGGGGGGGGGGGTCCTGTCTCCTTGGTTAGCCTCTGCAACCAGGCCCCATATGTACCTATTCAAACTCTGATTAGTATACGAATCTGCCACCAGCAACAGTGCCACACAAAAGGATAGGGCGGATCCATGGAGCCTATAATAGTTAATTAGGATGACCATGGCAGGGGGAAGGGTTTGCCATTTCCCTTCTGAGATGACAAGGTGAATTCCTGGGTATTATATCCCAACCTACTATGACGGAGGGGGACTGCACCTGTAGGCTGTGTCCATCGCTAGTACACAGGTTGATGTGTATTTTGTTTGGTGAGCATAGGAAAATGTGTGTGAATTATCCCCACACATTTTCCGGAAGTTGATCTACCATCATTCCATTAAATTTAAAATTAAAAAATGCCCAGGCGAGCGCACACCCACTGTGCGGATGGTCGAATCCTCACAGTAAAATGTCAGAAGCATTTAATCAGCCGACACAGGTTCATCTTGTGTATTAACGGCCACGTAATGATCAGCCCTTCTGCTTGCATGCTCTTTGAGCTGTGTTGGTTCTTTATGGGTCCACCATGAGGTAATGCATAGAAATGTAAAATGTGATGAGAACTTGCAAACCCCCATATTATTGGCTTTGCCAATACTTGTTTATACTGTCCTGCCTAATGTGGTTCGCTGAACTGCGGAATCATGCCAACTAAAGCCCTAGTATGGTCTTATTTTATTTCAGCCAAGCATGCACAAAGTGCTAATTCCTATGTTTTGATTTTTCAGTGACCTGTTTCGTTCTGGTTAAACTCAAATCTAGGGACTACTTTCGTCTTGAAGTTGGCATTAAAAAGCTTAATTTAAATGAAAAATCAAGCAACCAGAATTCACAACATTTTTAGTGTTGAAAGCAATACTGTATATCGGTGTGGGCTGGAAGTCGGGTTGCAAGTAAAGTTCTCGCACAGTGACCGCTTCTGTTTCACATGGACCTGAATTAGGGTGACCTCTTCCTGCTTGTAGACAGCCAGATGCCGCCCACAGTGCAGGCTGGAAGTGCAGTTCGCATGCGGGTCAGCGGCCCTGGAGTAAGGCACAAGGACAATTGTTTAAACTGGTGGTAAGTGTTTTATCCTTACCTATATAACATACCTATTACGTCCTCTACAGAGCACCCCCATTAAAAATTGAGAAGTGGGATACAATTAATGGACCAATACAGTCAGCCTGTGGGGGGACCCAATCCTTAACCAAGAAATGCAGCCCTTTGAGTAAGTAACCATAAATTAGACTGCAGTAAAATGAGACCTTTGGAGGAAACTCTGGGGGGAAACTCTCAGAGTATACGTATTAAACAAAGGCGGGAACTAAAAGAAAAGATTCTAGTGGTGACAAAATTATGTAATATTTCTAGGTTTCTGTTAATGTCCATGCCTCTGAGCACGCCTGCAAATGTTATGAACATGGTTACTAACTCTGCTCCTCTTAGCAGGAGGGCTCTCGAGGCCATAGAAAATGATTTCCTTCAACTATGTAGAAGTCTCGAAGCTGATGCGAAAGAGCAAGCCACAAGCTCCCTTTACAATACACCAGTATTGTTTGGCCCTACAGCCTCTGCCTCACTAGTAGAAACAAAGGATAAGGATAGAATGGTGGTGGTATCCCCTGGAAATGATCTGAGAGAATTGTCCAATGCTATGTAATACGTATACGCTAGTTCCAACAGAGCTTTAAACCTGGTGCTACAATCATTTGTGCGGTTATACGATGAGAGGCGTGACAAAATAACATACTGCTCTTCTGACCGCTATTGCTGAGTACCTAGGAATAACTATTGCTCAGAGAAAACAGCATTTGTGGAGTGATCCTGAAGTCAGAGCTCCTTTTTCTAGGGCTAAGGAAGGGAGGAATACCTCGCAGCGGCATTGACATCAACAGCACTCGAGGTACTGAAACTGTGGA
This sequence comes from Ambystoma mexicanum, assembly GCF_040938575.1. Lineage (NCBI taxonomy): Eukaryota > Metazoa > Chordata > Amphibia > Caudata > Ambystomatidae > Ambystoma > Ambystoma mexicanum. The sequence continues at coordinate 445,526,063 of NC_090923.1, read as the reverse complement.
CCTGGTATTACTTCAGATATTACTTTACTAGTTTACTAATGACAAACCTCCCGGGGTAGGAATACCAACCCCAAGAGCAATAAAAAGCAGCTCCCATTAAATTTGTTGTATAAATGAGCTCGCAAATTATTGAGAAATCGAAATGTAGAGGCAAATTCTATTACGGTAATAGCAGGGGAGGCTAGTTTGGAACATGGGAACATGCAAAAATAATCTAAAGTGAAGAAGAACCAAAGGAAGGTGAGTAAAAAGAAAAAAACTGATTCTACCCTACTTAACATTGGAACAAAATAGGATGGAAGAAGAGGGGCCTCCTGCAACAAAAGGCTTGGATGGGGATGGCAGTGACTGTCGCAATAGTGTAGTGTTAACTTGTGGTTTGAATTTCAGAGTTAAAGTGTTGCCTTCAATATAGAGGGAGGGAGAACAATTACGACTATTCAGTAGCAACAATAAAACGAACAACAAAGGGTAAATGTGAATCCAATATTGGAGTAAACTTTGATAAACTTTTTAACTGTGTTGGAAACAATATTAAATTAAGTTCAGGGTCTCTCTTGATCAGGGTTGTGTTTATATTAAGATATCGTGGCGAACTAGTGTTGAATAGATCTACTTTTTCATATGATTCCTCCTCTTTGCTCGCTGGTTTCGAGTGAAATTAGTCTAGTCGAATTTGTGGGTAATGAGCAGCAGATCCTTGTAATGGCTCATGTTTGGTTGAGCATTGGATGTAGTCTAATTATGAAAGAAGTTGATGCATTTTTGTCATTTGGCATAGATGTGTTTCCCTATAAAAAAAAGTATGATAATTGTGATAGTCTGAGTGTACAAATGTCAAATAACCAGGAAGTCAAGTCTTTAGATAATTTGATTTGACCAAATGAAATGTTTGCATGTACGTTTGGATCTAAAAGTGGAAAACAAGTAAGTAGTTATGGGTATGGACCAGAGGTAAGAAGAAATGAAAGATTGGTCTTGATTGCAGGCCTTCCTTTGATAGTTAAAAAAAACAAAAGGGAATTAAGGGAAGACCATATGGAGGCTGGGTTGTTCAAAAGAAGAGAATGGGCGATCATCTCCAAGCCGGTTATGGCTGTTTACATTAACTGGGATAATGTTCAGATACTTCTGGTTAACATTTATTGGAACCTGTTTCTTTAAGCGCTGAGTTTCTGTTGGAGAAAATTGGACACTTTCTGTTTATTGGTATAACTGCGCTGGATCAAATCTGATCATTATAGCGAGAGATTTAAACCGTATACACCTGGAATCTTCTACTCTTGAGAGAATAGTCTCTAAATCTAGTTTGGAACTGTTTTTAGCCCACAATGTATTGCTTGGTCAAGAGCAATGTATGAGTGGGGTTTGTAGAAGGTAAATGGGAACTTATTAGGTGACATTCCCAGCCAGTCTATTCAACTAGTGTTGAATAGATCTACTTTTTCATATAATTCCTCCTCTTTGCTCGCTGGTTTCGAGTGACATTAGTCTAGTCGAATTTGTGGGTAATGAGCAGCAGAAGCTTGTAATGGCTCATGTTTGGTTGAACATTGGAATCTGTATTGTACAATTGACCATTTCTATGTCTCTAAGCCTATTTTTCAGATATTTAAATCTTTACATGTAAAACTGACTATGACCCTGCTTCTATGTTGCTTCAAACAGATCTCAGAGTAACAGGCACTAAAGTGACTACTGCTCTTAATCATTTCATGATGAATATACTAGGATCAGGAATACATGTAAAACACTTACCAGAGAAATAATTTTAAGACCACTAATTTATGCTCTGGAAAATGGCCCTGTTAGTTTTTATTTGCAAAGGTCACTGTCTGGGACAGGATTTAGAAAAGCCCACCAAGGGTGAACAGTGTTACACCTCTTAGGATCAGTCTGAGCTACCCAAGGGTATGGTAGATGATGAGCAGCCAGGCTTAGTTTAAGGTGGGAGGAGGACTGTAGTTGGGTGCAAAGATCTCAGAACATACCTTGGTACAAGAAAACACTTACACGCTGAAGAGTTATATAAAAATAAACATTTATTACGTACTCCAAAGCACAATGTTGTAACTCTTCGTTAAGGTAAGTACTATAAATGAAGCATATATACAGTGTAGGATCACTTCCAATACTCTTATAGCTTTTACAGTCACACATCACATAGTAATCCAACCTAAAACATATATGCTAACTTTTCAAACTATTAATATCTTTTTATAACTTTGACCCAATCCTGTCTTAATAGTCCGACCCTATCTAGTATGAGTCTCTGAAGGTTCAGATGGGCCACTGGGCCACCAATGGCTGAAGGTTGGTCAGAAAATATGGGAAGAAGTACTAGGGTCTAGGTGGGACCCCCTAGTGTTGCAGATATGTAAATTGGTGGTTACAAATGGGCTCAGGGAGGTTAGAATGCCTCAAGCACCAGTGTCCGGGGGCAGGAGGTTTTACCGCTAAGAGCACAAAGGGTTGTTTGTTCCCCCGACCCCCATGTTACTCTATGTGGTCCTCAGGGTGGGGGGGGTAGCGAGATACAACCTATCTGCAGCCCCCAGAGTCACAGGATCACACAAGCAGGTCCCAGGTAGGTTGTACCAGGGGTGAACAATACCTTTGGATGAAGACGCAGTTGCTGTAGGACGGTTCCAGCAGAGAGGCGGCAGCAGACCCGATCTCTTGTTCTTTGGTCACTTTGGTGGATCTAGCAACAGCACTCGCACAGTGGAACGCCCAGCTACGGGTCATCCAGGTGATGGCTTTTTGGTGCCTTTTGCAGTCTCGGTAGACAGTCTGTTGTCACATCGCTCCGCTCGACTGCGTTTCTCGGTCCTCGCCTCTGGTGAGGGGACACTCTGGAGCTTACTCCAGTTATTGCAGGCTTAGGATGCCTGCAAAGTTTCAGGCGAAACCGCGCTTCTAGAGACATAGCACAGCTATGCAGCATAGGACCGCAGGTATTGAAGTTTTGCTGGCCTTCGGTGTCGCAACTCTTCTGGGGAGGTCGACAATTGTAGGTCTTCTCGAGACTGATTAGGCTGACCAGTTAATCAGGAGAAAGTAGTGTTGTTCTGATATTCCCTGTCAATTGGAGTGATGAGGTCTGGACAGCAGCTGCAACTCAACAGGCTTTGGCAGTCGTTGGAAGTGCTGGCGATGTCCTACTAATTTCTCCTCTTTGGAATCTTCTTGTTCCAGTGGTCAAGTCTCTGTTTCTTTTCTAGGACCTCAAGATGTATCCAGGATCTCCGGTTGAATCCACCAAGCATGTCCCATACACCATTCAAACTTACTGGGGGAGGTAGGAGGAGGAAAGTGGCTGTCCAATGACAGCCAGCCTCCCAGTCTGAACTGGTTTCAGCAAGGCACACTGCAGGGCGAGAGGTAGGGGAGTTTCGGTAAACGGCCCCCGTGTCCTGTCCTGCCAGGCACTCTGGGAACCTTAGCAGGTTTTTCATGAGAAGCCTGGTTAAGACAAAGTGATCCTCCCCACCTAGCATGGTAGAAGGAGGAACCAGAAAGGACAAGCCATCTTGTTCAGGGCTTAAAAAACAGCACCACCAGAATTTAGGTGTATGGTGTGCCTTATTTACGCTATCAGAGCTGTGATAACTGAATCTGATAGAAAGTACACAAAATGGTGTGTAGAAGGTACACAGCCACCAGCCTCTGCCCTGGTTTATTGCAAGGGATAGTCGGGGTAACAAAGGGAAAATGAAGGAGAAGCTCAATGAGCTTCTGACAACACTGCACAGAAGGTGCTGTGTGTTGTTCCATTAAAAAGTAGATGCCTAAAAATTGGAGGAAAGCATAACTCCGAAAAAACTTTAAATTTAATAAAACAGATACAGTGCTCACTGCCTTTGTCATCCATCTTACTAAAGACTCCCTCAAGTCCTGTATCTGATGTATCTGTTTTGCACAAGGAATGGCTGTGAATAGCTGGAGCTCTCAAGACTGGAACTTGGCACACAGCATCTTTCAAACCTTGAAAAGCTTCCCACTCCCCCAGGATAATCAGACCAAAAATCCAGGTGTCCAGCAAAAGGTGCTGGGGCAGTGGTGATTTCACACAGCGATAAATCTACCCTAAAAGGCTCTCGAAAGATATGAAAGAATGTCTAAGAGTTCTTGTAGCCTAATTTAATCAGCTCAGTCTACTCGTTAGAGAATACCTCAAAAACATAATAGAAACATTTTTTTGGACTCATTATTGCGATAAAATACTGGAAGAAATGAGGAGTTGAGATGAGAAATCCATAGTATTAGAAATAAATCTCTGTACGATGAATACCAGAGTAAGAATGAGATCAGAATGAGATAATAACCCTAAAGCAAAACTATAAGATCTGAAGAAAACAATATAAAGCAACCATGCATATAAAGCATGGTACCCGCATGTTTCATAAAATAGGTAGCAACAATTCTAGGAAATTCTGGGAAGTCATTCATGAAACGGATTACATCCAGAGTAGGCTACAAACAAATATAGATGAACCCTCATACGTAGAATATTACGGTAAGATGTTTGGAGCTCAATCCTCTGACAAGTTAGAATTCAATTACAATGATTTACCTAACTGGGTAGGTAAGGGGAAGGACGTTTTGCTAGAGAAGCTTTGGAAAGTAAGATATCAGGCTTGAGTAATTCACGTGCCTGAGGCACCGCTGGAGTTTCAAATTGTATAGTAAAAGGAGACCCTCTGCTTTGGGTAGAACTGCTGCTCCTCCTGTTTAGAGAAATATGTCATGAAAACACTCTTCCAGCCACCTGACATTTGAGTTACCTGATTCCCATTTCCAAAAAAGGTGACCGTATGACACCGCAGAATTACAGACCGCTAGCCTTACTAGATGTAGTTTGCAAACTATTTGCTTCCTTTGTTTTAGATGAGTTCGAAAACTGGATTTGGGAAAACAATCTGAAGTTTTAAACAGGATTTCGAAAAAGGTCTACTAGACCAGGCAAGCAGTAAAGCAGGGGCCCCTCTATATGCAGCCTACATAGATCTGAGCACAGCTTTTCAATTTATTTGGAGAATAAAGCTGTGGAACAAACTGTGGATTTGGTGAATTCCCTGAGGGTTATTGAAAATTATGTTGCTGCACATGGATTCATAAATATTGATCCACCGTAATGTGCAGAATGCCTTCTCGAGGAAAATGAATACCAGAGTGGGTCTAAGGCTCGAGTGTGTCCTTGCCACCCTACCTTTTCTATGTATACATTTCAGATCTTATCGAGACACTAGATGAAGTTCCCTTCCCCCTAGACTTAGCTTGCTACACATTAAGATGCTCATATTTGCTGATGATATTGTTCTACTTGACTCCACACAAGTAGGCTTACACCAAACATTAAACACAATGGCTAATTACGCTCCAGACAATCAATTATATATCAGTGCAGACACATCTGCCATTATGATCTTTAAAAATAACAAAAAAGTATGCTAGTTTAACTGGTACGTGGATGAAAGACAATTAATTGTTCCTCAACATACGATACATTTGGGTTACCCCATCTGAGAAATCGGATACTAAATTCAATCTGGAAAGATTGAGAACAAAGAAAAGTACATTAATAGCTCAAATGAATTAAGTTGAAACAAAATATTGCACCTTCTTATTGATTCCACTGCTTGATTTGTACAACTCAAAGGTATTATTCATCATTTGGTATGGGATAGAAGTCACTTATCTTCAAGATTTAATTTCGTTTTCATTTTAATGAATTTATAAAGCACTTTTTGCCAAAAGATAAACAAGCTAGAAGGGCTACTTTGGAAAAAAGGTATTATATTTTCCCATGGGTACATCACTTGTTCCAATTAGACTAGAATTTGGTCTACAATCATTAAATTCAAGGATTAGGACAAAAGGGCTGATGCTGTTCCACAAGATCTTATCTCTCTATTATCAGATTTTCTTTAAGAGCAAATCAGTGGTGCTTAACCGCTTCGCTAACAAATGTGTACGCTATTTGAAATATTTGGGTTTGGATAAAGAGTATCTAGCCAATTATCCAGGTAAAGTTCAATATAAACTCAAATTTCAATATTTACTTGAACAATACCAAGTCCTTTGTAAATATCTACTATTTAAAGAGTACAAGAATATGTGTAGTTATTGAGATGTTTTACCAAAATATGTTGACAATCTCCCAGATAACAAATTTAGAGCAATATTTATGCGTTTCAGATTCAACTTGCTGTATACGTTAAATGGTTGGGTCGCCCGCTAAGGTATTGAATACGCCATGAGATGTTGTAGATTATGCAAGTTAACTGCAGAGATGGAAACAGCTAAACATCTCTTTATACATTGTAATGAAACGAGGGACTTGAGGTTTAGGTTTCTGTCTTAAGTGTGTCCAAAATGTACAGAAAGTGTGCTGATTCCTTATGGTATAGACTATTAAATGGCAATCCAACATCTATGATTATCACGTTAGTCCATTTTATATACAGATTATATGAGATGTTGAATGGAAAAATATATTTTTCTTTTAGGGAAAATGTAACGCATTTGATTGTAAGTAAAAATATTTCATATAAACCATATATACATAATGCACAAACAATAATGTATATCTAAATCCAGGTTGAGTGCAGCATATTTTAAAAGTGATTGCTTCTCTGCACAATAGAGCTAGAGCTTTGTAATAGTGGCTATTTAGCTATTTAGCCCCTATTTTCCATGAGGCGAGAGCATTTCTTTGGTAATACACGTTCCTTTCAAATGCTAAAAAGGGTATTTGCCACACTTTTGATGAGTGGTTTGGCACTTGAATCATCTCTATCAGTCCAGTTAAAGTCTTGGTGGGGCAAAATATAGAAAGTAAGATAGCAGCCAAAATAAATGTCTGTTGTTTTAAAAACACTTTGGTGGAGTGCGTCGGATCTGCTGCTGTTGTGAGCAGATCCTGGACTGAGAGTAATTTTTCCACTTCTATTGAGCCTGTGACTTCGACCCCCATACTAGAACTCCAAACACTTGTGGAGCGACGCAGAGTGTGCCAGATTGTTGGTTGTGTTAGCTGTGAGGCGACGGGGTGGAACACCGCTCCTATTATGGATACAACTAATAGTTCCCTACGTTTCTTTACTATGACAAGAACGAGGCCGCAGCTCAAATCACAGGTGAGCGCGCTCTCCGCCTCTTCTATCAGAATACCCAAACCCTGTACGGCCTCCTCTGCTCAGCCAAAGATACTCAAAAAACCGCTTGGCGACACTTTGACTAAAATCCTTACCAACTGGCTCCATGATGCTAGCTGAGGGGTAGAATGTATGGGTCTTTCAAATGCATTGAAAAATAAAATTTTTTGCCAATCCAGAGCTTTGTCTCTTATCTGTATCACATCGACAGTCAATACTGAACAAGTTGAGTCAAGAGAATCTCAACAACTTGATCTTACTGATGTAGAAATCCTAGCGACCGAGACATCGCCGACTCATTTAGAGCAAGTGTTTGCCGCAGCCGCTCTCTTAACAACATGGCATGAATCCCTCACTATGAACAGCGATTTGGTTTCTTATGCTGTGAAAATGTGAGAGGACCTAGAGCAGGTGCTCGCCCCTTCGGTGCCCTTGACAACTCGCCATGATTCCTCCATCACAGACACTAACTCGGTTTTCACTGTTGAAAAAAAAAACGGTAGGATGAAGTCTCTCTACCGCATAGAGTGGTTCCCAGACCCCCTGACATACACCTTCACTCGAATACAGTGCCTCCCACAAACGAACATACAGAGTCGTCAATGGAGTGACTGTGGTCCTTGAATGTTCCGGTTGAAGGCGCCCTGGTTATTCAGTCTAATACCTCTCCGCCGCCTGTTCCAGATGTCCTTAAGAACAACTGTAGGACTCCATTTTTCCTATGAGGTTGCTGGTCACCATCCCTGCCTCTCCCCAAAACGAGACGCCTGCACAAGAGCTCGCTGTTGAACACAATCTGGTGCAAAATCTTCACTCCTTCAACTCCAACTCAACAATCAAGCCTACTATAGGAACTTCGATGAGAGAACAATGCTTGATTTCATTCTCCTCTGAGCCTTGCGCGCCCCCCGTGATGCCCAAAAATCAAGAGCATCTGTCAGAGTCCACTTTGCCCCACACATCAGTCCATTCATCAAAATCTCCTGGCACGATCACACCTGATCTGAATTCAATCTCGTTTCAAGCTCAATGCAACCTTATGTTTACGCTCTCTATTTTGCTGGTGTTTTTCCTGATGTTGTACGAAGGAATCAGTGAGCATACCAAAGACCAAGCTACCTTGCTAGCCTTCATCAAAATTAAATTTATCTACATACCATCATTCATCATGTCTCTACAAACTAGAGTAGAGCAAGAGATGGAATGCGCCAACGCAATTAGAAGACAGCTTGACGATGCGCTTAAACTGGAAAGAGCAGACAAGAAATGGCTGCTAAATTCAGTGCTAGATCTTTTACACCTGAATCCACATATGCAGAGCATTAAAAGGAGAAATCATGATGCCAATGGTGATATATTGGCGACAGACCTTAATGTGGTCACTGATCAATCCCTTGCGCGCATGAAGATCTTCCCGCAGAGTGTTGGGAAAGAGAATGAGCCTACTGCTGCTCTGAGATCGACTCCTTTGCCAACTACTCTTCTGGCCCCAGTCGATTCTTCTCTGACTTCAGAACTCAAAGAATAGACAGAGGGGACTGAGGCTATTGTACGGATGCTGTCAGTTGAGGAATCCCCAACTAGGAACAATAAACTCCTCTCTAACTCACTGCCCAGTAGTCATCCATTTTTCACTGGATCCAAAAGGAAAAAACGCAAGTTGACTCGACTGATACTAAAAGAGACCACTTCGGGGAAAAAATCTAACTATCAGCCCATGCCCAAAAATAAAAATTCTAACCAGGCTAGAAACCTTATACGCAATTTGCTCAACCTATGTGCCAATCAAGGTTTAAATGCAAAAGATTGGCCCTCCCTCTTGAAGATAGCGACAGCAAAAACTTCTCTTAGTCTAGAGCTGAAGTCTTCAGACAAGGCACCTCTGATGCAAGATAAGTCCTTAATCAGTGAAGAGGCCGATTGTATGAACTTCTCCACCTACACGATCGATGACGATCAGAGTATGATTGATAAATGCAAATCTTCACTAAAGTCCAAGACGCGTCTTCCAGTAGACTGCCAACCAGACCCTAGTAATCACAGAGTCACTTCTCTGTGCGATAGAGGGCCCCTAATTACTCTCAACACAAAGACCTTCCATTGCAATTGCATTCCCGCACTCGATCAAAACTACCTCGCCCTTCTTAACACTAGCAGCGAAATGACATAAAATCAACTTCAAAGTGGAATTGACTAAGTTTGGAGAAATACCCCGACAACGATCACTCTTCCAGTCACCCGATCGGTTTCCAACTGGTTTTGCCGCCAACCTCCACAGACAACAACAACCCCGCTCTCAATGTACAAAGTCTAAAGCACTTAAAAATATAAATTCAACAGAGGATCCATTGGTGATACGACAACGTCTGCTACCTGCGAGAGACCACCTAATCTTGGACCGATCCAACGTTCTTAGACTGCTCTACAATGTTCCCCTTTTATGTTTTCTACGGTCAGAAGACATTAAGATTGTAGAATTTCCTAAAGAGCACATTATGGATAGGGTGATCTTGCACTTGAGAGCTAATTTCGTCAATACCGCTTTACTGGAAATGGCTCATCTTCTACTTCCGATGGGCTTTGAATGCAGAGAGATTTCATCCAATGCAATCCACGAAGAAGGTGTATACTGATGCAAATCTTCATCATCCCCCTCCTATGTCAGAGAGGACATCAAACAGAAGATCCAAAAACTAAAAGTTGCAAACGACTTGGAAAATGTTGCAAACGACTTGGAAAACTTACCATTAAAAAAAGCACCTGACTTTTTCCAAACAAGACGATAACAATGGCTTAATAGTAATAGTTGCCAACGACAATGCCTTGAGAAGTGTTTCTATTCTTGATCACGCTACTTCCACCAATAAATCTGCCCTACAACATCTGTAACAAGTTGGACGCCCTGAAAATAAAACATCAAATTAACAACGACAAGCACTATGGAAAATAGCATTTTGGAATAGCAGGGGCTTCTCACACCTACCCAATGGCTCCAATCTTTCATCAGGACAATTTAAAATCATATGTCTAGAGAAAACCTGGCTGCAACTGCAGCCAGTTCTCGATGGATACACTTCTCTACTCAATCCTGCTTACAGAGGCGTGAAGGGCTGTTTGGCTTCTGGACTGTTAACTCTGGTAAAAAAATGACACTACCAGTAAGATAGACTCCTTGGATTCCCCAAATCATTTCTTACAGGCCACTGGGATCACTCTCAAACCGCACAAAGATGAAGATGCCTCCTACTTAAGGTATACTGGAACCCAACAGCGATTTCCACAGAAGATTTTATCAACCCGGTAATCACTGTCATTGACGAAGGAATGGCCGTTTTCAAGCCACACTTCATTATCGTGGGAGGTGACTTCAACTGCCCCTGTATTGAGACAGGTCTGCCCATTCCTCAATCAAAAAGCACACAAAGAGCTGCGGAATAGATGGAAATGATGACGGCTCAAGCTCTACACATGATGAATGGACAAACCAGTGGAGATTGCCCGAATAAACCGACTTGGTCTAATGGCACCTCCTCCAGTGTCCTGGATTACGTCTTCATTTCCAGCGGTTTACTGCAAGACAGCACATCATTCGAGGTTATCCAAAAAGAGACAAGTGACCATGCACTACTTCAGCTTACTTGGATCTGAAAATCGGAGAAGATCCCAGAGTACTGGCCTGGTAGTATTGAACTCAACCAGGAATCGCTTAAGGCTGCGAAGCCAAGATATCAAGGCCTTCTCTGAGAAATTCAAAAGACAAATCAGGGCTGGAGGAGATGTAAAGTACATGCCTTTACTGCTGCAGTTCAAAACACAAAGATCTAATGACAGGGAGCCGCCCAATAAACACGTCCTGGATGGAAAAATCGTCCAGGAAAAGAAACTTCTCTACAAAGACTTGAAACAGATGAATCGTCTGTAAGAAGGCCAGATAGTGCAGAAGAGGAAAAAAGAAAACAATTCAAGAATTGGCTTAAAAGACATAAAGCAGAGCTCGTTCAGACGTAATGTGAACTAATACTAAAAGCTCTCACTAAAAAAAGATACAAGAGCGACTTGGCAATTACTCAATGGTACCGGGGCCGTTACCACTACATTTTTGGCTTACGTGTTCTCTGAAGAAGTCTGGGTCGAAAACTATTTCATTGGAAAAGTGAATTTACCTACTCCTTTTCCCCCCAACCCATGACCGGATGGAAGTTCCAGCTCGACATGGTGGATGTAGAGTTACTTATCAAAATGGCCAACGACTCTAAAGTGCCAGGGCTTGATGGCATCTCTAACGTAATGATTACGGCCATGCCGGGAAGTATGGGCTCCTTTTATTTTTGACTTATTCAATCAAATCTTGAAGACTGAAGCAATACCCAGTTCTTGTCGGTGATGATCGTCCCAATATACAAGAAAGGCCTAATGGATAAGCCTTCAAACTATTGTCCTATTAGACGCAATAGGCACACTTCTTGCATCATTCCTTCTGCGATAACTCCAGTCTTGGATAATCTCCAATGAAAGAGCTGACCCACGTCCAACAGGATTCACCAAAGGAGTCGGAACAGAGCTAAATATATTCCTATTAAATCTTCTTGAAGCAAAGGCCCACAAAGATAACATCAGGTACTATCTGGCCTTCATAGACCTAAGAAAAGCCTTCGACCGTGTCAACCGCCTTCAGCTGTGGTCAATGATGGAAGCATGGAACTGCCCAGCCGGGATATTGGCGGCCATTAAATCTCTTTATGATGCCACCAACATAATACGTCTAAAGGGCTTCTATCAACGAAGATCAATACCTTCAAAGGTCTAAAGCAAGGCTGCCGTTGGCTGCAGCTCTGATCTCTTTTTTATCAAATATTGAGGCCCATATGAATAAGATGCGAACCTTTTCCTCCTAAAACTGGAGCTCAACACCTTCCTCAAATTCTTTATGCAGATGACATAGTCTGTGAATGGTTGAGAAATTAACCTAGTAAGGACCCAAATTATGTTACTTGGCCCTCGAGGTCGCTGTCATGGCACTGCCTTCAAATGGTACCTGGTAAATCATGGCAATTGTCAACAAGGCATTGTACTTGGGCATCTTGATTAACAACAGCAAGGCGGATCTTGCACGGCAGACAGCCCTGAAGACAACATTCTCATTTCCCAAGAACGGATTATACATAAGAGATTTGGCAAATTTACAATATGACCTATATTGACATTCTGCACATCAAAAGTTACTGTGGCCCTACTGTATGGTGCAGAAGGATGCATATGCACTCCATGGGAACTTTGGTTCACACTAGAGGGAGTATTCTGGAGAAAACTCCTTGGCTTACCGAATTTAATTCAAATGCGGTTATTCGTTACAGGCTAGGATTAACCTCGCTAGCGGAGAGGTCCCTATGGAAATCTGTGTCGCTTTACCGAAAATGGATATCATCTCCTCCTTCTAGGCCTATTGAATTTTGAGTGAGGCCCTGACGAACGGTTCTGAAGCACTGCTGAGGCAATGGGATAAAGGATGCTGCACCCCCCTGACTCAGCTGCAAACTGATCCTGCTGAACTGGTCCGCAATTCCGCCAAGGTCAAATGGACATTTTGAAGACGTGACTGGATCAAGACCCAGGAAGACAAGAACACGTTCAATTATTCTACTATGGTAAGACAAGATATTCAACTCCGCAACCTGTTGCCCAAATATCTCACAAACTTCCCTAATCATTGGTATAGGAACCAATTTTTGCGATTTAGACTGAATCTGCTTTCAACAAACCAGCTTCTTTACATCTGCAGCGAGCATCGACCTCTGAGAGCTGCTTCAGTGCCAAGCCAGGAGAAACAGAAATGCAGAAGCACACTACGCTATTCTGCACAGGCCTGACTGACCCAAGAACCTTCTACCTAGGAACATGGGTGACAGCGCCTTATAACAATGATGCAGAAGTTCTGTGGGCATTCCTATCACAAGGAAATAATTACTCGGCCATCTTCTGCATTTTAAAATTTCTAAAAAAGGTCTTCAGAGGACTCAAAATGGACATGCAAACATAGACTCGACAACTCTCACAGTTCAATCATTCTGCTTCACATTGATAACACATTTATTTTTTTATCTTTTAAACAACTGTATTATTTTACATACAGACTTCCAAATACAATTGCATATCCACTTATTGCTGAATCATTTCTGTGTGTCCCCTCTTCCCCAGACTAATATGAACTGCCTCATCTATACAATATCACCCACTGTTCATTATGCAGGGCTTCCTCTCACATATGCGCCTCGGCATACCTGGAGGCCATCCGATCCTGCACTATCTGCTTCCAGGAACCGAAGTCCACATTCTGCTCCCTTTGGCCCCTCCCGATTGCCTCTTGCCACACTGTGGTTTCCGCCAAAGTCCATTTCTGGAGGTCGCTCCACCACCAATTTATATCTGGGCCCTTGGATATTTTCCAGTCCACTGCTATCCGGTGCTTTGATAGGATGTATATTAGGTCTTTCAGCGTATTCAACTGCCTAGCTTCGGGCGTGTGAAGATGCCTAACATACAGGCCTTGGGGGACCCTATGTCCAATGTTATGCCCACCTTGGCTAACGCTCTGGCTATCTCGTCCCAGTACTGGCAGATCTTCCTACATGTGTATAGTCTGGATTAGATAACACATTTTATTAGTGAATTTTGACAACGTTTTGTAATAAACCATAAGGCTTTACTATAAAAAAAAAACTTTTGTCAGGTGGTCTAATATCTGCCTTCCTTGGCTTTTGTTTTAATTACTGGCTCCATGCACTGCTCTAGGAACTGTACCTATGATTTTCAACAAGCTGTTCTTGTTTACTCAGTGCTTAGTTTCTCAATTCTAAGAACCCTTCCTACATCTTCCAGCATTTCTCTCATTGCAAAGTTTCTCAGTGACTCTAGGAAGAGTTCAGCATGCAGCACATTTCTAATAATGCTCAGATTGTCTTTTTGTTCTGGTTGATGTACCTGGCCTCTCTTTCTGGCCAACTCCTAATCTTGTGGTTCTCTTTCTGCCACTTATTTCATTTTCCTTTTGTTCTCAAGTCCTTCCTTCAGCTCTCAGGTAGTTCTCCTTCTCTGCACTCAGTGGGTCTTCCATTAATCTGGCTGCAGTACTGCTCCTCTCGGTCGTCACTGTCCACCAATGCTGCTTATTCATGTTCTTTTCCTCTCCGAGATTCAGCTGCAGCTTTCCTGCTCTGGTCTCCGGTCCCCGTCTTCCGCGTACAGCACTAATGAAGGGAAAGCCACCCAGCGGTAGCTTTTGTTTACTACAGCTGGCTGGCTTTTCCTTCTTTAGTGCCGAAAAAGCAAAAGCCAGCACAGGAGGGCATCCATTTCACAAAATGGATGCGCCCATGTGCTTGCTTTTTTTTGCGAATTTTGAGCTTGAATAGCTCAAAATTTTACATAGGAAGTTTTAAAAAAGAGAATGCTAGTATTTTTTTTTTTATGTTGCCTATCTATTTTTTAAATAACATTTTTTACTAGACCATGCCTTTAAGGTAACTTGTATAGCGTTCTACCACCCAGAGGTATCTTGGTGCTAATGTATGCTAATAAAACCCCTCTTTCATAAATGCTCCATACCAAAATTGGTGTGCACATGCTCCTTTTCTGGAACCAGGCTCCTGACATGGCTCCTGACATCTATAGGCCCAGCTCTGTAGTGAAACACAGCAGTATCCCTGACAGCTGCCTGGACACACAGTTCCTTCAGGCTGAAGTGGCTTTTTAATCTCCATCTTTGATCTGAATTATAATAATGATATGCCTTAGTCAGTCTGGTGACATGTACATCTTTTAAATATGAGCCATGCCTGGCTGTGGCATGGTTACAGGGGACTGCCAAGAGCATACCATTCTACAGCCACAAAGGTTTGCTATCCTTCTTCCTTCTAATACAAATCACTTGGAAACATAGCCAGAATGCCACCTCTTTGTTTCTTCTGCAGGGAGGGTAACACCTTCACACAGGCCATACATACTTCCTCCAGGGGTTCTCCTGGAAACTTGTGCTCCAGAGACATCACTGACATAGTAAAGTCCCTCTGAACAAAGATGATGCTGACTACTGGAGTCCCTTTTGAAGTCCGCAGGCATGGGAAAGAGGTGGAGTTAGTTGCCAAAATGGAGCGGTAGGCCAAGGACAGGGACCCACAATCTAGATTTCTTCAAGATCCTTTTTTTTTCTTTTTCTGTTCCCTCTATTTCCTCCAGGCAAAGCTCTCGGTGTGATGTCATGAAGGTAAAGGCACAGTTTACAGCCACCTGGATGCGACTCCTTACAGCTTTGGACCAATTATCCCCTCATTCTTTTATTAATCTCTGGACTTCCACAAGGACAAGAATTCATGTAGACCCCTGTTTGGCATACATTCTATCCCAAAGTCCTATGCCAGGGAGGTGAAAACTGACATATCCAAGGCTGAGGAGAGCTCTGTGTCCTCCCGATCCCCACGGAATAGTGGGGTCAAAGCTGTTGGGCCAAAGCTTCTATACTGGCTGCACTGGAACCAGGTTCCTGTTCACTGGATGTGAAGGTTCCCATGTAGGTGCAAGCCAAGCTCCTTGCTGTCAGAGTGCAGAAGGACTCGCCTTGTTCTGGAGCCCTATAATTTGGACTCCCAACAACCACAGAACTTAAGTGTTGCTTGGATCTCCCTGCTTCTCTACCCTGCATTAACACTGCTTTTGGCACTGGCAATGGTTCCATGTGTTAATATAGCTGCAAAAATATCGCCATACAAGAATGGCGCCATATTTATGCGGCAATATTAACCCTGCGGGGGACACCCCTGCAACCCCTGCTCTAATTTATCCCAAAAATTATCCCCACTAATAATATCACCTATGCCCGTTCCCGACCAATATATGTGTATATATATATATATATATATATATATATATATACACAACCATTTAGGACGTACATAATCACTGTTGTAACATTACATTATTCAATATTCTCCTCCGTCTTCCCCCTTCCCTCCCCAACAACTTGAGCCGTTGAATCCGTGCCTCCCACCTGAACATCTTCAGGTGTCTCAATTATTTCCAACTCCTCCCAGTCTTCCGTTTCATGATTGACCTGGTGGGGGTTTGCCATAGAGGTCACCAATTGTCTCCAGGCTATCAGGGGGCCTACCTCTCCCCCCCCTCTAGTGACTGCTTCATACCAGACTGCAGTTTCTGCTTCAGCCCACTTTAGGAGGTCTGTCCACCACATCTCCACTTTAGGCCGGTGGGCCGCTTTCCAGCTCATCGCGATTCTACGCTTGGCCAAGATATACGCCAGGTCTTTCATCTTGCTAATATGTTTTAGATTACATGGCCTAGGGAAACCCTCAAACATACATGCCCAAGCCGACCCCACATCAATCACCACTCCCCGACTGGCCATTCTTGTCTCTAGTTCTACCCAGAATATCCTCACCTCTGGACAAGCCCAGAACATATGCAACAGCCCAGCCTCCTCCTCCCCGCACCTGGGGCATTTCTGTATAGCCGAGCCACCAAACCGGGCTATTCTGCCGGGGGTCAAGTAAGCTCTATGGGTGACATATAGCTGGATCTGCTGGAGTCTCGCATTCCGGGACACCTTCTTATGGTACCTTTGGGCTCTATCCCATTGTCCCTCTGCCATGGGTTCACCCACCTCCCCCTCCCAGTCAAGCCTCAGTTGGAGCAGCTCCTTCCCCGCCTTCGCACTCAAGAGTTCATATATCTGAGATATTTCGTGCCCGCCCTCCGAGACATCGTATATCATTTCTAGGGTGGCATCGGGTTCTTCTGCAAGTACTGTTTCTGGCCACCTTTCTCTCACCCGTTTCATGATCCTGGTGTAAGTGATATATTGGCCCTTATGCACCCCTGTCTCCTCTAGCAACCTCTGGAATTTCACTGCCTCCCCCTCCTGCCATATGTCTCCAAGGGAGGCCAAGCCCACTGGTTCCCAGTATCTGCGGTTTGGAGTCTTCCCCACAAAATACCACCAACGGGACCTGCTGAGAGAGCGGGTCTGGGTCACCCACAGTCCTCCATGCCCTGCGCCACACCTCCCAGCCCAGCACCAACAGTCTCCCCATCTCTGCCACTTTTGATTTATGCAGCCACACTGTCTCTTTCAGGAAGTATGGGGCAGAATCACCCCGCAAAAGCGGATTCCTCTGCGGACAGCCACCTAGCTACATATAATAGCTGTCCCGCCAGGTAATATAATTCAAAATTCGGCAGGTTAATGCCCCCCTTATCACACGAGTTTTGTAGTTTCCACAGGGCTACCCTGTTTCTAGAATTGTGCCATATGAAGCCCCTACACAGGCCATGGAGTCTGGTTAAAAAAAAACGTCTGGGGATCAAGTACGGGACATTTACAAAAAAGTGCAGTAGTCTGGGCAGGACCACCATTTTGAGCAGCGCCGCTCTTCCCATCATGGCCAGAGGTAGTCTGGACCAAAACACCATGATATTTTTAATACCTGCCACTGCTTTCTCCGTATTGCGTTTGTGTTCCACCTCTAACTTGTGGTATATATTTATGCCCAGGTACCTAAACGTCTCGGTCTGCCAGGGTATTTGTAGAATGGGCAGGTTTTCTAGTGGGATACTTTTGTACCTTCCCAGGAGGAACACGCTGGACTTCAAGGGGTTTACCGATATGCCCGAGAGGGCGACGTAACGATCCATCACCTCCAGCACATTTTGCCGATTCTCCTCCGGGAAGCGCAGATAGAGGAGCATGTCATCTGCTTACAGGGTTATTAAGTGTGTGTTCCCTGTCATACGAATCCCCACCTCTCCATATTGTTGTCTAAGGCAAATAGCCAACGGCTCCAACGCAAGTATATATTACATGGGCGACCAGGGGCATCCCTGTCTGGTCCCCCAACTGAGTTGCCATTTATCCAAAATTACGGCCTGTCTTGACCCTTGCAATCGGGGAGCTATATAACATCTTGACCCATCTAATATATCCCGGCCCTATCCCGTAACCTTTCAGGGTCGCCATCAACCATGGCCACCTCACTGAGTCAAATGCCTTGACCGCATCCAGCGACACTATGGCCAGCTCGCCCGGGTCATTCTCCATTTGGTCAATGATATGGTGCAACCTCATGTGATTGTCTGTGATGATCCGGCCTGGGACATAGCCTGTTTGATCCGGGTGTATCAATTTACCAATTACTTGTTTAAGCCTTTTGGCCAGCACTGCCGTGAGTATTTTACTATCCTGATTGAGCATCGATAAGGGCCTATAAGACCCACAGTCCTCATTCGGCTTGCCCGGTTTCAGGAGTGGGATGATCACCGCCTCTCGGAGGTACTCCGGCAACTCCCCTTGTTCGTAGACCTCATTGAACGTGGCCAGAAGCGGATGGAGTAACTCCTGCCTATACGCTTTGTAGAATTTGCTAGGTGACCCATCCGACCCGAGCACTTTACACTTGGGCAAGTGTTGGATCACCGCATCCAGTTCCTCTGAGGTGATTGGGGCCTCCAGCTCTGCCCTTTCTAGATAGTCTAAGGTGGGCAGCCCGATATCTTCA
This sequence comes from Ambystoma mexicanum, assembly GCF_040938575.1. Lineage (NCBI taxonomy): Eukaryota > Metazoa > Chordata > Amphibia > Caudata > Ambystomatidae > Ambystoma > Ambystoma mexicanum. The sequence continues at coordinate 445,507,342 of NC_090923.1, read as the reverse complement.
ATTGTTTCCAGGATTTCCTGGCCTTATCTCCTCCCACGTCCTCATACAAATGTTTATAATATATGAGGAACTCCTCGTTTACCCCTTCCTGGGTGTTGCGGATCTGGCCTTCCGCATCCCTGACTTCTCTAATCACCGGCCGGGGTGTCTCGTTTTTGTATAACCAGGCCAGTAGTCTACCTGGCTTGTCTCCTCCCACATGTTGCCTCTCTATATATTTCTTATAGTTTAGCTTACATAATCTGTCCCAGAGTTCGCTGCTAGCATTTTGTAGGTCTCTCATTTTAGCACTGTCTTCTCGGGTGGTCCCCCCCTTTGGCATCAGGTCCTCTAGCTCCCTTTCGGTTTCCTGCAATTCTCATTCTATCCCCCCTTGGAGCCCTTTGGATTTTGATATGGCTACCCCTCGCACCACCACCTTAAATGCCACCCGTACCGTTCCCATGGATCGCACGCTGCCCGTATTAATGTCAAAATATTCATGTATGGCCTCCCTCAGGTCCTCCCGGAATACCGAGTCCTATAGGGCCTCAGCTCTGAGCCTCCACGTCGGGATTCATGCTGTAGGGGGGTGCTGTCGCCACTCGAAGACCAGAGGCGAATGGTCCGAAAGTATCCTGGCTTTATATTCTGCGCTCCTCATTTCTCCTGCTATCTTGGCAGAGGCGAACACATAATCCAGCCTATTATGCAGGTCATGTGGAGCGGCATAGTGCGAGTATTGCCTGTCCGTTGGATGCAACCGTCCCCACACATCCTCCCGTCCAAGATCTGTCAACAGTGTCCCCAACGCTTTAGCTGCTGGCGCAGGTTTTGCTAGCTTGCTGTCTGACCTGTCTATCCCGGGGTTCAGGGTGCAATTGAAATCTCCTCCCCACAATATTGCGCCACCTAGCAGGTGGCTAATTTTAACATATAGGGACCTAAAGTAGGCTGCGGTATCATGGTTGGGGGCATACAAGTTTAGGATGTTCACTTCTCTGTTTTCCAGGAGTCCCACCACCACCACCATCCTGCCCTCCGGGTCTATTGTAGATCGAAGCAGCTGAAACGGCACGTGTGGTGCCACCCATGTTATCACCCCTCTTGCATATGCCGAATATGTGGCTCCCGTAACACTACCCTTCCATTTTCTCCTTACCACCTCCAGTTTCTCCTTGGTGAGGTGGGTTTCCTGTAACAGGGCTATATCAATCCTCATCCTCTTTAGGTACATCATTACTTTATTATGTTTTAGATAACTATTAAGGGCCTGCACATTTCAGGTCACAACTCTGAGGTTACCCGATTACATTGGCTCGATGTCCGCCCCCTCCCCTCCACTTCCCATGTCGTTCCCGGTGGCTCGTATTCTGGCTCATTTCCCTCCTACCCTCCACAATTTCCCCTCCCCCCCCTTCCCCAACCATGCCCCACTGCACACAACTCTTTTCCCTCCCCCCTCCCCACTCAACCCAACAAATGCCCAGCTCCATCCCTGAATCTCAGGCCCACCCACGTCTGGTCCCTTCTCGTGACTTCGAGGACTAGGACCCCGGGGGGTGTCACCAAACTAATAGTGACCTAACTAAGCGTAATGCTATGGGGGGGTTCATGGGTTGTTTCCCGGGAGCGCCCACTTATATGATTAGGATTATTCAGTTCAACCGGATCTTTCAAGCATATACTGTCTGATCAGCACCTTCCCTGTGTGCCTTATTTAATGCTATATTCTAGTCCCAGTGTCTTAAGCTATGTCACCTAGGGTGTCACAGCCTCATGTTACTTATCTTCTTCAGATCCCGTCTGGATACCCGATTCCTGGGGGCGACTCTGCATGTCCAGCCACTCCATGGCGCCCTCTGGTGTCACGAAAAACAAAGTTTTGTTCTTGTGGAACACCTTCAGTTTGGCCGGGTAAAGCAACATATATTGGCCTGATTCCCTCAATCTTCTCTTCAACGCTCCGAAGTTCATTCTGCTCCTCTGTACCTGCAAGGTGTAGTCCGGATATGCAGTGATTTTAGCATGCCCCCTTACGATTGTCCCACCCTTCCGGAAGAATTCGAGTATTTTTTCCCGATCTCTGTAATTCAGGATTTTTGCGATCACTGGCCTGGGAGGGGCTACCAGGGGCGGTCTCCTTGTCAAAGCCCTGTGCGCCCTTTCCACAGCAAACCCCTGGGTCAGTGCCCCTCCAGTTATCTCCTGCAGTTACATGGTTTCCACGTATTCCGTTGGGTTAGACCCTTCCATTCCTTCTGGCAATCCAACGATGCAAATGTTATTGCGTCTGGTGCGTCCTTCTGCTTCCTCCGCTCTGTTCTCCAGGTTGCCTACTCGCTGTACCAAGGCATGGAGTTCTGATCTGTGGGTGGCGCATTCCGCCGTGTTTGGGGCCATCTCCTTCTCCAGGTTTTCAGTGCGCTCCGCAAGCGTTCTCACATCTTGTCTTAGCAAGTTCACCTCTTCTTGGACCACTCCAACCTTAAGGTCCAATGCTACTTTCAGTTTGTTCATAGCCAGGCCCAGTTTAGTCTCCCAGGCAACTTTCAGGTCCGCAATCGCCACCAGCACACCTCTTCCATCACAGTGGTGGTTTTGTCCTTGCTCCTGACTCCCTCCGCCCCGGTAGATGTCTTGGCATAGGCCTCCAGCGTGGGCTGCTTGTTCTTTGGTCTTACCACTTTGTTTGACATTGTGCCGTTCCAACTACGCGTGGGCCAGCACAGCCGCCTTTCTTGTGAAGGTCAACGTGGTGTTGTGCTATTCCAAGTGGTCAGGGCTGCTTCGACCGTGTTTGGGGTACTCCCCTGCTGCACTCCTGGAATGTACTGTGTCCTCCCACGTGTTTGCGCCCGCTCAGTGTCGCTCCGCTGGCCCCCCGGCAGTCAGGAACTTCTGCTATTTCCACCCCCTTCCACGCCGGGACACGACCGGGCCCCACAGACTTCAAGCCCACAGTCGTGTCCCTGGCACTATTGTCCAGCCCAGTGCCGGTACAAGCTCTAATTTACCCTGTTCAATTAGTGGTGGGGTCTCACAGTGCTCAGATCCCACCCTGGCGGCTTGTACTGTTGGGCTTCGGCATTGTGTACATGGCTCCAGGGCTACAGTGTTTTTTTTTTTTAAAAGAATAATTTTCCCTTTCATTTTGCTGTCTTGTAGTCTTCTGCAGCCCCAGCCCGACTGCTGAGGGTGGAGCGCCGTGTGGGGGACTTGTGTCCAGTAGCACTCGCTTAGGCTACCTCAGCCGCTCCTCCGTCCTATTGTGCGCCACCGAGGGGCCCGGCCGGGCACCACCCTTGTGGCGCACACACCATCCAGCCGAGCCTCAGCGTCCAGGGAGGCTTCCCCCCGGGCTCTCCGCACCTCGCACCAGTGCGTTCGGTTTCGATACTGCCTGTCCGGGCCCCTGCCGGGGGATTTCCGACCTGGTTCTGGCCCACAGGGGCAGGCACCTCCTGATTTGCCCGGCGCCCCCAGGCTCACACTCCTTGCGAGCCCCCTCTCAGCCGAGCGTCGCGTGACTTGATGTCGGCGCTCGGCAAACACGGTGTCAGCAGCTGCGCCCCGCAGTGTTCTTCTCAGTGGTATGGATGTGAGTTACTGTTCTAGTTCGCACCAACCCTTTTGTGTCTCTTCTGTTGCCCATGTGTTTTCATGAGGGGGTGAGGTTCAGTAGACCACCAGGGATGGCTTGCAAGGGGGGGCCTTAATTGGAAAGTATGAGTGTAGATTTGTTTTTGCTGGGGGTGACCGTAGGTAACAAATGTTTTTTGTTTCGTTTACAGCTTTTTCTAGGCGAGAAGCTGCAACATTATGCGAGTACTTTTTTTAAATTATTCTATGGGTAGGGCCCACTGTCAGTGGGGTGGGTGAGACTGGGGCTGGATTGTTGGTGGTGTGGGTGGGAATGGGCTGTCTTGGCAGATATTTTGGTGGGCTGGCACACAATTGCAGGGGCAGGTCACAAATTGCCCCCATGCCAGCAGAACATTGGTTTTTCCCTGGCAGCGGATGTCTCCCATGTGGGTTGTCCGTCTGCAAGCCCAGGCTGCACCTCTGGCTGTGCTACGTTACAGATATCACCTCCGGGGAGGAATGGGAATCCCGCTGGGGCTCCCTGCAGCTGCCACTGTGCTTAGTAGACGGTACACCCACATGGTACATGGATGTCCAAGGCCCGGGGACATTACCTCCATCCGTCGTGGAGTTGTGGCTGGGCTGCATTACAGCTTTTCCCTTCTGGGAGGTATTGGCACACTGCTGGGACTTCCTGGTGGGGAGAAGGTGTAACGCAGGCCAGCCAGAGTTCCAGCAAAGTCTGTGGTAATGTCCCTGGCCTTGGGCACCCTTCTCCTATGTGGGTCTTTGTCGGGACTTGTGGGTAATACATTCTGGGGAGATTTGCGCAAGTCAGATCTCTGTGGATTCCCACAGGTGTCCTCTTTTGGGAAATGCATGGGGTTCCCTGTTTTCCTTTCTGGCTTTGACACCGTAGGGCCAAATCTGTAGGTTGCCCACGTGAACAAAATGTGCTGTGCCGAAAGAAAGGCTTGGGGTTACCAGTGGGTTAGCCTTTTCCTTTTACGCCCCAGTAGGTGCACCCACACATGTGAGGCAATGTTCCCTCTAAGCTGTGCGCATGTGCGCTTGCCCAACTTCCTTTTGGATGCTGCTCAGAAGAATTTCAGCAGCACACACAGACAATCCCCACCTATTCAAAACAATTTAATAATGCACAAGGCACAGTAGGTACCTAATATTTGCTTTCTCTCAAAATGAAGCTAAATTATATGAACTAGTATCGATATTCTGGTCTAGCTTATTTACATTGCCCTACTATGCAAGATTGACCTTAAAAAAAGCCCCCAAACCCTAAAAGTAGAATACATCCACAATAGGTTAAAAACTACTATGAAAATGTTGCATGAACAGAAGATATAATTAAGAGATGTCTGCACACATTAACCAAATTATCTCCCCTCCCTACCCATGACTCCTATACTTGACTCTACCACACTTATACCTTATGACTCGAACTTCCGCCCCAGACCTCATTCAGATATATTACCAGACAACCTTGACTCAGTATACCGTGGCTCTACAAAAGTTTACCAGACTTGTACCTACATCCACTTTTTTTATGTTTCTAATATGAATGACGTTTAAGTACAAGAATTTCTGTTACTCATGGCGCCTTAGCAAAAACGTCATCCAGACTATGTAACTCAACGGTCAGCTCAAATATCAGATACTGAGTGCAAGTAACCAGGCTACGAAAGCTAAGCATTTCTGCACTTGGAGAAAAATAATTAGAGGGAACATTGGTTGTTGGCGACGTGTTTCGGTGAGTGGACAGAGGGAAATGTTTCTGAAATTGGGTGGAAATAAAGAAAATTCGGAGACATTTCGCTCTGGCCACCCACCGAAACACGCCGCCAAAAACCCCTGGCCTACTTTCCCGCATCCCCACACGTGTCCCGATGAAAATGGTACCTCACATGTGTGGGTGCACCTACCTGAGCGCAAAGGGGAAAGCCTACAACACCGCTAACCCCAAGTCTTTTGGCACAGCATAGCGTTCAAGCTTTTGTATCAAACGATCCGGGTTTTCCTCAATTGGAGCTTTTTTACTTGTATCTTTAATTAGACCTACAATTCTAGTTGCTTCTTCATCAGAGAAAGCCAAAGTGGTTGCTGCTTTATCTGTAGGTGTACTAATGGTTGAAAATGACATTATAGTATTTAGGGTGCTAGTGGTTTTTGATGATACCAACCCGCTAGGGGAAATGTAACAAGGAAAAATTGTGTTAACCACGATGCACACCTTATTCACATATGTATTCAAGTATATCAAGTTTTGACTCGAGGCAATTCATCTTAAGGTGAATGTAATTAGAGGTCCAGGGGAGAAGTCCTCAGCCTTGGTATCTAGGCTGGTCAAATATACATAGGACAAATGGTTTCCTAATTAATGAAACCCGCGACCCCTGCACACTATCAAAAAGGGCCTAGGCCTGTATGTAATTTTTAGAATAGTAGAGGTATATAACTGTATTACTAAGGACAAAATACAGAAATATCCTCTGTTCCCTAGGTAGTTCTTGGTTTTCAATTTTGATCTGGCCCTACATGTTTCGAGTATTGCTTTCACTCTTCATCAGGGGAAAAATATTCTTTTTTCTTACACAAAATTAAGATTACCTTATGATCACATGATGAGAATGTACACCCCTTACTTGGTCAGCTAAGGGTTAAACTATATACTTTTCATACAGTTTGTATATACATTGCATTTTATGTCCTAAATATGTACAGGTACCTTATGGCATAATGACAAACATCTTTATAATCAATCTGACCTATGCTTCTTATGTGAATTTTTTTTTAATTTAAACAAAAAATATACTTTTTACAAATTCCTCACTTTTTACAATGCTCACTGTGCTTAGAGAGGCTCAGCATCACCTCACTGATGATGCCCAACAAGGCTGAAACACGTGTATGGGGTTGCTGGTGGTACTCTTGTTCAGAGAGGAATTGCCATAGCATTTCGGTGCTGGACTGCCCTTGTGGGTAGGACAAATACTGATATGCAAATGGATATTTCCCATCTGTGAAAGGTACAGTGAGCAAAAAGCAGATGGCTGCGAACTCTCAATGTGGTTAACAACCACTGAACAGGTTATCATGCCTTGTTCTTCCGATAGAGGAGCGCCTGCTACCTTGGAATTTTTACAAATTCCTCCCACGTGATTTTTTTTATGCATACAGAATACACATCCTCTGCTTTTCCACCTATTATACTTTAATCCCCCCTTATTTTCCTCTTCCCCACTTCCTAGCACTACGCCAAATTATTCCAGCCATTTAAACACATCCTTTGTGTCTTCACTGGCATCCGCATTACATCAACATCTCCTTTACAGATTTTTCGTATTATCAGTAGCATTACACCCGTTTCGCTTACTTGCACCTTTTTTCTAGTTATAAAAGAATTTTGCGTCATTCAGATGCAATTTCGTCATTTAGATGCACTTTTGTCATGTTCGCGCATGCGCGAATAACAGTCAAAATGGCTGCGGTGTGACGTCATCACACACATGCGTTGATGACATCAACCGCGACTATATAAACTCGATCCGCTTCCGTTTTTCAAGCGGAAGCGGATGGAGAGTTTCCTGACACAGCCACTCCTCATACTACCTGGAAGATCATACCTGCCTTGTAAGTAGATCCTCTAAGACTCTTCTCTGCTAGTCATGAGCATTGGTCTCTCTTACTGGTAGAGTTAATGACCACACTAAAATTCCTTTTTTTCTGTCCATTATTTTTCTTCTTTTAATAGGGTTGGACAACCAACCATTAGGACTTAGGGAGAATCCTTATGATCGAGGTTCCTGATTGTGTAGTAATAAAAATATATACAAGTAAGTGAACTACCTTCATGTAGTCTTCTACATTTCTGTCACCATATTGCACTTATTCCTATCATTTATTTTAGGTTAGGTTGTACTAGGATCTCCTACCATCCAGCTAACCGGTTAATAATGGGGCTGTCTAGAGTTAGGAGGACACCCTTGGAAAACACATCTCGCACTTTCTAATAATTCTTTAAATCCAAGTAAGTTAACAAGCAACGTATACAGCCACCACAGAAGTATTTTTTGTCCACATTAGGTACTTTTGAGTTAGTCATATTTTTTAATCAATGGACTTAAAACTGATGTGTTCAATCCTAAAAACTGCCTCAACCTAGGAAATTGAGATTTGTTTGTCATTTACCTATTAAGGTACCTTGCAGCAGTACATAGCTACTTTGATTTGTTAAAGAATGATCTTGAGTCTAAAGGATGAAGCAATGACCTACACAGAAACAGCATGTTGTGCTTCTTCTTAGTTGTTATGAAGTTATGGTTTTACTAAATGCACATATGAAAACTATTATGTATTGGAATGTATTATTAATATTGGATTATTCATTTTTTTCTCTCCAGAGAATAATTTTGTGTAAGAAAAAATATTGTGCCCCTTATGAAGAGTGAAAGCAATACTCGAAACGCATTGGGCCAGATCAAAATTAAATGTTTTTTGTCAAAATTTGAATAAATATCTGTTTTAGATAAACAAATGAATTGTCAAATATTAATTGGGTTATCTCAGAGAAGTTTCCCTGCCATTGCAAGGAAAATAAAACCACTAAATTCATAAAACCAAGAACTGGCTAGAAAAATAAAAGGATATTTCTGTATTTTTTCCTTAGTAATACAGTTATATACCTCTACTATTCTAAAAATTACATACAGGCCTAGGCCCTTTTTGATAGTGTGCAGGGAACGCAGGTTTCCTTAATTAGGAAATCATTTGTCCAACGCGGGAATGTAGGCCATGTGTTGTTGGCAGCATGTTTCGGTGGGTGAGCTGAGTGAAATGTGTGTAAATTGGGGTTTTTTCGCCACATTTCGGACTTTGCCAGGGTTTCTGGGTAATACATTCTGGGCCGATTTGCGCAAGTCATACCTATGTGGATTCCCACATGTGTCCTCTTTTCGTAAATGCATGGGGTTCCCTGTTTTCCTTGGTGGCTTGGACACCCTAGGCCTGGTTAGGGATAATTCTCCAAATGTGCTAATTTCCCTGACCTTTTGAGAACCCCAGCAACTTTGCTGGATTTCTAGGATTTCATTTTTTACCTGGGAAGAGTGTGAGCATTTTTTTCCCCCACTCTTCCATGTAATTTGTGTCTTTTATACTTTTGTGTTCTTTGGTTATGGAGTTTTAAAACCACTCCGTGGCATCATCTTTTTCTGTGAGTCACACAGCACCTTCAGTGCAGTGGCACAGCAGTGTCTTTTGAGACTCCCCAAAGGTTTAAATACTTTCCCTGAGAATGGCTACTGTCTCTCAAGACATGTAAAGTTAAATTGACTTTACTAGTCTATTTAAATTTACTGACCCAGCACACCCTATCTTACTATAGAGTGCTGGAGGTGTTGCTTAGTTTCCCCTGAGTCTATGTACTCATGTAACAGTAAAATGTTACCTTTTCCTATTTTAAATGGCTGGTGGCAGTGGTTTAGATCAACTACCATGATTTTTCCCGACCGCTAACAACGGTAGCTCAAAATCAGGGGTAGCCATGTTTTCCAATATGGTGCCCCAAACCTATCTGTAAAAACAGACTCTGGTCCTCTTTTTTCGCCATTTCTTTTAGGAAAAGTCCTTCTTGTGTATAACTCTGTGCGTCACACCAGGTTTGGTCCCTTAGCTTGTGCCCTTTGCCGGGCTTCTGTGCTGACACCCTCCTCTGGTGCCAGAGTGTCTGGGGTGGACAGGATGTGAGGGGGGTGCCCGAAACTCCATGTGCTTAGTCTCCTAGGAGACCTGAATGCACTCTGGTGTGATTGGCTGGCTGAATTTCCGGCAAGGACAGCCACCCTGCTGGGTGATTGACAGCCAGGCTGAATGAATGGGGGAAAACTGTTTAAAAGCGGGTCTCTGGGACTTGGAAAGCAGAGTCGACCACTAGAACGAAAGAACCGAAGAGGAGAGGAAGGAAGAGGACTGCTGCAACGCCTGGTTAAACGGTGAAGCCCTGCTGCAGGTCTGAATTGCCTGAAACTCTGCGACAGAGAAGCTCTTGAAGGTTAACTTCTTCCCTTGAGTTTGGTGGGAACAACTAACTCACAAGCCACCTGCACACCGTCCAATTCTGGTCGAATTTTCAGCAGAGTGCTGTTGAAAACCTGATAGCCAAAGGGAAGGAAACCAGGGGGACTTTAAGGCACTCCAACCTTAAAACTGACGTCTTGCTACAGCTTTTGGCCACTTCCCTGGGCAGTGCAGGAACCTCCTGACGTCCTTCTTGTCCCCACGACTGAAGCTTAGGAACAGCGAGATCTGCTCAAACTGCCAGGAGCAACTGCCTCAGCTACAGCTTTCTTCATTTAAAAAGGTACTGTGCAAACGCAGTCCGGAAATCTTTTCGGCCTTCGAGAAAGTATGTGAAACTTTCCTCAACTACGAAGGCTTGTCCTTCCCTAAACATTCGTCAAACTTTTCGCCTAGCCAAATTCTTTAAAAATCTGTGGCAAAGACTTAACCATTATATACCAGAACTGTGCTATCCTATTCAAAAGACTCTGAACCATTGACTTTAGCCAAGGCCTGTTGAGAAGAATTGCTGGTTGTATTTAACTGAAACCCTTTGCCCTGCCTATGAGTGTATTTGGGCTGTCTATTCTTATAACCTTGTCTTTTCCCTCCTTTTCTAAGTATCTGAAGTGCCATTTTGCTCCCACTTCTTTTTTGAGCTAAACTTGTTCAGTTACTTACCGGTTGGATTTTTGTGGTGTATCTTTGTGTGATATTGAGCTGCTTATGCTAGTGTAATGTTTTATAACTGATTGAGTAAATAAATGTATATTCCTTTACCAAGAAACCTTGAGTAAGTGTTTACTTGAATCACTGTATTGGTTGGTCCTTTGTGTCACTTGTTCTACTGTTCACCTAAACTCTTGAGATAAGTCTGGCTGCTCAACCATCACTACCACTTTACTGTGTAGTACAGGTTTGTACCAAAGGTGAAATTGTGTTTACACTTGTAGTCCTAATTGCCTGTAGTGTTCCCAAAGGGTACTGCAGATGATTCTGCCTAACAGGCCCATATCTGTATGGTGCCTTTCTGAAATAATGGTGAAATTCAGCTGTTGGAAAAGACTTGGGGTTAGCCGTGTTTTAGGCTTTCCCCTTGGCGCCCAGGTAGGTGCACCCACACATGTGAGGTACCGTTTTCATTGCGACACGTGTGGGAACGGGGGAAGGTATGCCATGTGTTGTTGGTGGCGTGTTTCGGTGGGTGACCCGAGTGAAATGTGCGGAAATTGGTTTCTTTTTGCCACATTTCTGACTTTGCCGGTGTTACTGGGTAATACATTCTGGGCCAATTTGCGCAAGCTAGAGCTCTGCGGATTCCAATGGGTGTCCTCTTTTTGGAAATGCATGGGGTTCCCTGTTTTCCTTGGTGGCTTGTACACCCTAGGCCGATATCTGTATGGTGTGCGCTTCTGAAAAAATTGTGAAATTCTGCTGTCGGAAAAGATTTGGGGTTAGCCATGTTTTAGGCTTTCCCCTTGGCGCCCAGGTTGGTGCACCCAAACATGTGAGGTACCGTTTTCATCGGGACTCGTGTGGGCACGTGGGAAGGTAGGCCATGTGGTGTTGGCGGAGTGTTTCGGTGGGTGAGCCGAGTGAAATGTGTGGAAATTGTTTTTTTTTACCACATTTCAGGCTTTGCCGGGGTTTCTGGGTAATACATTCCTGGCCGATATGCGCAAATCAGACCTCTGCGGATTCCCACGGGTGTCCTCTTTTCAGAAATGCATGAGGTTCCCTGTTTTCCTTGGTGGCATGGACACCCTAGGCCCATAGCTGGATGGTGTGCCCTTCTGAAAAAATCGATTCAGCTGTCAGAAAAGACTTGGGGTTAGCCGTGTTTTAGGATTTCCCCTTGGCGCCCAGGTAGGTGCACCCTCACATGTGAGATACCGTTTTCATCGGAACACGTGTGGGAACGTGGGAAGGTATGACATTAGTTGTGTTTGCATGGTTTTCATAACGTTTCGACCCATTTGCTGGTGGCCTTTGTCAGACAACCCTTTAATTTCCCAAATGTTCCCTACATTTAGTCGCTGTTTTAGGCAAGATACACTTTTGTAACCTGCACAAGTCACCTACCCTTGAAAAGGTCTGCCTCTGCTCTTTCAAAAAATGTACCCTTGCCGTTTCTCACCACATTGGTTTTCCTGATTTACACATGCTCAGTACGTCTGTTCAGGCCGTAAGCATAACACTCCTGTGTACCATGGCTCAGTGTTTGGCTTGTGGTATTACTTGTTTTGTGAAACACTACAAAAAATGTGTGATTTCCTAATTGCAAGATTCAGGGAAATGTAGCGGAGCATTGTTTTTCTCAAAATTCATAGAAGCCATTGCCGTACCAAGCCAACCATGTCCACCACATTCCTTTTTTTCAGTCATTTTCATGCTTTTTCCCCAAACTATGGAATTTTCCCCTACCTAAGTTGTTGCCTGACCTGCGCAAATAACCCCTTCCTAAACTTGGAATTTTGTCTACTTTTCAGAAATGTATGCCTTTCTCTCCTCCAATTTTGCTTTCCTACCCTTTTCTTCCACTCCGTAGACGCATGTCCAACTGGCAAAAATGGCCAAAATTGCCTACCTCTCACAAAACGGTTGATAACCACATCAAAATATTTTTTTTTTTCGTTTCCACTCAACCTGTCCTTGAAAGCCAGGAAATTGGGGAATTCAGCACAGCAAACTATTTGTTCCTAGCTCTTACAAGGAAAAAACCCAATCTACATCATTTTATTGGAATTTTTTTAAAAACCCAACATTTTCCCCCTTTTTGGTTATTTTCTCTCACCCCCATACAGCAACCTAGGATTCCTGGGCGGCGTTACGTCTGCCTACATGTGGGGAAAAAAGGGGCCGAATTTGGCCCAGATATCTCCTGTAACAAAAAAGTGACAAGGCATTGAATGAAGACATACCGAAATCACCAAAAAAAGGCCTTGGCACTGGGGGGGAAAACCCATGGCACTTATAAAGGATTAGTACTGTGGTAGATTTTCCCATATCCTCTCTAATTACACCCTCCTCTCTTATCTTGTTAAATAGGCTCGTTAACAGGGTGATTAAGTGCGATCTGAAGGTTTTATAATACCTATTCCCCAATCCGTCAGGCCCAGGTGTTTTATTGCCTGGTAGGGCTGATATTGCGTAATTGACCTCTTGTGCCGTAATGGACTTCTCGAAGATTTCCTTTTCCCTGCTAGCTATCTGGGGCAGTTGTAGCTCCTCCATATATTTTGTCTGTAGATCTGGATCCAACCCTTGCTGTTTCAGTAAGCCTGCATGAAATGCCTCAATAACCCTTAATTTGTCCCCATCCGCTGTGTATAATGTGCCCCAGTCATCCCGAAGTTGGGCAATATCATTTGGGTTTTTTGCTTCCGTAGCTTGGCTGCTAGAAACCAGTTGGATTTACCCCCTTGAATATAATATTTTTGCTTGGTATTTAATATAGTTTGTGTAGAACGTTCCGCCACATGTGCTTCCAGCTGTGCCCTGTTCTTACGTAACTCCCGCAGTGCTTTCTGTGATTGTTGATTTTTATGTTGAGTTTCAGCCATTTTGACCTCCCTTCTCCTCCAATTTCTTCAAAGTTGTCTCTTTTCGCATGACATAAGTTGCGGCTTAGGATATAAATTCTCCCCGAACTACTGCATTTCCTGCATCCCAAACCACCCGCCAGTCCGTTTCCCCAGTGTCTTTTTCACTAAAATAGTTGGTGATTACTTCTTCCCTACTTGCCCTAAGGGCGATATTCCCCCAAGATCATCTCATTCAGTCTCCATTGTTTTCGGGTCTCTAGTCTATGGTAGGTTATTTCGATATGCAGTGTCACCGGGGCGTGGTAGGTAATATAATTGACAGCAATTTCTATTTCTGTCTTTTGGGGTATCGGTGTTGATGAGACTAGAATCATGTCTATTCTTTTTTTTTCCATTTAGTTTTTATTGAAAATTCTGACTAAGACCAAACAGCTGGATACCTTACAAAGCCGAAAATCAACCATGTAAACATTTGGAGCTTATCCAACCCCTCCACCCACACCCTCCCCCCGCTCAAACACTACCTGATCAAAAGTGGGATCATGAAAACAAAGAGAAAAACATAAATAGTAGGCCGTGGATCAAACATAGGCTGACCCGCTGGGTCCAAAGATGAAAATCATTTAAAGGAGGTGGTCATGTGCGCTGATCCTGGGACCACGCAGAGGAGGGGGGGCACCCATAAAGGAAACTGATCAAAGTCTCAACGCACCACAGTCCTCATGCAAAAGGACCGGGGTCCAGTCCAGCAAAAAGGATCCCATCTTGTCGTAAGTTAACACAAATAATTTCTCATAGGTGAAAATCGTCCACAGCTTAGACAACGACTCTTACTTAGATGGCGCAAGTTTACCCTTCCAATTCTGCGCTAGAGCGAGCCTCCCAGCTCTCACCATACCCTTAACCACCTGGGGGAGATCCCCGGATTCCTCCTTAGAAGCGGGAACCCCCAGAAGAATCCAGGGGATGCCTGTTCAGAGAGATACCCATTATGTCCTTAATCCAACTCAAAAGCTCATCCCAGTAAATCTGGGCTGTCGGGCAATACCACCACATGTGATACCAGGTACCTCTGTGACCACAGTCCCTGGGGCAAAGGGGGGACACTCCCAGAAAATGTTTTGACAGCCTGTCAGCGGGAATGTGCCATGCATGGAGCATCTTAATTATGTTCCATAGCAGCGGTATAAAGGGAGCCTGAAAAGGGAGACCTGTACATCTTGGACCAGGTCTATTCCTCTATGGCCATACCAAGATTTTCTGCCCAAAATTGCTTGAACCCCTGCCTACCTTCTAGATGGGCCGAAACCAAAATCCCATAAATCCCAGAGATTGTTCCCTTCTGTGAGGAGGATTCTGCTATTACCTTCTTGAGGGGTTTAAGAGGACGTGCCAGTTCCTCATTCCACGCAGGGAAGGTTAAGATGCCTCTTACATGGAGATAGTCAAACACCGTCACCGGAGTATCCCCCATCGCCTCGGCCAATGTGGTATGGTCTATGAAGGCATTCTGTTGGTACAACTGACCAGCCCATTCCAGGCCAATATCAGACCACTTCTGCGTGTTTGTAAAACCCCTACTACCCAGATCAAGGGGATGGCCCGACAAGGATGAGAGGAGAAGGCCAGGAAGAAAGGACTAGGTTTTCCCTGATGGGCTTCCAAAGATCCCATAAGACAGACAACGTAGGGTGGGATTTAACACGGATGGGGAGTTCCCTATGGGGTGCCCAGAGCAAGTCCCTGACCTTCCTGGGGTGAGCGTGAATGTCCTTGATATATGTCCAATAAGTGTGCAGCTTGCCTTTCATATGCTCCAGCATGACTCTAAGGTGGGCCGCCTTATAATACAGTCGGAAGTCAAGGAGACCGAAACCCCCATGGGATCTCGGGAGAGTCACGGTGGCATGCTTGATCCGGGGTTTCTTTCCATTCCATATAAAGCTCTGTACCATGGAGTGCAGGGATCTAAAGTAAGAGTCCGGGATCCTGGTGGGAAGAGATGAGAAAGGGTAGAGTAGGCGGGGGAGGATGTTCGTTTTGACAGACATCATTCGGCCGAACCACGAGAGGGTCATAGAGGCCCACCTGGCGAGGTCCGCTTTTATTTTAGAGAGGATCGGGGGGGAAGTTAAGTTCAAAGAGGGAACCTAGATCTCTAGGGAGGAGAATCCCAAGGTAGGTAATGGCATTATTTACAGTTTTAATGTCTCCTGCTATGCCCTCCCTCGCCACATCCTGGGAGCCCACCCCCACTGGCATTAAACAGGATTTAGCAGGGTTAATCTTCAGGCCTGAGAAAGTTCCAAAGGAGCGAATCAAATCAAGGAGGTTGGGGAGGGAGGTTTCTAGGTTAGTTAAATAGACCAAGATGTCATCAGCAAAAAGAGAAAGTTTGAAGTCCAAATCCCCCACCCTGATCCCCGTAATCCCTCAATGTTACCGTATCGCTATAGCGAGCAGTTCCATCGCTAAGGCATACAAGACGGGGGAGATGGGGCAACCCTGTCGGGTGCCTCTGGAGAGGGAGAGCGGGTTAGAAGTAGTTCCATTTACGACAATGCTAGCAGAAGGCCCGTTGTACAGTCCAATGAAAGGAGGTAGGTTCGACATTGTTGCTAGAGGCTTCATACATAAGGTCCTGAGTCTTGCTGATGTTGTCTGACCCTTGTCTGCCCTGGATGAAGCCTACCTGGTCGCTGTGAACTAGAGCCGGGAGATGTTGGGGCAGCCTATTGGCAAGGAGTTTTGCCAGGATTTTCACATCCGTATTAAGTAGAGAAATGGGACTATAGGAGGGGCACTGGGTCAGGTCTTTTCCCTCTTTAGGAATCACCACTGTGAGGGCAGAGAGCATGGAATGGGGGAGGGTTCCCGAGACAAGAGCGGAGTTGAACAACTTTGCTAGAAAGGGGGCGAGGGTAGATCTGAAGGTCTTATAAAAGGAAACGGTAAAACTGTTGTCTCCCGGGTTAGAACCACCTTTCATGGAACTTATCGTGTCTACAACCTCCTGAGGAGTAATGGGGCTTTCAAGGGGAGAGGCAGGGGATCGGTAGGGAGTCTAGGAACTTGTCTGCCTCAAGGCCATCCCCCCTCTGTTCCGAGGTATATAAGGATTTATAGTACAAGCGGAAGTGCTCCGCTATCCCTACATCATCTATGCATTTCTCAGTTCCGGGGGGTTGTAGAGCGTGGACTCTCTTGCTATTTCTGAGTGCCTGTAGTTTCCAGGCCAGGATCCTATCTGCCTTTTCTCCCTTTTCCATATATCTTTTTTTTAGGAATGCCAATTTTCTCTGTTTGTCCCACCAAGAGGGCTGACAGTTGTGCTTTGAGCCATTGGAGCTCTGACCATTTACCCGGGAACATCTGGGACCTAAGTTTACCCCCTGGTTGAATAGCACAATTTTGTCCCTAAGGAGTTTTTCCTCCCTACCTCTTTCTCGTTTTCTTCTCGCCCCCATCCCGATGAGTACCCCTTTCATCGTAGCTTTAAAGGCTTCCCATACACTGATTTCACCTACCTCCCCATTATCGTTAAATGCAAAATAGTCTTTTATCGCTACCCGAAGCTCCTGAGACAGCACTTTGTCTCGCAGCAACAGGTTGTTGCATGTCCACCTCGAACTCTGAGGATGTCCTGGAGCATCCCTATCTGGGTCTTCACCAGGTCGTGGTCCGACCATGGGATCAGCTCCACTCCGAAATCGGAAACCCTCTCCTTAAGTGAGTTATCGACTAGAATTAATCAATACGATAACAGGAAGAGTGAGGGTTAGAGAAAAAGGTATACAGCGGAGCGCACCCCTCCCGTATAGAATGTGAATTCGAAATACCCAGGTCGAAATTTATGTTGTGGAAGGAGGCTGTGTCAGAGATATCTTCCTCTGCTTGTGAAGAGTCTGATCCCCTGTCCTCCCCTTCCTCCTCACCTCTGATCTTTCGATGTGAAGCGAGCTTCGGATTGTCTTGTGTTCGATTCTTTCCCTTTTTTTTTTTGCAGGGAAGGACGACCGTGAAAGGACGCCACAGTGACACCCAATGGGTGAACTGTGGCTACCCTCCTCAGCCGTAATGCTGTGGGGAAAAAGCCGGCGGCATAAAAAACCCCAGAAAGGAAAGCTTCAACTGAAGAGATGAGTGAACTCGGAATATCCGGATTAACCTGAGTAGGTCCAGTAGTAGTAAGTTTGGATCGCCACAACAATGTACAGGAAAAGGCAGGCAGTCCGTAGGCAACCAGGAGTCGGTGCACAGGAAGAACAACAAAGTCACTGGGATAAGGCAAGGCAGTCCGTTACACAGAAAAGGGTCGATACACGGGAAGTAAACTCGTAGGTAAGACTGGAAGGAGGAAATGAAAGAAGGTAAGGCTGAAGTAAAAGAACACCAGACGGGAGGACGGGACAGGAGGAAGAAGGGAGCGGAAGGTAGCAGGAGAAGGGTAAAAGGGACGGAGGCAAGGACGGAAGGAAAACGAGGCGAGAAAGAGAGGGCAAAACTCTGAAGAGCGAGTACAAGGAGTACGGAAGCGCAGGCGATCAGGAAAACTGTTCGTTGCAACGCATCCGACCCCGGAAGTGAGTGGCTTATAAACGGGCGTCGGAATGCGTAAAAAAGACTAGACTCGTACTCTGCGCTTCGTTGTACGTGAAGGAACCGGTAATGGAGGACGCAGCTTCCATTTAGTCCACAGCCGCCAGGTTCCTTGAGGTATGACAGTATGCCCCCTCCTAAGGTCCACTCCTCCTGGCTTGCTCGGATTATTACGATGGAACTTGTACAACAGCAAGGGGGTATTCAAATGTGATCTAGGTTCCCAGGTGTTTTCTGAAATAGGGTATCCTTTCCAACGAATCAAGTATTCTAAGCGTCCTCTATGATACCGGGAGTCACATATCTGGGCCACCTCATAGATATCTTTAGAAGGGTCGTTGGGTACAGAGTTGCGGCTTGTCTTACGGGTCCATCTATCTTCAAAAAAAGATTTTAGTTGAGAAGTGTGAAATACCGGATGAACTCGGCGTAAGCTTGATGGTAGCTGAAGACGAAAGGCCACAGGGTTTATGACCCGAGAGATTTTGTAGGGCCCAATATATCTCGGGGATAGTTTTGATGGATGTACCCAACGTGGAAGGAATTTGGTTGACAGGAGTACTTTAGAACCAACACCCCATTCTGGAACTGGTCTGCGGCGTTTTTATGCTTGGGTCCTGTTTCTTTCTTGGGCCTCCTTCAATCCCAGCCTAGCTTGGTTATGTGCCTCTCGGATAGTTGCCAATGAGACTTCGGCCGAAGGAACAGAACTCTCTATGTCAACTAATGGAAGTAAGGTGCGGGGATGGTAACCATAAGTGCAGAAAAAAGGGCTGATTCCGAGGGCAGAGTGTTTGGCGTGATTATAAGAAAATTCTGCCATAGGAAGTATCTGGACCCAATTGTCTTGCTGTTGGTTAACGAAACACCGGAGATACTGTTCTAATGTCCCGTTAAGGCGTCCCGTCTGTCCGTTGGATTGTGGATGGAATCCCGAGGTGAGAGCTCTCTATACCCAAGCCTTTACAGAGAGCGGAGCAGAAATGGGATGTATACTGGCTGCCTCTGTCCGAAATGATCTTAGTGGGTAGACCGTGTAACCTGAATATGTCCTTCAAGAATATTTCCGCCATACTGGAGGCAGAAGGTACTTTGGGCAAGGGTGAGAAATGTGCCAACTGTGTGAAAGAATCAATCACCACCATGATACAGGTACAACCTTGTGACTCTGGTAAGTCAACGATGAAATCAGTAGATATAGTGGACCAAGGACCCGTAGGAATGGCACAGGGTTCCAACAATCCCAGAGGTCGTTGCGTGGTGGATTTGTTCCGAAGGCAGGTGGTACAAGATTGTACATATTGTTTGGTATCTTCTCTCATGTTGGGCCAGAAGAAGTGTCGTATTAGAAAATCCTGTGTACAACGAATACCACGATGTCCGGCAAACTTTGAGTCATGACACCAGGATAACGCTGTCTTCCTTAAAGCTGGCGTGGGTACGTACAATTTATCTTTTACCAGATAAAGTCTGTCTTTAATGACATACTCCGACCGGTTGTCATGCATTTCATCCTCGAATCTTCCTCTTGAATTGTCCCTGACGCGTTGTAAAAAGGTAGAAATAACTCCAATTCTTTGCGTTCTAGGAAACATCAACTCCTTCGTGGATTCCGATTCAGACAGATAATCACTGCGCCGGGACAGGGCATCAGCTACCAGGTTTTGTTCGCCTGGGATATAGGTGATCTCGAAGTCAAACTGGGCGAATAAATGTGCCCATCTTGCCTGCCTAGTGTTATAGCACTCAAAGTGACGTAACACTTGCAGATTTTTGTGATCAGTCCGAAGGGTAAAAGGATGTTCCCCACCTTGGAGGAGGTGACGCCATTCAGCACAGGCTAATTTCATTGCGAGTAACTCTCGCTCTATAACCGAGTAATTCCGTTGACTGATGTTCAGGGTTTTGGAGAAATAGGACACCGGGTGTTCCTTACCATGGTGTTCTTGTAGCAAGACCGCTCCTACCGCGGCTGAAGAGGCGTCAGTTTCCACGATGAAAGGGCTGTGCTGATCGGGTTGTCTTAGGACAGGAGCTGAACAAAAGGTCTGTTTTAGTTGTTGAAAACTCTTCTCCGCCTGAGGAGACCATTGAAATGGAGAGGAGGATTTCTTCAGAAGAGTGGTCATAGGAAGTACCTGTAGAGAGAAATTTGGGATGAATTTTCGATAGAAGTTAGAAAGGCCAAGAAATCTCTGAATGTCCTTAACCGTCTTTGGGGATGGCCAGTCAAGGATGGAATTGACTTTTTGAGGGTCCATTGCAATGCCCTCAGAGGAAAGGATGTAACCTAAGTAGGAAATGGATTTAGCCGAAAAGACACATTTTTCAAGTTTAACCGAAAGCTGGGTTTTTTGCAACCTGTGGAATACCTCCAGGACGTGGGCAAAATGTTCTTGGGTGCGAGAGAAAACAAGGATATCATCTAAGTAGATGAGTACTGAATGACCCAAGAGATCAGAAAAGAGTCTGTCCATGAAGCGTTGGAAAATGGAAGGGGCATTGACAAGGCCAAATGGCATTACTTGATATTCATAAAGTCCAAAGGGGGTCCTAAACGCAGTCTTCCACTCATCTCCAGAGTGAATACGAAGCAAATGATAAGCGTTCCGTAGATCTAGTTTAGTAAATATCGTGGCCGACTGAACGGCGTGAATGATTTCTGAGATGAGAGGCATGGGATACCTGTCCTTTGTAGTTACCTTGTTTAGTCCCCTGTAATCGATACACGGACGCAGTTCTAGTGTGTCTTTCTTGGGAATAAAAAATAAAGAGGCACCTGCAGGAGATCTAGAAGGCCTGATCAAGTCATTGGCCAGATTCTTATCAAGGTATTCTCGCAGATATCTTCTTTCTTGGAGTGTCAAAGAAAACATACGACAAAAAGGGACCAAAGCCCCCGGATGCAGATCAATTTTGCAATCTTCAGGTCTGTGAGGAGGAAGCTCAAGAGGTATCTTCTCTGTTACTACATCAGTGTATTCATTGAGAAAGGAAGGTAAACAATGTATTGTCTTCGATTCTGTACCGTTGGTGGTTTGGATAGTGGTAAAGGTAGGTTTGGGCAGACAGTTCTTTTTACAGAAGGTTGAATGAAAACTTAAAAGGTTTCTGGTCCAATCTATAGAAGGGTTGTGTCGACGGAGCCAACCTATGCCCAGAATGAGAGGGAAGTGTGCTGCTCGGATAATGTCAAAGGATAGACGTTCAGAATGTTCCATGATGCACACAGTGAGGATCTCTGTGGAATGAGTAATCAGGCCTGAGCTTAAAGGTTCTCCATCAACACCTTCTACTTTCTGATCTTCAGTCTTGGCTACTCGGATGAGTCCGTGGCTTTCTGCCCACTGAGTGTCTATGAAATTGCCAGCGGCCCCACAATCCAGGAGAGCCTGGGTCTGAATGGAGGTCTTGCCGATAAGTAGGGTAACTGCCATCACCATGAGTCGGTCATCATTACTTCCTTCCAATGTAGTGATTGAAAGGGTCACAAAGGGACTAGGACTCATCCCTCGGTAGTGAGTCCCCAAACTTACCGAGGGTGCCCGTTTCCCGAGCGTCTCGGGGGTACATCTGGGCAGTCTCGAAGTAAATGCTTCGAAGATCCACAGTACATACACAGACTTCCTTCTCGTCTTCTTCTGCGTTCTTCAACCGTGAGAGGGGCACGGGTCGTGCCTATCTGCATAGGTTCTTCTCGCGTGGAGCGTGTCGAGGAAGGTGATGTCAGAGGGAGGGAAACAGGAGGTATAGGGATCCCCATCTTTGTCTTTCGACGCTCTGCTCGTCGTTCAGTTAATCGGAAATCTATTCGTAATGTAGCTGTGATGAGATCTGTAAAGGTGAGAGGTCTTTCTACGCGTGCTAGTTCGTCTTTGAGTTCTTCTCGCAGACCTCTCCGGAATATGGCGTATTGTGCCTGTTCTTGCCAGCCCGCCTCAGCGGCTATTTGTTTAAACAACGTGATGTAGGACATTAAGTCGGAGTTCCCTTGTCTAATGTCCAACAGGTCCTCCGAGGCCAAATACGTACTCTCAGTACGTAGGAAGGTCTGCTTCATCAATGTCTTGAATGCTTCATAGTCTTGTAACACGGGATCTGCTCTGTTGACCAGCGGGGTAGCCCAGGCCAGAGCATTGCCTGACATGTGAGCAATCATGAATCCGACCTTAGCGTGTCCAGAAGCAAATGCATGGGAACGGAATGAAAAATGTAAGTTACAAGCATCCAAGAATTCCTTCAAATTCTTGGGCATCCCTTCAAACTTCCCCGAGACTTAAGGGTAAGGGAGGAAGATCCGAGGTAGGTGGGTCCCGTTCCGCCACCCTCTGCTGTAAGGCGGC
Source organism: Ambystoma mexicanum (assembly GCF_040938575.1). Lineage (NCBI taxonomy): Eukaryota > Metazoa > Chordata > Amphibia > Caudata > Ambystomatidae > Ambystoma > Ambystoma mexicanum. The sequence goes on along the minus strand of NC_090923.1, from coordinate 445,485,216 downwards.
ATTAGCGCCCTTAAGATTTTGAACTTCTAAGTTCAAGTTCTGGACAGCTGCCACTAACTCTTGCACCTGTTGTGGAGTAGCCATAGGGATTTGCGGGCGTTGCAATCTGTCAGAGATATCTTCCTCTGCTTGTGAAGAGTCTGATCCCCTGTCCTCCCCTTCCTCCTCACCTCTGATCTTTCGATGTGAAGCGAGCTTCGGATTGTCTTGTGTTGATTCTTTCCCTTTTTTTTTTTGCAGGGAAGGATGACCGTGAAAGGACGCCACAGTGACACCCAATGGGTGAACTGTGGCTACCCTCCTCAGCCGTAATACTGTGGGGAAAAAGCCGGCGGCATAAAAAACCCCAGAAAGGAAAGCTTCAACTGAAGAGATGAGTGAACTCGGAATATCCGGATTAACCTGAGTAGGTCCAGTAGTAGTAAGTTTGGATCGCCACAACAATGTACAGGAAAAGGCAGGCAGTCCGTAGGCAAGCAGGAGTCGGTGCACAGGAAGAACAACAAAGTCACTGGGATAAGGCAAGGCAGTCCGTTACACAGAAAAGGGTCGATACACGGGAAGTAAACTCGTAGGTAAGACTGGAAGGAGGAAATGAAAGAAGGTAAGGCTGAAGTAAAAGAACACCAGACGGGAGGACGGGACAGGAGGAAGAAGGGAGCGGAAGGTAGCAGGAGAAGGGTAAAAGGGACGGAGGCAAGGACGGAAGGAAAACGAGGCGAGAAAGAGAGGGCAAAACTCTGAAGAGCGAGTACAAGGAGTACGGAAGCGCAGGCGATCAGGAAAACTGTTCGTTGCAACGCATCCGACCCCGGAAGTGAGTGGCTTATAAACGGGCGTCGGAATGCGTAAAAAAGACTAGACTCGTACTCTGCGCTTCGTTGTACGTGAAGGAACCGGTAATGGAGGACGCAGCTTCCATTTAGTCCACAGCCGCCAGGTTCCTTGAGGTATGACAGGCTGATACCCTCCTCTGGAGGTCGATTTGGGGGCGATCTGATTTCCTGTCGAGTTCGGGGGGAGAGCACCATATTAAATTCCCCTCCCACCAGGAGAATCCCCTCCCACCCATAATTTTATTCTTAGTCTCCTCCCAGAATTGGTCCTGGGCCTCATTCGGGGTATACATTGAGACCAGCGTTATCTTGGTGCCCCTGATCTCTCCCCTAACCATCACACAACGACCCTCTGGGTCTTTACGCTGCGCTTGTGAAACAAAGTGGGCTTTAGGGGACACAACTATCGCAGCCCCCCTTTTCTTTGTCTGGCACGAGGCATGGAAGACCTCCTGCACCACCCTGGCTCTAAGCGCCATTTCCCTGCCCCTCGCCCAGTGTGTCTCCTGGATAAAACCTATTGATTTCCCTGATCAACAGGGAGTGCTGATAAGGGGAATTCAAACCTCGGACATTAAGTAAACCCAGGGTCAGCGAGTAATTAGTCGGCCATGGGGGGGACAACATTCTCTCAAGAATCCTCCGGGGAAGTTCCCTTGAGCCAAACCCCTCCCCCCCCCCCTGCCAGTTCCATATAATCTGATCCATGGCCGAACCAAACGGTTCCTTCAGAGACCGGTCCCAACTTGGTAGTAGTTCAATATACAACCCCAAAAACACCAATAAAAAAAACCCAACAACCTCCCCTCCTCCCCCAAGAGTGCCTGGCCGAAACTCGACATCAAAGATGTCGACAAACCAGGCCACCAGTGTCCACCTCTGAAGAGTGGACATTCATGATATTCAACTGTAGAATTCAGCCCCCCAACCCCTGCTCTCCAAAGCACTAGATCGGGGGTTATAGAAACCACCCCTCACCCACGCAAACTGAGTAAGTATGCTAAATATACTCTTGGGCCTGCATTCCCTCCAGGCCGATGCAGCTGAATCAACCCCCACAACACAGGCCATGTCGCAAACCACAGAGGACTGAGTTGAACAAAAAGCAAAACTGATTCAATCCATGGACTTGCCTGGGGAGGCTGGGTACATCTGCCTATACTTTCTGTGTCTGCGGACTCGCCGCCTCTTGGGGAGACTCCTGGGGGCCCGGAACTGTACAGGATGTTTTGCTTGAGCTTCCCGGCTGACCTCCGACTTAGGGTCGCCCAGGAGCCCCTGAGTCACTTTCTGAATATCATCTTCAGTGACCAGAGAGTACTTGTAGCCTTCATACTCGAAGGAAAGGGAGAAAGGGTGGCCCCACCTATATCTCACTACTTTAGGCTGGAGCTATCTCGTGAGAGGACCGCATAGTCGACGACGTGCCAAAGTGAAGGCTGATAGGGCTTGATATTTCGTCACAGTGGCATCCTCCCAGGTGAGAGGGCCCTTTTTCCGTGCCAGCTCAAGAATCTTAGTTTTTTCCGAGTAATAGTGAAATTTTACCAGGATCAACCTGGGCCCCCTATTGGGAGCACCCGCTCTATGCGCCCTGTCGATCGTTGGTTCATTAGTATTGTCCTCATTGAACAGTTTACTAATCACCGAGAGGACGGTTCTGACAACGTCAGCCTGGGTTTCCCTCTCTCGCTCCGGCACCACAAGAAACCGCAAATTGCTCCGGCGCTCCCTGTTTTCCAAGTCATCAAGTTTTAGGGCGCTTTTCTCCTCTCTCCTTTCCAGCTCGGATAGATGCATATCTAGTTGAGTTTCCAGGAGGTCCACTGAGGTTTGGTTCTCTTCAAGGGCTTGGACACGATCTTCAACGGAGTCCACCTTTTTGTCCAAAGCATCCAACCTTTTACTGATGTCCTATCAGAAGCCACAAATTTCTCTGAGCAGGGCGGCCATGGTTTAGTTCATAGCCTGGGTATCCATGACCTCTGAGGGCGTGGAGGCTGACATATCTGACAAGATCGGGACCCGGGACGGGACGTAGCAGTACTTTTGGAGGGATCGGGCCCAGCTCATCCGGGAGTAGCCCAGATGCCGTCTGGAAGGGCAGGAGCAATGGCCAGTGCCGGACAGGCCTCCCCCCAGGCCTTGACAGTCTGTTGAAGAACCCCAATGCTGTGTATGTAAGTGCCCCAGGAGGAGCCGGGGCCCCGCCCAGTGGACGTTCCTCTCTAACAGCCAGGCAGCAAGGGGACGCTGGAGGACTGTAGCCGGGCGCTGTCGCTCTGATGGCCAGGGAGAAGCTCGGTGTGGGGAATGTCCGCTTCATGCATACACTGGGGGCTCGACGGGGCGTGGATGTTATGCTCACCTGGTATCCACGGGGACACCACTCAGCCCTGGTTAGTTGCTATGCGCCTGGAACCCTCTTCCCCGATCCAGGGTGATGTCTTTGATGGAAGTCGAGCCTGAAAGCACAGGAGGGCTGGGTTCAAGACTGGCCGGCTCAGGTAGGGTCTCCTCCCACCTCCCTTGGATTCGACCCTTCGGCCCTCTCCTCACCTTGTGGTAGTATTAGGTGTGCTCTCCGTCCTGCCTTCTTAGCAGGGGTGCGTAGTCTCCAGTGGGCGTGGGCGACCAAGTTACTTCACTGGTGCGTGCCCATTCAAGTGTCTTTGTTAGGTCTTACTGCAGAAGTCTTTGTATTATACTGTTCTTACCTTCCTTTATTTTACGGTTAATAATGTCTTTTCTTTCTCCCTAGGCGTGCGGGAGATTCGGCGTGTCGTGCTGGTTGGATGAGCACCCGCCGGTAATGGATGGAGCGAGATGCACACTGCTAACCGGTAAGTAATGCGCTATGCGCGGCGCTGCTTAGCCTTGTATTTGCTAACCTGTGTTTTCTCTTTCTTTACAGGTTGCGATGTTCTTTTCCGACGAGTGTGGTGTTTCGGAATGATGCCGGCTAGCCAGGTGAGACTCTAGTGATGTTCGTGGCTATATCAAGCCGTGAGTATACCTTTTCAAATGTTGTCTTTCTCCCTCTGCTTTTCAGGTGGTTTCGTTCCGGAAAGTATGCGCTGCCCAGAAGATGCAGATCACTGGATAGACGGCCCGCAGGTAAGCAGAATCTGGAACGAACGTCGGGCGGATGACAGGATGGAGTTTGCAGGTAAGATTCTATTAATGATGTTCTTTCTCTCTGCAGGTTTGTTACTCCAAGGATTGCTGGTATCACTGGACACAGTGAGCGTTACGCTGCAGGCTGCAGAATAACGTGAAGCGTGTTCTGTTGCTTGGGTGTGGTTTAAATAGCCTCCCAGCAAAGTAGTCCAAGTAAAGTAGTCCCAGGCCACCACACCCAAAACACTATACCGCATAGCTTAGTTCTTGGGAACTAGACTATGTGAGTGCCTCCATGTTGACTGCAGGCCCAAGGAAAAGTAGTCCCCATTCAAAGATGTTCTCCATACTGAATATGAGCCTGGCGCCATAGGAGAGTCTTGGGAGAAAATGTAAGGCCTCTGAGGCCTTAATGGAGCCCCGAACCCTGGCCGAGAACCTGGCAGGTTGACTTGCCAGTGGGGGTTTGGGGTAAGGGTCGTGACAATGGAGCCATGGGGATCTCTGTCGCAGGAGGTGTCAGGCCATGGTGATGAACTGGTAAACTGTCCAATGTCAATGTTAAAGGACATTTGTACCGCGCACTATCACCACTGAGTGGTCCCCTGCAGGAGATGGGACGCTGACGAGTCCCGCTGGGGCTCACGGTGAAGGGCGATGCGAGAGGGCCACTCTCCCTTCGTGATCAGGCCCTACGGGGCTCTCTCAGAGAGGCTTCTCCCACAAGTCACGCTGTGGAGGACAAGATGTTGGCGTAGATGGTATTCTGCCCCCCTTGCCTGCACACAGACGACCACACTACTCAATCCACAGGGTGCATCGGGGGGGTGGGTGGGAGCTCCCAGGTTGTCCCCCGGCACCGCTGCGGTCTGCTGTAGCTTAATTCCTCCTCCTCCTCACTTCAGCCGGGTGGACCAGGATGGGCTGTAAGGAAGGCGGGGCACAGCCGGTAAAGGTCTCCAGGAAGTCCTGCTGCATGTCCCCATCGGCTGAAGGCCAGTTCAGGCCAGATCTCTCCTCAGTGGTTGGTGCCAGGGGAAGATGGGCGCAGGGATCTCGCAGGGCCTGGCGCTGCGTTCCAGGGATGCCGGTGTACAGCGCGCCGTGAAAAGCAGATGCAGGGCTCGGCAGACCCAGCACGCAGCGATCCGCCCGCCCGCCTGCACCGCGGCTCACCCTCGTTCTCCCCCGCCGGGGCCGCAACGCCGCTCCAAGGCGAAGAATAGGCCCCCACGCACTGCGGCCTTCAAGTATGATGCGTGGAGCTGCGGAGCGGGTGACAGGAAGGCCGCCTCCTCCCCTGTCTCCGCGTCGGGCGAAACCCAGGTTATGTGCCACCAAATTAGACCGGAGACAGATCTAGCTTATGCTCCCAGGCTTCAGGGGCTCACCGTGGGGTCTACACTTCACTTCTGTGGGGAATTAGGGGGGCTCAGGTCCCTTAGTGTGCACCCCTCAGAGGAAACGGACAGAGGAGCGTCAGTCCATCTCGGCTCCCCCTGGTGGCTCTGCATCCTGTCTATTCTTGAATATCCTTTATGCACTGCCAAATAGTGAGTGTAGTCCCTTTCAGTATTGTGAAGGAATCTCCAGGTTTCTGTCACCCTTAATTCCCAGAATAGTTTCCCCGGGGCCTGGCATTTCTCTCGTCTGTGGATGTAGGGGGGAGAGTTTTATCTAATATGGGATCCATTACGCAGTTGAAGTCCCCTCGGATAGCCACCTGCTCTTCACACCAGGTCAATATTATATTAGCCCGAAGTTCTGAAAGCCTTGTAAATATTGAGCGTCTTTTTTCGTTGGTGAATTCAGCCCTGTACATTCAGACTCACTATGTTCTTCTCTGCCATAATGTGCGGCGTCGGACCCTCTACAACCTTGTGAATCCCGTTTGCAGGGTGAATAATGCCCTGAATTGAATTCCAAGATAATCTCTGACTACCTCCTCCTGTCCGGCCTTTTCTCTTTTTCCCCTTTTATAGTTTGGTAAAGTTTCTTTTCTGCACCCCTTGCCCTCTCGCCACAGTCTATTATAGATATAGTGATTTATTTAGTGCTTAAAGCTTCGTCCCTCATTCGGGCCAGGGGCCTGTTAATTGTATTTCCTTGCCGCCTTTCCTCCCCCTGCTCGCTGACCATTCCCACGGTATGCAGCCCTCTCCTGGGGGAGTATGTCTGGGCATTTGCATGAGTCTGTCAACTTCCCCATCCATGTTCATCATGGTCAGACCTTCCTCGCATGTAGTGATCCATTGTTGTTTGCCATCCCACATAAACAGGAGCCCAAATGGAAACGTCCACTTATAAGCAATATTTTTTCGATATTAACACCCTGGTCACAGGATGCATTGCTACTCACTTTTACAGAGTGGTCAGTGCCAGGTCTTGATAAAGGTGAATCTGAGTACCATTAATTGTCAGGTCCTGATGGGCTCTTGCCGCCCAGAGGATGTCCTCTTTCATAGTGTATGAGGAAATGGCCACCAAGACATCGTGTGGTCTTGCTGCTTGGTCCTGTTTTTGGGACCTACTCTGTGCACCTGGTCTATCTTTACCTCTTTTGATTGAGTTCCCGTCAAGAGGCTACTAAAACACTGCTGCATTGTGTCCTTTGTCCTTTAGGTCACTGTCCAAGAGAGTTTCACTTAGGCCTTTTACTCTGATGTTGGACCTCCAGGAGCGATTCTCATGATCCTCCGATTGACGTTCTAAATTTTGGGTGATCTTGCTACCTGCTCCAGTAGGACGTTATTCTGTTTGACTTCCTTCGACATTTCCGATAGGCCCTGCTCCGTCGTGGCCACCCTGTTCCCGAGGTATGTGATGTATTTTCTTACTTCCTGAAGTGATCCCTTAAATTCTTTTCATTATTCCGAATTGCTCCTGGAACAAGCTCATCATCCTATTCTCCATCCCCTTTAGGCACTCTTGTAACTCTTCCTTGTTCCATGCCATAGTGAGGGGGTTTCCGCTTTGGGATGCTCCCACTGTTTGTTTCTCCAAGGTTGCTCCATGTGTTTCCTCTTGCTGTTGTCTCCAGCAATGCTCGAGCTGACCCCCGTGCGTGTCAGCTGTCCCTTTGTTTTTAGCCTGGATGTTTTTAACTTTGGGTCCTGGCATTTGAAGGGGTCGCCCCACTTTGCCAGGCTTCTTTTATGGGGCTTATTTACCCGTATCTCCTTTTGGGAGTGCCAGCCTTGCCCGTATCCAGTTTTTAGGGGGGTTCAGGCCTGATATTTATGTTTCGATGCGTGGAGTAGACACAGGTGGGGGGGTAGAGGGCCTCAGCATTTGCTCTTCCTGCCCTTGTAGGTCTAACTGTTCTATGCGCTCCCCCTCCATGGGCAGGAGGTTCCTGAGACTAACGTCGTGTGGGATGGTTCTAGTGCAGGGATATGAAGGGGCCTTCCGACTCACTTCCCCTGCGCAAAGTTCTTACAGGTTGATATGCCCTCCACGCCCTACACACTTCTCCAATCCGCTCTCTATGGTTCTTGTCCTAATTGTTCATGTATCTTGGGGAAGGTGGGGGCCCTCTTCTATCCCCGAGCCCACCAACATACCTTTATGGTCTCCTTCCTTGGTCTGCCATGTTCCCTTTGATGGTCCAGGGTGGGGCGCTCCTAGACATCATCTGTACTCTTTCCAATCTCTGCTGGAAACCTCCTCCACCTGCCGCTGCCGTGTGCTCACCGGAATCCGATTCAGTTTCTGGATTGGCGAGTCTGCTTTTGCTCCCACTAGGGTCTGGCCAGTCTCCTTCGCTCTTCCTCCGCCACGCCTGTCCGTGCTGTCGCTCCTCCTCGGATGTCCGCAAGGGCACCTGGAATGCTGCTTGGGCACTGCTTGGCTTCCTCTCTGCTACAGCATACGCGGTCTCTCCTTCGAGCGCTGCTGCGGTGGGATCAGGCTTCTCTTCCTCACTCTCCGCTGCCACTTGGGACCCGCAACACATCGGCTCCGCCGGGGACGTTGAAAAGGGGGATGGTGTTGTTCTAAATAGCCTGGGAGGGTCGGGTTTCGGTTTAATTCTCTGCTTTGATGGACACAAGGATGTGCTTCTCAAGGCCCGGATGGAGGACTGTGACACCCGTCCTTAGAAGTCGGTGGCCATCTTGAAGTCTATATTTTTATAGGATCTTGATTGGACAGGCTTTTATTTCAAACCAGTGTACATACGTTGTTTGGTTTACTACTGTTTCACGTTTATCATTGGGATCACTGCTGATTTGATTGTCGTGTGACGGAGCACGCAGTTTAGCCACTACTCATTCCTGTACTCCCACCATTCAGTAGTGCTCTCACCATGGCCTGGTTCCTGTTTACTGTGTTTTCCCTCTTGCATTTCTTTGATTCCAGCCTGGTGATCTTATGGTTTATGGTGGTGTGCTGGCCTCTAGTGATAGTGAATTTCTTTGCCAAGTTGAGTTCTGTTTTGGTTGTGACTACTTTGTAGGTGATGCAGGAAATCCTGAACATGTCACAAGCTTCTCTCTTTCTCAACTGTTTTTCCTTGCTTGTGGTCTTCTTGGAAGCGGCTTCCTTCCTCCTCACTGTCCGAGACTTGTACAGGTTGGAGCGCGAGACTTCGGGTTCCAGCATGGGAAGCCGGCTGCCTAAGCCGGATAGCGTTCAGTATCCAGGAATGTTGGCCACGAATCCAGGAAGGAGGAGGGGCAAGTGTCTTATGCTCAGAGGATGTTCGAGACACCTCGGCATGAGCGCAAGACAGGGTCCGGGATGTGGGATACAGCTAGCGGAATAAGGTAAGAATTTGGAGAGGGGTTCCAGGAAGGGAGACAAAATGATAAGAACTGGAGATAACACAGTTAACGGACTCAAAACATACGTCTAGCAACACCAAACAGTTGCGTTGAGACGCGCACAGCCGCAGGGGCCTGCTTGTTTAGTAGGAAGCAGAGTGGTGCGCGCAAAGGCTAGAGCGCAGCGTTTCCGGGCCGTCGGCCATCTTGGAGGAGTCACTGAGCTCATGCCGCGGTGCATCATGGACCACGAAGTCCAGAAGGGCCGAATTCAGTGGTTCATGACAGTATGCCTCCTCCTGAACCCAGAACCACCGGGTTTGCCCGGGTGGACTCGATGAAACCTTTGTATTAGATGGGGGGCATTCATGTTTGAGACTGGTTCCCAAGTGCGCTCGCTGGGGGGGTATCCTTTCCATTCTACCAAATATTGGAGCTGACCCCGTCTGTATCTGGAATCACATATCCTGGAAACCTCAAACTCAATTTGGTCATTGATGAGCACAGGGTTATGTCTAGGAGTAGTTCTGGTGGACTGTACATATGGTTTCAATAAGGGAGTGTGGAAGACCGGATGTATTCTTTTCCAGGATTCTGGAAGCTGGAGCCGAAAGGCCACTGGGTTGATAATTTCCTTAATGGAAAGGTCCATAATACTTGGGAGCCAGTTTATTAGGCCGCAGGTGTCGAGGAAGAAGTTTTGAGGATAGCCAAACCTTATCCCCGACTGCATAAGAAGGGCTAGGTCTTCGCTTGGTGTCTGCATATCGTTTGACTTCTATCCTGGCCTTTTCCTGGTGTTCCTTAGCATCTCTATGTATGTTTACCAGTGTTTCATTCCAGGAATCAACTGCAGGGACCGGGGTAGGATGCGGTAGAACAGATGATAGAATCGAAGGATGAAATGCTTGACTGCAAAAGAATGGACTTGTCTTGATGGCCGAATGTTCGGAATTGTTGTAAGCGAATTCAGCTACGGGAATCAAAAGTGACCAATCATCCTGGACCTTGGTTGCAAAACAGTGGAGGTACTGTTCTAGGGTATGATTTACTCGTTCTGTGACCCCATTAGTCTGAGGATGATATCCTGAACATCCTGAAGATAATGCACGTTGGATGCCTAATATTTGGGTTAGTTGTTTCCAGAACTGGGATATATACTGAGGTCCTCTGTCGGAGAAGATCTTGGAAGGTAATCAATGGAGCCTAAATATGTGCTTTATGAATATTCCAGCCAATCAAGCGGTGATGACAGTTTGAACAATGGTGTGGAGTGAGCCATATGGGTAAACAAATCGATGGTAACCATTATGGTTGTATATCCTCTGGATGGGGGTAATTCCACGATAAAGTCTATGGCAATGATTTCCCAAGGGCATGTTGGTAATGCGGGTTGATGTAGGAGACCGGCAGGTTTTCTGTTGTCATGTTTGTTCTGATTGCACACTGCACAAGACTGGATGTAAGTGTCACACGCCGAAGACCTTGGCTTGTATGGTCTCAGTGGTGCCTGGGCGGCCATTGAGGTTTCCATCACGTTTTCCTCCACGTTGCACATTGACGGTCTAGCTTCCGCGGGCTCTGCTGCGAGAAGCCTTTTCTGTCAGTTTCACCTGGAAGACAGCACGTTGCAACCCATTCGCGCTAGGCTTCTGGGTGAAAAGCTTCCGAGTTTTCCTCGCTCCGTGAGTTTTCTCTGCTTCGCCTGTTGTTCTTTCCTCCTCCGACCTTTTTTCCATTCATCAGTCCTCCCTCTCTCTCCTTCCTTGTTCTTCGTTCTTCCCCTGGTTTTTCCGCCTTCCCCGGCCCCATAATTTTTTCTCCTGTCTCTTACCTCCCGTGCGTAACCCAGTTCTGCTCTGCTCACCCCTGCTGCTCGTTAATCTGTTCTCGGGACGTTTATTTCTTCTGACACTATTAGTTTCCCAGATTTTGCGCTGTTACCTCTTTCCATTCGTCAGCGGGTGCTACCAGTCTTGGCTCCTGGCCACTCTTCCACCCAGAAGGCTGCATCCTCCCGTATCTTCACTACTCCTGCCCTGAGAGTTTTTTTTGTGCCGTCAGGCTTTTTCCCCCCATATTGTTTGTTCCGGTAGAGAAGCCCCCCCAGACCTCTCTGTCCTAGGTCAGGGTGGTTTCCTACCGGGCAGACCTTATCCGCCACAAAAAAAAAAGGCACTGTGGAAGAAGAAACTCTTGCCACCAGCGGACCCTGAGACTTCAGGTGAGGAGGGGCTGAGGGGTTGGACCAAGAAAGGGGGTCAATTTCTGTAAGCAGTGACAGTTTGCAATGCCAAGAAAAGACCATGGCTTCCCCAGAACAGTTTCAGGAGCTGGTAATGGCTGTTCAAGGGATGAACGTAGAACTACAGAATATCAATGTAGAAAATGCAGCATTGAGGCAAATGGTATCAGCTCGTGAGCCCAGGGAAACTAATCTTCCCCCCTATGGCCTTGTCTTCAGGCAAATATGACGGATCTCCTAAACGACTCAAGGAATTCTTGGAGTCTTGTGCAATCTACTTTGCCTTTCGTCCCCACACGTTTGCCAGAGGTCATAACAAGGTGGGGATTATGATTTCGAACATGACGGGAAATGCTCTGGCTTGGGCCTTCCCACTTGTCACTAATAATAATCCTGTACTCCAGGATCACGGGGCCTTTTTGACCTTGCTTAAGCAGACATTTGAACAAGCAGAAATTACCCATGTCGCTGTGGAAGTACTGCTAGATGTCCAACAAGGGAGTAATGATCTACGCACTTATATCTCAACCTTTACAGGCCTTGCAGCAGATACAGGGTGGCCAGAACAAGCACAGTATACCATCTTCCGCCGTGGCTTGAAAGAAGAATTAAATGACAAATTGGCTCGCATAGCTCGACTGACGACCCTCACAGATCTGATGTCCATCGGCCTCCAGATAGAGTATCGCCTGAGTGAACGACGGGTTGAAATGTGAAAACACTGCAATCCTATCCTTCAAACTCCTTCAGCCCCCCCTCTCTTACCTCAACCGTCAGCCAACAATAAGGAAGAACCCATGCAGATTGGATCAGCCTGAGCACCATTGACCCCTGAAGAAAGGAAGAGACGTCGCGATACCGGACTTTGTATGTACTGTGGATCCAACACCCACCTCCTCTGCAATTGTCCTCAAGTCCCTCTTCGTAGGGTGGGAAACGACAAACCTCGGAACTAAAGGGGACAGGTTCCAGAGGTTTAACTCCGAGTCCCTATGTAACTCTGGCCATAGCACCTCAATCTGACACAATGGACTCTCGATTGATAGTGGTATCGATTCAGTTACAGACACTGTTGAAACAGCTCTCCACCCTAGCCCTTATCGACTGCGGAGCAGCAGGGGTCTTTATGGACACTGTATGGGCAGGAAACCAAGGACTTTCCCTGGTACTGCCCAGAAGGTGGAAGGTGTAGATGGATCCCAGCTGTCCTCCGGACCCATTACCAACACAACCGAACAGCTGACCGTTGGGATACTGCAGCACTCTGAGCTCTTGAAGTTCGATCTTTTTCGAGCAGCCCACTTCCCTGGCATTTTGGGTATTGCATGGTTGAGGAAGCATAACCCAAATGTCGAGTGGGCCAGAAACACCATGACCTTCGAGTCGGGGTATTGCAAAGAGCACTGTCTGCCCCACCAACCTCAGGAGGTTATAAAGATCCTCTCGCCAGAACAAACAAATACTTGTGATGTCTGTTGTATCCCATCTGAACTTTCTGAGTTCCAAGAGGTATTCAGCAACAAGACCATCCTGGATTTGCCTCCACATCGACCTGAGGATTGTGCTATTGATCTCACCCAGGATGCTTTGGTTCCGTTTGGGGGTATGTTTCCTTTGTCCCTTACGGAAAAGAAGGCCCTACGGACATACCTGGACTCCCATTTGATCAATGGGTTGATACAAACTTCAAAATCCCCTGCTGGGGCATCGCTGTTTTTCATTCACAAGCGCAATTCTTCTGAGTTGAGGCCTTATAGACTATTGGGGTCTCAACAAGGTCACCATTAGGGATTGATATCCCATGTCCCTCATTAGTGACATCCTGGAGGCGGTGCATGGCTCTACCATTTTTTCAAAGCTGGATTTACGGAGTGCCTACGCGAAGGAGATGAATGGAAGACCGCATTCCGGGCTCTTTGAATACAGGGTGATGCCCTTTGGTCTCGTCAACGCCCCGGCCATATTTCAACGTTTCATGGACCGTTTGACTCTGATGTCGTATTCATCAACACCATTGTCTATCTGGATGACATTCTAGTATTTTCTCGTTCCCCACAAGAACACTCCCAGCATCTCAGGACCGTTTTACAACGTCTACAGTCTAATAGCCTCTTAGTGAAGCCCGGGAAATGCATCTTAAAGGCTACTTCATTTCCATATTTGGGGTCCGTACTTTCAAAAGAAGGAATAACAATAGAACCTAAGAAGGGGTCTGCCATCTTAGAATGGCCTACTCCCACCACCTTGAAAGAAGTACAACAATTCCTAGGTTTGGCTAACTTCTACCAGAAATTCATTGACCGCTTCTCCCAAACCGTGTTGCCCATCACTGCCCTGCTCAAGAAGGAGACCAAGCCCTTTCAATGGACAGATCAAGCCAACTACGCATTCGTGCAACTAAAAAAGATGTTCTGTTCTGCTCCTATTTTGTGTCAACCAGATCAAGCCAAACCGTTTGTGGTCGAGGCTGATGCTTCCGCCGAAGCATTGGGGGCAGTTTTACTTCAGGAAAGTGGGGGTAAGGAACACCCAGTAGCTTACCTCTCAAAGACTATCTTTGAGCCAGAGGAATTACTCTGTGATTGAAAAGGAGTTACTCGCCGTCAAGACTGCCTTGCAAAGAATGGAGACACCTACTACAAGGTAGCACACTTCCATTAATTCTGCGCACAGATCACAAGAATCTGAAGGTTCTCCGGGGTTTGGAATGTGTAAACTCCAGGCAGGCACTATGGGTGCACTTTTTCAGTCAGTGCGACTTCACCATTGCGTACATACCGGGGACCTAAAACGGCCTTGCAGATGCTTTATCCCGAAGAGATACTCCTGCAGTACGTACCACCCCTCTCACAGAATACTTCTTTCCACGCAATAGAATTGTTGGCACAGTCTCTACTTTCCAGCAGGATGTAAGGACTGCCACAATGCCGGAACTGGAAGAAATGGTACCTTGGAACAAACAGTGGAATTTACTATGGTCAGGAGGCTTGTTGTTAGTGAACCAGAGGCTATTCGTTCCCACTCGTGCCTTACAGCTGGAGTGGTGTCATGACCATGCCACTGCAGGCCACCGAGGACAAAGGGGTACACTGGAGTTGGTCGCTCGTTCCTTCTTCTGGCCTACCTGATAGGTGATGTAAAGAAGTATTGTAAAGCCTGTCCAGTATGTGCACAAAGCAAGACTCTCACCAGTAAACCTTTGGGCCTATTGGAACAACCAGAAATACCCACTCGACCTTGGTCCCAGATTTCCATGGACTTTATTGTAGATCTGCCTGCATCCCAAGGTTGTACCTGCCTCATGGTTACTGTGGATTCATTTACCAAACTAGCCCATTTTTCCCCGCTGCCAGGTGTCCCTTCTGCATCCGGTATGGCCGAAGCATTCCTCAAAGACGTTTTCCGTCTACACGGCTTACCTGATAAGATCATTACTGACAGAGGTAGCCAGTTCACATCCCGGTTTTGGACGGCCTTGTGTCAGCGCCTAGGGATTGATAGAGCGTTGTCTTCAGGTTTCCATCCCCAGACCAATTGCTAGACAGAACGGCTCAACGCCACTTTAGAACAATACCTTAGATGCTACATAAATCGACATCAAGACAACTGGGTCTCCCTTTTATCCACTGCAGAGTTTGCTTATAACAACACTGTACACTCTGCTACCAAACTTAGCCCTTTTTTTTGTACTTATGGGGTACACCCAAGGGGTATTCTTCCGGTGTTTCGATCCCCTCGAATTTACCCACCATAGAGTCCACTTTGACTGAAATAGCCACTGCCCATAAAACCGCCCAACTTAGCTTGTTTGCAGCCAAAGAAAGGTATAAAGCCCAGGCTGATTTCCATCGCCTGCCCTGTCCTCAACGGAAGGAGGGTGACCGAGTATGGTTATCTACCAAGTACTTACCTCGTTGGCTGCACCCAACTAAGCTGTCTCCCCGTTATGTGGGGCCCTTTAAGATCACTCAGAAGATCAACCCAGTGACATTTAGACTACGACTTCCAAAGGATATGAGTCGTATACGTATATATAGGGGGCTGGACCAAGAAAGGGGGTCAATTTCTGTAAGCAGTGACAGTAAGTTCTTATGTCGGCAATCATTTTCAGCCACCAGAATTGTCTCTGTATGAGACAGAGAGTGGTAGTGATGCCTCGATCCCGAATGGAAAGTGTCATGGCAGAGATTCATGATTTTGTCTCTCACCCTTTGTGTGGGTTTGCCCAGCTGTTTGTCCTTGAAGAGATAACCATCTTTTGTTATTAAGTTCCTTTGATTGTTCCTGGTGTATTCATTCCAGAGATCGGAAGAAGGTGTTCTTGCACGAATGTCTTCCAGGAAGGAAACTGCTTGTGCCACAAACACGGTATTAGGGAACATCTTCGGAAAGGCCCGGGCTTCGAGAGACTCGTAGTCAGGTCGCCTAGATAAGGCATCTGCGACAATGTTATTAGTTCCAGGGAAGTGATGAATTTGGAATTGGTACTGGGCAAAAAAAAAAGGCCCAATGGGCTTGACGTTTCTGCATTCCAGGGACTGTAGGACTTACAAGTTTTGATGATCTGTTCGTACTTGCACTGGATGTTTAGCACCCAAGAGTAGATGCCGCCAGTCGGTGAAGGCTTGTCGGATGGCCAATAACTCCTTCTCCAGGAAGGAATAATGGCTTTAACTGGGAGTCAAAGTGCGGGATAGGTAGGCGATAGGATGTTCCATCTTGTCTTCAAATTCTTGTTTTAAGACCGCCCCAATGGCATAGTCAGAAGTGTCTGTTTCCACCAAAAAGGGCCGATCTATGTCGGGTTGAGCCAGGATTGGACCTTCAGTACATTTTTGTTTCAGTTGTTGCAAGGCCTTCTCTTGAGCAGTCGACCATTTAAATGGTGTATCCTTCTTTAGGAGTGCCACTATGGAATGCACTATGTCAGAAAATGTGGGAATGAATTTTGTAAGTCCCAGGAAGGATTGAATCTGTTTCACAGTGGTGGGTGTTGGCCAAGAAAGTATGGAGTCGATCTTGGCCAAAGCCATCCCTATTCCTTTGGGGCTGAGCACAAATCCAAGATAATGAACGGTTTGGTCATGAAAGAGAAATTTTTCGGGTTTGGCAGGAGTTTGTGTTCACATAAACGTTGTAAGACTGCTTTTACATGTTCTTGATGAATCTGGGGGTCCTTGGATTAAATCAGTATATCATCCAGGTACACGATGACAAAAAGGAACAGCATATCAGAGAAAACTCTATCCATGAATCGTTGAAAGACCGCTGGGGCTTTGGCGAGACCAAAGGGCATTACCAGATACTCAAAGTGGCCAAAAGGAGTTCTGAAGGCCGTCTTCCATTCATCACCTTCCTTTATTCGAATGAGATGGTAAGCACCCCTAAGGTCGAGTTTAGTGAAGATGACAGCACCACGAACTGCCTCCAGGATGTCAGAAATGAATGGTAGCGGATAGCGGTCTTTGAGGGTACATTGGTTGAGACCATGGTAATCCAAACAGGGCTGAAGTTCCTTAGTGTCTTTCTTTGGAACAAAGAATAGGGAAGCACCGGCTGGAGATTTTGAAGGCTGGATGGTCCCATTTGCCAGGTTGGTATCCAGGTATTCTCGTAGAGCCCTTTTTTCGGGTTCGGATAATATGAGCATTCTCCCGAATGGAATCACTGCTGAGGCATCTGTGTCAATGGCGCAATCCTCAGGTCTGTGGGGTGGAAGAGCTTGAACAATGGCTGTTGAAAACACATCTGAGTACGTTTGATAGATCTCGGGTACTTGGATAATGTTGGACACACTTAAGGATGATTGCTTGTGGTTCTGGGAGTTCACTGGAAGGTTTTGCAATGTGTCCTGAGACCAGCAGTGGGGCATACAAAATTCAGAACCTAGAAATAGGAATCCGGCTGCCCAGTTGATGTAAGGATTGTGCTTCTGAAGCCAAGGCATGCCTAGAACCATGGGGTAATGAGCGGCCTTTATGATGTCAAATCAGAGCTTTTCTTGATGGTTGTTTATTGAGAGTAGTTATTCTTTGGTTTGGTGAGTAATGGGTCCTGAAGACAATGGTCTGCCGTCAATTCCTTCAACAGGTTGTATTACCTCTTTGGGCTCTCGAGGGATGTTATGAGTGAGAGCCCAGTCGTGGTCTATGAAAATGCCCATGGCACCGCAGTCCACTAGAGCCAGGATGGGAAAAGATTCTTTCTCAGTAGATGTCAAGAATGTCTGGAGAATCACTAAGGTGTTTTGTCCTGGAGTATTCAAGTAAGGAATGGATGCGGAGCAGGCATCTTTCTCCCGAAGCTGTGCTCCGCTTAGGATCGGGAGCTGGCGTTTCCCGAATGCCGGGGTGGCGCTATAGGGCATTCTCTCACAAGATGTTTATCAGAGGCACAGTACATGCAAAGTCCGGTATTGATCCTACGGATCTTTTCTTGCAGAGAAATTGGTCCACGGAAGGCACCTAAAGGCATAGGTTCTGGATCTGAGGCATTTGGAGCGGGTGTTTCCTTGGAACTAGGGTATTCTGTGGTTGTTCTTGGGGTTGTTGTCTTAGCCTTTCTTTTCTCTGCCTTTCTCTCCTGGATCCTGAAGTCTATCTGTAGGGAAAGGTCCATGAGGGCCTGGAAGGAACTCGGACGGGCCACTCTGGCTAGCTTGTCCTTTACCTCATCATTCAAACCCCTTCGGAATAGAGTGAAAATGGCTTCTTGAGACCAATTAGCTTCTTTAGCTAGCTGCTTGAAGCGAGTCACGTAAGTGAGCATATCCTGACTCCCTTGCTGGAATTCAAGAAGTCTTTCTTGTGCACTGTAGACAAGTTCTGGTCGATCAAACATGGCCCTAAAGACTTCCACAAACCCATCATAATTATCAAAGATCGGGTCTCCCGAATTGACAAAGGGAGTCGCCCATGAAGGCATTGCCCTTGAGGTGAGATATCATGAAGCCGACCTTCGCTCGTGGCGTGGAAAAATAGTAGGGTTTGAAAGTGAAGTGCACTAGGCAGGAATCAAGGAAGGAACGCAGGGACTTGGAAGATCCATCATATTTGTCCACTACACCCCCTACCAGGGCGCTTTCTTTGACCGCGGAATCCCGAGACAGGACAAGCTGTTTTAAGGCTCATTTTCGGCCTTGAGGTTTTGGACCTCTGTTTTTAATTCTTGCATACCTCTCATGAGGTCTTGAACTGCAGCTTCCATGTCTGCTTCTGTATCAGGTTTTTGGCGTCTCAATCTGTCACAAGCTTCTCTCTTTCTCACCTGTTTTTCCTTGCGTGTGGTCTTCTTGGATGCGGCTTCCTTCTTCCTCACTGTCCGAGACTTGTACAGGTTGGAGCGTGAGTCTTCGATTTCCAGCGTGGGTAGCCGGCTGCCTAAGCCGGTAGCGTTCAGTATCCAGGAATGTTAGCCACAAATCCAGGTAGGAGGAGGGGCAAGTGTCCTATGCTCAGAGGATGTTCGAGATACCTCGGCACGAGCGCAAGACGGGGTCCGGGATGTGGGATACAGCTAGCGGGTAAGGTAGGAATTTGGAGGGGGGGGTTCCAGGAAGGGAGACAAAAGGATAAGAACTGGAGATAGCACAGTTAACGGACTCGAAACATATGTCTAGCAACACCAAGAAGTTGCCTTGAGCCGCGGGGGCGTGCCTGTTTAGTAGGAAGCAGAGTGTTGCGCGCAAAGGCTAGAGCGCAGCGTTTCCGGGCCGTCAGCCATCTTGGAGGAGTCACTGAGCTCATGCCGCGGTGCATCATGGACCACGAAGTCCAGAAGGGGCGAATTTGGTGGTTCATGACAGAACATGATGCATGCTTGTGGGGTTGCCAGTGAAGTTCTCTGCGGATGGCTGTTATGTAAATGAATTGCCCGAGTCTTGAGAGGCATGCTGGACGGCTTTTGGAAGGGCCAAAGTGGTATCTATGTGGTGCAGTGAACCAATGCAAGACTATTCTGTTGAAGCCCATGCTCATGGTGAGGATGTTGAGGAGTGCTTCCTAGTCAATTGTATCGAAGGCAGGGGGAGGGTGTCCCCAGTTTTTGGTGTATATGGGAAAGTGCTTTTTGTGAGGGATGCATTTGCAAAATGTTGGAGTGGTGCAAGTGCTTCACCTTTTGATGACCTTCATAATGAAGGATGGGAGAATGTAGTCTTTGTAGTTGGTGGGTTCGAGGTCTACTGAATTAATAGTCCCAAATTCGGTCCATCTTGATATGTTGCAGGCTGATATAGATGGGATGTTTGTGGTGGGTTTGGAGCTGTCAATGTGTTATCTTTTATGTTCTCTCTTGTCTGTGAAAAAGCTGTTGTTGTCTTTGCATTTGTGAGTAGATGGTGATCTGCAGTCTTTTCTTTGTAGCAATCGAAGGAGGCAGAGCTTTTCCTACAAAACACTCACCTCTCAGCAGAGCGTCTGCCGAGTGGTTCAGAGCTTTTGGTGTGACAGACTGCTGTGCGTTACCCTGCAGTCTTTTCTTTGTAGCAATTGAATGAGGCAGACCTTTTCCCCAAAACACTCACCTCCCAGGGGAGCGGCTGCGGAGTGGTGCACAGTGTGTGGTGTTCGGTGCTTCGTGCTCCGGGCTCCGGTCTCCGGTCAGGCTATAAGTCTCTAAGGCCCCCTGGCTAACCTGATTGGCGGACTGACAGAGCGTCCTGTAAAAGCAAACTCATGCCCCCTGGAGTGAGTAAAGCTGCTCCCTTCGAGGACAGTGGAATGGTCAATCGTCACCCTCCTACGCACATCCTAAGAAGCGGACTTCGAGGGCTGATCAAACGCCTGGTCAAAAGGATGGCTCAGTGCTACACCCCACCCCATGTGACTCCAGGTAATCTTGAAGGAAATGGACTTGACCGGGATGTTAATTGTCAATCCATAAACCTCTCGCCTAGTTCATCTCTGACCATGCGCTCCGTCCCCCGAGGGGGCCTTTATTATTATTTTTTTTTAATTTGGTTTTATTGATTTTGAAACATAAAATAAAAAAAGAAACAAAAGATTAACAAAAGATTTGAGCATTTCACTTGTTACAACTCTGTTAGCATATGGTTACATCAAAGGAACAAAACTAGAGTCTCATTATACAATTGATCGTCTTTGTGTTAGTTTCCGATCTCTAGTAATAACAATCAGTATAACACACCCCATACCCACCCACCTCCCTCCCCATGGTTGGGCAGACATCATTGCGGCATCTTTTCCCTGTTGACATGTTCATAGCGGGTAATGTTCGGTTCACTATTGTGAGGTTTCCTCGATTCCTGGGTCATAGCTGTCCTGTATTGAGAGTTTTTGAGATTCTTGGTTCAATTAAGACTCTGTAGTGTCTTCGGGTTGGGAGTCTGTTGTCTCTGAGAGGTGTTTGCCTCGAAATTCCGACCATAAGATCTTGCATTGCGATGCTTTGTTGTGTAGGGATGCCGTGATCAATTCCATTGTATAAATGTTGGTTGACAAATTGATCCATTCCTTCTTACTTGGAACCTTTTTGGATTTCCATTTTGATGCTAGCAGTGCACGGGCTGCTAGTAATAGGTGTGGGGCAAGACCCCTGAGTCTAGTCCATTCATCCTCGTCTTTTTCCATTCCGAAAGAGAACCAAACGTGGGTCAACGTCTCTTTGTATGCCGTCTATGTCTTTGATCCATGCCAGGACTTCCTGCCAGAATACCTTAATGCGTGGGCAGCTCCGCCACATGTGCCAATAGTCGGCTGTTTCTCCACATTCTCGCCAACATCTCGGGCTCAGAGTCTGAAACATCTTGGACAATTTGAGTGGGTCGTATTGCCATCTATGTAGGAGTTTGATGGCGTGTGATTTATATTGATTGGATAAGGATGTTTTAGTTGCGTTTTTGCACATGATTTCCCATTGTTCTGGATCTATCTCCTCTCCTAAGTCTCTCCCCCATCTGCTTCTGAGATGTTCCGTGGACCCGGTGCCTGCTTCAATAAGTTCTTTGTACATAGCCGATATCAAACCCTTCATTTCAGACTTAGAATCCAAGAGTTGTTCAAATGGGGTGAGTTCTCTCTGCAGCTTTTCCTTCCATGCAGATTTTGTGAGGACTCCTTTTATCTGGATGTATTGGAAGGTGGATAATGGGCCTATCCTTAGAGCTTCAGTTAGGTCTGGAAGAGTTATGAATTTGTCCTTCTTCTGGAGTTGCCCAACCCTTTCGAGTCCCGCCTCGTACCAGGATTGGAATCTTCCTACCTCGGGTATGTGATCGTTTATGCCAGGGGACCATAAATGGCTAAGTGGGGACGGCCAGGTGGTGATCTTGTTCATTGCTTTGCTTGGTTGCCAGATGTTCCAGATGGTACTCAGTATCGGGTGGCCCTTAATTTTCCATTGTATTCTTTTGTGAGGGGTCCATAGCCATTCTGACACAGTGACCGGCGAGAAGTAATGATTGTCCATGTGGACCCATTGGAGGTGGTTGTGATCACGTAGGTGTGGAATAAGGATACGTAGTTGTGAGGCTTTGTAGTATGCTCGCAGGTCGGGGAGACCTACTCCTCCTTTGTCTTTGGAAAGTGTCAGAGTGTCGAATGCAATCCTCGCCTTCTTTCCCTTCCAGAGGGACCTAAGCATACGTTCTTTGGCCTCTTCAAAAAACACATTTGGTATCTCGATAGGTAACATCTGGAAAGGGTACAGGAATCGGGGGAGGCATACCATTTTAATGGCATTAATCCGCCCTAACCACGAAATCGTGAGTTTGTCCAACCTATTGAGATCGGCCAAGAAGCTCTGGAGGAGGGGAGGGAAGTTAGCTTTGTATAGGCCCGTTATGTTTTTGGTGATCTGGATGCCTAAGTATTTAAATGCAGAGTGTTCGAGCTTGAGGCCTAAGGGCAAGAACTTGGTTTTGTTTTCCTCTTTCGTTCCTTGCAAAGGGAACAATATTGATTTAGTCTTGTTCACCTTAAACCCAGAGAGTTTGCCATATTCTTCTAATATTTGGAGAGCATGAGGGACAGATAGAGAGGGGTTGGTAATATGTAAAAGTATGTCATCAGCATAGAGTGCTATCTTATATTCTTTTGTTCCCAATCGCATGCCTTCTATTCTGGAGTCGGATCGTATCTTTTGGGCCAGGGGTTCTAGGGAGAGCGCAAAAAGTATTGCAGAGAGGGGGCACCCCTGTCTAGTACCGCGTCCCATATCAAACCATCTGGAATATTCCCCATTAACAGAGATAGATGCCGTTGGGGATGTGTATACTGCTTGTATTCCTTTCCTAAATCTCGGCCCCATCCCCACCTTGCGAAGGACTGCCCTCAAGAATTCCCACTCCACTCTATCAAAGGCTTTTTCTGTGTCTATTGACAGTAGGGCAGGGTCACTTGGTAGTTCTGGTGATGAGTGGATGAGATGGAGAGTTTTGCGCATGGTGACGGCCCCTTGCCTACCCAATATAAATCCGACTTCATCGTTGTGTATGAGGTGAGGGATCGGTACTTCTAATCGGGCAGCTAGTACCCTGGTGTAAATTTTGGCATCTAAGTTGAGTAATGAAATTGGGCGGTATGAACCACAAAGTTTGGGGTTCCTTCCCTCCTTTGGGATCACTGTTATGAGCGCCTTCGTAAAGGAGTCGGGGGATGTCCCTGTTTCTAATATCTCGTTAAAGAGCTCTGTCAGGAATGGTGTTAGTTGGTCGCTGAAGGTTTAATAAAACCCAGCGGTATAACCATCCTCTCCGGGGGATTTGCCTACAGTTAGTCTTTTAATTGCCTCTTGGACCTCAGGTTCGGATATCGGAGCTTCTAAGAGCTCAGTTTCGGGGTACAAGATTTTGGGCATATCTATCTGGGAGAGATAGTGATCTGTATCTGATTGTCCTGGAGTCACTTCCGAGGTGTACAACGCCTCGTAAAAGTTGGCAAAACTCTCTGGGATAGTGTGGAGGGTTGGGGGGGGTTGTAGGGTTTTCTTCAATTATATCTTTCACTTTCCGCTCCGCCCTTTGTTCTCTTGAGTCTGGCTGCCAATAGTGCGTCGGCCTTGTCCCACTTCTCATAGAATTTCAGTTAGAGGAATCAGAGTTTTCGCACAATTTGTTCGTGCTCCAATAGTCTTAGTTCTTCCCTTTTACGTTGTGCTATGTTGATGTTATCACGGTCCGTGCCCAGATGTTCCCTGTTATCGCTTTCCAGTTCGCATATTTCGGACCTAAGTCTGTGCTCAATGATGTTTCTCTCTCTTTTTTTTGGTAGATCCTTCTCGTATGAGGATGCCTCTCCAGGTGGCTTTACCCGCCTCCCATATTGTCTGCTTGGAGACTTCCCCATTGTTGTTTAGTTTGAAATATTCCTCAATTTCAGTTGCCATTTCAATTTTAAATACTGTATCTTTCAACAGGCTTTCATTACAGCGCCACTTCCCTCCTGAAACAGGTACGTCTGCCCATCTTATATCTGACAAGACCATGTCATGGTCCGACCATGTTATCGGAATTATTTCTGATAGCGTTGTGGTGTCGAGGAGGTCTTTGGTGAGGTGCAAGTAATCAATCCTGGTGAATGTTTTGTGCGGATTGGAGTAAAATGTGTAGCCTCATTAGGATGTTTAATTCTCCACACATCTTGCAGGTCATATATCTCCATTATGTCGGAAAGCCCAGTGCGATCACTTCTCATTTGGCTTCTTATCTCGGGGTTGCCTGGTTCCCAGTCTTTGGTCGGGTCTGCCCATTGATTAAAGTCTCCTCCAAGAACAACTTGGCCGGATGCTTCCAACATTATTTTGGGTATTGTCTTTTCTAGGAACTTGGCTTGTCCTGCATTGGGACAGTATATTACTGCGACTGTTACTTTAACCTTTGCGATTGTCCCAGATATCAGGAGGGCACGCCCGCTTACATCGGATCAGGTCTTATCTACTTCGAAATTGATTCCTTTCTTGATCAGGATTCCAACTCCTCCCTTCCTGAGTGGGCCCGAGCCCCAGAATTCCTTTCCCCCTCTTTTCCCTAGTATTCCTCTCTCCTCCCCCTTGGCAAACTTTGTCTCTTGTAGAAGGAGAATGTCTATTTGAGATCTATGGAATTCCCTTGCCACTAGTGATCTCTTGGTCGGCGAGTTGAGGCCTTTCACGTTAAGTGTTCCTATCCTTAGGGACTCCCTACCCGCTCTTCAATTGGTGCCATTATCAGAGTATTTCGTTGTGGATTTGTGACCCGTGTCAAGTATATATATTGGTCATAAGGACTCACGTCGTCTTGAGTGATCCTTTGTATTGCCGATAATGCTTCATCCTCTGTACATTTCTTGTCTGACCAGCCCCCCCACCCTCCACCCTTCCCACATTGACTGCATCCGTGCAGACCCAGGTAAAGACACTGGTCCTGCATCGAACCACCTTTAGGGACCGTCACTTCGGGTCCCCAAGATTATTATAACATCATAATCTTGATTGAGCCACCTTTCACCTCCCTCCTTCCTTTACATGGTCCGAGTCTCTTGTGAGCCTAAACATCCTTACATAGTTCAGGCCATGGACATATGTATTAGAATATATGTCATCTTACCAGTGTTGTAGTTCATCGGTTCTCTCCCCCTGGGGGGGGTATTACCTCTCCGAAATTTCCTCGATCCCTTGACACATTTACTTCTGGGGCCCTGTATACGCCATCCTCTTTCTTCTCGACGTGGGTCTCCCAGATCGTGTTCCCCTGCGCTTGGTCCAAGGAGGTCAGAGATGTACGCCTTGATCTCCCCCTCTGAGTTTAGCTTGATTTTGTTTCCGTTGTATTCAAAGGACGGAGAGAAGGGGTATCCCCACCTGTATCTTATGTTCTTTTCTTTCAGATGTTTGGTTATAGGCCCGCACATGCGTCGGAGTGCCAGGGTCATGGATGATAGGTCCTGGTATATCGAAATTTGGGATCCTTGGAGGGTAATTGAGTCGCTGCTTCTTGCTTTCTCGAGGATCCTTGTTTTGTCCTGAAAGCGGTGAAATCGAGCAAGGACAGATTTTTGTCCGACTGAGGGCCCTCCGGCTCTGTGTATCCTCTCTGTCTTAGGTTCATCAACCGCGTCATCGGCAACTAAGAGTTTGATGATGTCGTGCAGGGTGTTCTTCAGATCGCTCTCTGTCTCTTCTCATTCCGGGATTCCGAAAAATCCTCAGATTGTTCCGCCTCTCCCGGTTTTCCAAGTCATCAAGCTTGAGTTTGAAGCTCTCCTCTCGGTGCTCCAGTTCGGTCATCCGCTGGTCGAATTGTGCTTCAAGGGTGTCTATGGACGCTTGATTGTTCTCGACCCCTTCGAGGCTCTCCTCCATGGTATCTAGGCGTTGGGTAATCCTGTCAATTTTGGAGTCAATGCTGGCACCCATATTCTTTATTTCACCCAGCAAGGCGGCAATGTCCCCTTTGGTAGCTGCTGATTCACTCCCTGAGATATTTTGGTTCGCCATGGTATGGTCACAGTTTTTGGCAGGAGTCGTGACGTAGGAGAATGTAGCTAGTTTCTCCCTTATGTCCATTGGTTCTCCCGAAGTTCCGTGGTGTCACCAGTGCTGTTCAACGGGGAGATGGGGTCGGGGGCAGAGGAGGCACACGCTCCTGGGTCGGGGGCTCTACCCTCTGCACTCTGTCGGTGTTCTCGGGAAGTTTGTTAGGTGGTGGGAGGGGTGTCCGTTGTGCGTTTGTTGATATGCCCAGGGTACGGGCGGCTCAGTAATGCGTATGGGCCACCCGGGGTGCCCTTTAAGCAGTGTTCAGGCCAGACGACGGTTTGGGGATGTTTTCCTCTTGTGCAAGATCCAGGGTTAAACATTCAGGGCGAGAGAGGTCCGAATCACCGCTGCGTGGTGATGGCGCACCACCCGTTGTTCACGGGGTAGGTGGGATGGGCCTACAGTCTCCCCGCTCAGCGCTGTCCCAAGGCCTAGTCCGATCCCGCTTTTCGGAAGCTCTGCCGACTCGACCGAGGCTGTCCCGTCCCCTTTGCGGCGAGGGACGTCGTCGGGAGTGTGAATTCCGTGGCCGGGGTTCAGGTTCTTTCAGGCTTTCTTCGTTCGTCAGGCCCAGGGTCTGCCTCCGACCGTTGCGCAGTTCCCTGCGAGCGGGCCGCGGAGCCGTTATGTGTGACGTCTTTTTGAGGGATGTATATCTCAGGTTTGCAGGGGTCGTTTTCGATCAGGTTTTCGACCGACCAGAGGGGAGGGCCCTCAGCTGGCGGCACACCGGTGTAGAATCTTGGGGGGGGGGGTTGTCAAAGTGGGGGCTCAATCCCTCCTAGGGACCCAAAGTAGCGCAGCTCATGCAAAGTCAGACCACATCCGCGCGCCCCCTGGTGGCCAACCTCTGAGGGGGTCTTTATTAATGGCGCCAATTCAAATGAGAGTCCTGCTACCTCCCTTGACGCCTATCAGCCCGGCTCCATCCAACTCAGCAACACGTTTGCTGCCAGCTGATTCTGCTCTCCCTGTTTCTCCGACATGTTTGTCGACACAATGACTTTGGCCACAAGTGGGGGATGGAGGGCAAGCTCCAGTGGTATAGTCCCCAGTTTCGTCCTGGCCATGACCCCTCGCAACTGACCGGTCATTCACTACATCCAATATGATGTTTATAGGCTTGGAACCCAACTGTACTTTGCTAGCAGGCCACGGTGGTCCAATGTGCACTGCAGTCCCTTCTACAGATCAGCTGTCTGGGCTAAACCTCTACCTATGATGCGACCAATCGGGTGGAAGTGGTGAAGGGTACTGCACCATTACCCAGCCCGGCTAGCAGAAAAATGCCTCTTTGTGCTACCCCTCTGAACTAGGCTAACCCAGAGGAAGTCGCTGATCAGAGTTACAGAATTTGTCATCCGATGGAGGTTGCCTCCTTCTCATTAGAGTCAAGGCAACCCCCAAAGAAAAAGATCATGTCGGAAGCCGACTTGATCCTCTTGGATCTGCCACATATACCATCACCGTGACTGAAAAGGAACTGGGCAGGTCCGTCTGGGAAGGAAAAGCTACATTCAAAAGGCCTTAAAACCATCAAGCTGGATCTTGCAGCTGTGAAACAAGGTCTAGATTTATCACAGCCATTAACGAACAGCTCTTTGGTGACTAGGACCCCTGTGCAATATCCATCTGAAGGCCCATTAAGGGATCTGACTGATGCAGAATTGCTGAAAGGCACAGGAACTGCGGATTCATGTCAACCACATAAAGTCTCTGGTTTGACTTTGTCTGCCAGTGATATTCTAACCATGGATTGTCTGGCACATTCCAGACCAATGAATAAACAACCATGACTACTATCTGAACTGTTGACATTGGTCTTGTCAAAAGTCTATTAACAACTGGTAGGACCCTCTGGAGAATGAGATAGCTGACCAGTCTAATGCCATGGATCTTTTGAGTTCTCACCCAAGAGACCCAGAGAAACTAAGAGTGGCAAAGGAAACTCTAAAGATGAAAGGCAGGTGTTCTCTACTCCTATTCCCACCGCCTTTCACTGAAACTCAAACTGAAAGGCGAGACTCTACTGCCGACCAGCAGCACTTTAGTACAAGGCGAAGGACTAGGCCTCTTCTTCAGAAAGTGCTCATACACCTACGGACCCAACACATGGCCTGTATACTAAACACTCCACCAATTTCGCTTCAAGACATTCTGATCCCAATTTCGCCAGACATTCCAAACAGGACTCTATGGCGGAAATAATTTCCATGATCACCATTGCAATGGCCCCTTTTATGAAACTGTATGAGGATATTCCTGAAACTTTGGTGATCATACCACTCTCCCAGCTATGTTTCATTCTAAAATGATTTTTGCAGAAGGCTATATTACAGCCTTGAAACATCATGATTAGGATCAAAAATCAACAAACAGTTGGATCACAACTGTTGCAGGAAAGATTCATGCTCAAAAATGTGTATCCCAGATGTTGATCCATCCCACGCCCCCTCCTCCTACTTTGTGATGGCCATAGCCAAGATTCCAATTTTGGATTGACTGATGTTATTGTAACTAAAGTCCTTGAAGAAGGGTGCCTTCTATTTCTCAATGTGAAAAATGTTCTGCTTACTTCGCCCACAGATCAATCTGTGGCCTTTGTGGAAGAAATACCAAGGGACGCGAATAATACGGATTTGGATCTACAAAATACCAAGAAACCACTCCCTAATACTCATTGGAAGCAAAGAAGAGACTAGGAAGGAGAAGGTGTTAAATCCTACCCGCTTTTGGACCAAAAACGAAACGGGTACAATCCATGTTGCAGAACCTCTACGTTTGTGGCGGAATAATCCTGCACTTTTCTTAAGACACTTTCACTACCAACAAAATCGAGTAAAAATCAAGAGGCAAAGCAACAATAGCAATGCAAAGAAATGTATCCAAAAAAAGAAAACCTCAGTGTTAGAAGCTGAATCGATTGACAAGACAATGCATGAGGAGCCTAACTACCTTCTCGAACTCTCTGTTTATTCAATTGAATCTAGTGAGAATGATATTCCGACCCAATTTGAAATCCAACTAGAAAAGGAGAACGCGCAGAGAATTCTCTGTTCACAATCTAAGCAAAATAAACCAACAGAAGTTAAAGGGTCTGATCAACGACGAGGAACTGCCATTTTTAACTTTGGCAGAAAAGAGAGACCTTTTGATTGCCTGTGCAAATGTTCAAGTTCTTAAAACTGGCCATCAAGGTCCAATATTTAAATCAAAAAGAGCTACTACTGTGGTCGTGCATAATAAGGTTGAGGATTCGGAACAAGAGACCAGTTCCATTCTACCGTCAGGCGATATCTCGAGAAGAGCACTAAGCAATCCATCTTGCCAACTAACAGACCCCAGATCAACAACTAAACTGAGGTATGCATCTTCATACAAGAATGGGAAACCAGAAAGTTTCAATATTGATTAATATCCTGCAAAATATTACTCTCATTCTTTAAGATTGGAAAGAATGATTAAGGACCAAGATCACCTCATTCTAAATGGGCACAACGTGGTAAAACTATGCCACTATATTCCTGCTTTGAAACCTATCACCAGTGATGATCTTACCTTTGTTGAGTTCCGAAAAGATGAGCGTTCGGATTTGGTATATCTTCATCTGAACAACCTTATAGTAAAGAACCTGCTTTTGACTGCCACAGCTAGCTTCAGGACAATGGGATTTGACTTAATGGACCTTGTAGAAAAGCCAGAATGACTTACTACACCTGGAAATGGGAGTAACTCACCATCAGGCACCCACTGCTAGTAAGAAGCCTATAACATCTCGGCAACTTGAGGACCAAACTCAGTATTTTTCTCGAAATTTTGGCAGACTCCCGCTGAGGGCAGAACCTCCAGCAAAATCAATAGAGCAAGAACTAACTGTTAAGAAGCCAAGGCCAGTCCAACCTGATGATCCTCGGGTATTCCATGAAAGGAGGGTTTACACACTTATTTGAGGAGGGAGCGTTTCCCTGGGACGACTTGGATTTTATTTGTTTCCAGGAAACCTTGCTATTGGTAAAACCGCCCCTGGATAGCTTTACATTACTCTTCAACCCGGCTATCCAAAGGACTACACGAAGACCGCGTGCCGGTCTGTTAACTTTGTCAACAAAACATAACCACTACAAGGTGGGGTCGGTTTGCCCTTAGGAAAGCACAACAGTATTGGGCATATATATGCTAAATCAAGATATTGATGCACGTGGGGTTGGTACAACTGGGTTAAATCATTTGAAACCTCTTTAGACCAGCCCTTCACTACGCCAAAGGCGTTACAAAAATAATTTATACTTTTATCAGAAAAAACACCAATGAACCAAAAATACCAAAATATATGTGTATTTTGTGAAGCAAACAGTATAAATGTGCAAATACATTGAATTTGAGCAAACGAACATATACACAAAAAAAACAGAATCCTTCTATCTAAAAGACATTAGTTTGCAAGTATCCAATCCATCTATATGCCTTGGAGTAAAGCTATCTTCCGAGGTAGGGTCTGCCAACGCGATAGGGGGAGCGGAAAGCAAGAAGTTTGTATGCACTGCTGAGAAAGCTGTGTTGCAAAATCTAGGATATGCAGCTTTATCTGTGAGAACCTTCAGTCCCCTCATGTATATTGCGTTTCGACAGAAAAGCAGATGTTAACTTTAATCAATAACAAATTAAGTTATGAATTAATGCAACATGCAACGATTGGCCTTTTTCTCCAGTATTCTGTCCTGAGAAGGATCATCGATAACAGTAAATCATTGAATGTGTTGGTCCACCTTATTATAATCAACATATATTGGAGTGCCAGGGACATCAGCCCCACTGACATGCGGGTCCATCTGGCTCAAGCTATTGATGAAGCCTACACCTGGAGGAATCCCACTATCATTCTTTGTGGAGACTTTAATGCTACGGACTCTTCGATGAAACGACTGGAGGAAGGTACAGATTCGGAAAATAATATGGGTTATACAGATAAGACCAACCTATGGCTTGAGCTGATGTTAAGCCGAGACCTCCACATAACAAACGGATGCTACGAAATAAATCTGGAGAGGCACCATACGTGGAAAAGAGGTGTCAACGTCAGTTATTGATTACATCTTTGTCTCTCAAAATCTAATCTGGAGTATGGAGTCTCTTGAAATCGTCACCTCATTAAGAAGTGGCCATAACTGACTGAAATTCACTTGGCACAAAGAGACTCCCAGACCCAAATGGCCAACAAATACGCAGGTTGAAGTGATTAACAATGAAACCTGACTGAGAATAAATGCTAAGGCAGTAGCACAAATTTTAAGATCTCTATCAGACAAGTTGAATGAAAGGAATATATCTGAAGCACGAAGTCCAGTAGACTACACTACTGTCCTGAATTCATACCGGGCGAAAGGTAGATCGCAAGCCAAAGACAAGGTTCCCCATCACTCCTATGATGCAGACTTGGTCAAGAAGAGAAAAGAGACTAGAAAACCACTGCACCAGTTAATAAATAAAAAATAAATACCTGTCAACACGGACATGGAAATTAAGTCTAAAATCCAATTACAAATCCTGGTGTATTAGCCATAGATGCATCCTATACCAGAGAGATGCGGAATCTATGCTACTCTCCCTGATCAACTAGTCTTCGGCAGAAACCTGGTCCCTTTACAAGGACGCTAAATCAGTCCCAAATGTCTGTGAAGGTGAACTGTGTATCCGAAGCGGTTTGGTCTACTTTCTTTGGCTCTTGGTTCGCTTCTCTCAGCGATACAGAAAAACAGATAACGGCCCTCTTCTGGACCTTGCCATATGATCATGAAGATCTGATCTTTCTAATCAAATGTGTGAGTTCTTCGCGAGCCCCAGGACTTGATGGTATATCTAACATCATATTAAGAGAAAACACGGAGCAATGGGCATGCATAATTGACTTGCTTACTAATGTTCTAACTAAAGTCATACCGCTATCATGGTAGACGGTGTACATTATTCCGATATTCAAAAATGGTAGCCACACGGATCCAACCATCTACAGGCCGATAGTGCTCCTAGGCGTGCTAGGGAAAATATACACAACCCTACTCCTGAAAAGGTGATCTATGTGGGCACAGACCAACAACCTGAACGATCATTTCCAGTCGGGCTTTGTCAAAGGCCTTGGAACAGTGCCTCTGGCACCTTTGATCAATCTACTGAAAGGTAACACCACTGAGAACACCACCAAATTTTATCTGGCATTCGTGGATTTTACCAAAGGTCTTTGACAACCTGAATAGGCAACTTCTTTGGGAGAAAATGGTGGAGAAACCTTGTCCACCAGACCTGTTGGAACAAATACAAGGTCTCTACAAACACGACCATACAAATTCGCTTATCCATGAAAGGTGACTCCAACTTATCGAGGAGTAAAGCAGGGTTCTGCTCTGGCACCCGCATTGTATAATTTCTACATTGCCGATTTGGGGGCCTTAATGAAAGCCTGCAGATGTTTTCCACCTAAGCTGGGAGATGTTAGAATAACTCATCTGCTATATGTGGATGATCTTGTACTACTAGACCACACTACAAAGTCAGTTAAATCGCTTACAGGAATATGCAGAGATAAACAACTTGGCGATTAATATCAATAAAACCAAGATAATTACACTGAAAAAAAGGCTGCATAGCACGTAAAGAAGCGGCAAAATGGTTTCTCAAACATCTAGAAATTGAGCAAGTGGCGCACGTTAAATACCTAGGGATCTGGATCACAAGAAGCCCTACTGACACTCATTTATTCATATACCAGAAACTGAAAGCCGATATGCTTGCGTGTCAGGCGAGTATACTGAGGAAAAAGTACTGCAAATTTACACCCAATCCGCTTATACACTTCTATGTTATGAAAGTAGTTCTGGTCTTAACCTACGGCTCCGAGACCTTTGTTGTTCTACCAGCTAAACTATGGACCCCTTTAGAAGGAACCTTTTGGAAGAAAGTGCTCGGGTTGTAACGATTATTCCCCATTCAGGTGGTGCGGAAAGAGTTAGGCTTGCGCGCTATCAAATGTGCGCCAAATTGGAAATCACTAAGCCTGCTCTGAAAGTGTATTGGCCCTAATCCCCCACACATGATAAAGTGATTACCAACAAACTCCTGAAGGGCGGTAACAAATATCTAAATGTCTGGAGTAATAAGTGCGCCAACCTCCTAAATGAGATAAACTGTTCGATGGAAGAGCTTCTGCTAAACTCTGATAGAGTGAAAAGAAAACTTTATGAATATGATTGGAAACAGACTATGGACGATGTTGCTAAACTAAAATTGCACACGCAATTAGTGATAGAACCAAGGAAACGGCCAAATCCTAAAATACGGTCAGCATTCATGAGGATCCGATTTAAACCGATTTAATCTATGTAGATCCAACAAAATTATTGTAGTTAGATCCCAATGAGCTGTAGGAATTCCTGGATGTAGGTTTTGTTAAAAAGCAGAAACTCTGTCATCTTTTTACTATCTGCTCGGCTTTTACTACGAAACGTACAAAATATTTTGGCCACTTTGTGGAGAAGTTTAGATCTTTGTTGGCAGAATATTAGTGGCACGACTAATAAGAGGAACGCAAATGTCAATGTTAATTGCGATGGTTCAATTTTACTGGAACATTCTAGAACCAGTGTTTTAAAAGCTGTTGAAGTCTCGTTCAATGAATGGATTAATGTAAAGGCCGAAAACGGAAATCTTTGTAATCTAATTATGAGAGATGCAATGGGAAAGT
The DNA here is from genome assembly GCF_040938575.1 of Ambystoma mexicanum. Classification (NCBI taxonomy): domain Eukaryota; kingdom Metazoa; phylum Chordata; class Amphibia; order Caudata; family Ambystomatidae; genus Ambystoma; species Ambystoma mexicanum. The sequence goes on along the minus strand of NC_090923.1, from coordinate 445,452,042 downwards.
GTTCTTTTTGCTAAAATGTGTTACCTAAACCTACATATGCAAATACATACATTTAAAAAAAAATTGTGATATTGCAGAGTTTGGTGGTGGGTTGATGCAGTACTTCATGACTTGGAAGAGCCTTCTGCTCTTGTTGGTTGCTTCCATGATGGTTATTATGTAGTATTCTGTGTATGTTGTGATGCGTGACCTGCATGTTGACCAGAGAGTTCTCTGGGTGATGAGGCCTTCTAGTTGGTGGGCTTCTTTTCCAGAGCTTTTTCATTAGATGGTGTGATTGCTGTGAAGGAGCGCCTCCGTGTACCAAGGTACAGAGAGCTTACGTTTGCAGTCAAAATTTCAGAGGTGCATATGGAGGTCTGAAGGTGTGGTAGAGTGTGCTGAGATGGGCGTTGCCACATTTCAGGTGTCAGACGTGGATGCCAGGGTGATGAGGTTCCAGTACATCCATATAAATGTTCTTGATAGAGTAGTGCACTGTCTTGGTTGGTTAGAATTGGCCCCTATGGGATAGAGTTGTGTGGTGGAGCAAGACGGCTGTGTGGTATGTCCAGTACAAAGGTTGTATGTGAAAGATATACAATGGGCCTCATTCCGGGTTTGGAGCTAACCATGCAGTAATTAGCTCCATGGTTGCCTCCGAAACCGTCCCAAATCCGGCATGGTGAATGGAGTAATTACCGGTCAATTCCAGGGTTGGAGGGACCGGTAATTCCCCATTCACCTTTTGCCCTTCCCCATTCCCATTTCTGCCCCCCATAGGGCTCAATGGGAATGGGGAAGGAGGTAATTACGGCACCGTAAATTACGGTACCGTAATTACCTCCGAAGTACCTTTGAGGTAAGGTAGGACCCGCAAAGGGACCTTGGAATACGGAGGTAAGGGATTACCGGAATCGGCACCCTTACCGGTGCCGGTAATTCCTTTCCTCCAACCTCGGAATGACCCCCAATGTTGGGAAATGTGGTGAATACCAGGCCGAGTTTGTTGCCTTTTTAGGGGGATTGTTCAGAGAGAAGGTTTTGAGAAGAGTAGAGTCTCTCTGGTCTTCTTGGTTCATTGGGTCTCGGGCAGGTTGAGGTCCTTGTGGAAGATGTTACTTATTTTGTTGGTGGATGCTGTTGTGATGAGGTCTGTGATTTCATAAAAAATTGCCTTGTTGGTTGGGGTAGTTGGTAGTTCAGTAGGTAACTGTCTAAATGTAGCTAAGTGGGGAGTGGCACATTAGGAGTTCCCTGAATGCATGTGTGGTGTGATCTTGGAGGATTAAAAGGGCTCTTAATCAGCTCCTGGCTTTCTTTGTTGCTCTGTGTGCCGTGTGTGTGTGGACTCCTAGATGGGGGGCATGTTTGTTTGTTTGTGCATTTATATAGCGTTACGAACCCTCAGGTATCTGAGCGCTTTTATTTCCCACGTTGTGTGGTGCTCATTTATCGACCTCGGAAGGATAAAAGAATGAGTTTGGCGCTGCCGGGATTCGAACCTGCGTTAGCAGGCTCTGCATGGATGTCAAAGCGAGCGTTCTACTCGCTGTGCTATCTGTCCGGCTAACTTGCTTATTAGAAAATCTAATCTTTTAAATTGATTTGAGGCATTATCTAGGTGCATTTTCTTGTGATAACTGGCAGAATCGAATTTTATATTCTTAGCTGTAAAAATCGTTTTCATTTTCAACATTTGATGAGGTTCCAGTTACATTTGTGTGCTACTAGCATTTCCTGTTTTAGGCTCATTTTCCCAGACAAACTGCAACTCCCAGCTGAGTTGTAGTTCTCCAGGTTCTCCAGGTTTTTTGTTTGTCAGCAGGTGTGACCGTGCCTTGCTCGACCTCCTGGGTGGTGATTTGGTGTTAGGAAATCGACTTCCCTACAGTGATGTATCGAGAGATTTTTAGGGTAAGATCAGGGGGTGACCCAGTATATATGACTGGAACCCCCTGTAGCACAAGGGAAGCAAGGATAGTGGTTCTAGTTATATAAGGGAGGTTATACAGATTGGCACCAATGGAAATATAGCTGTGAGAACTCTGGATGATGTCACTAGAAAGGACATGGCTGCCACTCAAGTGGTCAATGAGGTACACTTGCTGCCACTGCCCCTTATAGACAAAGGGTGGTATGTCAGGGAGTGCCTGCCATGACATACGTAAAATTATTAGACCTAAAGTGCATGGACAGTACCAACTGAATATTTTGCTTTTGAATACTAGATCATTAGTCAAACACGCCTCTGATGTGGCAGATTACATTATGGAACATGATATTGATATTTGTGACATAAGAGACATGGTTCCATGAAGCATCTGGTCCCATTATGATTCTGGCCACGCCTAGCAATTATATCATGAGATTTAAGAATAAGCAGGGCCAAAATGGCGGTGGAGTGGCATTTATTCACAAAAATGGGATAGTTATGTGGGAAACAGAGATTATAAATTCAGAGAGATGTAATTATGCACTTGCACTAATAGAAATGCCTCTGTCCTAGTATGCTAGTTATTTTTGTTAAGATCATTCGGAATCTTCAACTCCTAAGAATGATGACTGTATTCCCTTTTTCCCTTCCCGCCTTGAAGCATTTCACTTGTGTATACGCATGTTAGGCAGAATCCTGGGCAGTGCCCTTAGGGACCACTACACAAGATTAAGACTACAGGTGGTAGTACAATTTCACCTTTGGTACAAGCCTGTACTACACAGAGTGGTAGCAGTAGCAGAGCAGCCAGACTTCTCTCAAGAGCAAATGAGCAGTAGTAGAGATTACATAAAGCACTACAATTACTGTGACTCAAGCAAACACTGACTCAAGGTTTTTGGTTCAAAAGTAAAAGTACATTTATTTTAAACCATCTGTTCACAAAACACTTCACTTCTATTCAATTAAAACCATACTTCAAATAAACTACACACAACCAGTTCCCCTTGTGCAGAACAATTCAAGGTAAGTACCTTTGGATTTGACAGACCGGTGTTGTGAAACAAAGACATTACCGGGGGTTATTACCCAATCACTTTTTGACAGTAATGACAGTTCGGTCTTACGAAAGAGAAGCGTACCCACGAGCAGAAATGTTACCGTAGTCAAACACACTTAGCACATGAATTAACACAAGAGAGTTGTCGACAAAAATCATAGGCAATACTTTTGTCAAGGCACACAGAATCAGGAGACACTTTCTAAAACGTAGATAAAAGTCAATACGCCTGTGCCAGTGTCAATGGGACAGAGGTCCTGTTGTCGAGGATCACAAGGTTAGAACAGTTCACGATTCGAGATTGCCAGGAGTACTTGGATATTGTCAAAAGGGAAGCAAAAGTTATAAGAGGGAAGGAAGATCAGGACAAGCCTTTTGTGAGGAGAAAAGGGTTCACCCTAGTTCATCGAAGTCGGACACAGTACCTTATTCGTATGAAGAAGAGCTGGTGCCACGGCAGTTGTTCCTGGTTGTTCCTGCAGACTCACGGTTCCTGGAGCTTCAGTTGTGGGGACAAGAAGGAGGACGTCTGGAGCAAAAGCAACAGTGAATAAAAGGTGCACTCCTTTAAAACAGGAGAGGCTCTTCAGGTGGCTATCCCGACCACTACATCGGTGTGCAGCGATTTCAACCACGAAGATGATCATCTGCCAGTGGAAAGTGAGCTGGTTGATCTCACCAGGCTCAAGGGAAGAAGACTCCGGACTGGATCTTCTCTTGCCGTTGAAGGGTAGATAGCTCAGGACTGCAGCAGGGCTTCACCGGGACTCAAGAGTTGCAGCAGCCGTCTTCTTCTCCGCTTCTCTTCGGTTCTTTGCAGTTCCAGTGGCGACTCTGACTTCCAGCTCAAGAGACCTGCCTTTTATGCCAAAATCCCCCATTCACACAGCCTGGCTGTCAATCACTCAGCAGGGGGAGTTGTCCGGCCCGGACAACCACCTTGCCAATTAATACAAAGTGTGCCTCGGGTCTCCAAGGAGACCCTGTGTAGGGGGTGACTAAACCCTCCCTCACATTCAGCCCACCTAGACACCCAGACGCCAAAGGAGGGTTTCTGGATAGAAGCCTGCCAAAGGTCGGCGAACAAAGGAGGCAAACCTGGTTTGCCGCGCAAAGTAAAACACAAGAAGGACTTTAACAAAAAGAAATGGCGATAGAACCCAACCGGAGCCGAAATAAAAAGTATTTGGTCAAGCGGTTTAAGTTCGAGGCTAATATAATAGCCTAAAACAGTACCACGTTTATATAGTATAATTGCGGTAGAAAAGTTAGGGTAGATACTACTGCCACCAGCCAAGTCTTGGTGTTAAGAGAGCAAAATAAAGCTCAGAGAGGCACAGACAAAAAGGGATAGGAATCACTAGGGTGTACTGGGTCTGCAGTTTAAAGTGACTATATAAAGTTAATGGCAACTTCAGTGGAAGTCTCAAAGACGACTGTGTAACACACACAAAAAGTGGGGCTCATGGAGTGGTGTAATTCCAGAGCCCAAGATCACACAAACGGTAGAAATACACATGGCAAAACACATGTAAGAGTGGGGAAAAAGGCTCACATTCTTACCAGGTGGAAAAAAATATACCCCAGAAATCCATCAAAGCTGCTGAGGGACTCACTAGGTGAGGGAAATTAGCCATAAATGAGAATTCTCCCTAATAAAGCAGATTACAAAAAAAATTACAATTACAATACCCTCCTCATTAAAGTTGTGACTGAAGCCACAGTTACAGTTAATGATCTGTTGGTTTACAGGCCCCCTATTTATATGGTAGACTTTAGAACCCAATTGGGTAATTTGTTACTCCCACTGCTTAAACAGTGTTCTAGATTTATATTGATAGGAGACTTTAACTTATGGAAAGGGAATGGTAGTGATGCTCAGGCCCGAGAGCTGGAGAATATGTTGACGAGTTTGTGCTTCAACCATCATATAGATGAAGCTAAACATGTAAAAAGCAAAATATTAGATTGGATTGCTACATATAATATTACAGTGAGCAAGCCTTTGGTCTCGCCATGTCCATGGTCTGACCATTTGTTTATTCATTGCTACATACTTTTTGCCAACCATGTTAAGCCGATTGCTGTGCCAAAAAAAATGCATTAACTCAAGGAATATTAGGAAGGTGAAACCTGAGAACATGCTACAATGGTTTGTCCCCCTAATAAATAATTTACCTAATCTGCATACTGACGATCAACTCACTAAATCGTATCGAGAGATTATGAATAGGGCCAGGAACTTCCTGGCCCCACAAACAACCAAACTGGTGTCCCCTAAGAAACAGAATTCTTGGTTCTCTTCGGATTTGAATGCTCTGAGGACATGTAAAAGAAATGTTTTTTATATATGGAAACGCTCACAATCTGAAGGTAACAAGCGCATATATAGTTTGAAGGCTAAAGAGTAGAAGCTGGTGCTGGTTCAAGCCAAAAAAAGACACCTTTAAATTAAGAATAGAACAGGCCAAACATGATTCCATAGAACTTTTTATAATTCTTAAGGAATTATAAAAGCCTCAGGAGAACACTGGTAAGGGTGCCAGTTAAAGATAAAGCATGGTGTACTGTAATACAGGACTCCATGATAAAGAAACTGGAAACAATTAAAGGTAATATTCAGACAGCAAGAGTAGACATGGATTGTTGCGCGTCTAAGAATCTTGTGCGTAACGAAAAAGAGACTGAGGATGTACATAGGCAGGCAATTCCCAGCTTTAACTTTAGAAAGGTGACAGAAGGGGAACTTGGGTTAATCCTGAACAGACTTAAACCCACAAACTGCAAGGGGATAGCTGCCCATCGTCATTTGATTAAGGACTGTTCGGAGACATTGCTTAGTCTTTTAGCTAAAATTGTTAACACATCACTGAGCGAGTGTCATGTGCCATTGGATCTTGAAAAAACATGGGTTACTCTGCTGCTTAAGAAGTCTGGCCTTGACCCAGACCTACCAGGTAACCACAGACCCATTACTAACTCTCCTTTTTTGTTGAAGATTTTGGATAGACTATCCTATCAACAAGTACTTGACTGCATAATGTCCTCAACCAGTGGCAGTCCAGTTTCAGACCAGGCTTCATTGCAGAATTGGCCCTTCTGGACCTGAAGTCTAATATGCTGTGCTACATGGATAAGGGCCAAGTCATTTTACTGATGGCCTTAGACCGTTCAGCCGCTTTCGACTTGGTGCAACATCCGCTCCTGCTGCGCAGACTGAAGGAAGTTGCCAATTTTAGTGATGAGGCGGTGGCATCGGTTCAATTCTTCCTGGAGGGCAGATCTGTCAGAGTGTGTATTGGTATTGGTGAGACCTCCCCAGTTCCTTCGCCTTATGGTGTTTCTCAGGGAGCATGCCTCTCTCCCTCGTTGTATAATATTTTCACTGCACCCCTGTGTCAATTACTTGAGAGCAAGGGTTTATGCTTTTCCAACTATGTGGATGACACGCATTGTATCATACCCGTATCAGGTAATCACAAGGAGGATACAATTGTCATTCAACAATGGATAAGCGAGAATGGACTAGCTATGAATAATGAGAAGACAGAACTTATGATTATAGGGACCTCCCCCAGGATTGCCAGACTGGGAGATGATTATTCAGAGTTCAAAATAGCGCACTGTAAAATCCCCACTAAGAAGAAGATTAAAACGCTGGGAGTCGTGTTGGATCAAAATCTTTCTATGAGGGCTCCGATTAGTAGTCTTGTGTTTACACCCTCCTATTATATAAGGTTCTTGGCACATATACGGACATTCTTATCTATCAAGAGTACTGAGACTATTGCTAGAGCGATCATAGGCTCAAAGATTGATTATTGCAGTACTCTCCTGATGGGAGCTAACAAAGGGGAAATTGCAAGACTACAGGTCGTTCAGAACAGTGCCGTTAGATCTATAGTTGGCCCTCAAAGTATGATCATGTTTCAGAAGCCAGGAGGAGCCTTGACTGGCTCCCGGTCGCGGCAGGATACATTTTTGTTTGCTCACTACAGTGCATTCATGCCTAGAGGGCTCCAACCCACAATATCCGGTGGATAGGCAACTATGACATCATCTGAAAAAATTTAAGATCAGATAGTAACCCCATGTAGAGCCAAGCTTGTGCAAGTGGATAAGAGCACGTTTGATATAGCTGCTCCAGATTGTGGAATTCGATTCCATCTGATCTCGGAAGCGGAACATCACTGGAGAAATTTAAGAAAAATCGGAAGACCTTTCCTTTCAGATAAAGGCTGCGTATGAGTCAAGTCCTGTTTGTTTCTCAGACTGTTCCTAGGGTATTGTTTTTATTTGTATTATGTTGTGTTTTTCTGCTCCCCTTATTCCCCCAGGCTGCCACGTTACTCTTGGTCATTCGCATACAATCATATTAACTCTCCTCCAGTGAAAAGATCTACAGCTGTCACTAACCTTGTATCATTTATAATGCAAGTGACTCATCAGCATCCCCAGTCCCCTGGCACTAAAAGCTGCCTCAATTACTGAGGAGGAGCAGCACTTCTCACCAAGTAAGTACTGAGACAAGGATCAATGGACTTGGGGATAATTACTTCTGCTTCCCATGTTCATTGTGAGAAAAACAGCCCATAGTGGAAAAGAAAACTCAATTAGCAAACATTAATATGCCCTAAAAAATATGTCACTGAATTAAAATAAGAATATCATCATCATCAGCAGCAGTGTAACCTTGGAAGCCCTACTTTCTTCATCTCCTGTTTACTTGTGTTTCATTCTCCTCTTTTTTTTCTTCCAATACAGTTTATTTATAAAATTATTTTTCGGAGTAAAAAGTGTGCTCACATTTTGGTTTTAAAGAAAACACTCACATTAATATTAAATGCATTGCTTATTTTTCATTGGGGTGTTCTACAAAACCATACTACATATCAGGCACACATCATGATAAGATAACAGTCATCAAATAGGAACCACAGATAAACCGTTGTTTCTCAATCATCAAACACATTGAAGAGTCTGCCAGGGTATCCTGTATTTAAGTAACACACCCCTACTAGAAGTGCCAACATGATTCTAAACCTGTCAGCTCCAGGGAATGGCAGCTTGTCCTAGGCCTCAACTGATATCCTCACTTGGAAATGTCTGCACCAAACGCCTCTGAAGCAGCACAGCCAGCTAAAAGGCAGAAAGGGGCTTCACAAGAAGACAAAGGAGAGGATAAGCTCTTGGAATTGCTTAGCAAAATGACGCAAGACATAGCTGAGATAAAGACAGCCTTTTTCAAGTCTGAGGAGAGATTTGAAGTGGTGACTAAGAGGATGGATTCAGCTGAAAAACATCTAACTATTGTGGATGAAAGGACTCTAAAATTAATGGATCGGATTAGAGACTTAAAAACAATTAATGAAAAGATCACCTCTAAATTGTCAGAGCAGGAACATTTCTCCAGAAGAAATAATCGCTGTCTAGTTGGCTTTCCAGAAAATGCAGAAAAGGGGTAACATAATGGACTTTCTGCAGAAGAATTTGCCAAACATATTGAAACTGGACTCTGCAGTTAACTTGGAAATTGAGAGAGAGCATCGTGCACTTGGACCTAAACCCTCATTAGGTGAGAGACCAAGACAAATTATTGTAAAGTTTTTGAGATTCCCAGTGAAAGAAATTATTTTGAAAAAGGCACGTGTGTTTAAAGACCTTGCTTTGGGAGGAAACAAAATTATGGTATTTGTGGATTTGAGTAAAGATGTCTTAGAAAGAAGGAAGGCATTTGATAAGGCAAAAGTTAAAGCTTGGGAAAAAGGATTAAAATATTACATGGTGTATCCTGCCATTTTAAAGGTTGTGGTAGATGGACAATTACATGCTTTTAGTGAGTGTAAATCGGCAGAAGCCTTTTTGACAGACTTGGATCTGGACCCAATGGAAGGAACTTTATCAGATCTTAAAATTACAAACATGTTGTTAAAGAAGAAGAAAGGAAGATGTGAGCTGCATTGACTGCGGTTTGAACAACTGTAACCTTTTTTTATATATAGTTCAGCTTTGTTTTGGTTAAGTTCATAACTTTTATACTTTAAATATTTGATTCATTTAACATTTTTATTGAATTAAAATGGCTGCCGGCATTTTGACGTTACTGCAACTGATTAGAACTCTACGTAAGCACTTGAAAGTACACGGGACGGTATATCCGTGGATTTCTCTCACAACTCTTCATACAAGGCAATTAGAGAAAGGCACCTTGCTAGCAGTGTTTGCGTGAAAAGGAAATACCGGGAAGACTATTGTGGATGAAAAGAAGATGTGAAACTGTAACTGGCTGTACAGACGTGATATGGTCTTCTAGCACAGTGAGATGGGGAGTTACGGTTTAAAATACTGCCGTTTGGAATATTACGCTCTGTAGCTTCGTAATATACAGAGTGGATAAAGCGTCTTTTTACATTAAGTAGAGAAGTAATGACGTAAACAAATTGGCAACGTTGGAGCAGGCGCTGCGCTGGTCAGTGGCCGGAGATACATGTGAGGCCGCGTGATGTGGTAAGGCTCGCTGCAGTTCATCTGAAGGAGCCACCTGGGAGGAGTGCCGCCCAAAAGACCAATAGACAGTGTTCCCTCTCCAGCCTTCCGGAATACCTCGTAGGGTAGGTTAACATTTGTTCTCTGTGGGGACCCAGCAGGGGAGCTTCTGACGTACGACTCCACTAGAAATGAAAACTTTACAAAAGTAGCTTTCTAAAAACCTATTGGCCCGGAAATGTGCCGATATACTGAACGTGCGCAATTGAATTACGAATATGTAATCCTCGTTTCACAATGAGAAGTGCAATGGCCAGAAAGCAACAGGCCCACAAGACCCCCCCCCCCCCCCAGTACCGGCTTGAAAGAGTTCTCGCTTTACATATCATTTGAAGAAAAGTACTGGGAACCTACTAATGTTTTTGTGTCAGTGGTTTGTGCAAGAGAGTTTACACATATCCAACTTACTCACGGATGAACGAGGGGAGAAGCTGGAGTGTTAATCTGCTCACTTTACTGTTTCACTGGGCATGATCTATCACTGTCTACTACACTAAGCGCCCGATTCACATTGCCTCTTCAGCCCTGCTTCCTGCAAGTGTTGGAGGTTGTACCATTGCAGTTGGTGTGAGTGGGGGCATAACCTTGATAGCAGAGAAGGCTTTTAGGAGGAATTCATATCAGAGTCTTTAAAGATCTGCGCATACTCAGCTGTGGATATGTACTATGAATGAAGTGCTGCATTGTTAGCCCTAAATGTTTCCTTGTTGGCTGGTTCTATGTTGTACAAAGGGGCGCTGTCCTGTGAAATTCATCCATCACCTTATTAATATCAAAGAGCTCTGTACATTCTGAAACTCCTCTATATAACATGCTGAAAAAGTGGAGACTAATTTTGCCTCTGATGTCACAGGAATCCAAGGAGAATTTGAACATATGTGATTGTATTAGATATTCAATGTAGACTTTGTTACATGAGCATTAGAACTTCTTTTTGGGGGTCGATTCTGATGGCCTTGGCTACTGTAGGTGACTGGTGACGTATTGTACCTCTATGTCTGAGAATGATCACAAAATAGTTTGATAAGCTGATAAAGTCACACTAGATCTGTTATGATAACTATGACAGCTTACTGACTAATTGCCATTTGGCACATTGATTGACCATATATTGTACTGGAAGTTGAAAGCTTATTTGGGGGTATCATCTATTTAATGTCTGAAGTGGAGGTGAAAATCTATTGAGTTATTCACTCTATTCTCAACTCATATATACTGTAAGGGGGAGATACATTGAAATACATGGATGAACATTTGTCTTCAGATCGTTTGCTACAGAGATGGATAAAACAAACAAACATGATTTAAAATGAGACAATGCATGTGAACTTTCTGACTTACATTGGATGATTGAGAGTGATGGTGAATGGGGTGTTTCATTTTATGATTTAAATTTGGTCTTGGCACACTTATATAAATGGATGTTTGCCAGTTATGATGCTCCTTTGTTTGCATTTTGATCGATTCCATGACATTAAACTGTGATATCTTATGTATATACTAAACATGCATTATGTAATTAGACTTGGAGAGTAGGGAATGTCCAGGAAAGTTAAAGCTGCACAACATGGAAGATTTTACTATTGTCTTAACCAGGTGTGTCCTAGAATAGTTCAGTATATGGGACACCCGATTTACCGCTACTCTTAAACTTAGAGTGATGTTTCTATCTGAAAGATGATCTGAAAGAACACAAAGTAATGGTGATTGATTGGGTAACCTTTAAAAAGGCAACTAAATATGAAACGTTTTAATTGGGATTCTTGGAAGATTCCTATATAATACTGAGATAGCGGTGGAATCTCATAGAACATCTGATATGTATCTTCCAACAATTAGTTGGATCAATATATGGATATGTTCTTGACTTATACATGATGGGTCATCGTGAAAATTGTGATACCAAAAGAACCCTCATAAAGGCCTGTTATTTTTAGTAACTTAGGTATATGCTGTATACTAAAAGTGCATACTCATTATTATGATATGCAGCAATTGAAAGTGTCAAAGATGTCCTCTACTATGCAGTTTGGTGAAAGTTAAAAGCTAAATACTTGTGAGGCGCAAACATTGTAGAGGATTCAAAGAATGAAGGTGTGTATTTAAGATTAGGGTGAATGTTAAATAACACATGTGAGGGGAGCTACTTGATAAGTACTCACCAAGAACTGTACAAATGTAAAGTGTGAAGTGAAAAGGATTAATCTTGGTCTAGGAATGACAAGGTCTATATGAGTAAGATAGAAATGTATGGGATAGCTGTAGCTTAGAAACTATTATGGTAGATTTACTTTATGGTAGATCAATATATAGCGTATTCTATAATAGGTTAATTTGGAAGCTACAGAGTTTGATAGATAAATGGATTTTAGGATTGATGCAATAAATCTAGAAGCCTGCGTGGTATTACAATAATTGTTAGTAGAGAAGATGGGGAAGTGTTGATTGACAAATGGGGAGGTAGATAAAAATACTGGTATGCGTTTAAGGTTGCAGTTTATGATGATTAGCTGGGGGGCCAAACATATAGGTATAATTCATAGGATTAATAGGGGAAATAAATTGGTAATTAAAAGGGGTAGACTCAAGATGTTAGGGCTTTAAAGTAAAGAAAGAGGCTGAAATATAAATTGTGCTTGAGATGGTCTGGGAGGACTGGTGAGTATAGTTCAGGATGGGTGGTTGTATATAATTCTGCTTACTACAAGTCCGATGGATGTTGGGCTTTTGGGACGGATGAATATTTATGTGTAACTGATGTTGTGTTATGTTTGTGTAAGTGTGGTATATTTATTTTTCTTCTTCACGTTTCATTTTCTTTTCTATTTCTTTTTATTCTCTTTTCTTTTTACACTTCTCAGTACAATGCTTTTATCCTGTGATTGAAACCAAGGAAAGCTTATTTAAATCTATAGGGAGTTAGATATTGATTGTTAAATTGTGTTTCATGGAATGTTAAAGGCATTGGATGTGTGGTTAAACAACGGAAAGTTTTGGCACGGATATGGAGGAGCAGGGGTGATGTAGTATTTCTTCAGGAGACACATTTGAATGAACAAATTGGAGATTATTTATCTAATCATAGATACCCACAGGTGTTATCAGATTATTATGACTCTAAATCTATGTGAGTTGGCATTTTGTTCAGGAGAGGATTGGAAATTAAAATAGAAAACAGTAAAAGATCAGGAAGGCCGCATTCTTCTAATTGATGTATTATATAATGGGAAGAAACGGACTGTTGGGACAGCACATGCTCCATGTGCGCCAAATATTAAAAAAAAAATAGGGAATTGGATAGTCTTTTGAATGTGATGGATGGGGAAGACATAATTCTGGGTGGAGACTTCAACTTAGTGATAGATAGTGAACTGGATAGGATCAGATTGCAGATATAATGGGGGTAGAATCAGTGAAGAATTGAAACAATTGGCTTTTAAATATCATTTAATTGATATTTGGAGGGTTCATCAAAGGGGTAGAGAATACTAATTTTATTCAGTGGTACATTATTCATACTCCAGGATAGATTTTTGTTTTTGGATTAGTGATAATTTAGTTAATCCGACACTCAGTTCAAATATTGGAGAGAGAAGTATTTCACATCATGCGTTAATAGACTTAAAAATGAGTTTGAATAATATGAGTAAAAAGAATAACAGTTGGCGAATGCAAGCAAATGTCCTTAATGATTAATTGATTATTACTGGTCTAGACAAATTGATAAGAGTATTTTGAAGAAAAGAATGGTTCGGCGGATGTAAAGATAGTGTGGGACTGTTTTAAGGCAGTCTTGAGAGGAGAAATGATTAGTAGGACTTCTGATGCTAAACAAAAAAGGATGACATTGAAAGGCTAGAGAAAGAGGTGGTAGAACTACAAAGATGTGCGCCGGTGAATTCGGAAGGTAATACATTCAAATTGAAAAGATTAGAAGAGGATTTAAGAAATCAAGTGCAGACACATGCAGGGAAAATAATATATTATACAAAGCAGTTATTTGGGGAATTTGGAGACAAATATGGTATTAACAAATAAGCTTAAAGGATAAGTGATTGATATGTGTATTTCGTCTATTGAAAATTATAAAGGAGAAATATTCCATAGGAGTGATATTTGTAAAAATTTCAGAAAATTTTATGAAAACCTATATAAGGAGGAATTACATCCCAATGAATCAGGCCTACAGGCTTTCTTTGATAAAGTTAATTTTTCAAAAACTCAAGAAGATAAAAAACGAATACTTGAAACTAAGATAGATGTAGCAGAGGTGAATAATGCTATATTACAAATGAAAGATGGGAAATCACCGGGGCCAGATGGGATAATCTCAGAGTTTTATAAAAAGTTTGCAGATCAGCTATCTCCATTTTTATGTATGTTTTTTAATGAATTTTTAGTGTCAGGAACAATATGTGACTCAATGACAGATGCAATAATTATTGTTGTCCCTAAGCCTGAAAAAGTTCACAAAAAGTGTGGTAACCATAGACCAATCTCATTGCTAAATGTAGATTTTAAGATATTCACAAAAATATGGGCAAATCGGCTTATAGCCAATATGGGGGATTTGGTGGATGAGTCTCAGGTGGCTTTCATCCCAGGAAGGTATGGATATGAAAACATCAAGACTGTATTGCATGTCTTAGGGATGCACCACAATAAAGATTCGAAGGGGATTATAGGGTTTTTTGACACGGAAAAAGTGTTTGATAGTGTGTTACTTGGTGCTTTTTAGCATACACTGTATTCATCATGAAGTTAAAGCAAGAGTGACTGTAAATGGTTTGATTTCTGAGTTTTTTCCACTAACTAAAGGCACGCGACACGGGTGCCCACTATCACCATTCTTATTTGATTTAGCGCTTGAACCATTAGCTGCCTATATTAGGCAACGTGGGGGAAATTAAAGGAATAAAGGTTGGAAGGGTAGAAGTTAAATTATTATCTTATGAAGATGACATGATGGTCCCATTGTCTAACCCAGAAAAATGTGGATTAAAACTGAAACACATGTTTGAGGAAGTAGGTAAGCTTTCTGGTCATAAAGTAAACTGGGACAAGACTGAGATTTTCCCGCTCTCTAAAAAATGTGATACAAGCATTCTGAATGAGTGTAACTGTAAGCGGTCTTCAGAGAGTGTTAAATACCTTGGAATATACATCATTGGGGATCTAAAGAAAATTGTTCAATACAACATTGATAAACTTATGGATAGAATTATTTAGCCTATACGAAGATGGAAAAGATTTAATCCATCTTTATGGGCAAAAATAAATACCATTAAGATGATTTTATTGCCAAAAGTTTTATATATTATCCAATCCATACCGTTGTTAATTGCCATAAAGCAAATGTTGCAGATTGATAAAGTTTTCCAGAGTTTTTTATGGGGTTTTGGCAAAAGATCTAAAATTCCAAGATATATATTTATTCAGAAGGTTGAAGAGGGAGGATTTGGTTATCCGGATTTGCCGAAATATTGTAAGGCATTTTTACTTAAGAAAGGCTCATATTATTACAAAAATGAAGATTTCAAAGGTGCACTTTGGCTGCGCATGTAAAGGGATATTTGCAGTCTGTATCGTTTAAAACACCTATATACTATGGGGAAATTAGCAACAAGTAAATTGAAACTAAGACCAATAAAGGCAACTGGACAAGTTATAAGAATGTGGTTTGGAGAGAATAACCAGATGATGCTTCAATATGGCATAATGAGGTTGTACAGCTAACAATAGATGCCTGAATTGGCAGAGTTGGGTCAAGAGGGGTATTCTGCCTCTGGGTGATTTATTTTAATTTATTTTTAAATTTGTTTATTGGCAATTTTCAGTAATATCACTTACAAGTTTTGCAAATGCGTCTTGTGCATATTCTTTTACAATGTTTTTCAGTTTAGCCTTAACAATATAACAAACAACAAATAACAATAACTGTCTCCTTGCCATGTTCGTATGTTTCAGCATCTCTTGTTTCGGGGGGGGGTGCAGGGAAGTTGGGTAGCTTACTCAGGGGGGTGCAGGGGGATGCCTTCCCAGGACCAGCGTTGTCTCCAGTCATTTCTCTGAGGTTGACCTTTCCTGTCTTGCAGATAAGTTCGTTTCGGATCATGGGCTCATGGGGGCTTGTCATCCGAGGGGAGAAACATGTGTCTAGTAAGTTCTTTCCATGCCTCAAGAGCTCTGCTAGACTCATCCGTAGATCTAGTGACACTTTCTTCCCAGGCCTTGGTCTCAGCCGACACCCATCGCTCTGTTTCACTATGCCACGCTTTGTATTGTGGTCCTGCGGGTTTTTTCCAGGACATGGCTATAGTTCTTTTGGCCAATATGCACGTTATGCCAATAAGCCTGACTATGTGCTTCAGTTTGGCTAGCCTGGGATAAGTTCCCATTAGGCATTCCTCAGGTGTCCATTTGTAGTTGGTCATGCCTGTTTTCTTGCATGTCTGTTTTACCCTATCCCACAGCGTCTTAGTCTTGGGGCATTCCCACATCATGTGGATTAGATCTGCTTCCTCCCTCATGCACCAGGTGCAGTTTGACTGCGCTTGTTTGTTAAATTTAGCTATTCGTTTTGGGGTTAGGTAGGTTCGGTGCAACACATTCATCTGTATTTGTCGGAATCTATGATTTCTGGACACCTCTTTGGGGAATGCAAGCGCCCTGTTCAACTCCCCCTCTGTCATTTCTCTGCCTACATCTGTTTCCCATTTACCCTTCATTTCCATACTCCGGGGGTTAGGTATATCGCTCAGATGTCTGTATATTTGGGATATTGGTCTGCTGCCCTCCCCCATATTGTATAGCAGCTTAAGTAATGGTTCCGGGTCCGGTTCCTCAGGCTATGTGTCCCATTTACGTTGTGCTGTGGAGCGGACCCTCTGGTACCAGAGGAACTGGCCCGTGTGGATGCCTTCTCTGTCCTGTAGCATGGCAAATTCTTTAAAGGTGCCCTCTTCGTAAAGGTCTCCCCAGGTGTAAACCCCTCCACTTTCCCATAATCTAATTTGTTTTAGGTCAGTGACCGTTGTGTACAGGTCTGCGAGCAAGGGTATTTCTGGTGCGTAAGCGTTCTGCGTGTGGGTAAGTGTCCTTGTTCTACGCCAGATTTCCCTCCCCAGGGTGACTATGAGAGGTGCCGCTCCCAGCAGTTTCGAGGGTACCCAGACCAGTTCTTTCAAATTGAGCGGGACGCTCATGGTCTGCAGCAGGGGTGTTTCATCTGTGGGCTCATCGGATAACCATTTAGTTACAAAGCTAAGCTGGGCTGCTAGGTAATATTTTTCTAGATTTGGGAGTTGGATGCCGCCTTGTGTGTATGGTAGGGTCAATGTCAACAGCGCTATCCTGTGTCTGTTTTCCCCCCATATGAACTCTCTTATTAGCGTCTCAAGCAGCCGGAAAAAGGGTTTATTAATATAGTAGTGTACATTCTGGAACCCATATAGGAATCGCGGTAAAACAATCATTAACTATGGATGCCCTTCCCATCATAGATAAGGAGAGACTCGACCAAAAGTTCATGGATCTGCGCAGAGCCGGAAGCGCTGCTTTTGTGTTATGTTCATGCATCAGTGCGGGTGTGTGCATTATTTGGATTCCTAAGTATCGGAATGTGGTGGTCTGCCATCTTATCCCAACCTCCGGGAGTGTTTCCACGTCCTCATTTTTCAGGGCCGCTAGAGGGAACAAGCAGGATTTTGACTTGCTAAATTGGATCCCAGATACTCTGGAATAATTGTCCAGGACTTCTAGTATGGTTGGCACATTGAGGTGTGGGTCCCTGACGTATATAAGGACGTCATCTGCATAGAGCGAAATGGTGTGATCCACCCCTCCTAGTCTTATGCCGGCGTCCAAGAACTGCTTCCGGAAATAAATAGCTATGGGTTCCAGCCCCAATACGTACAGCATTGGGGATAGTGGGCAACCTTTTCTGGTCCCTCTTTGTATGTCCCAGGCTTCTGACACATGCTTCCCTGACTTTACTCTTGCTCTTAGTCTGGCGTATAGTATCTGAACCCATCTAATGAATCCAGGTCCGAAGCCAAATTCCTTGAGCACAGCCACAAGCCACTCCCAATAGATGGAGTCAAAAGCTTTTATGGCATCGAGGGATAGCAATGCACAAGAACTCTCGTCCTCACTAGTTTGGGCTATAATGTGTTGCAGTCTGCGCAGGTTCATTGACGTGTTGCGACCCGGTATAAAGCCGCTCTGATCAGTGTGTATTATGTCACCTATTATTCTAGAGAGGCGCTTGGCCAATATGGTAGTTAAAATTTTCACATCATAGTTTAGCATTGCCAGTGGGCGGTAGGAGTCGCACATGTCTGCCGGTTTGTTTGGCTTCAGGATTGGGACCACAAGTTTTTCTCTCATGCTTTCCGGCAGTATCCCCCTCTCATATGCCTCCTGGTATACTTTGTGTAGCAGGGGTGTGAGGGAGGGTTTGTAAGCTTTATAAAACTCTGAGGGCAGCCTGTCAGTGCCAGGTGCCTTACACGTGGCTAGGGACCTGATTGCTTCAGTTATGTCTTCAGGTGTGATTTCTGCATCTAGTGCCATGGCCTGTTCAGTAGGCATTTTGTGGAGCCCAATCTCATCCAGCGTGTCCATGATCAGTTCTTGGGGGACCTGTTCTTCGTGTGAATATAGGCGTGCATAATAACTTTTGAAGGCTTCATTGATGCCCTGCTGTGTGTGGTGTATGTTCCCTACTTCATCTCGCAAGGAGGTGGTGGAGTGTCTAGGATGTTCCCTGCGGCATAGCCAGGCCAGCAGCTTGCCCGGTCTGTCCGCCTCTATATGTGCTCTGTTTGTTTTGGCCGTGTGGTCAAACTTTTCTAGCCTGCTCCATGCTGTCTCATTCTCCCCCCTAAGCCTCTGAAGTTCTAATTCCCTTTCCCGGGTGCCTGTGGGGGCTGCTTCCAGTTCTCCGATCTCCCTCTCCAGCTAAGTCCTTCCTGAGCAATTTCCTGATTCCACCGGCCTTTTCAATGGTTTCCCCTCTTATCACCGTTTTTAGGGCATCCCATACTGTGCTAATGTGTTCCACGCTTCCCACGTTTATTTCTATGTATTCATCTATGGAGTCTTGCAGTTCTTCTCTAAAGGCAGGGTCTTTAAGAGCCTGTGCCGGCATTTTCCACATGGGAATTGGGGGCCTGGGGCCATTGTGGTTCCATGTTACTAAGAGTGGGGAGTGATCAGAGATGGTCCTTCCTAGGTATTGCGCTCTGTCCAGCTGAGGTAAGTGTTCCCTGCCTATGAGGATATGATCTAACCTCGTGTGTAGGTTGTGCGGGGATGAATAGTATGAATATCCTCTTACAGCTGGGTGCATTTCTCGCCATATGTCTGCCAGGTCCAGTCTGTCTATCATTGCAGTCAGAGCTGTTGTTGCTGCTGACGGACCTTTCGGGAGGGGGATAGATCTATCTAGTTTCGGGTCGCATATGCAATTGAGGTCGCCCCCCCAGATGAACAGACCGTCTCTGTGTTGTGCAATTTTGGGGTATAATGAGTTCAGGTGGGCCGGTATATTGTTATTGGGGAAATACGAGTTCAAGATGCATATTTCCGTCTGCTCTATATGTCCCCATAGCATTACGAATCTTCCTTCCGGGTCTATTTCTGATTTGGTCAAGCGGAAAGGGAGCTGTGGGTGTATCCAAGTATATACTCCTCTAGCATATCTGGAATAACCAGTGCCAAATCCCTGCCCTCCCCAATGTGTTTGGAGTTTGGCCATTGAGTCTGCGGTGCAGTGGGTCTCCTGTAAGAGTGCTATCATCACCCCTTTCCTGTGCAGATAGGTCTTAATTCTGTTTCTGCTGAGATATGTCCCCAGACCTCTCACATTCCATGTCAATATCTTAATTGTCGTAGTGGTCATGGTGGTTTAAGGTGGGTATAGTATTTATTCTGCTTCTCCCTCTTAAATGTCCGTGGTCGTAGGCCTGGTGTCGGAGGCACCTTCCCTGTGTGGGCCAAGGCACTGGTTTCCCTTTCCCTTCGGTCAGCCCCTCTTCCCCCCCTTTTCTTTCCCTTTGGAGACTTACCAACAGTAGTAACGTTCATTCGAGGGGATTGGGTCCTCCGACGTATTCCATATCTATGACATGTAATCACCACAGCTGTGCTGCTTCGGAAACTTTTTCGGCGTCTGCGTCCTGCGTCGATGACGTCGATGCGCCGTCGTCGAGGACCTCCTCCGACGTCCGACGTCATCCGATGTGATAAGTAGGACGCACGACGCCCATAGCCTCAGTTCCGTTTTTTCCGCGAACGTGTTGCTTCGTGTTTCTCGGTTCTAAGCCTCGACTCTTTGGAGTTCTGTTCTTTCTGGTTCTTCGAACCTGTTCGTTTGTGAATTTCCTTCGGCGATGTCTTCCACTTCGTCTTCAACCCCGCGTCCGGGCTTTAAGAAGTGCGGGGAGTGTGGGTCCAAGATGTCGGTGACTGACTCGCACGACGCCTGCCTCTGGTGCCTCGGGGAGGCCCACGACACGGATGACTGTATCGACTGCCAGTCGCTCACGTCCAAAGCCTTACGCGAACGTAAGAAGAAGTTGTCGGTATGTCGTGTGTCCAAGCCCCAGAAGTCGAAGTCGGCGGGGCTTTCGACGGATGATTCGAGGGGTGACTCTCCGCGTCATCGTCGGAAGTCTCGTCGGTCTTCTTCTAGGAGTGGGTCTCGCCACTCCTCAGCCTCTTCGAGGCATTCTCGGAAGCGCCGTCACCGGTCGCCTTCCAGGTCCTCTTCCGAGGATTCTGCACGGCACGTCGGTTACCCCACCAGCCGTGCGACGCCGGAGGAATGGGCTTCCTTCGGGAAGAAAATGTTGGCGATTCTTGAGTCGCAGGGTACTCAGCCGTCCGCGCCCCCGAGTGGGGTCGGCCGTGTGAGGTCGAGAGACGCCGCTCGCAAGAGTGGTCGGCACGAGTCACGGGAGCGGTCCCGTTCGGACAAGGAGGCTCGTTCTCGCCGTACCCGTTCCAGGTCCCGGTCCTCGACGCGTTCGAGACCGTGTGCTCCTGTGAAGTCTTCGAGGAAGACATCGACGTCTGAGGCGTCGAGGGCGTCGACAGGCTTTCTCGAGGCTCCGGCTTCGAGGACGTCGTCGAGGCCGTCGACGATCAGGTCGTCGAGGGACACGCTCGGGGCTCCGGCTTCGAGGGCTGTGTCGACGCCGCCGATACTGGAGACGCTGCATCTGACGTCGACGCCGATTTCCTCGACGTTGACGCCGATCCTCTCGGCGCCGTTGCCGGTTTTCTCGGCGCCGATTCGCTCGACGCCATCGACGCCTTTCGTGTCGGAGGTGCCCCGTGTCACGGGTGTACCCCCTAGGAAGGCTCTGGTTAAGAGCAAGCACTCTCGGGTGCCTTTTCGCCACCTGGAATATATTTCGGAGGCGGATGAGGATTCTGATGGCCTGGTTCCTAGTCAGGTGCCAGATGAAATTGTCTCGGGCCATAGTCAGTTTGACGATTTGAGGCAGTCACTGCATGATGCCAGTGGACTGGACACCTCTCCGGAGGTGGAATTTTGTAGGCCTGAGCCTGGCTCCAATGCCGATTCCTCGTACCGGCGCCTTATGGCTAGGGTGTCTGAGTATCTGGGATGGTCTGCTCCCCCAGGGGTGTTTGTGCAGGATGATCTGACGGACATCCTTGATGTTGGTCCCCCAACTGACCCGGTACTGCCGTTCCATATGGCTTTACAGAGAAGGGTGGCGGCGGCTTGGACTGCTCCGGAGAGTCTCCCGGCGGTGGGCAGATCCTTGTCGCGTAAATACCGTCCAGCCAGTAGCGACCCCTGCTACTTGACCAGGCACCCCACTCCGGAAAGTTTGGTGGTGGAGGCGGCCACGGCCCCGGCAAAGCAGGCGTCGTACCCTACCATCCCTCCTGATAGGGACGACAAACGTTTTGATGGCTGGGCGAAGAAAGTGTTTTCTTCTGGTGGTATGGCGCTTCAGGCGGCCAACTCCATTTGTGCCTTGTCCCGTTTTACGCACACTCTGTGGAACTGTGTTGCGTTAGCGGCTGAACATATTCCCGAAGGGGTTGAACGGGATGGTTTCCTTGCTATGGTCCAGGATGGTAAGGATGCCATGTGCGAGTCCGTTCAGTCGGGTCTGGACTTGGCTGAATGCGTCAGTAGGTCCATGGCGGCGAGCACCGTGATACGCAGGTTTGCGTGGTTGCGGAAGTCGGGGTTTGCTCCTGATGTGCAGTCCCGGCTCCTCAACATGCCCTTTGATGGTGAACACCTTTTTGGCAGGAAGGCTGACGAGAGCCTTGAGAGGTTGCAGACCTCAAAAGCTGCAGCGAAGTCGTTGGGCACTGCAGTTCGCCTTTTCGTCCTAGGGGACAGCAGTGGAGGGGTGATTCCTTTCGCTATTACTCATCCTTCAGTAAAGCGAGAGGGGCTGGCAGTCAAAGAGGCCAACGCAGGGGTACCAGAGGTGGACGACAGGGTACCCGTGGTGCCAAGGCCGCTCGGGCAGTTGCCTCTTTGCCCTCAGGTAACGCCGCAGCCGCTCCCACTCAGTCGTGAGGCCATGTCCCATGGTTCGCCGGTTGGGGGAAGGCTGGCGCAGCATCTTGTAGAGTGGCAAGCCATTACTTCAGATGTGTGGGTTCTGGAGATCATAACCCACGGCTACTGTCTTCCTTTTCGGCACAGGCCTCGCGACAATCCACC
The DNA here is from genome assembly GCF_040938575.1 of Ambystoma mexicanum. Lineage (NCBI taxonomy): Eukaryota > Metazoa > Chordata > Amphibia > Caudata > Ambystomatidae > Ambystoma > Ambystoma mexicanum. The sequence continues at coordinate 445,429,800 of NC_090923.1, read as the reverse complement.
GGGGAACCTCTCTTTGCAGAGTCCGGATTCGCTCCTTGCGCAGGAAATTCAAGCCCTGCTGGAGAAAGGCGCCATAGAACTGGTGCCTGTAGCGGAGAGGAACAAGGGATGGTATTCCCCTTATTTTTTGGTTTCGAAGAAAGACGGGGGATTGAGACCCATCATGGACTTGCGCGGTTTGAACAAACTCCTCAGGAAGGACAAGTTCAAGATGGTTGCTCTCTCTCTCAAGTCCTCCAGGCCCTTCAGCTTCAGGACTGGTTGGTGTCACTCGACCTCAAGGATGCTTACTTCCATGTGCCGATCCATCCCAAGCACAAGAAGTACCTGAGGTTCGCGGTTGGCGACTCGCACTTTCAGTTTCGGGTCCTGCCGTTCGGATTGACCTCCGCCCCGAGGGTTTTCACCAAGCTCATGGTGGTGGTGGCAGCGCATCTCAGGCAAGGGGGGATTCACGTCTACCCCTACCTGGACGATTGGTTGATCAGGGGGTGCTCTCCCGAGCAAGTCCTGGATCATCTATCGATCACCTGTCGCTCCCTTCACAGGCTGGGCTTCTCCCTCAATTTAAAGAAGTCCCATTTGACGCCAACACAGCGGCTCCAGTACATCGGAGCAGTGCTCGACACTTCCCTGGGGCAGTGTTTTCCTCCCCAGGTGAGGGCTCTTCACATTCAGCAGATGGTGCACAAGTTTCAGCGTGCCCAGACGCTCCCAGCATTCGAGTTCTTGAGGTTGCTCGGCCTCATGGCATCCTGCATTCTTCTGGTGCCAGAGGCTCGCCTGCGGATGAGATCTTTGCAGTGGGCACTCAAGACGCAGTGGTCGCAGTCCTCCGGCAGGATGTCGGACTCGATTCAGGTGCCGTCCTCGGTCGCCCGGGACCTTCTGTGGTGGGCCGTCGAAGGCAACTTGATGAAGGGGGCTCCATTTTGGCTTCCCTGGCCGGAGGTGACGATCGTGACGGATGCATCCCTCACGGGATGGGGAGCTCATGCCAACGGGCTGACAGTCAGCGGTCGTTGGTCTCCGTCGGAGTCCAGACTCCATATCAATCTGTTGGGGCTGAGGGCCGTCAGGCTAGCCCTGAAGGCTTTTCTGCCGTCTGTGCGAGGGAAGAATGTCCTGATCCTGACGGACAACACAGTGGCCATGCACTACCTCAACAAAAAGGGGGGGGCAGGGTCACTTCCTCTGTGCAGAGAGGCGATGCAGCTCGAGTTCTGGGCCATCCAGCAGGAAGTTTCGATCTCGGCAGTTCATCTGGCCGGAGCCGAAAACGTGACGGCGGACGCTCTGAGCAGGCAGAGCGCGATCTCTCACGAGTGGGAGTTGGCTCAGGTGATTCTCCTGGAGATCTTCGCCCTTTGGGGGACCCCTCAAGTGGATCTCTTCGCCTCCAGTGTCAACCGGAAGTGCGAAAGGTTTTGCTCGCGGGAATTTCCTCCAGAAGGAGCCTTAGGAGACGCGTTCGTGGTGGAGTGGTCATTCCCGCTGCTGTACGCGTTTCCTCCAGTCCCCGTCATCCCGCAAGTGCTGCGGAGGTTACGGAAGTTCGGTTCCCGGATGATCCTCATTGCCCCGGCGTGGGCTCGGAGGACGTGGTACCCGGACCTTCTCGACTTATCCATCTGCCCTCCACGTCGTCTTCCCTACCGAGACGATCTGCTCTCACGGGAGGGGGGTCAGGTTCTCCATCCAGAGGTCAGATCCCTCAACCTTCACGCTTGGCTTCTGAAAGGTTGAGGTACAAGGATTGGGACCTCCCTGAGGACGTGATGGAGGTGTTGCTTTCGGCCCGAAGGCCGGCGACAAAGTCTCTGTACCGTTGCCGTTGGCGTAAGTTCTGCGACTGGTGCAGAGTTCAGAATGTGGATCCTTTTGCATGTGACATCCCCATGGTTCTGTCCTTTTTACTTTCTTTGGCCCACAGGGGCTTGCAAGTGGGTACCGTTAAGGGTTACCTGGCGGCGCTGTCCATCTTTAAGCGCTCGTCTGAAGAGTGTTCTTACTTTAAAATCCCTTTGATTTCACAGTTCCTGAAAGGGCTCACTAATGTGTTCCCTCCGTCACCTTTCCTGGTGCCCGGTTGGGATTTAAACCTGGTTCTTAAGTTTCTTATGGGTGCTCCGTTTGAGCCTTTACATTCTTGCCCTTTGAGGCTGTTAACTCTGAAAACTGTGTTTTTAGTTGCGGTTATTTCCGCTCGCAGAGTGAGTGAGTTACAGGCACTTTCAGTTAAGCCTCCCTTCACTGTATTTCACAAGGACAGGGTTGTCCTTAGAGTTCGTCCTTCTTTCCTTCCGAAGGTAGTGACGGAATGTTCTTCCGGCATTCTATCCTCCTCCGCATCCTGGTAAGGAAGAGGAGAGGCTCCATAGGCTTGATCCTAGGAGAGCTTTAAGCTTTTATGTTTCACGCATGTCCCGGGTCAGAGTGGATGATCAACTCTTTATTGGTTACGCTGGAAAGCGTTTGGGGCAAGCTGTGACGAAACAGACTTTGTCTCGCTGGATTATTTTGGCCATCTCGGAGTGCTACCGTTTGGCGGGTAGGGACCCACCGGCTGGCTTACGGGCCCATTCTACCAGGGGTATGGCTGCGTCTACTGCCCTGCAGAGGGGTGTTCCTATTCGCAACATCTGTGATGCAGCCACCTGTGCTTCAGTACATACATTTGTACGTCACTATTCCCTTGATTCCATCCGAGCACAGGATCTGGCCTTTGGCAAGGCGGTCCTTTGCTCTGCTCTTTGATTGGCTATTCTACATTTGATTCTAAATTCTTTCCCTCCTCCTTGCTTTGGTACTGCTTTGGGAGTCTGTCATAGATATGGAATACGTCGGAGGACCCAATCCCCTCGAAGAACAAGTTACTTTCTTACCTGGTAACGTTCTTTCGATGGGATGGTCCGACGACGTATTCCATATCGCTCCCGCCCGGCCTTCCCCGCTGCAGAATTTCTTTTGCGATTACAGCTTACGTTCCGCAAGGCTTTGTGTCTGACTGGCTGTTGACTTATGTCACACGTTCTGGGGGAAAAAACTACAACTGAGGCTATGGGCGTCGTGCGTCCTACTTATCACATCGGATGACGTCGGACGTCGGAGGAGGTCCTCGACGACGGCGCATCGACGTCATCGACGCAGGACGCAGAAAAAGTTTCCGAAGCAGCACAGCTGTGGTGATTACATGTCATAGATATGGAATACGTCGTCGGACCATCCCATCGAAAGAACGTTACCAGGTAAGAAAGTAACTTGTTCTTCTGGTGAATGAAAACAGCAAACAGTGCAACTTTAAACTGCCCCCAGCAGTTGCTTCCAACTTGCAGCGCTCAGGGGCTCCCGAGCCTTCTGGGCCTTTCCAGGCCTCCCGGTACGGGTGTTGTGTCGGCGGTATGCCTACACGTGTCTTTGGGGGGGGGGGGTGCGTTGACGTCTTGTCGTGTAGGTTGGTGTGTTCCTGCCCGATATTGCTTCCTTGATTCTGTAGTTTGTAGTGCGGTACCTTGGTCTATTTTCATCAACCTGTTGTACTGACATCCGTCCTTTCCGCCCATTTCTTCGGATGTTCAATGTCCTGTGGTTTCTCTTGCTATTTCTTCCTTGCCGTCTGCAAGGTTATTGTGTTCGAGCCACATGTTTGCTGCTGCCGGGGTGTCTAGGAAGACCGCTTTACCTTTGTGTATCACCTTGAGGCGCTATGGGTACATCAGCATATACTTCAAGTTGAGTTCTCATAGTCTTGCTTTCACCGGGATGAAGGAGTTTCTCGTACGCTGTACAGTGGGGGCGTAATCCAGGTACACCACTATTTTAGCATCTTGTCTCTTAATTTCCCCTCCTTCTCTCTCGAGAATCTCAGTATTGTCTCTCTGTCTCGAAAGTTTAGGACTTTGGCTATCATTGGGCGTGGGTGCGAGCCCGGCGGGGGTCTTTTTTGTAGGGACCTATGGGCTCGCTCTATAGAAAATCCCTGAGAAAGATTGCCGGCCCCGATTTCCTGCTGTAGCATTGTCTCTATAAATTCTGTTGGGTCCGGGCCCTCCATGCCTTCCGGGACCCCAAGGATTCGAATGTGGTTGCGGCGGGCCCTCCCCTCTGCGTCTTCTGACCTTGCCTCTAGCCTTGCCACCTTTAGTTCGAGGTCCTGGGCCCTGGATTTGAGTTCCGTCGTGCTGTCTACATTGTCCTGTAGAGTAGCTTCCACTGTGGTCACTCTTTCAGTGAGGTTGCGGGCATCTTGCCTGATCAATTGTATGTCCGATTTAACCTCATCGATTTTGGTTTCGAGAGATGTGCGCAGTGCCGTTATTGCCTGTAGTAATTGCATGTTCGTTGGGTCTCCCTCTTGAGTCGTTTGTGCTGCTGTTGCCCCTGTTTCTTGCTGCTGCTTGGGCCTGACTGTTGTGAAGGAGTCCATTGTTGCGGCTTTCGGTTTGCACTTGGGAGGTGACATCCCCTGCTTCTGGGTATCCGGTTCTTCACTCCGCCTAGGGACTCACTCGCTTGTTCTCAGGGTATAGGTCAGTGGCTTTCTTCGCTGGAGCCTACCTTGGTGTTGCCCCTCCTGACAGTCTTATTCTCCTGCACCGGTGGTGCTGGGTGTTGGTGGCTTCTATTATTTGGGTGGTTAAGCAGTCGTGGTGTTGGCCCCCCACCGGTGTGGTCCCAGCCGTAGTGGGCGTGGGGCACTGTGGCCGGTGTGCCTTCCCCCCTTCTGGGCCCATGGCGTCTCTTGGGCGTCCAGTTGACACTGCACCTTACTTTCCGTAGCGCCTCTTTTCCCCGACTTCTAATAGTCCGGCATATAGGGTGTCTTTGCCTATCCTTGGGCCGTTGTAATGTGGTAGTCCGTGTGGCCCGATGGCTATTCAGGCCGTTCCCGGTGGTTGCATGGGCCCGGGGAGTTGGTCCGTTCTGCCGGCCCTCAGCCGTTTTGTGTGGAAGGGTGCAGTTTGCTAGTTCATTACGGGCGTCGCCATCTTGCGTGCAGTAGGGGCCCCACCTCACTCACCTCGTTTTTGTGGTGTGCTGATCCGATTATTTCCAAAGGGCAGCGTCGGAGGTCGGAGACCAGTTCCCCCTCTCGGCGCTGCAGGATTTATAGTGCTGTGCTGTTCCCCCCCCCCTATGTGTGCATCCTTTAGGCAGGAGGTGGAGAAATGTCTGCAGGAGTAAAGCCTCTCTGTTCGTTGATGCGGGGTGATCCTTGTACTGAGGCCAGCACTCCAGCTCTGTCTAGGTGCCAGCCCTCCGGCATGCGCTGCGTAGGTGGGCCGTGTGATGGTCCCTGCCGCGGGGCCCGTAGGTTAACGTTGCGGCTTGGCTGGATCCAGGTGGCCCGGGGGCCCAAGCCCTGCAAGGCTGTCAGCACCGGGCCGTGTGTGCGGGCCGTATGGCGGTCGCTGTCTGCAAGGCCCGCCGGTCTTTATTAGGGCTCAGAGGTGGTCCACGGTGCCCGGGTCGGATCGCCGCGGACCGAATTGTCCGCCGAGGATGGATGTTGCCCGGCGGCAAAATCCTCCAGCCGCCGGGTCCCAAGTAGGGCCCTGGGTGTCACCGGAAGTCTCAATGCGCCACTCCGTACGGCGCTCCCGGTCCTCTTAGGGGCCCGCAGCATCCCGGGCCTCCAACCCCCACCTGCTCCTCCTCACCACGCAGCAGCGGTGCTCCCCGGGCGGCAGGCACCGCGCGATAGTCTCGGCGCAGGGGAGGGGGGCGCAGATGCCTGAGCGCCGTCAGTGGCGCAGGTGTTTAGCGACTCTGCACTCTCCGGAGCCGCGGGTGCCGCCTCCCTCAGTTCTCGGCCTCTCCTCGTCTCGGAGCTCAAGACGGAGTCGCGGCCGCCATATTTGGTTCCGAAGCGCGAAGGTCGCGTTTGTATGCTGCCGGCTCCGTTTTCCTCTGAATTCACCTTCAAGTGGTGCAGGATCGATTGAGGCAGCTGGGCATATGATTATTTGCGCCGTCAGATTAGGCTGACTGTTCTTTTAAAGGATCTGTTTCAGGATCGGGGCAGGAGCTCGAGACAAGCACGTCCTCAGTCCATGGACCTAGGCCACGCCCCCCCCTGCCTCTGGGTGATATACTAGATGGAGATCGTCTTTTGACATTTGAGGAAATACAGAGAAAATATGATCTGAGTGTAAGCGAAAGAAGAAAATACAGTGATTTAACTGCATTGATTGACCACAGGAAAATTATGGTTAACAATTCTTTCGGGGTCAGACCTGTACTGTGTCAGCTGCTTATGGGGTAGGAATACACTGTGCAGACATATATGAATTTTATGCAATTGGAAAGAAAACATGTTGAGGCATGGGAAAAACTCAGAGCTGTATGGTCAATGGATATGAATATTGACCTCACGGATAAGGATTGGAAAAATATACTTGGGGTGAGTGCCAAAGTGGGAATAGACTTAAATTTGCGTATGCTTAGACAGAAAATAATAGGCAGAGTGTGCTGGACACGGTTAAAATGTACAAATTGGCAGATCCACGAGAATGAACATACGAAGAATACACTTGGTCATCGAGCGAGCCCAGACCCTCAACATTCCCCTGGGTGTACTTGCAATAGACTTTGAAAAGGCGTTCGACTCTATTCAGTGGGAGGCACTCTGGGCTATCATGCGCAAAATGGGGTTTCGAGAACAGTTTCTATCCTGGGTCCAACTGCTATATGAGTCACCAATGGCCGAAGTATGAGTGAATGGCTGGACCTCACGCTCTTTTGCCTTGGGAAAAGGGACCCGACAAGGCTGCCCACTATCAGCACTCCTCTTTGCATTGGCCATGGAACCACTGGCCCAGCTGCTGAGAGAGGCACCCACATGGAGTGGCATCCCGGGTGGCCAGAGTGGGAGGACAAAGTCTCATTATACGCAGATGACCTATTGCTATATTTGAGGGACCCCAAGATGACATGCCCGGTGATGATACAGCTGCTCCATAAATATGGCACCTTCAGCGGCCTGAGAGTAAACTGGTCCAAATCCACGCTATTTGCACTAAATACTCTGGGTAGCGAGGTTCCTGAGCCCTGCCCATACAGAATAGCTCCTGAACACTTCCAATATCTGGGAATTAAGATCACGAGGAACCTTGATGATTACACACTAAATAACCTACAACCCATTATGGAGCGATTTACGGGTGATGTACAGCACTGGATGTCCCTACCCTTGACCCTATTAGGTCAAGCTGCACTATTCAAAATGCTGACACTCCCCCGCTACCTATATGTGCTCCAAAACGCCCCTATACATATACCTGTGAAGGAGTTCAAGAAAATAGACTGCATACTCGGAAAACTCTTATGGGGGGTGGACACCCGAGAATTGCCCTTCAAACACTACAAAGGTCAATATGGGAGGGTGGGATCGGCCTACCAAGGCTACAAACATACTACTGGGCCAGTCAGATGTCGGTAATAAACGATGCAATGCATGCGGACCCAGCACTGCCACATGTACGGGCATCGCCCCCCTTGGAGCTGTACAAGACAATATCCAGAACGACCCCCCCGAAATATGGCAGCACAGGCGTCCTGCATTTGGGCAGAATCACATACCTTCATGGGATGGGGAGACAGAGTCACACCAATCCAACCATTATGGAATAATAGAAACCTCCACGAGGTAGCTAAATTGCCAAAATGGCCAGCATGGACGGGATGTGGTATAGAGAAGGTGGGTGACATTATAATAAATGGCGCCATCAGATCCTACGAAGAGCTGGCTCTATCCTTTAACCTCCCAGAGGCAGAAAGGTACCATTACACACAGCTTCGACATGCACTCCAACAGCATCTCCCTACAAACCAGATTCTACTCCAATAGAACGCAACATAATAACAGATTGCATTCAAGCTAAAGTCACCACAGTAATGTACAGCGCCATCACCTCCTTTGCCACAATGGAACGGGTTAGTCTCAAGACAAAATGGGAAGCCGAAGTTGGGGAGATATTACCGGAAGACTGGGTTCAGATACTAATGTTCCCCTGGGAGGTAGCCATATCGACCAGACTGCGACTAGTCCAACTAAAAATACTACACAGAATCTATTACCCCAGAGTAGCCTTATACCGCTGGGGTAAGATAACGGAACCGAACTGCCTACGCTGCCATAGAGAAGAAGGAACTTTCTTTCACACGCTTTGGGAATGCCCAAATATCCGTGATTATTGGCAGCAATGCTGCGACATCCTTACCAGAGTACTAAATCAGACAATCCCCAGAGACCCTAAGCTACTACTACTTGGAGCAGACAGCGAAATAGACTTGTCAAGATATGAAAAGCACTGCTTCATGACAGCAACTGCAATTGTTAAAAGGAATATAGCGCAACTATGGGGTGCTGCAGAGACACCGCAAATAGGCCAGTGGATAACTGATGTACATAGAAAGGAGAGTGTATAAAGCAAGGGGATGCCCCGAAAAGGCAAACAAGAAATGGCAACAATGGGACGATGTGGTGTGAACTTTGAAACATGACTTGATATGACACCCTAGAATGTAGAATGTGCACGGCAGCAGGGGACCCTTCTCCTTAGTATAACAATCTTTACGTGACTTTGTGTGACTTGCTTGATTGAGCATTCCATTGAACGTTATTGCTATTGTTATTTTTGTGTCCTGGCCCGGTGAGAACCAATGTTTGTATGTTACAAAACCAATAAAATGTAATATTAAAAATAAATGTACAAATTGAAACTCCAAACTGATGATTTTTGTTGGGGGTGTGGAAATGAAAGGGGTACCCTAGTACACCTTCTTTGGAGCTGCACAAGAGTTCAAAGTTTCTGGAGTGAGGTAATTGATAGGGTTGAAATGAAATGTAGGTTTACAGAGATCAGCGGAGAATATAATCTTACTCCTGCTTCGGGACAGCTGTAAAAGCTTAATAAAATACAGTAATTGGATAGCCCAGGCTATGTTAATGGCTATGAGACTGATTCTCCGTGTCTGGAAAACCAGTAAGAAGCCATCAGTGGAAGTTTGGTTAGTAGATTAGCAAACTTTATCGAGTTATGAAAAAATCTCGTTCAAGACAAAAGATAAAGAGGAAGATTACACTTTTATATGGGGACCATACAATGCTTTGTATGACTAATTATATGTTATGAATAAGAATGAGGAGTGGGCTATTTCTTTCTCTCTTTTCGTTTGTTTTTTCAACTACTTCTTCTTTGTCCTTTTTATTCGGTGTCCAGTTTAGTGTTGTCTATGTGATGTTCTGTATTTATGTCTGTGTCCAAACATAAATTATGTTTTTTAATTTTTTTTATCTATGGTTTATTATTTATTCTTCTAATGCTTGCACAATTTGAAAGTTTCTCAGTATGTGTAGAGGGGGGTATTTAATTGCAATGTTTATTGATATGTTATTAACATATTGTTACTGAACTGTTCATTTATGGTTGTTATAAGTACCTCTGTATTGTAATGTGATGACGTTTATTTGTTGACATACTAATAAAAAGATGTTTTTTTTAATAAAAGTGCCAACATGCAAAACGAGCCCTGTCTGAAAGTGGGTCCAATAAGCAGCTATGTACACTTTTTACAGAATATACCTCCTTTTGCGTGAAAAAAAATATTTCCCAAAGTGTGCACAAGTAAGGTTAAGGGATTTGGTTTTACAAACTTAGATAAGACCTCACACATTCAAGAGGCACTGACAATTCTCCAGTTGTAGCAAATGCAGTATGCGCTTTCCTGGTCCGTCACTCACTCTAACCATCTCTTGATCACTCTCCCCTCGATGTGCATCTAACACTGTTTGCAGAATGAAATTGGTTTACATTGGCAATGCTACCATATGTCTGTTGTATCCACATAAGGGCTAACTCCATCTGGGAACTGGAGTAAGGGCATATATAATTACATAAAGAATCGTTCCCACCAGGAATTATTGGCAATTTATTCTCAGTATGATTTACTAAAGAATGAGTTGGGCCATAGCCTCACCTCTCACAGTGGTGCCTCAGCAACTGTAAGAAATCACAAATAAATTTTACATAAACATAACAGAGGTGAAGTAATTAATGCAGCAAACAAAATTAGATTAAAAGTTCAATATTTGTATTTCATCATTGTTTTTAGTGCAACAAAAATCAGGAAAAAAAATAGTCAAATAACACAAATATTACAAGAATGCACTGAAAATATAAAAAACATAATGAATGGAAAACAACTAACACCTAGTGTAGGGTTGACAATCACAACTAAATGATCTAGACCCCAGATACCCTAAATTGGATATCTTTACAAAAAACTAGTCTGAGTCTAGTCTGAAATCCTAGGTGGTCGGGAGCAGACAATCAATGTTGCTAATACATCACAGATCATATGACTAAAAAGTCGCAAACACAGTTATTCTAGGCATCTGAAGTGAAAAATCATCACATGGAACTGTAACGAAATATCATTAAAAACAAAGGATTACACACCTAGTCTCATAGTGAAAAGAATAAAACAAGCATATCACCAAGGAATGAGAGAAAGAAAAACACTCTGAGATAGGAACTCTAAAGAGATAAGAACCCAAAAGTGAACAAAACACCCATCAGTGGCATATAGAAGAACACAATTAAGAAGTACCTTCCAGAACCACATACAGTCCAGAGCACTGTTTAAATTAATGGAGGACAATAAGTAGACTTTCCGCTCCCAACCAAAAAGGACAATTAATTGCTTTGATACAGTCAGTGTGAGGTCGCAACTGGCAGCTAATAAACTCATCAGAACAAGGAGGATAGTAAACAGTGAGTGTGTTGACGGAAACGCACAATACACGCAAAAGCAGTAGAACCAGACCTGATGAGGCAGGTAAAAAAAATACCTTTAGCGAGATAGCCAATAGGCTGTCTCCTACTAAAAATGAACGATCTGGCGTGAACTGGAAAAAAGCTCACACTGGTGTCACCAAGGCTGAAACCAAAGATAAAAGAAAAAGAAAAGTGAGCATAAAATGAGAGTACGCGTAACACATTTGCTGCGGGACCCCGGTCCCAAAATGCATGACAGCCCCCAAGGGTAACAGGGAGGGCTTATGAAAAGAATATACCCTAAAAAGGGACTCGGCATGCAAAGACCTGTGTGTCATAAGGCTGCAAATAATGTTCAGGGAAAGGGTAGGGGAACATAAGAATGAACAAAACCTTATGTTAGCTTCAAAGCCAATCATTAAGTAAAAGCAGCAAGTCTTTATGTCTCACGGGCTAACCCAGCGATGCTGGGATGCCCAAAAACACAATACTAACGAAATAAATAAAGCCGAAAACGGGCCCTACACCTGCTTGTTTGTGTGAATCTTTCCCGCAAAAACGCTATCGGTATGCAGGCTAGATGTCCATACACAGCGCCAACACAGAGGAAGTCTCGTGCAATATAAACTTGAATGGCGGGTCTGCCCCCATGCCGTAACAGCAGGAGGCTAGAACGCTAAGCTGTGGTATAGAAAATGGGCCCTAGCACGGCTCCATATTGAAAGAGGTTGCCATAAGCGAGAGTGACTGTTTCCCAATGTGTAAGGGACATCCCGCTACAAACCTAAAAGAAACCACCTAACAAGGTGGAATCTGGAAAAGATACTCAACTAAGTATATACCCAGCAAGAAGAGCAACTATGTATCCCTATGCAAATGAGGGTCACAGATGGCAAGGAATTGGTGATGCTGGGAGAATGTCTGCAGTGCGGTGCTGTTGCAAAGACATATTAGCCAGCTAAGGGAAGCCTGGTGCAGAGTAATGCCTGCACTGCTGTGTGTCACAAGAGGCAGTGGGATAGAAATACCACCCTGCCCACATCACAGAGATACAAAGGCAATAAACACAAAACACAAACTGGCAATAAAGGGAAGGCCTCGGGCAACCATACAAATCAGTAAGACAAATGGACCATTCAACAAAATAGGCAGAAAAAGATCCACCCGAGACCTAATCCGTATTCAAAATCTGGAATCTACCAATATGTTGTTAATGTCTCATTCAGTCCATGCTCTAGTGTGTCGAGACTGTGTATCAATCTTGCTTCTTTGAGGGACAGTGTACGTGTAACATTGGGTAAATCTTTTGTTGTGTCCAAGATCCACCAAGAAATATCCTCCACGGTGTGCCTTTGCTCAATGTAGTGGGCAACAGGGGAGTTGTATTTTTCCTGCATCTTATCCGTGATCTATGTTTTGTGATATGGATATGAACTGGTATCACTGTTTGGCCCACCTATTTCAGGCCACAAGGGCATTGTATGCAGTAAATAGCATTGGAGGTCTTAAAATGTGTATGGTCCCTAAGTTCCCATTGCCTCCCATTGATCTCAAATTATTTCAATGTTTTGCTATCCTTACATACTGAGTAATTGCCACACGGATAATGCTCCACAAGTGGTCTCAAATCCCAAGTGGTACTGCTGGATCTGGTCTCCCTGAGTTTGACATGGACCAGTTGATCTCTTAGATTCTTTTGTCGTTTAAAGGCAAAGAGAGGCTGTGGTTCATTTCAGATGTTAATTTGAACCAGTGACCAATGAGTTTTTTTTTAACAGAGAAGACATGTGTACCATATGTTAGGACGCACACCAATTTGGCCTGATTCTTTCTCTCTTTTGGTTGGAGAAGGGATTCACTGGGTGTAAACCTGCCACATCCCATTGAATGTAAAACCAGTTTTTGTTGGGCCTCTCACCCGTAATCTCTCTGAGAGGTCATTGGCATGTGACTGGTAATCGGAAGAGAGGGTGCATTATCTCCTAAGACTTAAAAATTGGCCATAAGGCCAATAGCTTTCCTTCTGATTACTCGGATGAATTCCTGTCTTTCTTTTTTATATAATGAACAGATCAGAGTCTCCTGATGGTTCCTTATGATGATATCCAGGAAGCTAATTTTCTCATTACTGGTGTGCATCGGGAACTGAATATTTGTATGGCATTTATTGATGCAGACTAGCAAATCATTGAGGGCATCTCCCGGCCCGGTCCAGTTGAAAATAATGTTGCTATATCGGCACGACCAGGAAAGTTTCCTATACATGGAGGCCCTTGTGATGATACAAATTGTTTCTCAAAGGCTGCCATAAATAGTATGGTAAGACTGGGTGCAAATACAGCACCCATTGTCATGCCTTGTGTCTGCATATAGAATTGGTCCTTGTATTTGAAGAACTGTGTTTGTTCGACAGGAGTTTGAATTTTCTTTGGGCACACTGAACATAAAAAGGGGGGCGGCATGGGCATATATTGTTAAGGCTACTTCCCACACATGACAACTTTCTATGACACAGAGGCTACTAGATGATACCCATGTTCTAAAAAACCTAACCAATGGTACTAAATCTGAATAAAGACAGATTTAGGAACTGCTACTGTGTTTAGGCTTGTATCATGGACAAAATCTGTTGTCAAAATTAGATTTGGTGTAAGCCTAAAACTCATGTGTGGGGAACACTTTAGCACTACCCTCAACTCTGTCCTAAAGAGTTGTAGGACAAGCCCCCAATTTCATGACCCCCATCTTGATGTTGTAGCTTTTCAAATTGCGGAGAGCCACCAGTGCTACTAGTAACACCTGTATGTAGAGCTGAAAGCCAGGCAGGGCACTGTTCAAGGGTCTGACCCAACCTTGACAGTTGGGTCGGTGACTGACCTTCAAGAGCTCTAAGCACTACCTGCTCGTCAATTTAAAAAAAACTAAATATGACGTGGTCAGGGGCAGGTGGCATCAGCCTGACTTTCTCTCCCGACTGATATGTGACTGCACTGGGCACTGAGAGCAGCAAGTGATGTGAGCCTTTGGACCCTAGATCGGAAGTGGGAGCTGCAAGGCATTTTCCTTCACAGAGGGAGCAGTTTCCGCTATACATGAGAGCAGCAGCCTTTGTGGCCGAAAGGACATATGATAGGACGCCTATTAGTGTCCAATTAGTGGCCTGTTAAATAGCATTCTCTGCTTCAATGTGTGTAGCCACTGCGGTAATAGCAGTGCTGTAAACCAGCTAAAGTATTAAATCATTGGTGTTTTAATCTTGATTTACCCCACTTTTTACTTTTATTTCCTCCAGATTCTGCTTTCTCTCATTCAAGAATTCAGAGTATATTTTTAGCCCTGAAAGCAAACTCATGTTTGCGTGCCCCAAATATAAACGGTTAACTGTGTTGGCACACTATCTAAATCTACATCATCTTTGAAATTTTCTCAAGTGCTCTTTTTCTTTGGCGTCACTGTTTTAAACCTTTGTCCAAGTGTGTTTTGAGGACAAAGTTTGAAGCTTGGGCAACAAAGGGACATATTTAAAAGGTCCTAAATTAAACAAATATTTAAAAAAATGATTTAGAGCAACCGCTTTGTGACTGCACAGAGAGGTCTTTCTGTCACACCCCTGCCACCCACAAGTACGCGCAGGGGCTGAGAGGAACGCCAGGACCTGGAAGTGGCCTTGACAGAGAACGGTTAAGTTTGTGTGTGTGTGTGTGTTGGGTGTTTGTGTGTGTGTTTTTGTGTATGTTTTTGTGTATGTGTATGTTTTGGTGGGGTGGAGTCTTGGGAAGGGATGTAGGCGGTGGGCCTGAGGAAGAGGTTCAGACACTACTTTATTCCAGAGCATGGACCATTAACGTAATGGGAGCAATGCAGCTTAGTGGGAAGCAATAAAAGTGTGGGGGTGCAGAGAGTTGCAAGTGAACTGCATGTAGATTATGGAGAGCAGATGGATCCTGCAAAGGACTGATAGGCTTAAAACATGGTCACAGTTGACAACCTCGTCTGTGGCACCAGTGCCCCATTCATTAAAACCAGTATGGTACTAGATTTTCAGGGAGAAGAGGGCAAGACAGCAACTATGGGGGGGTGAGAATGGGGAGGGAGAACTCCATATATGAGTTTTTTCCTACAGGGGTAGGACGCCTGGTGTGTTTTCTGAAGTGGGGAGGCAGGATACCAGGAATAGAATTTTTGTTGGTGGGGAGGAGGGTGCATTCAGCAAGTCCTGGTGTCACACACTGTATGCTAGAACTTTTTCCTATTGAATGTATGGGTTCTGCATTCAATATGAAAAACCAACCCTGGGCGAAGTTGTTGCATGTGACAAGAGGCCACTTCTGGGACATGCACGTATGTGATTAAAGTATTACATTGTAATATGTATAGCCACATTGGCTGGCTCGGCTCATGTTTGTCACTTAGAGACAAGTAAGGCCACCTGACTCAATTCTGGCTTTGCCCTACCTATGAATTCTTTCTCTTCCCACCTGCCTGCAGTATTTCTCGTGGGAGGATGTGCATGCCTATGAGCCAGGCATGCCCCTAAAATCCAATTGTTGTTGAGAGTACTTCTGTGCACCGTCAGGGGGGATGTGCAGTGTTCTCTCTCTAATCATGTTTGGATTCAGCTGGTCTAGAGGATAGGAAGACACCTCTCTGCTGCACATGCACAGTCCTAGAACAGACCTCAACTGCCCTCCCACCTATGCGTAAACAGACACACCACAGCCTAAAGCGTGCTGCTAATGGAGCCATATCAATGACCTGTTTCATGTGTCTGATCTCATGGAAAATATCTCGTCTTTATTCATTTTTTCTTTCTGGAGCCTGCCCCAATTTGGCTATGTGCATGATGGTAATGCACTGACCTTACTAAAGTCGGACATGGTGCCACACCCAACGGTGATTACAAATGTAATGGAGACCATGTTTTTTTAATAAGGATGCACACCCATCGTAGGTAAGGAGTCATTCAACATACTTACTTATTTGGAGATAATCCCTCTTCTTTATTAAAGTACAAAAGAAAATTTATTATCCGACATAGGATAACTCTAAAATGTGTATACTTACACAATGGCCATCTCGTAGTCCTTAAAATTACATATCAATAAAGATTCATAACAATAGCGAGTTCCCCCGGAATTAACCAGAAACAACCGCCTGATCACTTTGGAGAGCATACTCCCCCTACTTCAACCCATCACTAACCCACAGAAGAACTTGGACATCGATCCTACGAAGCGGGTGGAGTTATATAATCGGAACCTACTGCAAGCCCTCGACCATCTAGCTCTGCTCAAACTTAGGAAAGCTAAACCTCTAGCACATTTAAACAAATGGTTCACATCCGATTTGAAAGCACTACCCAAAACTAAAAGATGCTCAGAAGCTACTGGGAAGAAGAAAAAAACGTCGGTCCAGAGTAAGGAACATTTCAATATTGCCTCCAATGCCTCCAATGCCTATAAAGCTGCTATCTTAAAAATTAAAAGTGAGATGTTCAATAACAGAATTCATAATGCCAAATACAGTACCAAAGAGCTCTTCACCATCCTCAAAGAGCTGGAGTCACCTATCTCCCCGCCGGACTTGTGCAATAAAGATGCCCTTTGGTGTACCAACATCCAAAAGGCCCTATTGGACAAAATCGCATTATTGGAAGTGAAAATTGAAGTGGAAAAAAAAAACAGCCTTGCATCAACTGCCAAACCCAGTGAACCGAATGCGTCACCTTGCAAACATAGCATCCACTGACCTCTAAACCGGGCAGTCTCTTTGAATTCACCCCAGTCACACCCAAAGAGGTTGAAACTATCATCGCAAGCCTTAAATCATCCAGATGCCAAGGCGACATCTGCCCTGCCACAATTATAAAGGAGGGTGCTAAGAAACATGCTCCTTTTATCACCTCCTTCATTAACTCCTCATTTGCTTCATGCACTGTCCCCACAAATCTGAAAGATGCCTGGATCATGCCCCTCATAAAAAAACCTGATCTCGACCCTAGCATTCCATATAATGATAGACCGATAACAACTGTGCCCTTTCTAAAGCAGCCTACATCCAGATACAAAACCATATCAAAGCCAATAATCATCTGGCCTCCGGCAATCTGGTTTCAGACCCAGACATGGTACTGAGACAGCCCTTCTGGATTTGAAAAGCCACATGGATGAGGCCAGGGACAATGGAAAGCCGGCCATACACCTCTTACTCGACCTATTGGCAGCGTTCGATTTAGTTGATCACAGTATACTAACTACTCATCTTACCACAGCAGCCTTCTTTTCCACCAAAGCTGCAGCCTGGGTCCACTCCTTTCTCTCAGATAGATCTGAGGGTGTTTTCTCTCGCTGCATCTGCAGAACCCTCTACAATCACTTGCAGAGTCCCGCAGGGTTCGTTTGTCTCCCTGACTCTTTATAACATTGTCACAAAGCTCCTGTTCAACCACTTAGATGACCTTGGTGTATCTTATACTAACTATGCGGATGATACGCAAATTCTCATCACACTCTCAGGCAGATACGACAAAGACTCAACACTCCTAAATGAAAAATATAGCAAAATCCAAGCTTGGATGGCCAAGCATGGTCTTTGTCTCAATGATGGCAAGACCGAGCTACTGCTCATCGGCTCTAGGGAGCGACTCAACAAGCTAGGTCCTCAATATACCTCCTTCAACATCGATGGGAATAACATCAAAGTAGACAAGGATGCCAAAACGCTAGGAGTCTATTTGGACTCTACCCTATCCCTCTCTAAACGCAGCAGCATCAGCAACTGCATACACGTCCAAACTAATAAATGCATGCAGACACTTCCCGTCCACGCTGCATCCCCCTGGCAAGAGCTCTTATACTCTCTAAATTGGACTATTGCAATACTCTATACTTAGAAACCTAAACAAGTTACAAGTATTGCAAAATAATGCCCTTCGAGCGGCCCTAAACATTCTGCGCTCCAACCAAATCTCACAAAGCAGACATAACACCAACTGGCTCCCAATATACGACAGGATCACATTCAGAACCCTAATGATCACCCACAAATGTCTGACTAATTCAGCCCCTAAGTACCTGGTCGACAGATTCTCTAGAAAGGAATCTCCTAGACCTACCAGAGCCAATTACGCTCACTGCCTTAACATCCCCAAATTCAAACTAACTAAAGCTGGGGGATCTAGCTTCCCGGTGCTAGCAGCCAAGACCTGGAATGCTCTGCCCCTTGCTCTAAGGGTAGAACCTTCTTTCCCATCATCTGGGAACAAGGTAAAATCATGGCTCTTCTCCCAGTCCAATTAATGACACACATTGCCCTTGTGACTGCTGTTCAAACCATGGGACCACAAGTACTATAGTCTAGATATGTAACAGTAGGCGACCGTCCTGAAGGTCTCACTTCAGAACTTTATCTGCAATGGATAACACTGTATATATCTGCTTTCTAAATCATATGTTTACTGTAAATATGCGACTTGATCTGTAACACAAGTCAATTACCTTATATGTTCTGCACTGCACTTTTTCTGCCACTATTTGTCTTCACCTGTCTTGGCAATATCATTACCAGTTTCCTTGTAACAATTCTTTTATGCTCTAGTAAATGTTCCCAGATACCTCTGGGTTCGGTGCGCTATACAAGCAAATAAACTAAAATAAACTTATAAACATAATGTGCAACGGTGCACGAGGAATGATGAGACTAGGAACAACCTTCACCCCATTCACCCAAAGTGACAAATCCTAGAAAATTGGCGCAATTGTAAAACATAAACTTAATTTCTTTATATACATAAAACATATCTGCCAAGCGGTAAAGTGCATCTATGGACATTTGTTCTCAATTCATTTATCCAATATCTTTCTGTCTTAATACTCAACTGTGCGGACATTCTTCAGAGAATGATGTAAAACAAACAGCGTTACAGAGATGGCCCCAATCTGCTAAAAGTTTAACAACTCTTTTAGAAATCGGAGACCATCCCAAACTCGTGTGTGGTTCCTCATATTGTTAATCAACATATCTCCAATATTTTTAGCATGTCAACAATTCATCTTCTTTACGGACTTGACTCAAAAAGGGCTTCTATAGTCCAAAATGTAACTTCATGTTTAAATAACAAAGGGGATTCGTGTACAAGAGAGCAGGCTTCCAACTTAATGGTAAATAGAATCCATAGTGTCCAGATCAAACATTATATTGGTAGAGGGAACAAAGCCACTGTGCAGTCAGCCGAACGCATCTGCAGTGTTTGTAATAAGGATCCTACAACCGTATATGAAGTGATCTGTACGATAACCATAAAATTACAGCTGTGATAACACCTGCCCTTTTTAAACAGACCATTTCAGTAAAAGGAGTTGTTACTAGAAATGATTACACCAGATTGCTGAATTGTGTTTATTTGCTATCCTAAGCTGCTTCTAGTTCCTGCTGTCCCACGAAATCATTAGTTGCTCTTCTGCATTTTTATAAGAAGACCCACCATACAGTTTTTATTTCTTGCAGCTTCTACATATGGGCAGTTGGAAGGAATGGATCCAGGCATAATCACATCTCATGCCCTGCTGTCATTTTGGATTGGCAATAAACACCATGTTCCTTGCTTATTTGGAGGCTGTATTTCTAGTCCCCATAACATTTTCCCCCCAGAAGTTTGAGCAAATTTCATGAAGTGAAATAAGATTTTTTTTTGTAGTAATATAATGTTTTTATAGTGTGCGGCCTATGCAGTTCTCTGTCCCTACAACTTAACAATCGCTATTACGGAATGTAGTAAAAACCACATCTTTCCTGCACCATCGCTCAACTCAAGTGTAAGGACCATTATATTCAGTGATGCGTGCTCTGTACATATAATTTCAGAATACTAATATCTGGATGTTTTCTCTAGACATGAGGAATTCATGGCTTTGAAACCATTGATGATCCCAGGCGGCCCTAGAGAATCACACAGTGAGATTGTGATTTTTTTCTTTTTTTCTTTTTTTAGGAATCCTGGGCCTAGCCACCACCTCTGTTCACAGATGTGGTGATGAACTGTGAGAGGTCAGTAATGCGAGGCGGACAACTGCTTGCAGATTTCTCAAAATATGCCATTTGTTTTAAGGAAACAATATAAAGAAAATAGCTTGCTTGACCTACCCTACAGAGAAATTCCCTACCTACTCCAACAGCTAAGGGAACATTGTCTAGAGAGGTTTTGAACCAGCTCCTGATCGTTCCAAGTCAAAGAAAAAAGTTCATCAAACAAAAATCCACTGGTAACAAATCTTTGTTCCTGGATGAAAGTTCCACTTCCAACTTCCAGAAAAGAAATGGCACTAATGGTAATCCTGGTTATGATAAATTGTCTCTGCTTCCAGATAGCTTGCCTCGGTCCAAAAGAAGATATAATATCCCCTACTGTCAACAACGCACAGTTCTTTATCAACAGTTAGGACTTCCTTATTTACAACTTTACATTGGTATTTTTGTCAGGATGTTTTGTTTGTGCTGCTGCCTCCACTTCAATAACCATGCTTCTGCTGTTGGTACCATGAGAACAGTCACCTTTGTCCCACAGTTCGGTATTGGTTCATACCACTTCAATGTTCCATCTGATGGCAACTCATTATACCACCACAGTTTAAGTACTACTACCACAGCTCAGTACTTTGAATTGTTAGGCAGGTTTTGACAATACTCTTCAACCTCTTCAGGTAGGCAAGGCACTCTTCCTTTTCATACTTACTCAATGGGGCAGCCTCTTTGCATCTGCTGTCAGTCTGCCACAATAACAACCTGGTTATTGTGGGCCTATATCTGTTCGCACAAGACTCACTTCTCTCTGGCTTCTGCAGCCTTTGGCACCATAGGCTGTTTTTACTTTCAGAATATTCTTCACAAGCAATTATTTCCTCTTCCTTGCTTTACTCACACCTTTCTGTTAATCAGCTCCAAGTAATTACCCAAATACCTTGGTGCCACGCTCTCTGCTTCAGGTCATACTGGTACACTTGAGGTTTATGCCACTTGAGCGTTAACAACTTCACAGTGCAGTTGGGTGCCTCTTTAACTAATGGAAAGGTTGGTTTCACTATAGAAAGGGGTTATCTCTTGGCTTAGTTAATGCATGTTCTCTTCAATAGTTTCAATTTCTACAATGAAAAGAGTTTAAAGAATATCACTTCTGGACACAATATAAGATTCAGTCTCTTAGTTGAAAAGACAATTAGGCACACGCAGCATTGCTTTAAAATAGATTTCAAGGTTTAAAGATGAAGAGAGGATTGTATTCCTGTGTAACGGCAAATGATAAAGTTCTTACCTCCTGTCGGAATCCCAATTAGGCACACGCAACCTCCTTTTGATGTAGTTTTCAGACTTGATACATAGTAACTTGTGCATTGTCAACATTAGGTATTCGGTAATGGTTTAGAGAGTGATCCCTCCTTTTTAATTAGGGACACGCGACCACTCCATTAGACAGCAACAGTCTTTAAGTAGTTCAAAAATGGACTTCAATGACGTTAGCTTTCAAGTGAACTTTGGATCTTTCACAGTATATGCGAGTGCTACATTTTTTATTGTGAACCGCACTTTCAATATAACGAGTAGCTTCTGCTCGCATAAAGTCATGCGTGACTCAATAAGGAGTTGGAAACAGTTACCGACGAGGTTCACACAAAGTGTTAGACCACTGTGCTTGACTCACTGGCTTCTTAGACGCTTGCTTCCACTAACTCTTC
Organism: Ambystoma mexicanum; assembly: GCF_040938575.1. Classification (NCBI taxonomy): domain Eukaryota; kingdom Metazoa; phylum Chordata; class Amphibia; order Caudata; family Ambystomatidae; genus Ambystoma; species Ambystoma mexicanum. The sequence goes on along the minus strand of NC_090923.1, from coordinate 445,408,292 downwards.
TGCTTCTGGCTCGCTGGTGACCCACACCCTTCTCCTGCATGGTTATCTCTGGTCTAGCCACTCGAATTCAGAGTACCCCAGCCCTGACCCCTGAGACCATGCCTCTTGTTTCTGGCCTCAGTTTCCTGCACTTTCACAGCTCTGCAGTCACGGAAATAAGGCTCACATGTGGAAAACTTAGTCTCTTGCACGCCTTCCGCTGTGCAGACTCTGCCTTTCAGATTTTGGGAGAACAGGACTCTCTCAGAACTTGCAGGCAAAATTGTCTGTCTCCACATTCTGGCATCCCTCTTGTGCTCCCACTTCTTCAAGGGTTGCCAGCCTTGTGCTTCTTCTCTACTTCTACTACTACAGCCTGCCTTCCAGCTGTTGTTCCAGCTCCTTCCACTTCTCCTTTTCTGAGGGAGCCTTTTATGCCTTCCAGGTTCAGTAACAAGTTTCAGGTATGTGCTGTTAAGCTCCATTGCCAGACTACTGCAATGACCACTAGGCTTAATTGCCTGACTGCTCCATCTGCATGCCTCTTCAACCCTCTTTCTTGTCCAAGTACCACTGGGATTCTGGGACTTGTTGTCCCCTTCAATAAAGTTAGTTCTTCTGACATTGAGTTCTTTTTATGCTTAGATTTAATGTCCCTGAATTCTTAAAGAGGTACAACGTCCTTTCATCAACAGACCTTTTTTCGATATTTCTTCTAACGAAAGATGTTCAATGATAAAACTCATAGAAACATATAGGGGGAGGGGGAATAGAGCATATAAGGGGTGGGGGTTTGAGAATAGAGAAAAAACAATAGAGTATGGGGTGCTTGGGAGTGGAACCCCCCAAACAGAAATCTAATTCAATGCGTTTTTTAATTGAAAAATATTAGTAAAAAACCCATCCGAAAAAAAAAACAGTTGATTAAATGACATAGAACCCTTTAAGAGAAGGATTGTCAGGATACTGATGCAGCATAGCATATGCATACACTATGCTTTGGGCTTGGAGGTTATGGGAAGGAGTGCCTGGTTAGCACACCACCCCTTCTGTGATGGAATCAATAATAAACAGGGCTTCTATAGATTTGTATGAAGGCCCTACTAAAGGCCATAGAATGTGTATAGGTGAATTGTTTAAAAAAACGAAGTGTTGTTTGGTACAAAAAATTAAAAAGGTGTGTTTTATGATTAAAAGAAACGTCTAAATCCCAATTGAATATTTCAACAATTGGGGTGTGACATAGATATCCACGTTTTGTTTTGTGATTATTAACCTGGAGGATCAAGGCTCACAAGGTACCCATGATATATAACACGTATGGTTAAAGACATGATATAATTTTACTTGTTGCCACAGATTTTTGGATTACACGAGTTGTGCAGTTTACAAGGGATACATCTTTCCCACCTTGGAGATTCCTTAATCCTCGTGCCTGACTCCGTACAGGGGAGCATATGCCTATAACTTGGAGTGACTATACCACTTTGCATGTCGTTGAATGTTTACATAACTTTATTTTTCAGTTCTGTTGGGTGGATCAAAATTATGGATCTTGCATACACAATCTTTGGTGGTACAGTACATGTATTGCACACTTCCCCTTGCATCCTCCTTATGGTAAATAATGATTGGGACACAGGTTATGAATCACTGTTTCTTGAAAGAAGAACCACAATGAATTCAACCATAAGGACAACTAGATCTGGAAATTGGTTTTCAATATGTTTTATTTCACTTCTCTTTTCAGCGGTTGTCACTTGTCATGCTGATACTGTTGGCAGTTGGCGTACTGCTTCGTGAAACATTAGCCAGTCCCCAGAACGGAAACCCTTCTGAGATAAAAAATATTTCTAAGCAACCAAACTATGACTACACAGTTATTAAACTGCCAGAAGAGCACATTCCCTACTTCTTACACAACAATAGGCACCTTGCCTCAATATGTAAGCAAGACATTCAATGTCCATTTAAGGTAAGTCTGATTTATAGATTTACAAAAAAACTTTACTCCTTGTGTTCTATTGAGCTGTTCTGTTTGGCAATCTTGCCTAAGTTTAAATATCTGATCTGAAAAACTTTGGTCATGTATGCCTGGCCTGTACTTAACATGCCTATTTAGACCCCGTCCTGTTTACTAAAGCACACATTAGAAGGGTACAAGAAGACTGACGCCTACCAGGTGAGTTGCTAGGCCTGGAAAAGATCTGGGTCTACGCTAATGTCTGGTCTCTGGGCTAGCTAACCTTTTTGGTTGTAGCCCCTGAGCTTCTATCTGGGGCTACAACCAAAAGACCTGGGGCAATGCCCCCCCCCAGCCACTCTTCAGCAACGCTTTTGATCCTATCCTATATCCCTATTAAAGTCAAATGATTTTCTATTACTTAAGGTGGTCCCTTTCCAGGTACAGTACATTCCAGAAGTGAAAGCCTGCAGTGTGGCTCATCACATTGGCAGCTTTATCGTGCTAGTCATACATCCCTTCTTTCCCCAGGGCAAAGTACACTGTGGTATCTGGTACAAACCTGTGGCAGAACATGGGAGTGGCATTGTATTCTCATAGGGTATATCACCTGAGGGCCAGTGTGCTGCAGATGAGAGACTTGATGGAATGCATACTTCAAATCAATAGAACAGTGAAGGATTTTACCTAGCTTAGAACATGCACATTATGTAATATTAACATCACTCTTTATATAACCAGGGCTGAAAAAGGAGAAATAATGTCATAATATAGATATAGACATTTCAATGACCCATATTTTTCAAAATCAAGATGCCAAGTAAATGTTCTCTACTCATTTCACACTGTTTATCTGAATTTCCTGAATCTCTCCCTGTGGCACGTGAGGCTCATGAACTCTTTAACCTGAGGTCTTATTATTATAATTGGTTATTTATAATGTGCTTAATACCCAGAGGTTTGTAAGCGCAGACTCGGGGATCGAACCCGTGTTGCTCCGCGTTGTCTTGTTTCCAAGGCGAGTGCATTGCCCCTGAGCTATCCTCCCAAAATGCAAAAAAAAACTTAATATCCTTGTTATTTTGTACAAGTATGTTTGTTTATTGTATTCACAAAGGTCACGCTGTAGGACACCATGGCATTGATTGATATGGTTTATTTGTTGTGTGATATAGTTTCAACAAGCAAACCTTTACACACATATGAAACTTTAAAACACAAATTAAGACAGACGTAGCAGAAATAAAATGCTATGAATAATACTCAAGAGAAATTACATGAATAGCAGTAAAATGCTTCCATTATCACACCTAAAATTGCATCATAGTCTCCCAGGCCACAGTCTGCAATCATAAAATCACTTAAACAAACGAATCATCCCAAAATATATTTTTCTAAATATTAATCGCAGCAATCACCAATTCCCAAGAAAAGAAAGGCATTTTGTTAAAATATATATCAAAGGCAATTTTACGGCAATTACAAAGTGCAGTGAATTCAATCATTAAATGGTGTAATGTTTACCTCTCCACCATACAGAAACTGCATAGCCGATTTCTCTTTGGAATTCTGTTGCGTGCACCTATAACATCGTTAGTATTGAACAAGTTTAACTTTACTCGCAACAAGAAGTCTTATTTTCTTAGAGCAGTGTCTAATGAAAAACGTCTGAGGAACATTGTAAGGCTTTATATCTATACTGGAATGGTCACATATCTTATATGACCCCAGATGTTGTCTATTGCTGAACCAATCAATTTCGAGCAGTCTCTTTTTAACTTCACCCAGAAACCATTCTAAGTCCCCTAAAGTCACCCAGTCCTTCAGAGAACTGCAACCACCGGGCTTCTGGATAACATTCAGTTGCACAAGATGAGTATTTGCCGGGGGTAGTATGATGCATCCCAACAACTGCAGTCTCCGCCAGCTAACCCATGCTTGCAAGAATGTGAGGCCCAAAATATGTTGAACGGCTGGGAAAGTGGTCCCTATTGGAAGAGAACACATGTTTCCAAATGACGGATTTCACCTTCAACCTGTCGAGCTTATCTTCTCGGGTCTCTCCACCGTGGTTTAACCTAGGCACAATAATCTTGATTGTACATTTATTTTCAAAACCAGAATTAAAGAGAACAGCCTGTACTTATTATCGACCACCAGTAACTGGGAGGCAGTTGAACTAGTTTTCATTTTAAGAGCCTGTTAGGCCAAGCCCGCCTACAACTTGGTTTTAAGTAACACCCCCAGATATCTGAATTTATCCACCACCTCCAATCTCTATTCATTAATCCGGCAGGCGAATTTGTTACTACCAGACCTCCCCTTCAGCTGATTTAGCACCAGGACCTTGGATTTAGGAACATTTATGTTCAGGTCAAGGTCTTTAAAGAATTCACCTGCTGCTTTCAAGGATCTTTGTAAGCCAACCGGAGTATAGTCTACAAAGACCAGATTGTCGGCGTATAGGGGGTAATGTATTTTTAAAGAGTCCAGTTTCGGGGGAATGGCCCCAATGTTCTGCACTGATGCCCCAATATCCGGAATATAAAGATGAAGTAAAAACAGGACCATCACGGAGCCCTAGCACAGGCCCAGTTCAGCATCAAACCAACCACAATAGAAGTATCTTTGGTCCAGCCTAACTTCTAATCTAGTACCTTCTTGCAGTTACTCTAAAATGTCAACCAAAGACTCTGGGCAGCCGATCGCTCTTAGCATTTTCCACAAATTTTCGACGAAGGCGAGCAACACAATCTAATGCCTTCAAGATGTCCAGAAATGCAAAGTATAAAAGTGCTAGTGCCTTTTCTAAAGCCAGATTGATTAACATCAAATTACCAGAGTCCTTTGCCCAGTCTTCGAGAGACCGCAATATAAACATGGAAAATATGTTATAGGATGCATCCGAAAAGGAGATAAGGTGGATCCTGTTTACTACTGCCCTATTTCCCTTTTTAAAAATCACAATAGCATCCTTCCAAGATGCTGGAAACTCATGGCTGCTTAGTATGTTCTGAAAGAGCTGCAACAGAGCCATAGCCTACAGCAGTGGTGCAGATTTTAAGGTTACATTTAAAAGCATGTCGTACCCCAGAGCATTCAATATTTTCCCACTTAATGGCCCATATGGCACAGGGCGCAGGAGTGAGTAAAGATGAATAAAGTGCGACTCCCAATGGGCCCCCAAGAGTAACTGCGTTTGTAATGACTTTGGAAGAGGGATGGTTGGATCCTACCCCTGCCCCCCTCCCATCAACTACATGGCCCGGAAGAAGAACCGCAGACACCGCTTTAAAACTACATCCATTCTGTATTGCGTTGTATTGGCCTAATCACATACACATTGAATTGCGCAATCGTGCCTTCTGAACTCCATCTTGGTTGTTTTGCTCGCTTTACCGGGTTTTCATTCCACAAGCAGTAAAGATTTACAAAGTCACTTCTCTGAAAGCTCTTTAAACATGACCCTGCACAGGAATGCTAAATTTGCTGAACACATTGGGCCTCATTACACGGTAGGCGGTAACCATGACGCTATTAGCGCCATGGTTGCCGCCGGTATTTTACTGTGTCCGCCTTGGTGGATGGCGGAATTACCGCCCTACTCCAAGGTGAGCGGGGGCGGTAATTCCCCATTCACCAAGGCCCTTCTCCATTCCCATTTTTGCCCCCATAGGACATAATGGGAATGGGGAAGGCGCTAATTACGGTACCGTAATTAGCACCAAGGTCTCTTTGCGGGTTCGTTTTTTAACACCTGCTAAAAGCAGGCGTTAAAGTACCAACCCGCAAAGGGACCTCGTAATAAGGCAGTAAGGTTTAATGGTCACCGGTACCCTTACCGGTGGCCGTTAACCCTTACCGCCTACCGTGTAATGAGGCCCATTCTCTTTAAATGAAAGCCTTGAAGAGCTGGCATGAATGTGGCTAATCTATAAATTAGGTGCCTTCCTGTCTTCCTGACTCTCTTGAGTTTTCACGGCTAATTGTGGAAATGTGCGTCTAGATGATTAAAAGAAGCACAATTCATGCCATGTGTATTCCTGAAAGCCCGAGCTACTAAGTTGAAATACAGACGGACCTTTTAGTCAAGAAACAACATAGATGATGGAGCGCGAGGAATGTTACCTTGTGTTTGGAACAAGATAGACTCCTACACCCCACTCTGCTCTGTTCCCAGACAGTAAATTGTCTGCAGGATGATGCAGAGCACTGCAACATCCATTGCCATAGCAAAATACCCACGTTCACAGGTCATGAACTATCATCACATGATGGACTAGAACAAATTGTAAGTGTTTTTTTTAGAAGTGTATAAATAATGTTCGCTCCCCCATGCCTTTGCTCACATTTTCTATGGCTGTACACAGTTATGGGTGAATTTGGGTCTGCTTAAGCGACAATAAATTGTTATATATATATGTTTGTGACTGGTGTGTCTTCATTTATTCGCAGTAATCCCTATTTGGGACTAACACTGGGATCACCCATACTAGTTCGGACCGATTCCTAGTGCTCATATGATAGACAAGTATGTCGAGAGGTAGCCACTCAGCCAACCATACAGCCCAGGAGCAGTGCAACCGCTACCCAGAGTGGACGAGGAGCCTCAGGATGCAACTAAGGAGACTTCAATTGACAGTATTGACTAAAGCACCAAGAAGCTACGCTACTGACTTAGTTAGAGACACCATGACATAGCAGCGTTGGACAGGAAGCACACGTGCCATCCGCACATCAAGACACAAAACATGCACCCGAATGCATGAAGGACACAAGCGGAACAGTTCTATAAATTGCAGGACAGATACATATACATACTGCCTCTGCTTTATTATTTTGTCATTAGCTTAACCGAAGCAACACAGAAACTGCAAGAAGCAAGAGATCCTGAGCAAGCTTGCAGATGCTTACATGCAAATAGCCTAATGGAACTGCAGGGGCACCTATGGGACTAGACAGAACCAACGTATTACTAACATATGGAGAACTATAGAATAACACAACCATGTAGAAGCCATGCCATGGCTTAGGAAAATCACAGTAGGCACAACTGTCTCAGTGAAATCTGAGCTGAATTCAGGCTGAACAGGAGAAGCAACCGCGTGGGACAGAGCTGCTGCCAAGCCCACCATGATACGAGCAATATTCAATTTCCTGGACAGCAGTAACACCAGCAGCAATAAATCCGAATACATCCACATAATTCAGAGTAATTCGGGGCTACAGAAGCCCGAAACACGGTCTGTGAACATGTGACTCGGCAGGCTGGATGATGAATCGAAACCGGCACTTAGAAAGAGGAGCGATCTCACGCCGATAGACAGAAGCTTGCAACAAAGATGATACATCAAGGGACAAGGGTTGTATGATGTGAACACTCTCATATACTTTGGTGGTGCACACAAGTTACAATGCAGACACATAATTGGTCTTATTACCTTGAGAAGGTACACCTCAAGCGGAGAATCATTTCGGATCCCAGGCCTGGGGACATCAGCTCTAGCCAGCCAATGGGTAGCAATGGGCAAAACCAATGCTAAGACCCTCGCACTGCAACATTGTTTATTGATCGCAATATTGGGATGGGCCAGGCCTGACATCTGACATGGTAGGGACAGTAAACTAACACATATAGAGTCTGCTATAGAGGGACTATATGCAGTCTTGCACTCAGATAGCTGGCATCAGCGAGGCACCATAAATAACATTCCTGTAGGTGAATTTTACAGAGCTCGTAGAAACTGCAGCAGAGATTGTGATTTTGAGCAAGAATGTGTTTTACTTAAGAGAAGATTCCTTGAAAGGGGATATAGTCATAAATGTGTCAATCAAGCAGCTAATAAATACATGCATACTAAACAAAGAGATCTGGTCTACAACAAGAGGAAAGGTCATTTGCAAACACAGCCTATTGCCATTATTACACAATTCACTGGAGACAGTAGGGCATTGTATCGTTTGACAAGTAAGCATTGGGACATTCTTAAACTGGATAAAGACCTGCTACCTTTTCTTACAGACATGCCCAAATTCACCTTCAGGAAGAAATTGTGTCCATCCTTTTTGGATGTTACTCCTAAACCAGCAGGTTCAAGATGGCTTAAAAGTGATGGTGGTTTTCACAAGTGTGGACATTGTAATCAGTGTCAATATGCATGGGACAAATGCAAAATTTTCAAGGATCAGTTTGGGAATACAATCAATATAGATGTCCATATCAATTGTAAAACATGCTATGTTGTTTATTTAATCAAATGCATTTGTGGTAAATATTATGTGGGGAGTACTATCAGGCAGCTAAGGATACACATCAGAGAACACTTGTTAAGTTTAAGGAACACAGAACCAAAAACACCTTTGGCCATACATTGGCAAACAGAACACCAAACGGATAATGTACAAGATGTAAGATTTTTGGGGCTGATGAAAGTCAAAAAGGGAAAGAGGGGTGGGGACACCCAATTGTTACTACACAGAATGGAAGCCAAAACAATTTATTTTTTGAGGTCCACGGAACATGGTCTAAATTCAGACCACGAGATGTATGTTTTTTTGTAAATTCATAATTTTGTGATTTATCCAGGTTTATACAATTAGCCAAATGGCCTGTGACATGCCATGTTGATCACCTGCTCAGTGCATAAGGCATAGAAAATTCTTATTAGTATAATAGGATGTATTCATACAATGGATTAATAGTATAGTGGCATGAAACGCATCTTATTAATATATGCTTTAACAGCGTAGGATCAATCCAATGAAGTCTTTATTCAAATGTACAATTCTAACAATGGCAAAATAGGCAATTTAATTTTATCAGCATGTGACATTGATATAGGCAAATTCATACATATTTGTGCAGGGAGGCCATCCCGAGGAAGTTTCTTTAAGGGTCTTAGCCTGGACCCAACATGGCGGCCGGCACGCGTCGTGCTTCGTTCGGTGCGTGGTGACGTCACGCGTAATCATGCACGTGACGTCATTGCGACGAGCGGACGTTGCGGCTGCGGATTTGCCGCGCAATGCAACATAATATAACATTGCGTCTAGCGCGAGCAGACTCATTTAAGAGGCAGAGGAACGAGGGATTGAACCCAGGAAAAGGTAGGATAAGACAATATAATTTCCACAGTATGTACGAGCACAATTTAATAGCCTTACTTATAAGTGTTCTGTCAAACTCTTTAGGTCACAGGGAACTATCCCAGAGATTTAGAAGAAGACACCACAAATTCTGTCTTGTTTTCCTGGCAGCACTATAAGGTGGGCATTCATCCATATAGTGTGCACACATATTGGGTAATCAAATGATCTATTTAATCACTGCACATTCATAATCACATTTATTTATATATATATATATATAGATACCAAGAAAGTAATACGCGACAAGGGTACGCTTATTCAATACTTCTAGACACCTGACCACGGGAGCACAATTGGGTGATATAGTAGGGATTTTTCACATCGGTGAATGGTTGGACGATTTAAGGATGAAGAGCAACGGGTGGTCAACTGGCGTGGTCACATGTCATTGTAAACAGATCTTGGCGTGGTCACATGACATTATAAACAGACATTGAATGCACCTAGCTCTTAACTCACCATATTATTCATTAGGCATGATAATGTGTATTAGATTGTCAATTAAATATTTGGTTCTTTTCTTTATTTTAATTTCCATGGATGCTTGCATCTCTCGAAACCTACTTCAACCTGTGTGGTATGTTTTTATTTAAAACATTTTTTATTGGTAATATGAAATATAATGTTTTATTTATTTCCATTGCCAATCTTATGTATACAAAATTCTGTTTGAAACGGCAATGTTAATGCGTTTATGTGCATTTGAATGTGGTGAATTGGGCCAATATAGCCTTAAGAACGACCACAACGGTCGAAACACGTGTCGGCTATTGGTAATCAAGTTTATGAACCGTTTAATTTCAACATAAAGATAACATCAGATTGAACACACAGTGTGGACTATAATCATTTGCGCTGTCTGCATATGGACTTGTATAGTGGCAATAAGCAGTTTGTGAATACTAGTATCAAGCGCGGAGAAAGTATTGCAATATTTGATTCATTTTCACTACTGTGTGAACCCATGTGGATGGTTCTCAGATTGCGAGACTCCCGCTGCTGATGTTTAGCTTGTGCTAATTTTGTTAATAGGTTGGTGAACAGCGCACGGATTAGAGTATCAATCCACATTAATTTTAAGGTTTTGGACTATAAATCAACACCCAAACCCAGATGGCGATAGGTTTTCTGGAGAGGGGCCCAGTTAGTGATGTCCTTATGACGTGATGTGCCCACAAAACTAGCCTGCGAGCCAGAAATCGCTGAGACATTTCAGCATTTTGGTCTATCTTGTACTGATCCCTATTAGTTTTGGCTGCAATAAACCGCTGTTGAAGTTTGCTGTCTGGCCGGGTCTATTCTCCTTTTGGGGAAAGGTGTTGGGCCTTCCGTGAGTTCGCGAACTCCTAGTAGCCCTCAAACCTACCTGGAAGTTTGTCCCAACACTTTTATGAGGCATTATCCCAATTAATCTCCAAAAGCCAGAAGAGTCTTTAGAAACGGTAGCAGATGACATACACTCAGCATCCCTTTCATATAAAAGGTAGCGGAAACCTTTCAGCCAATTTCTATAAGCTTGCTTAAGTTTCATTATTTTTAAATGTGGCAGAGCATCCAATCTTGCAGCTTTTCTAACTTTTCTTCTTAGCTCCTTTTTTTCTGCAAAACTAATTCTTCGAATGGATTGTGTCCTCCAACGTATTCCTCATCTTTGACATGTAATGTCCAGCTTTGGCTGCTTCAGAAAAAAGAATCGGCAGAGGGCGTCCTGCGTCAATGGCGTTGAGTCGATGTCCCTCGAAGGCTTCCGTCGAGGGTGATGTCATCAGATGTTATAGGTAGCATGCACGGTGCCCGTTGGCCTCAGTTCCGTTTTTCCACAAATGTGTTTGCTTTGTGAAACTCGGCGCACCTCACACTTTTGAAGTACTGTGAATTACTTGATCTTTGACAATGTCTTCGTCCTCGACCTCGACGACTCCTCGTTCCGTGTTTAAAAAGTGTAAGGAGTGCGGCTCCAAGATGTCGATAACGTACCCGCATTGAGTCTGTCTGTGGTGCCTGGGAGACGGCCACGAGACGGATACTTGTTCCAAATGTCAGGCCATGACGGGCAAGGCCTTGCGGGAACGAAAGGGAAAATTACAGGTTGGCAAGGTGTCCAAGCCCCGTAATTCCCGACCGGCTGGGGCTTCGACTGACGAATCGAGGGGCAACTCTCCTCGTCGGAAGAAGTCTAAGCGCTCGTGGTCTCGTAGTGGTTCCCGCCACTCTTTGTCCTCGTCGAAGTGATTGAAGCGGAGGCATGCCGGTCACCTTCCTCGTCTTCGTCAGGAGTTACCCTGGAGAGAGTGACATGCCCCTCCAAGACATCGACACCAGTGGAGTGGGAAGCTTTCCGGATGGAGATGCTTAAGATTTTTGAGAGACAGGGTAAGGCTCCGTCCGCGCCTTCTGTAGAAGCCGGCAAGTAGCAGTCTCCACCCGATACTCTCGTTCCCTGAAGCCTGGGTACTCGGCGTGATTTCCATTGACAGGCCTCGAGACAAGGGGTTGTAGGAACACTCGAAGAGAGAGGTCCTGGCCTTTGAAGCCCTCGAAGCAATCAACGCCATTGTTGGTGCCGGTTACGTCTTCAACGCCTGTCAGGCCTTCAGCGCCATTGTGGACGCTGAAACAGTTGACGCCGGTGGGGCCTAGTTTACCGGCTCAGCCTGTTGACCCTCCTAGAAAGGCTTTGGCTAAGTCTCAGTCGACGCCTCCAACGCATTCCAAGCCTCGGGCCTCCATACCAGAGAAAAGCTTTGTCCTTCTACCGAAAAAGGATTTTTTTAGAAACCTCACTTCTATCTTTGAGGAGGAGGAACGTTCGGTGGAGGCGGAGCAGGTCCCCTTTGGGCTCCAGTATGGCACACCTAATGTGCCAGAGTGCCTCATATCAGAGGAGAGCAGGATGCAGGACTTGTGTGATGCTTTACATAACGCAAGTGGGATTGATACATCTCCTTAGCTGGAGTTCAGCAAGCCAGACCCTGGTGAGCATGCAGACTCATATAGGCACCTTATGGCTAAGGTGGTGTAGTACTTGGGCTGGTTCAGACCGCCAGCGCCTTATGATCAAGATGCTCTTACAGATATTTTGGACAAGGGTCCGCCTACAGATCCTGTGTTACCATTCCATGTAGCTCTACATAAAAGGGTGGCCAGGAATTGGGAGACCCTGGAAACTAATCCAGTGGTGGACCAGTCTCTAACAAGAAAATACCGCCCATCCAGTAGCGACGCCAGCTACCTGTCAAAACACCCCACTCCTGAGAGTTTGGTGGTCCAGGCAACTACGGCTACCTCGAAGCAGGGCGCGTACCCTACCATCCCTCCTGATTGGGACTATAAGCGCGTAGATGAATGGGCGCAGAAGGTAATTTTGGCAGGGAGTATGGCATTGAAATCAGCCAACTCTACCTGTCTGCTTGCAAAATCTTCATGCAATCCCACTCTGTGGGAGTGCATCTCCATGGCGGCGGATCCCATTCCAGAAGGGGAAGAGAGGGACGGCATCCTGGCACTTGTTAAGAATGGCAAAGAACCATGTGTGAGTCCCACCAGTCTGTATTGGATTCTGCGGATAGTACCAGCAGATCCAGGGCCACGAGCACCGTGATACGCAGGTTTGCGTGGTTGCAGTAAAGTCAGGTTTTGCACCTGATGTGCAGGCTCGTCTTCTCAACATGCCATTTGACGGGTCTCATCTTTTTGGCAAGACAAGCAAAAACTAAGATCGACTACCCCTATCTCAGTCCGCTGTATATCGGGCAGGCTTTCACAAAAATGTTGGTTGCTGAATCCCAACACATTTATCATGTCTGAACACTAAGTATACTTTTAAAACAAGTTTTATTCACACAAAAGGTTATTCATTTATACTTGACAGTTAAAAAAAAATTGAAGAAAAATGTGCACTGTCCTCAAGGCACATGCACATAAAACAAATTCAACGACTTTATCAATATTATGTTCTGTCAAGTTGGGGGGTTAGTACGTGACATATGTGCACAAATTATGACAATTTCTATGTTTTCACACAATTTTATAAATTTGTCAAATGGGCTAATCTTTTGCAACAAAAACTAAAACGGAGAGCGAGCTGTTATGCTCTTGCATGTACTGGGATTTCTATTTTCATCCCTTGGATATGTCTACATATGTTTTGGCAAAAAGACCAATAAGACACTATCCCTAGTGTCTTTTCTTTTTTATTCTAGCCGTCTTCAGGACAAGTATATTTCTTTCAGTAAGCAAGTACTTTGTTTCAAACAAAGTCACTGCAATAAAAACAGACAAACAACAATTTAAAATCCAAAGAATTTTTTGGAAGACATGATTTAGGATCATTTAGACCCTTCTTTTTGTAGAGAGCTGACCTGCTTTACGCTTTTAGTCGGAATAGAATTTTTTTCATTGTTGAACAAAGAAGAATGTATCCTTTTGTGCATCAGAAGCACAGAAAATAGATTATCTTTCACTTTTGAAAAATCTTCTGATCTGTGGCACAGAATACATATATGTCACAGGCCTGTATTGTTTTTTTTTAAACACATTCGTTATATTAGTGTTTGGTGTACTACGAACCTTACATAGATGGAGAATGCCATATTTGTTCCCTTGTAGTCTTATTGTGGCATTCTCGGCGTGTTGGCAGAGTACTATCTTTTATTTTTCTTGTTTTTCCATCAGATACATTAGCTATTGTTTTGGGTTTCATAAAGGTTGTGATCAAGGCATTCCCCTTGAACCCCATCCTTATTGGGAAGCCCTCATTCAAACCTGCCCCACCACCCATTACAGCCACTTCATTTACCCCTCTTTCGACTATGTGTTCGGTCTGAGCTTTTATTGAGCTGAGACATTTCAAGCAGCCCTTTTTACTTTGACCCTGCATCATGTTGATCTTTTTTCCCATTTCTGGACTTTTTTCTTTTTAACGGCACACCCCTGAGAGGGCGAAACTGCCTCTGTGATGACAACTACACCCTGAAACTCGACAGGTCGAGAGACCGAACTAACAAGCCCAGCTCTAGAGGTGGCTAGTTCCCGCTCTGCAGCACTTTTATCCTTTGAAGCAGGCAAGTCAATTGATACCCAAGTGGGCTGAACAGTTAGCCCTATACTCCTACGTCCCGTCCCCTTTCCTCCATACTTATGGGACATCTCTCCGTCCTGTTTGACGGGACCCGAGCACTTTGTAAAAAGCATCCACATTTTTTCCAAACATTTGTCCTTCCTCTTTTTCCTTCGCGGGGCCCGGCACGCGGCAGTAACCCCACCCATCTTGGCTCCACCCCACGCATCGCCCATCAGTCCTTTTCTCCGCTCGATCGGGGCCGGACGCACTTGCATCCTGGGAAGATTTTCTTCCCTTTTTTCCTCTCTGGCTCTCGCTAGCATTCGTTTATTAGCCTGTCTATGTCTTTCAAGTTAGACTTTCCAGATTGTTCATCGTGTCACTGTCGCTTCGTGAGGGCGGATCCCCATCCTCTTTGTTTAGAGTGTTTGGGTCAGGAACACCGTTGGGACTCCTTTTTGTACTGTGACTCCCTTTCGGTCCGGGCACTTCAACGTCGGTTGGAGCGGTGGGAGGAGGTGTTCCGACGAACTCCTCCTTCACATTTTCAGGCGTTCATCGACCAGAAGAAAAAACGCCCGGTAAGTTCTTTACTTTTCAGAGCACCCTGGCCGGGGGATACTTTTCCGGGTTCCTCTTGGTCCGGGAGGGGCGTTGATCGCTCTGTCACCAGGGTTTGCCCTGAGGTGCCCGTTGGCCCTAGTAATTCTACCAGAGTTTTCTCCGAGGGTCTCCGTAAGGGGCCTTTGAACACCGGAGTACGCTCCGAGGCCCCTCCTGTGGGGGTTGTTTGTAGACCCAGTTCTACTGAATCTTGGGGTACCGGAGCTCGCTCTGAGGCCTCTCTGTCGGCTTCCCTCAAAAACAACACCGGGGTGCGCCCCGAGGCCTGGGCTGGGCTTGTTGTTACCGAACGGATGTTCGAGGCCCGTGCAGATAAGGCTGTTACCGGGCTTGGGTCCGAGGTCCCTCGTTTAGAGGCTAAAGCTACCAACAGTTCTGAGTGGCCAGACAAGGCCTTGTTGGTGAAAGCGGTTGCTCACCGTTCCCGCTCTTGTGGTGACACCAGACCTGTTGAGGGGGCAAAGAAGAAAAGTTCTTTGTTTACCGGCAGTGCCAAGGTCCTTCCTTCGAAGGCTAATTTGGCGGTTGGTATGTCTCAAAAACATTCCAGGCCTCATAGTACCAGCTCTGCCGAGGTTCCTTATGTTAAGGCTAAGATTAAGACCCCTGATCAATCGACCTGCCTTACTTCCTCACGTGCCGCAGCTCCCCTCAGATGAGGACAAAATGGCACCCGTTCCCGCCACGACCACAGCGGCCATTTTAGGTGCTACCCCTACAACTACACCATCGGCCTCTGGTGTAGGGCTCGGCCCCTTTGGTGAACCTAAGGTCCCTTGTGCACATCCTTACCGGCCGGTTTATGATTGGAACGCCCAGATGCCTCTTCCGCACAATGTTTTGTTGCCCGCGGGGGCGGCACCCTTTATTTATGTGGATACGTCGGTGGAGGGGCCGGTGTGGCACCCTTCCCCGTTACGTCCCTGGATTTGTCCACCTCATGAGAGGCCTCCTCAGGTTCCAAAACAATCTCCTGAGGACACCTTTTTCGGTAAATTTCAGGCGCTTATGCGCACTGACCCCATGAGGGAATATTTCAGAGGGCTTTTCAAGGAGATATGTCCACCTGCGTCTCCGGCTCCGCCCGTTCCTCCGGTGGTTCCGCCTGCGCCATCCTTGCCCGTGGTGCCTCCCAGGCTCTTCCGCCAGTGCCTCCATTGTCCCCAGTGGACAAGGCAGTGCCTGACACGGCTCAGCAGGATCCTGACCTGTCAGATGACCCTCAAGGCGATCAGGACAATGAGGACCTTCCCCGCTCTATCAGAGCCTTTCATGACCGGGTACTGGACATGATGAGTTTCTTAGATGTTCCGAGGCACCCGCTCCGCAGGAGGGTGTGCTTTCTGGGGCGTGCACTCTGTCTCCCTTCGAGCGTACCGGCCTGTTCCTGCAGAAGGACGTTCTGGACGAGGTCCGAAGAGTCTGGGAAAAGCCACACTCAGTACTCTTTGTCAATAAGAAAATTGATGCGAAGTACAGGCTACATTCCTCGGATGAGGTGACCCTGTCGTCTTGTCTGCCTCCCTCCTCCACAGTGGTGGCTGCAGCCACTTTGCAATCCAGACCTGCAGCATCCTCTTCCATGACGGCTACTCAGGTCCTGGGTAAGGAGGACAAGCTCCTCGACTCCCTAGGGAGGAAAATCTTTGCCAACTCAGCCTTGCAGCTCAGGCAGGCCAATGCTGAGTTGATATTAGCGGGAGCTAACATGCGGATGTGGAAAGGTCTGTCTGAGTTTGAGGAGCACATCCCGGTCGAAGTTGGAAGACTTCAAGGGTGGCCTATCCGACGCCAGGGTCTTGGCCCAGGATCTCCTGGAGGCTGCGGCTCATAATGTAGACACCTCGGCTCGGGGCTTGATACCTCACAGCAGGCGTGGCTGCATGCCAATAAGTTTTTCAAAAGAAGTGCAGGACAAGTTGTTGGACCTTCCGTTCGATGGGAAGGAGCTCTTTCATTCTACAACAGATGTAGAGCTCACCAAGACGAAGAATAGAACGCAGACAGCCAAGACATTGTCTGTCCTGGTTAGGGCTCCTTTCAAAACCCAGAGACCGTTGTCACAAAGTCGACCCTCCTGTGGCTTTAGGGGCTTCCTTGACCGCAAATCTCGCAGAGTGGATACCACTGCGGGGAATAACCGCCGTAGGCAACAACGGACACGGTTTTTCCCCGCTCCTCAGCCTCCTCCTCACCTGTTCCCTTCTGTTCATAGCCCCGTGGTGGCCGGCCAGGTTTTGGTTCTCAGAGCTTCAACACCTGTCGGTGTATCCGCCGATCAGGTTACCAGTAACTCCCGATCTTCTTCATCAAGGGGAACAGCAGACGTGGCACTCCTCCCCTCAATCCCTCAGCTTGGCGACATGGTGCCCGAGTTCAAGTCTTTAGAGCATCTGAATGTGTCTACGGATAACATGCATATTATGCAGGCAGCCAGGAAACCCTTGACCAGATCCCAATACAGGAGTAAATGGCTCAGGTTCTGTCATTGGTGTTTGGGGAAGAAGTTGGATCCAAGGGTGGCCACGATTCACACGGTGCTGTCCTTCGTGTCCTCCCTAGCAGAGTCAGGGGTTCATGTTCTGTCATGCAAGACTTATCTCTCAGCGGTTTCCGCTCATCTTTCTTCAGACCAGTGTTCTTATTCCCCGACTAACCCAGTGGTGAAGAGGCATTTTGCTGGCTTGACACGCCTCTACCCTCCGGTTCGTAATCCGCACCCGCCATGGGACCTAAATGTGGTCCTGACGGCGCTGTGCCATAAACCCTTTGAACCAATGGCTACTGTTGACCTCAAGTACTTGTCCTGGAAAGTGTCCTTTTTGGTCGCAGTTACGTCAACAAGGAGAGTAAGTGAGCTCCAGGCATTGTCGGTGGAGCACCCTTTCTTGGTCTTTCACAAGGACAAGGTAGTCCTTCGGACGAACCCGGCTTTTCTGCCGAAGGTTGTGACTGAATTCCATCTGAATCAGTCTATTTCCCTACCAGTCTTTTTTCCGAACCCTGCCTCTGAGGCACTGTCTTGATGTCCGAAGAGCTCTCAAGTTCTACCTGGACAGGACTTCCGAATTTAGGAGTTCTTCTCAACGTTTTGTGATCTTCGGTAACCCTCAGGGCAAGCAGGCGTCTAAGGCAACTATTTCTCGGTGGATCGCTGCCTGCATCACAGAGTCTTTCACCGTCCAAGGGCTGAAACCTCCTAAGGGTATTCATGCACACCTGGTGCGGGGCAAGGCAGCCACGGTTGCTTTTCAGAAATATGTCCCCTGGGAGTCCATCGCTAGGGCAGCTATTTGGGCCTCCCCCATCTGCTTTCTGTAACCATTATTGTCTCGACATGAGCTTAAGGGCTGATTCTCAGTTTGGTTAGGCTGTGCTGAAGATCCTGTTTCAGTGAGGGGTATTTCCAGCCACCCGTAGTTCCTGTAAGGAGTGCTTGGGAATCTCCCATAAGTATGGAGGAAAGGGGACGGGACGTAGGAGTAATACCAGGTTACTCACCGTAGTGACCACCTTACTCCTAGTCCATAGTCCCCTTTCCTCCATACGCCCGCCCGCCGTCCCCTCTAATAAGGTTCCTCTGTTATTGCTAATCGGTCTTTGACCTGGCGATAGAAAAGGATAGAAAGAGAGGAAGGACACATTTTTGGAAAAAATGTGGATGCTTTTTACAAAGTGCTCCGGTCCCGTCCCACAGGATGGAGAGATGTCCCATAAGTATGGAGGAAAGGGGACTATGGACTAGGAGTAATTTGGTCACTACGGTGAGTAACCTGGTAAAAACTACATGGTCTGTCTCCAAAGGGGAAGTTTGGCTAGAAGTAGCTAGAAGCCGAACCACCCGCTGAGTACCACCACAGCGGGTATCCGGTCAGTTCCCCCAAGGAGTGCCAGAAGCCATGACAAAACCTTCAATGAAGTTCAACTTAGCAGAGAAGTCTTATAAGGCTGCTCAACATGAGCTCATGGGGGAAGTCGGGCCTGGTTGGTTGAAGAAGATTTGCGCTTGTACTTCTTTGGAGAGCCAAGTTGATCATCCAATGGAAACTCACTCTGTACTGCCCTTGTAGGTGTTTAAAATAGCATTGGATTTGTAGAGCTGAACCTCATCCATAACTGCCCCTGGAGTGCTAGTACAATATTGTGAACATTGAGCACCTAGGGATAAGCAAAACCTTTTAGCCAGCTCATTGGAAGCCACTTGGGCTAAGATTGAAACATCTGATACAAAGTTCGAGTCAAGTAAGTCTTCCGGGTCAGCGTGGTCCAGTGAGCATGAACCCTTGTGTTGTTTCTTTTCCATGGAGTACCAGGAAAACAGTGCAGTGCCATCTCCTCGCCCACCTTAGCCATACCTGACTGTACTTCTGTAATCGGCATAACAGACTTTGATGGTCCCTGCTCACCCAATGCAGCCTTGCTTGATCGGTTCAAATTACCCACTGCGGGCGTATGGGGGAATACGGGCTCATCTGTACAAACACTTTGCCACATTCTCCAACTGCTCTTGTTCAGATCCCATAATATGTTTCTCGCTTCGCAGACAGTAAACCATAGGCAATTCATCCCTCAGCACACAGGAAAACGTATAAAACAAATACATCTGAAGAGGATCGCTGTGCGTTCTGAGTCCGGGTTATGGCAGCAGAAGGAGGGCAGAATTTTGAGCGTACCCGTTTGACCAAGGACTCGCCTAACCAGAACACACTGCATGCTCCTTGTTAGGTAGGGGTTTTTAAAGACCGCCTGCAATGGAATTAGTGAACAGTGAAGATAGACTCCCACTCCAACAAAAGTCCAGCAAAGCCAAGCACAGCTCTGCTCTGTGCCAACACCAGAACACACTGTGCACACTGATATGGTTTAACCAGGGAAAAGGGGCTTTTAAAGTTTTTCTAAATTTACGATAAAAAGCATAGGAATACAATTCCACAGTAGAGTGCTCTAGCACCTTGAAGCGTCTTTTGTGCTAGATGGAATTACAAATAAAGATCAATGACCAAATAACCGGACAGACTCAAAGAATATGTAAAAACACTAGTTTATTCAAAGTAGGGAGACCAGACAAACATCGGACTGATGCATGTACTCTCACAGAGCAGCTTCATTACACAGAGGTCTTTATACCCCAATATGCGTTATCTGTGACGTCTTTCTACTTGGATTGGTTAAGGGAACATATCTACTTATAGAATATGTAAGGATTAGTGCATCATTAGCTACCCCTTATCTGTAGGGCAAGGCTTGTGCTACCTAAATGCGTATATTACTGATTATAGCAGACAAAATCGCAGTGGATTGGTCATTGTTTTTTAGGTTTTCCCTCAAACCCACTGATTGGTTGGCATACTATTCCAATCTTGAAAATTCTACTCTTTTAGCAGCACGTAAGTGAAACGTAACTTAGGTGTTTGATTCCCGTCAGACTACTTCCTGTTTTCCCAATTAGTCCATCACCTGTCATTGGTAGGCCATAAGCCAAAGTCTTCTTTTTGTAGTTGACTTTGTTTACTGCTCACTGGCCTGGAACATTCAATGGAGTGTAAGCACACCACTATCTTTGTCTAGGGCTCAATGAATAGCCCTTGTTCTCTTCTCCGAAATCACGTGTTAGCAGACCACGAGTTTGTCCATTTTAACCTTCAATTTTCTGCTATTTGATTTTATTATGCTAGATGCACTTGCTCCTTTTGGCTTCGCTCTATCTCATATGAACTTTGTGTGATTTTAATTGACCAACAATTGGCTTTCGCAGATGTTTTCTTTATTCTTCAATCTATGAGGAATTTCCCTTATTCGGAGATGATTCATGTAACTCCCTTTGTGCTCTGTGCTTATTTCTTAAAATGGCATCCTTTATTCGGGGCCAACCTTGACTCATCGTCGGTTCTGCACACAGAACTATTATTCTGCGTCTCTTGATCTTGCAGCCTTAGTCTGTCTCTGAAGTAGCTTGGTTGTATCGGACATGCATCAGCGTCCATTTTCTTATCATGGCCGTCCTAGCCACGTTATATATACCTTTTGTAACATGCTTCTGTATGTTTCCTTTCTACCTTGCATTACTGCGCATTTATTGATCAATAAGTAACTTCATCTTCTTTGTAGTCATAATTACTTTAGCTCCCTATGGGGCTGTTGTGACCCTCTCTTTCTTTAATCTTTCTCATGCATCATTCGGCACTATGATCCTAGGACATACATATTCTATCTTGCCATCATTAAATCCCCTACTCCTGCTCATTTCTTATTTTCTCCTAATTTCCCTCAATTCATCTTACTCTCGCCTTCTTTGCAACCTATGTACTTTCATTCTTTGGGCTTCCTTCTCGTCTCTTCTCTTCTAACCACTCCTTTTCTTTCCATGCCTCATATCTTCTTCGCTTGCATTCTTTATCCCTTTCTTCTTTGTATGCTCTTTCCTCTTCCTTCTCCTTCTTTTCCCGCTCTTCTCTTTCCTCTTTCTCGAACCCCGTCAAGGCCTTTATCGTCTAACTTAAGTAATATTTGTCCTTCCCTCCATTCATTCTGTACTAACGCTTAGCTTTAGCCTTTATTTCTTTCTGCTTCTTTGCTTCTTCCTCTATATGTCCTGTCTGTCCTTTCTCTTATTACGGTATTTGCTTTCATCGCATGTTACTATATTTTTGCGTTCTCTTTTCTTGCTCTCTTCTGCATTATCCTTGCTGTTATAAGCTGGGGGCACATATGTTAGATTAACATACCCCGCTGCTTCTTTTAATTCTGTTAAAGGGTAAAATCCCTTCTCTTCTTTGTCTGCACTCTTATCGTCAGGAGGGGTAAGGGAGCCAAGAGCGTTTTATCCTCCCCTTTAGGCTGACTAAGCATCCAATCCGTCTCGGCTGGATTTTCTTTCTCACCCTGGTATATCTTCCCTTACTCTAAAATGGGCAGCCTTTTTTGCAACGTTTTCCTTTTATATGTGGCATGTAGATAAGTTGTCATATTCTGAAATATGGTTTTCGACAGTGACCCCTGAGGGCATGGCATGAGTGTCTTATTAGTCGGGCCTCAAACCCATTCCGAATGATATTTCCTTATCGTCGCTGTATATCGTGGCAGTGGCCTACACACAGGTAAAAGAGGAGTGTTCCCTATAAGGGCGAGCCAATCTCGACTCCTGATACTTACCCGATGTTTTATCCGGTTCTTTATTTTATCAAATAAACTACGTTTATCAATTGGAGCAAGCACCAGCAATCACTGTTTATAATCTCAAAAGGAACTATTTTAGCTGCTTACATTTTTGTTTAAAATGTATGCAATGATAGTCTGTTTTGCTCCTTCGTTTACACTTTCACTCAAGTTTGATCTCATTATGTTATTATTAGTATTTCAAGAGTCTCTTCTTTATTTATATATTCATTTTCTTTGTTTTTTTTTACCGTCCTAACTGACGTCAATCTCTTGCTCAAAAAATCTACCAATCACCTTAATTTTTTACTATAGTTTTCATATCTATTTGTTTAAACACAACAAAAGCTTTATATTGACATTTACATTATCCTACACATGCACTTTTTCATTTGTACTGCGTACGCCTTGCTTTACAATTCTTTAGTAAATGTATCCCTTCTCTGTTTCACTCCATTTTGGAGTTGATACGCACTCTTCTGCAGTCCTTGCCTCAGGAATCTTTAATTGTTTAGTGCGTACCCTTCTGTCCCTCTTGGAACCAGGAATTTAGGTATCTATTTCTCTTTATACCCCCCTCCAAAAAGAAAATCCTGTTACTTGTTATACTTATTATTTACAACACAATCCCTCCCTCCATTTTTGCCCTATCGATGTTCTACTTACGTCTGTGGCTCAGCGGAAGTCCCCCTAGCATCGACTCTCCCTCTATCGACCAGTTCACCTTTCGTCCACCGGGCACCTGCGGGGACCCGACAGGAATTTTGTCAAAGGAGCACCAGCTGACTGTCTCTTCTAACACGTGTTTTATGTGCTCCGCTCTCTGCAGGAAGATCCATGATCGTCTAGCTAATGACGGGATCAGTCGATTGTCCGGAAGTCTGGATCTGGGCCTAGGTCCATTAGACCATAACCATCCGCACTGCTACCAAATGTGCTCTAGCACCTTGAAGCGTTGTTTGTGCTAGATGGAATTTCAAATAAAGATCAGACCAAATAACCAGACAGACTCAAAGAATATGGCAAAACACTACTTTATTCAAATTCGGGAGATCAGACAAACATCGTACTGATGCATGTACTCTCATAGCACAGCTTGATTACACAGAGGTCTTTATATACCCCAATATGCGTCATCTATGACGTCATTCTACGTGGCAAATCATAAAACGTATCACGGGAAGGGACTGGTTAAGGGAACATATCTACTTATAGAATATATAAGGATTAGTGCATCACTGGCTACCCCTTATTTGTAGGGCACGCCTTGAACTTCCTCTAAATACGTATAGTACTGATTATAGTGGACAAAATGGCAGTTGATTAGCGTAAGCAACATTGTATGTTAGTTTGTTCCTCAAACCCACTGATTGGTTGGCATACTATTCCAATCTTGGGCTTTCGACTCTTAGCAGCACGTAAGCGAAACAAAACTTTGGTGTTTGATTCCCGTCACACTGCTCCCCGTTTTCCAATTAGTCCATCACCTCTGATTGGTAGGCCATAAACCAAAGTCTTCCTTTTGTAGTTGACATTGTTGACTGCTCACTGACCTGGAACATTCAAGGGAGTGTAAGCACACCACTATCTTTGTCTGCGGCTTAATGAATGGCCATTGTTCTCTTCTCCGAAATCATGTGTTAGCAGGCCACGAATTTGTCAATTTCAACCTTCTATTTCTGCTATTTGATTTAATTATGCTAGATGCACATGCTCCTTTTGGCCTCTAGAGACTTGCTCACTCTTTCTCATAAGCACGTTTAATTGACCAACAATTGGCTTTCGCAGATGTTTTCTTATTCTTCAATCTATGAGGAATTCCCCATATTCAGAGTTTATGCATGTAACTACATTTGTGCTCTGTGCTTAATTATTGAAATTTCATCCATTATTCTGTGCCATCCTTGAATCATTGGTTCTTCACACAGAACTATTCTTCCACGTCTCTTGATCTTGCAGCCTTAGTCTGTCTCTGAGGTAGCTTGAATTACTTTAGCTTTGGGTACATGTTTCTCTTCGTGCTTCAGTTACATTGTTACTCATAAGTATTTTTATATCCATGTTCATACCGTTTCAACATAAGTTCATATATCTTCTTTATGACATAACTCTACTCATCAGATTTCACTTAACGCTCCATGATGTCCATACGTGCGTGCTGACATCCTTCTACTGGCTCAACGTGAGGGTACATTCTGTACGGCTGTTTGAGTGCATAACGTCTCTCGTACACTAGTGTGGTATGGGAATGACACAGGGGGGGGTCCCGTTTACTGCTCTTCTCCGACCATTTCAGTATGAGGGTATTGAGAGGGGCAGGAACTAGTGAGAAAGCATCTACCTGCTCCTCTACAGTAGTGACATCCGATGGGAAAAATCTCTTTTGCCACATTTTCCATGCTTGTTTAGTGTGAAGAGATGTAGGTAAGCAGAGCTCAAGGTGAGAGACACATTCAAATGCAACTCAGATAAACCCTGGCGCTCTGGCATAACATGCATTGTGAGTAATACACAATGCCTTGAATTTAATGCGCTTACTCATAGGCAGCCAATGTAGCTGTTGATAAGTGCAAGTTGTTGAGGCCTGTCTAGAGATATTGAGAAAGAAACTAACCAGCATATTTGTCACTCTTTGAAGACATTTCAGAAAGTAATTGGGCAATCCAAGTTATACATATTTACTGAAATTCATTTATGAATCAAGCTCGATTGCTGAAAGTGAAAAGAGAAAGATATTCCCTAATCTGGAAAAACTGATGAATGCAAACTACCTATTGAACTCCTGATTACGCAACTGGTCACTAGAGGATCGGCATGGGCATAGGGCACAATGTCAGAATGAGTGGTTGCCAATGGGTCCACAGGGGAGAATCTGTTTTCACTGTATTACATTTCAACTATTATTTTTAATCCAGCCACTGACAGCTCTCCTACAAGGATAGAAATTGATGTTAAAGAATGAAACCCATCCTTATGTAACCGTATTGGGGTGTTATTTGCATATGTATACAATCTCATATCAAAACAATTAAGTAATTTCGCCAGTGGCTGGAGATACAGGTTGAAAAGCATTGGGGATATGAGGGCTCGCTGCACCCAGTGGGACACCTTATACGTGTGTTTACAAGAAGGATATCTGTGATATTTTCAAGGGGAAGAAACAGTTTAAAAAATGACCTAAGACTTTTGACTGAAAAATGAAAATTACTTTTAGCTTTTATAACTTTTTTTTTATAATGCGTGGGGAGTCCCCCGCACCATGCTCCTCACCACCCTACACGAACTTATAACCTTACCCCACCCCTACCTATTATTTACCATACATATACAAAAAAAGCAATCTGCCTCCTTCAACACTAGGATTACCAATGCAAAATCTGGAAGCAAGGAGATCTTCGCCATCTTCAGGGGACTAGAAGCACCAGCTCCCACCACGCAGGTCATAACCAAAGGCAAATCATGGTGCTCCAAGGTCCAAACTGCCATGCTCAGTAAACTTGACCTTCTGCAATGCAGAATGCAAACTAACCAGAACACACTGCAACTACCCTCGCCACACATACCACTTACCCCATTGCCCAAGACGTCCCTCTCTTCTGTCACAAACTCGAAGTTCTCACCCTCCTGAAACACCTCAAACTGCAAAGGTGATGACTGCCCAGCCACAATAATTAAAGACTTTTCTATCACGCTAGCCCCGTTTCTCACAGCATTTATCAGCGCCTCCTTTACATCAGGACTGGCCCCCTCTTGCCTTAAGGAAGCATGGGTACGACCGCCTCTAAAAAAGCAGTCGCTTGACCCAGCCTGCCCAAACAACTACAGACACATAACCACAGTCCCCCTCCTGTTAAAAATCCTTGACAAAGCTGCCTACACTCAGGTCCAACTCTTCCTCAAAACCAACCATATCCTGGTGTTACGCTCACCTGGCTCTCACAGGGGCGTCAATCTGAACTGGACAGCTGCAGTCTCCACCAATGTGACGCGTAGGGCCGAGATGACGGACTGGACTGGCCCACCTAGCTTCATTTGCTTGGCCCGTAGGAATATTCTTCTGCAAATGGAGAAAGGCAATTAACCACCCGTGGAGTTGAGCGTTAACCCCCCCCCCCACTCCCGCTGTTCTCCCCACTGATCACCTTTGATGTCCCCTCTTATAGTCTCACCTGATGGTTTGGAAAGATGAGCTCTCCATCCTGCATTGAGCACAGGGGCGCGTAGATAACCAGTTGCTTCACTGGCTCGAAGGAATTGGTGAGTTCCAGAACAATATCGACTCTGAGATTCCCGGCAAGACGCCGTAAGTATGTAGTTCGTAAGAGTTCAAATGTCTGACTTTCACTCTTGTCTGATTCCTTGCAGGTTGCAGCTTGACCCTAGCGAAGAGTTCCTCGTGGCAACCGGTAATATTCAGGTAAGGATTTGTATTATCCAACACAGTTCGATAAAATAATGTCAATATGTAACCTGTTGCTTTCTCCCTTATTCAGGCGCTGAGAGAAAGTATGAAGTCTCAGGGAATAATGCCTCCGGCGGTAAAATCTGGTAGGTCTATTGTGGTGAGGAGGTTTCCCCTTGTTTGTCCCTTTGTTTCACCTTGCTGTCCTTTTGTTTCCCCTTAGGGGCCGTGGTTCGGCTAAGATGCAGTGGAAGCTGCGCCGACCCGTGAAGAGGGATAGTACCCCCGGTGGTAAAATGAGGTAAGTCTATGGGGGGTAACTAATATTGCCTCTGTGTATTCCCTTGGCTCACCTTGCTGTTCTTGTCTTCCCCTTAGGTGCCGGAGTGCGGGGGGAACATGCAGGAGGATGCGGTGGAATGTGAAGATGCTGCGAAGGCCGGTGAGTTCAGTGCAGCGCTGCAGCAGGCGAGGCGACGCGCATAAAATAACTTCTTTCTTCCAGCTCGAAGGCGCGATGGATCGGGAATTCAGGTAAGGATCAAAGGTATTGCTCTTGTTCTAACCTTTTCTCCTTCTTTCTCACTTTTTCTAGGAGCTCCAGACTCGAGGCGGGCGTGGCAGAAGACTGGATGCAGACTTGCAGGCACGGAAGAGCGTTACGCTGCTGGATGCAGAATAACGCGAAGCGTGTGCTGCTCTTCAGGCGTGGTTTAAATAGCCTCCAAAGTAGTCCAAGGTAAGTATTCCTCCCCAGCCCCACCAAGTAAAAAACAGTCCCTAGGTAAAGTATCCCCTTCCAAGCCTCTTTTGGCTTGGAGCTCTTGCAGCATGGTCTGCATCAGATAAGTTTGCAGCATGGTCTGCATCAGGTAAGTTTTAATCTATGAGCCTGGCGCCTATGGTGCCAGGACTGACTCTCCATGTGAGCCTGGCGCCATAGACGCCAGGACTGCACCCAAATAGCCCCTAGCAGGGGTTGTTGGGCTTGCGTGGGATAACTTAATGCCTGCTTCCGGGGTGGCTGGACTTAGTCTGGCTCCCCGGGGCTAGGCATCATGACACCTGGGCCTACGTCAATCTGGATTCCACCCTGGTCATGGCACAGAATCTGCTCTGCTTGACCTAAAACAACACTTGATGACATAATGGATGCAGGGAAGCCTGCACTACTACTCCTCTTGGACCTATCAGCAGCTTTTGATCCAGTGCACCACATTCTCTGTCACCACCTGACTTCATCAGCACACTTCTCACCTAATGCCACAGCCTGGATCAGATAATTCCTGCAAGGAAGAGCGATGAGAGTTGTTACTGATCCGACTTGCGCACCTCCCGCCATCATCCACTATCTCGCCCACTCTCTACAACATTTTCACTAAGCCCCTATTCGACATCCTTACATCAACTATGCTGATGACACTCAAGTCCTACTTCCGCTCCCCGGTAACTACGAAACGGACGCGAAAGACCTCAACATAGTCTACTCCACTCTTCAGGCCTGGATGTCGGCCAACCGCCTTTGCCTCAACAGCGATAAGACTGCAATCCTCCTTGTAGGTTTCCAATAAACCCTAAACAAACTCTCCAACCAATACACTACGTTCACAATCGACAACAAAGAGATCCCTGTCTCACCATTGGTCAAAATTCTAGGAGTCTACCTCGATGCCACACTCTCCATGTCAAAGCAAGTCAACGCCATTGCCTCCTCAGCTGCCTACTACACCAAGCTGATCAACGCAGCCAAACAATTCTTATCCACTGAAAATTGCCTCTCCATAGCCAGAGCAATAATGGGCTCAAGACTGGATTACTGCAAAGTCCTCCTTGCTGGCACTACAGCAAAGAACCTAAAGATACTCCAAATAATCAAGAACATCCCTAAAAAAGAAAACCTATCTGCTGCCAGATGCTAAGCCGACTGGCTCTCCATCAAAGAACGCGTCCTATTCAAAACTCTCGCCATCACTCACAAGTGCATTAATCATGCAGCCCCTGCCCTACCTTTCCTCAAAAGTAACGAGTACAGGCTCATCCAGACCCACAAGAGCACCCTACTCCCACCGAATCCTAATCCCCAGAGTCAAACGAGCCAAGCAGGTGGCACAAGCTACCCCGTCATTGCTGCCATACAATGGAACTACCTGCCACCATATCACCTTGCATTCTGCAAAGCACTCAAAACTTAGTTGTTTAAATAACCCCTGCTACTCTCTCGCCCTGTGCCTCCCGCATGAGTACTCATGTCTCTTTCAAGCTTTGAATTGTTTACAATGCATGTGCTTTGTCATGCACCAATGTAATTATTTCTTATAACCAACTCACTGCAGTTGTTATATTGTGAACACTCTGTTTGTACCATTGTAACTAAGCAGTCTACTTACCTGTGTAACAGCACCATGATGCCTATGGGCTGTTGTGCGCTATACAAATAAAAGAAATTATAAATGTTTTCTTTTAGTATTTCATTTTTGTTGTTGTACTAACTACAGTTGAACTGTTTTTTAATTGACGTTTGTTCGGTATTTTGATTTCTTTAAACACTTCGAAAATATATTTGCTCATGTTTATTTCACATATGTGGTAATAGTGCTGAATTCCCTAAATTATATTTTTGAGGGTTAACCCTTTAGAATTTTAATTCCCACATCATCTGGTTCAGGTGTTCCAAAGTAGTCCCAATCTCAAGATCTTAATTTGCCAAGTGGAATTGTTCCAGAGGTAGTTATATTTTTGGGGTGTTGCTTTTTGTTTTTGATACTACAGCTTAAGTGTCAGTACTTCAAGCATTTAGTTGTGATATTTGTGCAGGTGTTGAACATTCTGAGGTATAAGTTAAAGGAGTAATAGTAATAATAGGCAAGTTATCTTTTTGTGTGTCGTGGGCTGCGCTAGTTTAACTTTTTAAAATTCTACTAGGAAGGAATTGTAAGTTGCTTTTTTGCTGATATTAAAGGAGTTGCTATTAGGACCGTCATTGTTTGACTTTGTTATTTCAGAAGTTTTAATTTGAGAAATGGAAGTAGTCTAAGTGCTACAATGATGTTTTTTTGGGTTCAATGAACGTACTTTGCACTGTTGAAATAGTACCAGTAGTAGTAATTGGGAATGTATTTGTGGATTTGTGGACTTTCAAATGTTGGAATAGTAGTATGTTTACTTTTAGGTGAGGTATGTTTTGATTTGTGTTGTGTAACAGCTCTTTCAATTATTAAAACAGTACTAGAACTAGTAATAGGCACTGAAGATTGTATTTGTTTTTCTATAGGTGAAGTTTGTACTGTAGAAATACATTTTAATTTTTTTTTTGTGGTTTTTGGTCATTTCAATTTGTTATTTTAGGTGTTTTGCATGGTGTTTCAAATTCATGGGATGTGGTACAGGTAGTGTCAGTGGTGACATTGGGAGCATTTAATAGTGTTATATTTGCTGTGTTTTATAAAAAAAATGTAAAGGACTTGTGAATACAGATGGTGAGATTTCAAACAGTGCAATAAATGCTGTAGTTTGTGTTGTAAGTTCTTTTAAAAATACATTTTTGATTTCTTTGATATTACCAATAGTTGGTGTAGTTGAAATGATCACTTGCACGGACAACATTACTACATCCTGGTGGCTATATATGTGTGCTTTTATGGGTGAGTTTTGTTCCTTTTTTGAGGAATGTTTGTGGAGTTTTTTTTTTCTTTTACCACTTTGTTTTCATGCTTGTGTTTTACTGCTGCAATTAAAAAACAAACAATACATTGTCTAAAGACCTATTTTTTATGTATCAGTAGTAAGAAACGATTGTTGGAATTGTTAGATACAACAAGTGTAGTGTAAAGTAGTGTAAAGTATTCAATTTCAGTGCATTACCTTTTGCCTTTGCTAAATCGTAAGCTACAGCATTGGCAACTGTGAGTATATGTGTAGTCAAGTTGTTGGATGCAACTTTGGTGTTACTATTTAAAATGGTGTCATTGTCTAGTTCAAGGGAAATATGCTGACATTTTGTGGACTTTTTGTGGGGGACTTATTTTGATTTGCTTCCTACTCACTGGGAATATTTGTGTTATAGAATCAGCTGAACAAGCTCAAGTCTTGCTGGGGTTACGAGAAGACCTGCAAAGCAGAATACAGGTTTAGTTACCCTGTGTGCAGGCACTTGGACCTGGGATGGTAAGTATATACTATTAAAATAATTGCAACATTAAACTGCGCTCTCATGGAAAAAGGACATGTGAACAAATACAGAAGTTAAAATTCTGGGTTGGGAGCAAGACCTCCACAGAATACATTGTGGTGTTCAACCTATCAGAACCAGAGGTATCCTGACTTGTGTATAATCTTTGGGAAATGTTTTATTTTTCCCAATTGAGCATTTTACTTCAAACCTGTTGTATAAATAGAGGCAGAGGATGACAAGGTTTTGCCACTACTTGTAAATATCCTTGTTTAAAAGTGTTTGTTTTTTAACACTTTAGGTCAAATCCTTAATCACAGTCGACGTGTCTTTGGATGTTATGCAAGTGATCTTTGTTTTCTTGTAAATAATCATGTTTAACTCCTGATTAAAAAAATCAGAGGAAATGCATCTGATTCCTATTGTGTACAGTGATTATAATTTTATGATACTATTCAATCGTATAACGTAAGGAGCAGTCGAATGCCAGTAATTACAATGATAGATGCTATTATCATACCATTGTACACCCGTAACTAGCTTTAAAGCCAAATTGGGCCTATCTGAAGCAGGACAAGTTTACATATTTTTCTTTTATTGGCACAGTGAAAATATGGTCTACATTTCTTTGCCTTCAAGTAAAATGATCCAGTTCATTGCACAGTACTCTTAGGATGAATGTGAGTAATATGGTATTTGCACCCAGGGAGGGTGAGCCAACCAAGCAGGTGGTTGGAACAGCGGGCGAGAATACACAATCCCCGTCTGCTATTACAGCCACCTTAGGCCCTTTACCGGGTGGCGCTTTTATTTTGCTTTTTTTAATCTAATGTGGGGAGGCAACAAGGAGCTTCTCCATGTAGCCTCCCCACCCTCCCAAATCACCCGATACCCCCTTCCCACCCCCTGTGAAGGCATCATGAAGCAAGACACAGACAATAGATTCAAAGTTCAAAATAAAAAGGTTTATTAACTCAAATGTCAGGATGGTTGATGGCCTAATCTGCCCTATGCTAATGTGGGATTTCCCTACCTGAACAAAACTAAGGAAAGTCTCAGTCCGAAAGATCAACTTAAAAGTCTGTGTCCAAAACCTATCCTTCCCTCACAACTAACGCTAAACAATGTGTAGGGATGTTAATAATAAAAGTAATGGTGATCAAACAAATGTTCTGAGCTTCTTCCAGCTCCTAGCTTCTTTCTCAGCTCCCCTTCCCCAAGTTTAAGAAAGTTCCATAAAAGTCTCTGGAATATAGTTCTTAAGTTCACAACAGTTCCACAAACCTTTGGGGTTCCCTTCCCCAAGTTCAAGGCAACAAAGTTCCTCAGAAAAGGGTATTGAGGATTCCGATTTCAAGACAACATTAAAGTTCATCAAGTCTCAGGATTTTCTTCCCCAACCTCTGCTTGGCCTCGGTCTCTCAATGTTCAAAACAAATCCAAAATTAATTTCCCTTCAATTCTGGATAAGCCTAACCCTTCATTCATCTTACTCTTCCTTGGTTTACTTTAACAATGAATTTGGCTTCCAGAATTGAAGGTTTCCTGGTCTAAACACAGTTGTCAGACCACACGGTCAACCCCACTACAGGTTGTGCAACCAAGAACCTTAGGTTCTTTGACCCACACAGGTTCTTCTGCTTTTGCTCCTATGTGGATGTATATTGGTTTTGCCGTTAAGTTTCACCCAACCCGCGGCCTCTGGTTCATTTCATAATTTGTATGAGGTTTCACTTGTTCAGCGCTTGTCTTTTTTCCCCCCAAGCCTCCCGAAGTGCCCGGCTTGAGTGACCTTCTTCCTTCACTCACCAGTCATTTGCGTTCCCTCCTGGCAGTTGCGCAGCTTGCTTTCAGCTCTGCTCGCTAACTTTCCTTCACTCGCAAGCTCTGCTCGCTCTCATGTTGATCTTTGGTCCTCGCTGTCTGTTCTGCTCTGCTTCCGCGGGTGCTGGCAGCTGACTTTCTTCCTTTCCTTCGTCCGCACCTCCTGCTGCGGTTCTCTGACCACGGAGGCTGGCAAACTTCTGGTTTGCTGACGGCCTGCCAGCTGCTGGGCACCACAAGACCTTTGGGTCACCTACCGGCGTCCCGGCTTTGCTGCAGGTCCCACCATGGCTGCCTCCTTAACTGGACTCTCCCACACAAGCCTCCCCGTTGGTCTCTGTGTTGCTGGTTTCCTCCCTTCTTATACACCTGCAACCACTTGACAGGTTGCAGGTGTGAGTGTTCAATTAGAATTGCCTGAATACAATTAGAGGGACATGCCTGACCTTCACAGGCATGCTTCCTCGTCTCGGTACTAGAGTGATGAAATAGGTTACTAGTGTTTACTACTCCTAGTCACCTTTTCCTCGTCCCAATACTGTAGTAGGTTGAATGAGGAAAATTGAGGGGGAACTGCTGTACAATAGCCCATTAAGGCTGGGGGAGGATTAGGTTGATTCTCACAGGGAAAAGGGGGAAATCCAAAAGCAATGGCCTTTCACTGGCCGCCTGAGACGTGGACACAAGTTGAGTAAATGTGAGGACGTCCTCCGGTTTCTCACACCCCCTACTTACCTGCGTGACCAGAGCCTTGCACTCAGGTCCCTGTGCTCCTCCCGTCTGACTGCCGCCATTGAAGTGGAAAAGGGACGATGTCCCTTTCCAGATGACGGCGGCCATTTCGGATCATGTTTTCCAAAGTTGCCGTCATCCGAAAAGGGACCTAGTCCCTTTTGCATTTCTATGGCGGCAGACCTTTTTTTTTCTTTTTTTTGTCTTCAACAGGAACTGGGCTCGCGCTGACCTATCTCCCGCTCGAAGGAAAAAAAAGAAAACGATCCGCACTCCGGTAAATCCCAGGGTGCGAATAGCTTTCACGCCCCAGCGGTATGGTGGGGGCGGACATGGGTTTTAACAGGCCACAGCCTGAGCTGAAGACCTCGCTTCGCTTGGGCCTACCAATGCTCGGGCTGGCAGGTCATTTAAAGCCCATGACCGCCACCACGCCAGGACGTGAACGGTATAATCATAGGTTCCATTACTTTATTAATGCTTTTTTCCAAGATATTCCCATATTAGCCTGTGTCCTATTCCATTTCTTTTTCCACTAAAATGAAAATGTGTGCTTTATATATATATTTTTTCATTGTACAATTAAACAAAGCTTTTAAATATTTTCTTCTTTCTGAGCAGAAAACATTACTTTGTGGCTACCAAATTAAAATGTCATGGGCCTTACCTTTAAGACCATTATAAGCCTTTTCCTACCCCTTCGACTTCCAAGCCAGCACTTAGCCCAGTTGCAACTTCCAGAATTTGTGCCATGGCATCTTGCATATATATATTTCTGATGTTTGTTAATCTGCTTAGAATCACATGCTGTGCATAGGTCCGACATCCAGTGGTCACTGCAGAGTATTGCATTTTGTTTTTCATAGTCGAAAAGGGGACGTCGACAAGGCGTGTCTGTAACACTATCCCTATAGTGACGTGCGGTGTGCCCACAATCCCTCACGCGTCGAGGTCCCTCAGATTGTTTTTTTCCACCCAGCTTTTGGTCGCCTTTACGCGGAGCTCCTTGAGAGACATTGCAAAACATATTTCCTGGATCTTGGTCCTGACTTATTACATTAACACATAGATCCCTCCCCTCGACTTAGCTGCAAAGCTGTTTCTCCACCGAACAAGATCTTCGACGGAGGAGACGAGACAGAGGAGATCCTTCGGCGCTGCCGAACAATTGGCCTGGCCTCGCCGGCCAACATATACAGTAGGGAGAGTGGGGGTGGAACTATCTTGTTTCTCTTCGAGAATGCCTTTCCTTTTCCCTTCCCTTTCCCTCAGGGTTGTTATCACCAATTATTGCCTCAGCTATGGAGAGGACACCCTTTAGGTTTTGCCCGCGCTGCAAGGGCAAGTATACCTGGAAGGACAAGCATAAACGCTGTAATCGTTGCTTGCCCCTCGATCATAAAGAAGACGGCTGTGCGGCTTGTCAGCTTTTAAAACCCAAAACTCTGAAAGAACGTAGAGTCAAGAGGTGATCGGCCTACGCCATGTCGAAGTCCGATTCCTCACCCGCCGCTGCCGTCGCCGAAAGTGACGAGGAAGGTGATAACACGACCTCCGTTGCGGAAGTCTTAAACCTCTCGAGGGAGCGCTCGCTCTCCTCGACGTCCGTCCCCGGCCCCGACGGGCTCGGCTCACGCCCTGCTTATGGGGATGAACACCCCGGCGACAAGGACACACAAAAGACTCACTCCCATAAGCACACAACCCACGGCTCTTCTTCGTAAAAGACGAAGATTCCATCAGCGCCGAAGGAGACGCAGGGTACCACGGCGTCTACCTCAGACCGTAAGAGTCTAAAGCCCCACTCGCAAACGCAGCCGCGACCAGCGACTTGGCTTTCCAGAAATAAAGGCGCTCCCCCAAAACCATCCGACGTAACGCTCCATGTAAGAGCGCCCGTCGCAGTACAACATGCAACGCCCGTAACGTCGAGACCTGAAACTATTTACTTGTCGAGAGCCTAGCGAGGATTGTTTCCGTTGATACCCATAAGCGGACGACAAAAGACACGTCGAATACCGCGCAAAGGGCTAAAGACACGCCGAAAAAGCCGAAGGGGAGCCAGGAATTACCCCCTTCATCTAGAGGGACTCCTGGCCTACCGGAAGGCGACAGAAACCTTTCTTCGACGTTGAGGTAGAGGTCAAAGCGTTTCCAGGCAGAAAACACTAATTCCCCTATCCCCCCCCCCCCCCTAGACTACTCAGGGGTACCCCATGAAACTCTGGAGAGACTCCATTTCTGCATGGAGAAGATGGAAAGGTTTATGGAAACCCAAAACCCACCAACACCCAAAAGACCAAGGGAAGGACCCCAGGGTCAAATTTCCTAGGTTGTTTAATCCTTCGCATGACAAATTAAATGTGTATGACCTCACTGAAGAGGAGTTTTTGGGTGTAGAGGAAGAACCAAACCTAGAGGAGGAGGGGTTTCAAGAAGATCTAGATACAGGTGCAGGGGGCTTCGGAGAAGAACTAGAGGTAGTTACCTCACACCCCTGGCAGTCCCCATCAGCGTACTCTGACCCTGATGCCATAACCCTATCTCCTCGCAAAGACTTGCCTATTAGGAACACATCTTCTATAGATGACCAGCCTAAGTTTAATGCACTGTTGCGCAAAGCAGGAGCGCATTTTGAATTAGACACAGGGGAGACCTCTCCGGACATTGACTTCGTGGAAAAAGTAATTAAGGAGAAGCCCCCTGTCGGTCAAACCATTCCACTCCTTGCCTCAGTGAAAAGAAGAATCACCCCTTCTCTATCCACTCCTGCATTGGTCAGAGGGGTCAACCCTCGAATAGAAAAACTCTTCAGCCCATCTCCTTCTGACCCTTTATACGTCAGGGGCCACTCCGTACCAGACTCCCTTGTAGTAACAAATACAAGGAAGAGGGCAGGGGTGCCACTGTCCACCAGTGAGGCACCTCCAGACAAGGAGGGGAAAAAGCTGTATGCCCTGGGGAAGAGAATCACAGCTTCCGCCGCTTTCTCAGCAAGGATCGCTAATAATAACTCTTTACTAGCAAGCTACGCAGACGCACAGTGGAGCAAGCTACGTAGCAACGCTGAAGAAGCACCAGAACCCCTGCGTACACGCCTTCTGGCCACAATCACGGAAGGGACACTAGTGAACCAAAGCATCGTTAAAAACACTTTAGATGCTGCAGAGACTGCTGGCCGTTCCCTAGTCCAAGGGATTCCCCTCAAACGCCATGTCTGGCTGCGCAATTCAGGGTTTAAACCTGAAACTCGGGCTTTCCTGATCAACAAACCTATAGAGGATACCAATCTCTTTGGTAAGGCAGTTGATGAGGCTCTAGAAAATGCTAAAAAGGAGTTTGACACAATCAAGACCCTTGACCAGATTTCTAGGCCACCTAACAGACGCGGTTATGGCAATAAGCGCCTTTTTCGTGGCCAACGCCAGCAGCAGAATCAACAACAACAATACTCTGCCAACAACTGGTCCTCTAACCAGGGCAATAGTGGCCAATCAGAGAGGCCAACGCCTTGGCAAGGGGAGAGGTCGGGCCTCTACCCCTAGAGGCTCCCAGGCCAATAACAGCAAATGACCCGAAGATTCGGGTCCCCTCCCATGCATCACCGGTCGGGGGCCGGTTAACATAGTTTCTTCCAGCATGGGAGGGAATAACATCAGACCGTTGGGTACTATCAACCATAGCCCGCGGCTACTGTATAGAATTCAACAGTTCCCCAACGTACAGACCCCCACGGGGACGACGCATGACACCAGAACACCTCGCCATCCTTCTACAGGAGGTGGAACAGCTACTGGAAAAAGGAGCTATAGAGGTCGTGCCTCTATCTCAGGTAACGGAAGGTATTTATTCAGTGTACTTCCTTGTACCCAAAACGGACCTAACCATGCGTCCTGTATTAGATCTGCGCCCAGCGAACAAATTTGTGAAACCCCAAAAGTTTTGCATGGTAACCTTACGGGAAGTAATCCCCTTGCTATCACAAGGGGATTACATGACAACACTGGACATGAAAGATGCATACTTTCATATTTTAATGATGCCAGCGCACAGAAAATACCTCAGATTCATGATAGAGAACAAACACTACCAGTTCAGAGTGCTACCCTTCGGGATAGGATCAGCACCAAGGGTATTCACGAAGGTACTGGCAGTGGCAGCAGCCCATCTGCGCAGGTTGTCCATCCCAGTATACCCTTACCTCGACGATTGGCTCATAACAGGGGATTCTTACGAAACATGCTTCTCCAATACCCAAAAGACTGTAGACCTTTTGTTCCAACTGGGCTTCTCCATCAACGAGAAGAAGTCCAGCTTAGACCCCAGCCAGATCAAACAATTCCTAGGGGCTCTAATTCGAACAAAGGACGGCCTTGTCTTCCCCTCCAACGAGAGGGTCCAAAACATGCTGTTTCAGATCCCCCAATATGTGGCAGGTCGAGAGGTGACGGTATGCAAAGCAATGCGCTTGCTTGGAATGATGGCGTCATGTATTTATTTGGTACCTCACGCGCGCCTGCGCATGCGTCCAATGCAAGAGTGTCTCAACAGCCAGTGGTGTCAGGCCAGCGGACAATGGGACGATCTAGTGGTGGTCTCACAGGCCTTGGTTCTCTCGCTACTGTGGTGGACAAAGGAAAACCTGCTACTAGGGAAACCTTTTGCCACACCCGCAGTGGAAGCCACTCTAACCACAGACGCATCCCTCACAGTATGGGGGCTCACCTATCCCATCAGACCGCCCACGGAGTGTGGACTCCGAGCGTAGCATCCAAGCACATAAATCTACTGGAGTTACTGGCGGTGTTCAAGGCACTGAAAGCCTTCCAGGAACACCTACAAGGAAAGACGGTGATGGTCCTCACGGACAGCACCACAGCCATGTACTACCTCAACAAGCAAGGGGGAACCCACTCTCCAGGACTGTCCAAGCTGTCCCCGAACATCTGGAAGTGGGCTCTCAAACACAACATGTTCCTACTGTCACAACATGTACCAGGGGAACTCAATCTGCTAGCAGACGAACTCAGCAGAGATTTCCCCCTGCCCGCAGAGAACGAATGCCGGTTACACGAAGACATCGTCTTCGACGTCTTCACACAGTGGGGTTTCCCAGAGATAGACCGGTTCGCAACTCTGGAGAAATCACAATGCCTAGATTACGCCTCCAGGTACCCTCAGAACCAGTCCAAGGGGAACGGTCTATCGATTCTATGGTCCGGGAAATTTGTTTACGCTTTCCCCCCCCCCGACTCCCCTTCTCAACAAGATTGTGCACAAGATGCACCTGGAACAAGCCACCATGATACTAGTGGCCCCTATGTGGGCCCGGCAACCATGTTTCGCTCATCTGATGGAGATGTCTCTGTCTCCACCAGTGAAACTGCCATGCCCGTACAACATGCTGTCACAGGACAAGGGCAGGACTCTGCATCCATGCCCTCAAACCTTGAACTTAGCAGCCTGGCTCCTGAGGTCATAGAATTTGGACATTTGCAACTGCCACAAAGGTGCATGGACATCCTCAGGGAAGCTAGAAAACCTAACACTCGTCACTTTTATTCTAGCAAATGGAAGAGATTTGTCATCTGGTGTAGAGGAAGAAGCATCAACCCCGTTGACTGCTCTCCCACACAAATTGTTCTGTACCTGACCCATTTGTTGGACTCAGGTCTAGTATTCAATTCTATTAAAGTCCACCTAGTGGCACTTTCTGCATACACCACTTCCCAACTTAGTGTCATGGTGGAAAGTCCCAGTGATCAAGGCCTTCATGGAAGGGGTAAAAAGGATACACCCTCCAATAGCAAACCCAGCTCCCGGCTGGGACCTAAATGGTGGTACTCACCAGGCTCATGGGTTCACCCTTTGAACCCATGCACAAGGCACCTCTTAAAGACCTCACTCTTAAGACTGCTTTTCTAATAGCTATCACCTCCATTAGGAGAGTAAGTGAACTACAGGCTCTTTCTGTTCTAGACCCCTTTGTAAGGGTTCACAGAGATAAGGTGGTTCTACACATACACCCAAGGTTTGCACCGAAATTCATCTCGAAATTCCGTGTCAACCAGTCAATAGAACTACCAACGTTCTTTCAAAATCCCTCAAATCTAGGAGAAAAGAGCCTGCATACACTTGATGTGCGCAGAGCTGTCATGTTTTATATGGAAAGAACTAGACCACTGAGAAAGACTAATCAGTTCTTTGTCTCAGTGGCAGCAGGAAGAGAAGGAGATGCAGTATCAAAGTCCACTATATCTAGATGGTTTGTTCAATGCATCACTCTCTGTTATACTCTTGCTAAGAGAGAACTACCCTTTTATAGCTTTCATTGCAAATGTTCCCCTTGAGTCCATCTGCAAAGCGGCAACCTGGAGTTCTGTACACACCTTTACAAAACATTACTGTCTAGATGCCCACTCTAGAGCTGATTCCCAGGTGGGACAAGCAGTATTAAGACACCTTTTCTCTACTGTTCCTTCTCACAACCCACCTCCAACTCCGGGTACTGCTCGCTAGTCTATGCACAGCATGTGATTCTAAGCAGATTAACAAACATCAGAAGACAATGCATTACTTACCGTAAAAGCATTTCTGATGGTTGTATCTGCTTAGATTCACATGCGCCCACCCTTCCTCCCCGCTCGGATGAAAGAAACATAGACATCCTTTTATATCTCTCTCTTTTCTGTACTCACTCACGTCTAGAAGGCTCCCTCAAAAAATACAAACAGAGGGACCTCGACGCGTGAGGGATTGTGGGTACACTGCACGTCACTATAGGGATAGTGTTACAGACACGCCTTGTCGACGTCCCCTTTTCGACTACGAAAAACAAAATGCAATACTCCGCAGTGACCACTGGATGTCGGACCTATGCACAGCATGTGAATCTAAGCAGATACAACCATCAGAAATGCTTTTACGGTAAGTAATGCATTGTGATATATATTACCTGGCCACAGTAGTGGCCATGTAGTTATGGTTAAGTTGCTGTTTCCATAGGAAGAACACTTTTTGCGCGGCTTATAACTTCGTTCCCCCTGGACGAATCCTTACCAAACTTTGCAAGGAAAGTATATGGCCCACTCTGAATCTTTTTGCAGAGTTTGGTGAGGATTCGTCCAGGGGGGGCAAAGTTATAGGGGGGTCCCAAAACTTTTTTTTTCCCATAGACTGAATGGGAAAAATGTTTTGCTCGTGCCTACAGCCCAAACCGCTGGACAGATTTTCACCAAATTTGGACCAGGAGCAGCGGCTTGGTCCTGAAAGCGTGCTTTTGCAAATTTGGTGAAAATCCGTCCAGTAGTTTTTTTTTTTAAATGACCAAAAAGTAG
This sequence comes from Ambystoma mexicanum, assembly GCF_040938575.1. NCBI lineage: Eukaryota > Metazoa > Chordata > Amphibia > Caudata > Ambystomatidae > Ambystoma > Ambystoma mexicanum. Next base: position 445,367,897 of record NC_090923.1, on the reverse strand, counting down.
GTAAAAAAAAATTACTGATATCTGTGTTCGGTCCGCGGACACACTTCCCTGTTCGCTCCGCGGACAGTGTCCTGATTGGCCAAGCGGCTTGCGTGATGTCCGCGGACATGCAACATGTTCGCTGATTGGACGGTGTGAAGCGCGTCAGATTTTCGGTAGCACCTGCCATCTTGCATTCGCGGACGTCCGCGGACAGCGCAGTGAAAGTTTGTTCAAAATGTGTATTTAGTAGAGTGTGTTGGTGTGTAGGATTGTTTGGGGAGGATGGAAGGGTATGAGATGGGTTAAATGTTGTGCTTTTTTATGTGGTAGACGTTCTTTTTGTGTTCGATTTGTCTGCGGACATCACGGGTGTTCTGAAATGTTTTAAATAAACTGAATGGGGGGTGTTCTGAGGACTCAATATGTGTCCGTTTTGTTCGCAAGCAAGCTGAAACTGTTCTAAGAACACTCGGGGTGTCCTGAAATGTTCGCAAATAAACAAAATGGGGGTGTTCTGAGGACGCTGTCCATATTGTTCGTTGTCAAGTTGAAAGTGTTCTAAGAACTCTCGCGTTGTCCTGAAATGTTCGTAGGGGGTGTCCTGAAGACGCTGTCCGTATTGTTCGATGGCAAGTTGAAAGTGTTCTAAGAACTGTCTCGGTGTCCTGAAATGTTCGCAGGGGGTGTCCTGAAGACGCTGTCCGTATGGTTCGCTGGCAAATTGAATGTGTTCTGAGAACACTGGTAATGTCCGCGGACATTAAAAGTTTCCATAGGCCATAGTTGAAATGTTTTACTCTATGGGTGTGATATGCTGCAGTGGTTGTGGCCAGGGCATAGAGTGTTGGGTGCATGGCCAACCTTATGAGGTTTGTTCTTCACATTCAGTATCTGTTCCGTGTGTCAGGGTATCGCTGCCCTCAGATTCAGCTGGAGCCGACACTGCTCCAAACATTTCAGCTATCAATAATTTCCATGCCATGAGGGAACCCATTTCTTCATCCCCCCCCCTCGTATTACTAGCCTCTTGCCACACCACTGTTTCAGCCTCTGCCCATTTTTGTAGGTCCTTCCACCAGACCTCCACTCGCGGCTTATGACACTACTTCCATCCCATGGCAATCCTTCGTTTCGCGAGCACATATGCCAAATATTTCAATTTCCCCACATGTTTGAGCTTTCGCGCTCTGGGATACCCTCCCAGCAAGCAGGCCCAGGCTGAGTCTATTATGAGCGTGACCCCCTTCCCCGCTAGTTTCTGTGCCACTTCACTTCAGTAGCATTCAATTACCGGGCACGCCCAGAACATGTGCATCATGTCGGCATTCTCCTCGTCACACTTAGGGCACGCCTGGCGCCCAACATTTCGGAACTTTGATATTCTCAGAGGGGTCATGTATGCCCTATGCGTTATATATAACTGTATTTGTTTGAACCTGGCATTTCTCGACACCTTCTTATGATATCCCAAAGCACGTTCCCACATCCATCTTCCATCAGGGCTCCCATCTCTGTTTCCCATTCTAATCTCAAGTGCCCCAGGTCCTTCTCAACCTTAGTCATCAACATCTCATACAATCTAGAAACCTCATGCCCACCCTCGGATGTATCATACATTACCCCAACAGTAGCATCCGGTTCCCCCGCCAAAATAGTTTCAGGCCGCCTAATTCGAATCTCCTGCACTACCCTATGATAAGTGACATATTGGCCTACGTGCAATCCCGTCGCTTCCCCAAGTTCCCCCAACTCCATAATAGTCCCGTCTTGCCAAATGTCTCCCAAAGTGACTAGTCCCACTGATTCCCAATAGGTCCTAATAATTACCCTCAGCTGCCTGTCTCCCTTTGCCAGTGCGACCAACGGTATCTGCGGAACACACAGGAAAGGGTGTCCCATCATCCGGCAGGCTCGGCGCCACATGTTCCACCCCAATAACAGCATTCTAGGGCGCTCCCTCATGTCTGAGCTAGCCAGCCAGATCATTTCCCGCAAGTAAAAAGGGGTACAGTCCCTCCCGAACAACCTGTGTTCAGGGGTCTCTTCATCAGAGAGCCACTTAGCCACATATTGCAGTTGCGCCGCCACATAGTAGACCTCAAAATTAGGCAGTTTAATACCGCCTTTCCCATAAAAGTTCTGCAGCTTCCATAATGCAACTCTGTTCTGGGTACCATGCCACAAAAAATCCCTGCACATACTGTGCAGCTTAACAAAAAACTTCTTGGGTATCATGTATGGGATATTGTAGAAATAATGCAAAAGCCTAGGTAAGACCACCATTTTAAGCATAGCACATCGGCCCATCATCGCTAAGGGCAACCTCTCCCAGAGCCTCATGCATTTCCCGATTTTCCCAATGGCTATTTCAGTATTACGCCTCTGTTCTTCCTCCGTCGTGTGATACACATCTATTCCAAGGTAGCGGAAAGAGCTCGCTGCCCACGGAATCTGCAACACCGGCAACCTCTCTACAGGAATTCCCACATAGCTACCCAGCGGGAATAGGCCAGATTTCTGGGGGTTCACCGCTATACCGGACAGCCTGGCATACCTCCCCATCACCTCCAAAACATACCGAAGATTTTCTTCCGGGTATTTCAGATATAGTAACAAATCATCTGCATACAAGGATATAAGGTGACGCTCCCCTCCCACCTCAATACCGATCGGGTCATATTGTTGCCTGAGGTGTATTGCTAAGGGCTCCAGGGCCAATATGTACAGCATCGGGGACCAGGGGCACCCCTGCCTAGTGCCTCTGCCCAGCTGCCATCTTTCAGACACCACTGCACCCGTACGAACCCTGGCCAGCGGTTCACTATATAACATCTCAGCCCATTTAATATAACCTGGCCCCACTCCATACCCTTCTAGGGCCTCCAACAACCATGGCCACTTAACAGAGTCGCACGCTTTAACTGCGTCCAATGCCACAATCGCCATTTCGCCGTCATTACTGCACCCCCATTCGACCACTCAGAGTCGTCTATGATTGTGAGTGATGTTCCTGCTCGGGACATAGCCCGTTTGGTCTGGGTGAATTAACTTGCCGATTACTCTCTGCATTCTGTTGGCCAGGACAGCTGTCAGTATCTTACTGTCTTGGTTCAGCATCGACAAGGGCCTTTAGGAGCTGCAACTGTGTCCCGGTTTATTGGGCTTGGGGAGAGGTATTATGATCGCCTCCCTGAGTGACTCTGGCAACCGTCCCACCTCAAACGCCTCGTTAAGCATTTCTAGCGTGGGTGGGAGCACCTCCTCCCCATGCACTTCATAAAATTCACTAGGGAACCCATCTGCACCTGGAGCCTTGCTGGTAGGTAACTGCCTTACAATCTCTTTCAGTTCCTCCAAAGTGATCGGTACATCCAGCTCCTCCCTCTCCTCATCACTGACCTTGGGCAGGCCTATATCTTCTAGTACCTCATCTATCTCCTCCTGGATGCTCCCCTCATCATCCTCATATAATGCCTTATAGTATTCCGCAAATGCCCTATTTACACCTTCCTGGGTGTCCACCGTCTCGCCTTCTTCATTGGTTACAATTCGAATTGGGGATCTAGGGGTTTCGCTCTTGTACAACCACGCTAGAAGCCGGCCCGTTTTATCTCCTCCCGCATGCTGCCTCTCTATATACTTTTTATAATTTAAGTTACAGAGCCTGTCCCAGTATTCCGCGCACTTCTGCTGTAATTTGAATACTACCTCCGTATCAGCCCCGCCCCCTTCCAACTCTCCTTCCAGCTCGATCTCAGCCCGATGTAGATCAGCTAGAACTCCACCCAGCAATCCCTTCGACTTCGCAATGGCGATCCCCCGCATCACAACCTTAAAAGCCTCCCATAAAGTACCCGCCGACTTTACACTACCAGTATTCACCTCGAAGTAAGCAATAATCTCATCCCTTATGTCCTCTCTGAAAACTGGATCTTTGAGCGCCCCCGCCCGGAGGCGCCACGTCGGTATGCACGCCCTTGGGGGGGCAATACTGCCACCCGAGGACCAGGGGCGAGTGATCCGAGAGAACTCTTGCTTTGTAATCTATATGGTTACTCTCAGCAACTACGTCCAGAGTGGCAAAAATATAATCAAGCCTCGTATGTAGTTGATGCGGAGCCGAATAGTGTGAGTATTGCCTCTCATCAGGGTGTTTCGCTCTCCACACATCTACCAAGCCAAAGTCCGCCAGCAGCGTCTGCAATACTTTAGCCGCTGGGTTGGGCCTGGCCGTCTTATCATCCGACCTGTCTACCCTAGGATTCAATACACAATTAAAATCCCCACCCCAGATCATCGCACCCCCCACACACGCACTGAGCTTGGTACACAGCGTCCTAAAGTATGCCGCCGTGTTTTGGTTAGGGGCGTATGTATTTACAATGCATACTTCTTTGTTCTCTATCAGCCCCCTCACTATAACCTGTCAAGACTTGATGGTCGTGTAGCCGATGAAACCTCTGTCCCCAAGTACCACTCGAGCAAACAAGAAATAACTGCCCGAGCGGTCCTTGAGGCCACAGGTGGTGGATTTTCGTCAGTCGGAACCAGGAATGCCGGAAGATGCCCCCTATGACCACTGTAAGGCAAACACGAAGTTAGGTCATAAACACAGAACCCCAGACTTGTATAGGAGTATGTAATAAGTCTACAATAGGGCTTACCCTTAGGAGTTGGTCGGGACTTAATAATGGTGTAAAGATGTTTGTCGGAGGCAGCCGGCAAGGGTGACGACCAGATGACAGGTTGGTAAGGTACTTAGTATGAATGAAATCACCACCTTACTTAGAAGCCAGAAAACGTAAGTCAATCAGTTGAAAAGTGCGTAATCCAAGAACATAGTTCATAACAACAGGGGAATCCAAATAGCAATCCAGGGACGGAAATGTGGTCGAATCCAGTAGAGAATAGTTCCAAACAAAGGTACCGTGAAGGAAGAAGCCAAAGTCAGAGTCCAAGATCAATCTGAGGTCAGTGGTAGTAATCTGAATCCGTAGTCCGTAATGCGCCCAACAGGATCAGCTGTGAAGCGCTGGAGAGCGGTCAGCGCTTCCCTTTTGAACGCTGACTAATGATCACGTGACTCTCATCATCCGTCACATGATGGAACGTGCTGAAGGAGGAGCTCTCAGGTGCCGGCAGCGGAGACGTTGTAGAATGCCCGTGGTGTGTCTCCATGGCAACTGCCAACGCCGGAATGGAAACCAACGCTGATATGGCAAGAACCGGCGTTGCTGACCTTTTCCCATTCCTTGCCGGCAGGCCTGCAGGGAAGAGTGTGTCCTGGCATGTATTTTGGTGGAGATAGTGGGAGCTGGATTATGAGATGTGTTCATGGAATGCGTGGATGAAGGTGAGGGCGTGACAGAGCCCCCCCTCAAAGGCCCACGACCCTGTGGGCTAGAAGGGTTCTCCCGATGGAATCTGGACACCAACAACGGGGCATGTACATCAGAAGATGGGACCCAAGACCTCTCCTAAGAACCATAACCCAACCAGTCCACCAAGTATTGTAACCTCCCTCTAACAACCCGGGATCCCAGAATAGCGCTAACCTCATAATCCTCTTGGGAAATCACAGGGACAGGACCAGGAGCGGGAGCAATGCGTGTATCATCAGAACAAGGCTTGAGGAGAGATGTGTGAAAAACGGGGTGTAATTTCCATGAAGCGGGGACGTCGTGTCTATAGACCACCGGGTTCAGGACCTTGGAAACCCTATACGGGCCGAAAAAACGGGGTAGCAGTTTACGACAACCCGGTATATGGAGGTGCCGTGTAGACAACCATACCCGGTCGCCTTGTTTATATGACGGGGCCTCTTTCCTTTTTTTGTTAGCGGCGGTACTCATAGACACCTGGGCATCCTGGAGATGAACAAGGGTTTGAGCATGGACGGATGCGAGATCTCTGACACAATCATTTGCCGCAGGGGTACTGGTACTCAATACAGGGGCATTGGCAGGATTCAAATCAGAAAAGGGTAAAGTACGTGGATGTTGGCCATAGAGCGAAAAAAACTGAGAAAACCCAGTGGACGAGTGCAGGGCGTTGTTATATGCAAATTGCGCAAAATGAAGAGACTCAAGCCAGGTATTCTGGAATTGCAAAGTTAAGCACCTTAAGTACTGTTCCAAGACCTGGTTTACTCTCTCAGTTTGGCCGTCGCTTTCTGGATGGTAAGCTGAAGAGAAGCGGGCATCTATACCTAGTAGTTTGGTAAGAGCCAACCAGAAACGTGAGGTGAACTGGGACCCCCTGTCTGACACAATGACACTCGGCAAGCCGAACAGACAGAAAACAGATTCAAAGAACATACGAGCCAATTAGGGAGCAGTAGGAATGCCTTTACATGGTAAAAAACGGGCCATTTTTGTGTATGAGTCTACTACCACCCAAATCGTGTCGTAGCCTTGTATTCGTGGTAGATCAGTTATCAGATCCATGGATACCATATGCCATGGTTTCGGGGGTATGGGCAATGGTTGTAGCAGTCCTAGTGGACGACCCTTCCGAGTCTTGCATTGTGCGCATATAGAGCAGGTGTTAACATATGTCTCCACGTCTCGCCGCATCGATGGCCACCAGCACCAGCGTTTCAGCAACTCTAGAGTACGTCGCTGACCTGGGTGGCCATTGATAGGAGCATTGTGGGACCACTCTAAGGCCTGGTTGCGAGAGTCACTGGGGGGAGGAACAGTTTTCCTTGGACAAAAGGCAACCCATCCTGCATAACAGTATCCCAATCATCCAATACTTGGGGATGTTGTATAACCCATTGGCGTATAGCCGTTATCATAGGTGGAGATGGAGTACAGGTACAAACAACATGGCCTTTACCTAAGAGAGTTTCAGGATATGAAGGGAGAGGTATTCCCCCAGGTGAACGGGACAGAGCATCCGCTTTACCATGTGACAAACCCGGTCTGTGTTTGACAAGGAAGTCGTATGCAGCAAAAAAGAGGTGCCAACGAACTTGTCTACTATTGGCACATTTCAGAGACGCTAGGTCCTGTACGTTTTTATGGTCTGTGTAGACGATAGTCTGATGTTTTGCCCCCAGAAGATGGTGTCTCCAGACCAAAAAGGCGTCTCTGATGGCCAGGAGCTCTTTTTCAGTGACCATGTAGTGAGTTTCGGTCGGTGTGAATTTCCTGGAATTGTAGGCCACCGGGTGTAGTGCTCCGGTGGTAGGACAAGAATGAGATAGGACGGCCCCTAAGGCAAAGGAAGAAGCATCTTCTTCCTCGATATACGGGAGCTCTGGGTCCGGATGCTGCAGGACTGGGGCCGTGGTAAACAAGGTTTTAAGGGAGTCAAAGGCTGCTTGATGTGCATCGGTCCATATAAATGGTACTGCAGGACTGGTCAATGCGGTTAATGGTGCCACAATGGAGGAAAAATTTGCGATGAACCTCCGGTAAAAATTTGCGAACCCTAGAAAGGATTGCAATTGTTTCAATGTAACAGGTACTGGCCAATTTGTGATAGCCTGAACTTTGGATCGGTTCATTGTTAGCCCCCCAGGTGAAATATGGAAACCCAGGAATTCAACTTCAGCTGTATGAAACAGACATTTCTCAGGTTTAGCGTATAGCGAGTTCTTCCTGAGTCTTGTTAGTACCTCTCTGACATGAATGACGTGTTCGGCCAATGTTTGGGAGAATATCAGTATGTCGTCCAGGTACGCCACGACATAAACATCCAGAATATCACTAAATATATCGTTTACCAATCGTTGGAAAATGGCAGGGGCATTACAGAGGCCAAAAGGCATCACCATGTATTCATACAATCCTTGGCGAGAGCAGAAAGCAGTCTTCCACTCATCCCCAGGTCGCATGCAGACTAAATTGTATGCCCCTCGGAGATCTAGTTTGGTATAGATGGAGGCATTGGTCAACTTGTCTAACAGGGTTGAGATGAGTGGTATAGGGTAACGATTCTTTATGGTAATCGCATTCAGGCGTCTGTAATCTACACAGGGGCGGAGATCGCCTTCTTTTTTCGGGACAAAAAAAATGGGGCTGGCCACGGGTGATGAAGAAGGCCTGATATGTCCTAAATGTAGGGCGTGGCAGATGTATTCTTTAAGGGACGTTTCTTCAGATGGTGATAGTGAATATATGCGTCCTTTGGGAAGCGATGCCCCATCAATTAGGTCAATAGAAAAATCATACGGTCTGTGAGGGGGCAGTATCTCGGCAGATGTTTCATCAAAAACCGAATGGAAATCATGGTATTATGGGGGTACTCCTGACAAAGTGGCTCCCACCGTGTGGGTTGTTTCGGGTGGGTCGTTCTCCCCTACAGGGGCTAAGTGTAGGGTCCCAAGTGCCCTCGCAGGGTTGTTGAAATCTTCTGCCAGTAAACAAAAGTGTTGGCAAATGTCTGATTCAAATGAAACCTGCCCCGTACCCCAGTCGATGAGTGGGTTATGCTTCTTTAACCAGGGAAGGCCTAGGATTATCCCGAACTGTGGTGTGGATATCAGATCAAAGGACAACTGTTCTTTATGGGTACCCTGAATAATCACGTCCATCTGGGCAGTCTGTTGTTTAATCGGACCAGAAATGAGAGAGGACCCGTCCACAGTTTGGACTGGTTCGGGATGTGTCTTGGTCACTAGTGGAAGATTCAATGCTTTTGCCAGAGGTATATCAATAAAGCAACCAGTAGCCCCCGAATCAATAACTATATGTACTGTGTGTGAACACTCCCTATCAGGATGAAGCACTGCCTGAACGACCACTGGTCTTACTGGGCCAAAGGTAGGAACCCTGGGGTTGTGAATCGAGCTCGTCTTGTCCCCCATACTCAAGGACGAGCTCTCTGAAAACCCGAGGACTTGTTCTTCGGGCATCTTGGGCACTCTTTGACGAAATGACCACTGAGTCCGCAGTAGAAGCATGCGTTGTCGGTTCTCCGACGCTCCCTTTCGGTCTGAGTGATGGGACTTCGTAGACTAGATTCTGCCCGACGTTCGGTCTTCCGAGCGTCTACCTGAAGAGTTAGGTCTACTAGTTCGGGATATGCATCAGGAAGGGAAGGAATGACAGAAAGAGCGTCCTTCATAGCGTTACACAGACCTTTGTAAAATACCACAGCTTTCTTGTTTTCAGGCCATGAAGTCTCAGCTGACAATTGGTTGAAGCGTGTGATGTATTCTATTAAGGTCTGTCTGCCTTGGGATAGTTCTAGAAGCTCCAGATCCCGAGACTGGGCTTTGTACCTGGTATCGAATACTTTGGCCAACTCGCTCACCAGAAGATCGAAATCATAAAGGGCTGGGTGATTGTTCTCAAGAAAAGGATTAGCCCAGGTAGCTGCAACCCCAGTCAAATGGGATAACAAAAAGGCAGCTTTTGTGGTGGAATCATGGAACACCAGTGGTCGGCAAAGAAAATGAAGTTTACACTGATTAATAAAAGTGCGATATTTTCTAGGATCACCCTGGAACTTTTCAGGAGGTGCCAATGGAAACTGAGTAGGTAACACCACGGGAGTAGGTGGTGTAGGAGGTACAGAGGGACCCGGTGTTGGTGTTGCCTGATCGCCAAACTCAGCATCTGCCGGTAAAGGGTTGCGGGTACTTTGGATATTATCTAAGCGATGATGTATCGCGGTTGTGGCAGCCGCCACTTCGGTTCTAAGGGATGCAACAGCTTGCATTAGAGCAGCCACAGGGTCCCCGGCAGCAGGTTCCATCGTCTGGACGACCAAAAATGGCTTCACAGTCTGTCAAGACTTGATGGTCGTGTAGCCGATGAAACCTCCGTCCCCAAGTACCACTCGAGCAAACAAGAAATAACTGCCCGAGCGGTCCTCGAGGCCACAGGTGGTGGATTTTCGGCAGTCGAAACCAGGAATGCCGGAAGATGCCCCCTATGAACACTGTAAGGCAAACACGAAGTTAGGTCATAAACACAGAACCCCAGACTTGTATAGGAGTATGTAATAAGTCTACAATAGGGCTTACCCTTAGGAGTTGGTCGGGACTTAATAATGGTGTAAAGATGTTTGTCGGAGGCAGCCGGCAAGGGTGACGACCAGATGACAGGTTGGTAAGGTACTTAGTATGAATGAAATCACCACCTTACTTAGAAGCCAGAAAACGTAAGTCAATCAGTTGAAAAGTGCGTAATCCAAGAACATAGTTCATAACAACGGGGCAATCCAGGGACGGAAATGTGGTCGAATCCAGTAGAGAATAGTTCCAAACAAAGGTACCGTGAAGGAAGAAGCCAAAGTCAGAGTCCAAGATCAATCCGAGGTCAGTGGTAGTAATCTGAATCCGTAGTCCGTAATGCGCCCAACAGGATCAGCTGTGAAGCGCTGGAGAGCGGTCAGCGCGTCCCTTTTGAACGCTGACTAATGATCACGTGACTCTCATCATCCATCACATGATCGAACGTGCTGAAGGAGGAGCTCTCAGGTGCCGGCAGCGGAGACGTTGTAGAATGCCCGTAGCACGTCTCCATGGCAACTGCCAACGCCGGAATGGAAACCAACGCTGATATGGCAAGAACCGGCATCGCTGACCTTTTCCCATTCCTTGCCGGCAGGCCTGCAGGGAAGAGTGTGTCCTGGCATGTATTTTGGTGGAGATAGTGGGAGCTGGATTATGAGATGTGTTCATGGAACGCGTGGATGAAGGTGAGGCCGTGACAAACCAACCTCCCATCCGCCTCCACAACTTCTTCAGTCAACTTAAATGGGACATGTGGCGCCACCCAGACAAGTACTCCTCTTGCATAGGCAGAGTATGATGAACCCACCGCTATCCCTTTCCATTTCCTCCCCACCAACTCCATTTTGTCTCGCGTCACATGCGTCTCCTGTAGCAAGGCGACTTCTATCGCTTCAAATACAGCATAACCTTATTCCGCTTCAAATAACTGTTGAGCCCTGTAACAGTCCACGTTAATATCTTAAGGTCCCCCATGGTTCATCAATAGTTCCCCTTCCCCCTTCCAAGCAGCCCCCCCCACACCAAACAGATTCCTGATTTTAGTTCTTCCACAAAGGCTCATGTTTAAACTTGAACACCCCAAAACCCCAACCCAACCAACTGCCCAGCTCCATTCCTTGATCTCAGGCATCCACGCGTTTGGTTCTCCCTTGGAAGCCCAAATTGAGAACCCGGCAGGGTGTCACCTCACTATCAGTGACCAAACTAAACTCTAAATGGGAATATAAAGATCGGCCCAAAGAGGCTCCTTCCCCACGCAACAGTCTCCGTGCTCACGGATCATGTTTCCTACCAACCAGAGCGTACCTGCTCTCCAGCTGCATCAATGACTATAATCAAGTCCCACAGTCCGCAGTCCCATCAGGCCTGCAGCCTTACTTATCTCGTCCTGCTCCGTCTTCTTTCTGAATGTCTGGCTCTTGAAGGCAGCTCTGCATATCCAGCCACCCCATGGCATCTTCCGGAGTGTCGAAGAACAACATCTTGTTCTTATAAAAAACCTTTAGCTTGGCCGAGTAGAGCAGCATGTATTTGTACCCAGCTTCCCGCAATCTCCTCTTGACCGATCCAAAGTTCATACGGCTTCGCTGTACCTGCAGGGTATAATCCGGGTAGGCAGTTATGCTTGCCGCTCCTCGTTGTATTGTTCCCCCTTTGCGGAAGTGTTCAAGGATTCTTTCCCGGTCCCGGTAATTGAGGATCTTGGCGATCATTGGCCTGGGCGGATTTCCCGGCAGCGGCTTCCTTGTTAGGGCCCTGTGCGCTCTTTCAACTGCAAATCCCTGAGGCAGGGTTCCCCCAGTGATCTCCTGCAGCAACATATTTTCCATGAACTCCGTAGGGTTGTGACCCTCGGCTCCTTCTGGCAGTCCAACAATGCAAATGTTATTCCTCCGGGCACGTCCTTCCGCCTCCTCCGCCCTACTCTCCAAATTGCCCACACGTTGCACTAGGGCATGGAGCTCTCGTTTGTGCGCAGCACAGTCTGCCGCGGTAGGGCCCATCTCTTTCTCCAGAGTCTCCGTGCGCTCCGCCAGAGTCCTAACATCCTGCCTGAGGAGTTTCACGTCCTCCTGCACCGCCCCAACCTGGAGTTCCATTGCCGTCTTCATTTCCGACACTGCCAATTGGAGCTTGGTCTCCCAGGCCACCTTCAGATCCGCGATCGCCGCAAGGACCTCCTGATTTGTGCCCACAGCGGCCATTGCCCCTGCCGGGGGTTTGTCTTTACTCCTGGCTCCGTCCGGGCCAGTCGGTGTCCTGGCGTATTCGTCCAGCGTGGGCTGTTTACCCTTTGCTCTCAGGGGCTTACTAGACATTTCTCCCGTCAGGGACAGCCTCCTGTCCACGCTTGGATTTGCAGCAAGGTGTCCCAGTGCACTTCTTTGCTTTCCCTTTGCTACTGTAGCATTTCTGTCACGAAGCTAACAAACTCCTTTGTTCTCTGGCCCCACCGGCCATTTTATCTTCTTTCTCCGACTCTCACAGTCCAATAATGGGTGGAACTTCGCTTCTCCTTCTTCCGAGGGTTTGAAAAGTTCAGAGGGCACTCCCAGCACCTTCATAAGTGCCCATGTACGCTTACAGCAGCCGCTGGGATCTTTAACTGCACTTTTTGAACAGGATCATGGACGGGTCACATGAGCTCCTCCGGAACACACCTCCCTACATGGCCCTCGTGGCCCCGCCCCGATGGGCACATTTCACCACAGCTTGTGGGCTGCACTCGCCTGCCAGCAGTTCCACAATCCAGTATTATATTGCAGGCTCTCACCTCCTGTCAAGCCCTGCCTTCACCTCATTCAGTCCCAGCTGTACGCCTATTGAAAGCCCAGGCGCTTGGGCTACAATGTATCGGGGGGGCCTCACTCTGTGTTCGGAGCCCTTGCTACATTTGTAGCATTCCAGGAAGACCTCCGCGTTAATTTCAGGGCTCAATGCCCCAGCCGTCCACTGGCCGCACTGATGCTCACGATCAGAGCCTTGTGTCAGTTACAAGGCGTACGATTCCAGCTGATCCTCCGTAACACGAGATACAACGTATCTCCAACCAGGCCCGGCTTCCCATCCATTTCCTACCGTTCGTCGCAGTAGTGATTCGGGCCTTGAAGCCGCAGCCCCCGGAGCCGCTTGTTTGTACAGGCTGCACACCTCCCGATCCTGATGCTCCTGCACCAGGCTGCTTCAGTGACTTCCGGGTCTCAGAGCCGCGTCGCACGGAGCCGCTTCTTTTTATGTAGGCTGCACACCTCGCGGGTCTCGGGTTGGGTGTCGGGTGCACTTAATGTTTGCAGCACACCTGATCCATGCTCCGTCGGTGCCGCGCACCTTCGCTGCAATCACGCGGACAGTCAAGTAGCCAGGCGCCCAGGCCAGCCACTCCTTTGTTCTTTGTCTATTCAGCGGCGGCCATCCTATTCTTTGTTACGATCTCACCCAGAAATGTTCCTGCAGCCTCTGGCAGCGCTCTTACGGTACGGGTCAGTGCCATAATGTATCTACACGTGCACCCAAGCTTCGTATGCACGATCCTCCTTGTCACAGCCTAATTGCATCAGTCCTTGCATGGTTTTCAGTCGGATAATGTGCGGATCTGCAGGAGCCCCGGTATGGACACGTCTTCTTACATGGCTTCCTAGCCACGCCCCCGACCTCGCGGCAAGCATGGCTGCATGCCACTAATTTTTCGAAGGAGGTGCAAGACAAGGTCCTGGACCTTCCATTTGATGGTAAGGAGCTTTTTCACTCTTCTACTGACATAGAGCTCACCAAAACCAAAGACAGCACTCAGACGGCAAAATCTTTGTCCGTTCTGGTTAAACCTCCCTTCAAGACTCAAAGGCTGTTGTCGCAAGGTCGACTTTCCTCTGATTTTAGGGGCTTCCTCGACTGCAAAAATCGCAGAGTGGATACTCCTGCGGGGAATAACCGCCGTAGACAACAGCGTACGTAGTATTTCTCCCGCTCCTCAGCCTCCTCATCAGGTTCAGGTGGCACCGCCACCGATAAACCTGCCAAATGAGGGTTTTCCGCACTGGCACGACCCCGGTGGGAGGACGCATTGCGTCTCATTGGGAGGCGTGTCAGACCATCACAGAAGACAGATGGGTCTTGTCAGTCGCTCGAGCGGGCTTCTGCTTACCTTTACCCCCTACCCTACCCCTCAACCCTCCTTTTCAGCTGTCGGGCTCACCCTCCCTCAAGGCCGAGGTTCAGAAACTTCTGCTCCATAGAGCTGTGGAACCCGTTCCCCTTGGGGAGCGAGGGGAGGGCTTCTACTCCCGGCTGTTTACGGTGCCCAAACCCAACCAGGCTGGCCTGCGCACCATCCTAGACCTTTCCCAGTTCAATCTTTCCATACCCCAAGAGAAATTCAAGATGATCACGCCCGGCCAAATTCGCTCCTCTTTGCAGGCGGGCGATTGGCTCAGCGTGGTGGACCTTCAGGATGCGTACATGCATATCCTGATTTGGAACCCACACAGGAGATATCTCTGTTTCTCTCTGGGAGAGGAGCACTTCCAGTTTCTGGTGCTTCCTTTTGGCCTCAGTTCGGCGCCGCGTGTCTTCACGAAGATGATGTCGGTGATCACGGCCCATCTTTGTCTCCAGAGTATCCATGTGTATCCCTTTTTGGACGACTGGCTTCTATGCAGCCCTTGCCTGTTGGCAGCAGCGGGCAACCTCCAGTCTCTGCTTCAGCTCCTGTTCCATCTTGGGCTGTCGGTGAACTGGCGGAAATCCTCCACGATGGTCTCACAGGACCTGACTTTCCTGGGTTTTTGTTGGAACACGATAGACTGCCGTGTGTATCTGACCGGGGACAGAATGGCGGATCTGTTGGCCACATGTCAGATGTTTACGCAGTCGGAGAGCATGTCGGCCTGGTGGTTCCAGAGGCTTCTGGGCCTCATGGCCTCGTGTGTGCTGGCTCTTCCTCTTGCTCGTCTCAAAATGAGACGGACCCAGATGGCTCTTCGGAGTTCCTGGCGTCAGGCTGTGGCCCCGGATTCCAAACGGATAATGATTCCGGATTCCATGAGAGTGGACCTGGACTGGTGGTCTTCTCTCAGCAACCTGTCAGTGGGCGTCAGGTTCCAGGGCCCAAGCCCCATGGTGACGATCACAACAGACTCCTCCCTTTTCGGGTGGGGTGCGACGTTAGATCTTCTTCAGGTCTCGGACCTCTGGTCACCTCAGGACAAGCTCCTGCACATAAATCAATTGGAGCTTCTGGCGAATTTTCTGGCGCTCAAGGCGTTCAGAACTCTCATTGTCAACAAGGTGGTCCGCATAAGAACGGACAATGTGGCGTCAATGTACTACATACACAAGCAGTGGGGATCTGGCCATTCAGATTTGGGAATGAGCCGTGCTTCATGGGGTCTGGCTGCTTGCAGTGCACATCCCGGGCCGGCTGAATGTCACCGCGGATGCCCTCAGCCGGCGGACAGTGGTCAGCTACGAGTGGGAGTTGAAGGCGGAGATCCTATCATGGATTTTCTCGCGTTGGGGCACACCGGAGGTGGACCTCTTCGCCACGGCGATGAACAAGAAGCTTCCTCAGTACGCCTCCAGAGGGGGGCTGGGAGCCTCCTCTCTGGGGGACGTACTCAAGATCCCATGGCACAACATGAGAGCTTACGCCTTCCCGCCTCTTCCTCTGGTTCATCGAGCCATTTGGAAGTTGAAAAGTTCTGTCAACTGTTCTCTTCTACTGATAGCTCCGTGGTGGCCGGCCAGGTTTTGGTTCTCAGAACTTCAACACCTGTCGGCGTGTCCGCCGATCAGGTTACCAGTAACTCCCGATCTTCTTCACCAAGGGGAACAGCAGATGTGGCACCCCTCCCCACAATCGCTCAACTTGGCGGCATGGTGCCTGAGTTCACAGCGTTAGAGCTTTTGGGTTTGCCTGCGTATAACATGCGCATTATCTAGGCAGCCAGGAAACCTTCGACCAGATCCCAATACAAGAGTAAATGGCTCAGGTTCTGTCATTGGTGTTTGAAGAAAGAACTGGACCTGAGGGTGGAGACGATTGACACGGTGCTGTCCTTTGTCTCCTCCCTAGCAGAGTCAGGGGTTCACGTCTTGTCCTGCAGGACCTATCTCTCGGCAATTTCTGTCTACCTCTCTACAGACCGGTGTTCTTATTCGTTATCTAACCCGGTGGTGAAGAAACATTTTGCTGGTTTGACACGCATCTACCCTCCGGTTCGTACTCTGCACCCGCCCTGGGACTTAAACGGCTACGGTTGACCTCCAGTACGTGTCATGGAAAATTTCCTTTCTGGTCGCCCTTACGTCAGCGAGGAGAGTGAGTGAGCTCCAGGCATTGTCGGTGGAGCATCATTTCTTGGTCTTTCACAAGGACAAGGTAGTCCTTCGGACGAACCCAGCTTTCCTACCAAAGGTAGTGACCGAATTCCATCTGAATCAGTCGATTTCCCTTGTAGTCTTTTTTCCGAACCCTGCCTCGGAGGCGGAAAGGGTTCTACACTGCCTGGATGCCCGAAGAGCTCTTAAGTTCTACCTGGACAGGACTGCCGAGCTTCGGAGCTCTTCCCAACTGTTTGTGACCTTCGGTAAACCCCAGGGCAGGCCGGTGTCTAAGGCATCCATTTCCAGATGGATTGCTGCCTGTATCACGGAATCTTTCACCGTCCAAAAGCTGAAACCACCTAAGGGTATTCATGCGCATCAGGTGCGAGGCAAGGCAGCTGCGGTTGCTTTTCAGAAGTATGTTCCTTGGGAGTCCATCGCTAGAGCGGCTACCTGGGCCTCCCCATCTGCTTTCTGTAAGCATTACTGCCTCGATATGAGCTCTAGGGCCGATGCTCAGTTCGGCCAGGCTGTGCTGAAGAACCTGTTTCAGTATGGGGTATTTCCATCCACCCATAATTCCTGTAAGGAGTGCTTGGGAATCGCCCATAAGTATGGAGGAAAGGGGACGGGACGCAGGAGTATTAGCAGGTTACTCACCGTAGTGACCACCTTACTCCTAGTCCAAAGTCCCCTTTCCTCCATACGCCCGCCCGCCGTCCCCTCTAATAAGGTTCTTCTGTTATTGCTAATGGGTCTTGGACCCTGCGATAGAAAAGGACTGATGGGCGATGCACGGGGCGGAGCCAAGGTGGGCAGGGTTACGGCCGCGTGCCAGGCCCCGCGCAGGAAAGAGAGGAGGGACACATTTTTGAAAAAAAAATTTGGATGCTTTTTACAAAGTGCTCCGGTCCCGTCCCATAGGACGGAGAGATGTTCCATAAGTATGGAGGAAAGGGGACTATGGACTAGGAGTAAGGTGGTCACTACGGTGAGTAACATGGTAAATTTATTTGTTTGGATATTATGAAATTTTGGAGCAGTTAGATACCAGTAGGAGTATTCTAACTGTCTATTTTTTGATACATTTTAGTGGTATTGATTTATCTGTTTGGATATTGTTAAATTTTGGGACAGTTAGATACCAATTGGCGTATTCTAATTGTCTATTTTTTGCTCTAATTTAGTGGTATTCATTTATGTGATTAATTGTTATAGAATCTTTGGGCAGTTGGATAGCTTTTGGAATATTCTAACAGTTTATATTTTTTACTACAAGTTTACTTGTGGTTTAAGTACAGTTTAGTTATCAAATTTTGGTTTTAAGAACATTAAATAAGCGTTTGTAAGATTTGCTGGTAATCTCTGCTTTAGAGTAATGGTACTATCATTACATTGAAACCATCCACATTTCTTTTTTATGTATGCAGTGTAGTGCCCTGAATTGGTTGTGGCTCCTGCGTGGTAGATTATACCTATTGTTGTGAAGGTTTTCTTACCAAGTGATATTTGACCATGTGTGAATCCAGTCAGCTTGCAATTGTTTTTGGTACCATCTGCATTGTAACATAGAAGCATTAGTATTACGTATTTACTATGTGTTTGTATTACTAACGTGGAGCGATTATCTGAATTACATGTAGAACATAATCTACCTTGGTTTGCATTTTGTACAAGTTGCTGAAATGGAATGGATTCACAATTAGGTATTGATATATATATACGAAGCGTTCATTGGGGATTTCTTCTTGTGTCACATTGTTGGAGAGAGTGCATGTATGTTTCCACATGTATGAAATCTGGAAGTTTTCATTTATAGGTATGTTTTTGTTTTGCAGTACTTGTAGTAAGTACATTAGAAATTCTTGTGGATCTTCCTGTGAGTTTATAGTGAATTTCACCATTCCAGCACAGTAGTCCAATTGTTGTCTTATTCCATAAACACTATACATGTTGTCAGGATTGTTTGCTGCATTTCTGTGAAGTACTTACATTTTCAAACACAATGGGTATGTACTGTGTAAGTAAATGTTGTCAACAATTGGTGGTAATTGAAATAGAATATTCATTGCTACATTTGCGTAGCAACTTACACCAACTATATTTGAGAGTTTAAATGGACCAGGTAGTTCTGTATCTGACTGCTTTTTTTGGAGTTTGTCTTCCTTCTTTGAAGAAGTACCTGGTTTACTTTCCCTAATTGATTCTTTTTTGCTTGTGGTACTTGATGAAGTATTACTTTCTTTTACTCTCTTTGGAGGATTTACAGTGACATCCTGTTGCTTTTCTGTTTGATTTATTTTTCTTTTATAATGTGTTACTTTTTGTGGAACAGAATATGTGTTTAGATGGGGAGTGTATAGTGAGAGAAGTCTATTGTATTCTAAAATGCAAGGAATATCAGCGTTTATTTGACTTGCATCAAAGTTGATTAGAAATAGACCGTCAAGTGTATGTAAGCGTGATAGTGCTACGTAGCTCATGCCTTCTTTAAAGACTGTGTTACCAATATCTATCATTGCTTTGTCTAGGGTAAGACCTTGTGATTTATGAATCGTGACTGCGTATGCAAGATTTAGAGAAAATTGTTCTCTGCGTACATACATGTCTTTGAAGAGAAGGAATCGAGCTGTTGAACGTCCTATCCTTTTACCTTCTGAAAGTTTGTCAAAGAGTATATTGACAAACTGAATTTTGTTGTCACGTGGGTATGTTTGAAAGCCAACAACTGTACTCAGTGCTCCATTAACTAGTCCTTGGTCCACGTCAAGGTTACGTTTAAGCATTACTCTGCAATTTAAGGATAATTTTAATATCTTTTCTAAGCCTGCTGTGTTTGAGATTGATTTTTCTAAACTATTAGTCTTGTTGTGGCCTGGTCACACATAGGTAGTGTCATACCATGTACATCTAGTTTGTCTGTGGCGCTAATTTCCATTATTGGTTGCATTTCTTTACTTAACATTATTTCATTGAATTTGAATCAGCTTGCAAGAGTTGGCATTAAGGCCATACAATTGACATTTTTGTGGGCTAATTGTTCCATAACATCTATAGCACATGCATTATCGCCATAAAGTGCATTAATTTGCCGGGTTTTCAATATTGTTTCTGCTTCTTTAGAGAGTATACCAACTCTGATACTTTTTAAGATGTTGGCATAAGTGAGATCTGCAGATTGCCGCATGTTTTCTGTTAATTCTCTGTATTGGAAATGTTGCCAAAGGTTGACATTTCCAATGCTGCCAACAGTTTTACGGCAGAGTTTGTGTCCTAATGTTTTAAAAATAGGCTCACCTTTTACTGGTGTCAATTGAAGAAGATCTCCGAAAACAATAATGTGTTTTCCTGCAAAGAGCTCTTCATAGTTTGTTTTGAGTACTTCTTGTAATCTGAGGTGAATCAAAGCCAACATTAGGTTGGAGACCATGCTCACTTCATCTATTAGCATTTTCATTTGTTTCAATACTCTGCGTAGTTCCATTGCAGCTTCTGCAGAAAGTTTGTAATAGTCTAATTTGTTCTGGTGTTCTACCGGCAATAGTAGTAATCGGTGTAAAGTGACACCACCTATGTTGTAGGCAGCAAAACCTGTGGGGGCAGTGACAACAGCTGGCAGTTTGTTGTTTGTCAATTGTTGAATGAATTTACTGATGATTTTGATTAGGAATGTTTTGCCAGAACCAGCTTCACTACTGTAGTATAGGTTTATAATTATGTGTAACATTGTTTTGTATTGTGTAAAGTTTACATCAGTTATAGTGCTTTCATTTGCTTTGAAAGCATCTTCATATGAGTCATAGTTTTCTAGTATTTCTTCTTCTTTTCTCCATGGTTTAAAGAGTTGTAGCAGGGACATGTAATATATTTCTTTATGTTGAGGAGTCTTCAATGACAATTTGATATGATTAATTAAATTTGGTTTAGTGAGTTTAACTAAGCTGCCTTCACAGTGTGTCACTCTGTATTTACCTTTTTTTCATCAGGTTTTATATTATTTTTGTATGTGTAGTTTTGGGCTATGTGGTATAGACACATGGTTTTCAAAGTATTACTTCTGTTTGGGTAGTTTTTTTTAAATGTCTTGGCTGTTGGGATCATGTTTGGCTATTGTTTCTATATCTTCGTATGTTTTTAGAACTCTTTTTCTAGATTTAGCTGGACCAAGACTTAGCCATACTATATTTTCAGATTTACCATACAATGCAGTGCCAGTTAAACGATCAGCTGCTTCATATGATCCACATTCTCTATGGGAGAGCATTTTTATGCCCAAGCTGTATAATTTCTGAGACACTGTTTTATCTGATGACAGGTCATTCTAGAGGTCTTGGAGCTCTGTCTTTTCTGCTTTGGTTAAGTATGCTGTGACATATGGTGCCACTGCAGTAGAATTGTCGGAAATGTACTGCACATCTATGTTTGCATTCCATAAGTGGGCAATGATTGCATTATAATCATTGATATATTTTTGTTCTTCTTTTCTTTTTATGTAATATGTATTTTTAGGTAACTTACCTTTAACACTATGTCTAACTGAAGACATGAGGTTGTTCACTTGACCTGTATTTGTAACTGGTCTAGGGAAACCAAATCGGCATTTGGTGTAGTATTTCCCTTTGTTTTTGTATTTGCGACGACAATATTTGCCACATTTATGTCTTTGAAATTGTAAAATTTGTGCATGAAGATCACTATTTGTGGATTCTGATGGAATTTCACAAGTGACATATTTTTCAATAAACTGTCAAACAGTGGCATCACTGTCTTGAGCAAATTTAGGAGCATCTTTAATCCATAAAAGCATGTGGATATGTGGTGCTCCTCTGGCTTGGTATTCTTTTCTCCAAAAGAAGTGTTGCACTTCTCCAAGGGAAGGAACAGTTTTATTTCAAATAAAATGTAGCATAGCAATGAAGTGATGGTGAAAATATCTTGAAACATTAACAGGATCCAAAGAACAAAGTTCTCCTGCTGTTAGTATATCTATGTGTGTTTTGTTTTTATTTGATATGCGTATGAAATCATGTAAATCTTCCCATGCATATTCTGCACAACTTAATGTAACAAACCAAGTGGGTGGGCCAAGGTTTCTGATCGTACAACGTACATCTCCATGACGTCGAAACCAGTACTCTTTAGTACCACGCATATTTGCTAATAGATTTGTAATATTTGATTGTAAAACCTCATCCTTTTGTTGCACTTTTTGTAATAATTGTGTAGCTGTCATATTTTGAAAGTGGGATCCTGATTTTAATGTGTGCAACTCCGTAACATAAAGTTGCTAGTTCACTTTCAAAGAGTAGGTGGAATATGTATTCCCAGATTTAGACAAAATGTGGATCTTCAGAATACATCTGTAATGAGTGGTATTCTGAAGCTGATATTTGAATAGGTCTATCATCATACCTTCCTCCTTTGCCAGTAGGAAAGAGTAGAGGAAAAGCACGTGCTTCTATACTTTTTTCCCATATGCTGATTGGTGATCCTTTTGTTTGACGCATTTGGTATGTTTCCAGTGCATCTTCTATGGTGTCATTAGAGTGCAATGGATGAATTGTATAATGATCTAAAGTATTTGATATTGTAGCAGGATCTAGTAGCTCAAATTGACCAACTTCTTGTGTTTCTTGAATGTTTTCAGTTGTATCTTTCAAGTTTTCTTCAATATTAATTTCTTTGTAATATTCTTTATTCTCTAAGATATTGTAAGGCTTGTCTAACTTTATGTAAATCTACCAGCTGTGCCATATTTTTTTGTCTTTTGTAGGTACTCCATTTACTAAGATAATTAAAGATTGCTGCATTGGACGTTGCACTCCTAGAGTATGCACATTTTCTTTTAGATCTAATGGTAAATAAACTACTTTTCCACGAATGCCTTTTACCAATTCAGAGGGAGGTAATTTTACTGTTTTTGGTTGAAGGTGTATTATTGCTTGAAATGGGTGTACTGCTTGAATTATGATGCTCTCATATAAATTAAGTTGTTGTAGGGGTTTTGGTAGTGGGTATAATTCCAAATTATTTGTGATAGCACGTGAAGGAGTTTGGTTGTTGTCAAGTTTTGTAGTGCAGTAACTGCAAAGTTTTAAGGGGTCACTTATTTCATATTTGTGTTCTGCTACAAGGTAGAGAGCTAATTGAAACCATTTAGAATCTTCATTGTCTTCTATTTTATATGATAGGTCTACAGTTTTCGTGTTACGTTT
Source organism: Ambystoma mexicanum (assembly GCF_040938575.1). Taxonomy (NCBI): domain Eukaryota; kingdom Metazoa; phylum Chordata; class Amphibia; order Caudata; family Ambystomatidae; genus Ambystoma; species Ambystoma mexicanum. Next base: position 445,345,406 of record NC_090923.1, on the reverse strand, counting down.
ATAAAAAGTTCTGCGGTAACATACACATACATGGTTTGGTACTTCAGCTGATGTACTTTTAAATTTTAGTATTTCTTTTTTGTATGTGTTTAGCAAAAGGTTGCCATGTGTAGAATTGTTGCTAATTTGGTTTAAAGCTATTTCATTCTGTAAATGGCTTTTACTTCCAAAATATTTTTTCTGGATATAGTCAATTTCTTGAAGTAGGTCTTTCGCTGTACCATGTAGAAGAATGTTATTTACATTTGCTAGTGCTAAAGCAGGACTTTTAGCATAGTACAGTTTATAGACTAGATTTCTTATAGTTGAATGATGTGTTGATATTCTTTTGATATCATGGAAGGTGGTTTTACAAGTAGGTCCTGTAATGCAGGCCAATGAATGTCCTTGTAGTCCTGTGTATTTGCGCACTGGAGAGGTATCCATATTTTGTAGTAGTTTAATTTTGATTTTGTCTTTGGTTTTTACATATTGATTGAGGAATTGGCGTAAAGACTTGAAAAATTGTTTAGGAATGTTACATATTGACGTGCATGGCCATTTGTACACTAGACGTTCTGATTCAGTTGAATGGAGGGGTAATTCTAAGTTTTCAGGGCATATTTTTGTAAGGAGTACTTCTTGTTCCATTATGGTATTATTAACCTTTTCATAACCTCGACCACTGCTATTTATGGCAATTGTATTTGTTTGCTTTTGTTTGTACGCTTCTTCATTAAAGTATGGTTCTGTGCTCGTAGTGTGACTCCATTCACCTCCGCAGATACTTAAGAAGTTCTTTCTGTTGACATTTCGTTTATTGAGAAGTCTTTTTTGTAATTTAGTTATTAGTTTTGTTAGTGGTTTCATTTTGTTTAACACTAAAATAAATAACTTTCTTTTGAGAAGAATTGCACTATCTATCAACGCTTCTAAAATTAATTTCCTACGATAGGTTTTAAGCATTGAACCTGATTTCTCTCCTGTTTTTATAAGATTTTGAAAGACTTAGTGACGGAACATTTTGGCTAAAATACTTTTCTTGGTATGCTTACTTTGCACTATATTAAAATTTAAAGAAGTAGTTTTATCTGTAGTGATAGCTGATTTTCTGTTAATTGTTTTTTGGTTTGTTTTACATTTTGATAGAGGAGGCAAAGTTTTTGTACTTGAAACTTCTTGTGCTTCACTAAATGACTGTATTAGCTGTTTTGTTTCAACCTTTTTTACAAATGCTGCTAGAGATGGATGCTTATGTTGGACACTTTTATTTTCATTTGCTCTACTTCTGTGATGCTTTCTACGGACTTGACTTTTGGTAGGCATTCTTTAGGGTCTGTTGAAAAAAATAAAGAATGTATGGGTTGTGCTGTTCTGCAATGTATGTGTGCATGAGTGTTTGAGTAAGATGGTGTATGTAATGGTGTCTGATTGTGCATTGGGAACTACAACTAGTAGGGATGTGTATTCTTCAATTAATATGTTACTAAACTCAGGTTCAGATGACAGAAAAAAATAAGCTAGTGGTGTGGAGAAGTACAAATAGTAAATCTAATGTATACAATAAAAACAGTTGTTTGTTCTATAATATGAAAATTCTAGCAGTTGAGTTGGGTAATTTGTGTGTCCAAAAGTAGGAATTTGTGCGCCATTCTGGCTGTAAATCGCTGTTTAAGACATGGGGATTTTTGGACAGAATGGTGCACAATCTCTATTTTTAGGCACAGAAATAGCATGAATTAACTTTACAGTATGTTTGAGTAATGATACAAATATTATGGTGATATTCTACTTACTTTTTTTCTAAAATGAGCAGTTTAATTCTTAGTTCTTTGTTCTTGAAATTCGGCTGCTTCTTTTCAGGAGAATGGTTTTCACTGCAATTGTAAAAGAAACAAATTAGTAATTTTGTTTGTATATAGCATTGTTTTTAATTTAGATATTGATTTTCTTTTTATTGAAATCCTCAGCGCCTTCCTTAAAACCATTAAAACTATCTTATTCACATAAGATACGTCGCACCAGTTCAATACATATGGTATGTTCTTAATGAACAAATTGTATTGCAATGAGTAAATGTAACAAACAAAATATCTTTAGTATGTCTTGTGAAATTCATAATGCACCACTGAATACCACCATTTCTGTAACTAAACTGTTCTAGGTGCCTTAATGTCATGCTTAAATTAAAGTAATCAAATAAATAAATGTAATTGTATAAGTATTTTTTGAGATTGGAACATAGTGTGCATGCATGCCATTTTGTTTGAATATATGTAGTCTATACATTTCATTTAAAAAATGTTAGTTTAACATGATTTGATAGTGTGTATAAAGGTTTATAAGTGATAGTTGATTTTAGGAAATTGGAAAAAAGACAGATTCATTTTACAGATTACACAAGCTAAAAGTCAGTTTGAAAATGTGTTAATGTACTGTACAGAAAATATGCATACCTGTAGTTTGTGTTCATGCATATGGATATGCATGGAGCTGCAAGTAGAAATCTTGGAGACTTGTACAGTATTTCTTGTAGATGGTGCTCGCCACTGATATGACACTTGTACTCCGAGAGATTCACAGTACATTTGCAGTGCTCATCTATGATGATGCAGTTAGATGTAGAGGTCTTGAGAGTGAAGTGGAAATGGTAAAAGGGCTGTTCATGTTACGATATGTCCGCGGACATGGCGGTAGTTCGCAGACATCGGGAGTTACATCCGGGGATTTTTGGGTTCAGAAGTCATGCAAATGAGAATAAGCAGTGAAAGGGATTGGTCAGGAACGTTTAATGGGTGTTTTGTGCCAGGAGAGAGTTTCTCAGATACTCTTTTTGCTGAAAGAACAACAGATAGCTATGGCTGTGTGTTTCAGAAAACAGATTGTTTGGATTTTGGGGGATTCGTGGATACATTGGTTGAAGGTGCATGCAGAAAGCTGTAGAGAAGCTGTAGATCTTGGATTTCCACATGTGGAAGTACACTGGCATGGAGTACGTGGAATGAAGTGGTTGGACTTGCTACCACTCTGTGCTACTTTGGAAACAAAGCAACATCCAAACATAATTGTAATTCGTTGTGGAGGTAACAGTTTAGGACATGTGTCTGGAATTTCTTTGCAATTTGCTATGAAAGAAGGACTTGGGAAAGTCATGGACATGTTTCCTAATTCTCAAGTAATATTTTCACGGATTGCGCAGAGACATATGTGGCTTTGTTCTTCTTCATTTGGTCCACAAATGGAAAAAGCAAGGCTCACTGTTAATAAGGCTGTTTGTGCATTTCTAAGAGATTTTGGCATGTCCTCTTTTCACAATGAAAATATGATGTTTCGTAGGACATACATTTTTCGCAGAGATGGAGTCCATCTTACTTATGCTGGCAATCAGATTTTTCTGAGAAATGTACAAAATGCATTGCGACCTTTTTTAGAAATACAGCATCCATTTTGAAGTAGGTGTTAAGTATTTATAATTTTTGACATACAAACACCTCCCAAAGGCTCTTTTCAGAGCCACCACTTCCTCCCAGAAAAAATGCAATGGTAACAATAGGGTAGCACCCCAATTTTTTTAATGTTCGCGAACTGTCCGCAGACTTTTAAGAAATACAAAGGGCCCTGCTTTATTTATCTTCACTTCTATTTTTTAACCTTGAAAGGCGGCTCTGAAAAGAGCCTTATTTCTTTTGATTTTTGTAATTTTGTATTTTTTTTTGTTTTTTTAGACACAACACACTAGGTGAGGAGGAGAAAGGAGGGTAAAGGGGGGGACACCAACCACAGGGATAAGAAAGGGGCGAGCTGAGAGAGGAAGATGTAGAGTGGGTTTTATTTGGGTAGTGAGCAGGTCTTCTCGTGCTCTGAGACGATAGTCTCAAAAGCACTCCAAAGTCGCTCCCCCCTGCAGAGTACTGTGTCACAGTACATACATACAACTGTGACCCTCGAAAGGTAAGGGTCATCAGAATTCTTTATGGCCTGTGAGGCAGCTTGAGGAAGACGCTGTCCCACAGAGGTGGTCCTTGTGGTGATAGGATCAGAAACGGAGGATAAAGTAGAGGAAATCAACCTACTATGTTCTTCGCAAGTTACAACCTTGCGAATAGCCCCAGAGTGAAATGACCTCAGGATACGCTTCATGGTCGTGGTCCCAAAGCTGTACGAACCGTGCTTCCCGCGACTGAGTATCATTTTGCACTCATTGCAGATAACACGGTTCGCACGAGCCTTAGGACCATTCCCGTAAATGGAAAATAACCGCCACACCCAAGACTCACGTCTAGTGCGGGTAGTAGGGATTTCCTCTACCTCATTCTCATCATCCTCTTCTTCCTCCTCTGCATCCTCACTCCTGTTCCGCTCTTCAGGCCCTTGGGAAGGTGGTGGTGCTGGTGGTCGTGGAGGGGGTGGGGGTAGTGCTGAAGCAGGTGCAGCACCAGGTGGCAGTTCTGCAGCCAGGGATGCCATCTCGATGGTGGAATAAGCAAGTTGCTGGAGAAATAGCTGTGCTCTGAAGAATAGCCAGAAACACAATGAGAATAAGCTCTAGGGCGTGGTCTTTTATAGGGGTGCTTGTACGCGGTTCGTGGACATGCGTGCTGTCCGCGGACAGATCGAACACAAAAAAGGGTTCAAAAAGTTTCAAAAGATATGTAGAAACTCAGGATTACTATGTGGGACTTGTGCCATGATGAGTTTTTATGGAAAAATATTGTGGATTACTCGAAAATGTACTTTTAAATTGTTCGGGGACACGAACAGTGTCCGCATTCAGAACACGCGATCAGCATGGGCGCGGTCACATGATCCCTTCGCGAACAGGTCTGCGAAGGAAGCTCCTGTCCGCAGGACACCAAATGCAAGGACATTTGTTTGCGCATGCGCGTTGATGTTCTACGAACAGTGTTCGGGTCCTGAATTAATTAAAAGTGCGTTACACATCAAACGAACATTTCTGGACATCGCGTATGTTCTAGAACTGTTTAAACTTGCTAGCGAACACTACAGACATAGTGTTCTTTAGGACACTTCTATTTTCGTTTGATTATGAACTTTTCAGGACATCAATTGTGTTCTTAGAACAGTTTAACTTGCTAGCGAACATTACGGACAGGTATAGTGTTCTTTAGGATACCTCCATTTTCGCTTAATTACGAACATTTCAGGACACCAATTGAGAACAGTTTCAACTTGCTAGCGAACAGTACAGACGGGTATCGTGTTCTTTAGGACACCTCCATTTTCGTTTAATTACAAACATTTCAGAACACCAATTGGGTTCTTAGAACAGTTTGAACTTGCTAGCGAACAGTACGGACAGGTATAGTGTTCTTCATGGCAGGGGGCGTGGCCAGCACGCATGAAGTGAAGACTGCTCTCCACGAAGCTCCTGCCCATGATCCTGAAGCGCGAACAATCGCGGCCGAAATAATGCAGCTCTGACGCTGAAACTCAGCTGAGCCATAGATGAACCACCTCTGGGGCATCGACGAAAATATCGGAGAAAATCGGCGGGGATAACGCAGAGAACGAAGCGCCCTGAAACTCCCCCCCATGACGTCCAAGATGGCGGCCTGACCGTGGGACCCACAACGCTACGGCCTGCCGAGAGCGTAGGATAGAAGGGCGGACTGCGGCCATAACCACACTCCTCCACCAAGCACAGGAAGCGGACGACCGTCGGGCCCCTGCTGCACCGCCCCGCGGAGGGAGAAAGCGGAGAACCTCGCGGCGACCAGAAAGCAGAGAGCGGCGGCGGGCGGTAGGACCCTCGGGGATCCTGCGCCGCCGATAGCTGTCCCTGCCGGCCCGCCGGCGCGAGCACTCGTAGCACCCAGCTGGAAACCCACGGATCACCCAGCCCGGGACAAGGCCCGGATCAGGAAAGGCAACCGCATCCCCGACCAGCATACTAGAAGTAAGTGCCTGCCCTTACGAGCGGACACACGGCCCCACACCGCCACCCGCCGGCGGGGGCCGCCGCCCACCCCATCAATTGCATGGTGCGGCGGCGACCAACGCATTGCGGAAAGCGTTGGGGGGGGGGGGAGACCCAAGAAGTCGGGGACACAACTGAGGTCGAACCTCGGACCTGCTCCACACCACCAAATCCCGGGGAGAGCTAACACCCACCCAGCTACCTGAACTGTAAGCCCACGGACAATCCGCTGTGGATCGCGCCGGGGGGGCGCCACGGACGGACGGTGACGCGGTTGTAGCAGGACTGTGGATCCACCTAACCACCCCTCACGGCCAGCGGGGGAGAGCACGAACACCAAGCCAAGGTGTGACTCAGCTCTGAAACGATCCCCGGAGGAGAGATCCTCACAACTCATTAGGGCTACTAACCAAAAACTGGCACTGGCAAAACCAGAACCATCAGGCGGTGTAATGTCTCCTCCCAAAGGCAGATCAAAAAATATAACGATGGACTCATTTACCACTCCCAAACCGAAACAACAGATACCACACGCAGAGAACAACATGGCCGAGGCACCACCACCGGCGGCGGACCCTCGTGACTCACAGATCCTTCAGGCAATCGCAGCACTGAGAACAACGGTGGAGGACATGAGGGGGGAGATAATATCAGACCTCCAATTAATAAGGCAAGATGCCCGAAACCTGGCTGAAAGAGTCACCGCCACAGAAGCCACCACACGTGAGACCTCAGAGGCGACGCAGGGGCTACAAGCGAAAGTCAAAGCGCTAGAAACAACGGTGGCAAGACTAGAAGCAAGGTCCGAGGAAGCAGAAGGCCGGGCCCGACGGAACAACGTTCGAATCTTAGGAATCCCAGAGGGCATGGAGGGCTCAGACCCCACAGAATTCATAGAATCATTGCTGCTACAGGAAATTGGGGCAGGCAACCTCACCCAGGGGTTCTCCGTGGAACGTGCCCACAGATCTCTCCAGAAACGGCCACCCCCAGGGTCTTACCCGAGACCTATGATTGCAAAAATTTTGAATTTCAGGGACCGAGAGACTATACTGAGGTTCTCCAGAGAAGGGGGAGAGATCAAAAGAAATGATGCGTTATTAGTCATGTACCCTGACTACACGCCGGTGGTGCAGCGGGCAAGAAATTCCTTCGTACCTATAAAGGCCAGACTACGCAAACTGAATCTTAAATACATGCTGCTGTACCCAGCAAGACTTAAAATAATACACAAAGGGAAGGCGATCTTCTTGGAAACCCCAATCGCAGCAAACCTATGGCTCGAACACAATAACCTAGCGGAAGACACAGAGGAGCAGGCGAAAAGCAGCAAATGATGATCCCGCAAGAGTCCAATGCAAGTGAAATCGAACGTAACGACTGAACCCAGACCCGCATCAAGGAAACAGCAAGATTGGGCAGGAAACAGGAGCCCCAATCACAAGACAGCTGCTGAACCCCCCCAACAGACAAGGTGTAGTCAACGCAGCTACACACTGCCCGAACCCGAAGACCTGGAGAGGTATGGAAGGCTTGGGAGCCCCCGAGCGTTGTGAGTTAGAAACAACTGCTGGGGGCAGTTTCTTCTTGTTGTTTTGTAGTGTTAATCCATTCCCCGGAATGGTAGTTGAAGTAGTTAGTTGGTCTCCAAATGAAAAAGCACAACTGGAGGGCCAGGGGGCCAGAACGGCGGCTGAGAGGGGCGGGAATCCACGAGCAAGAGATGACCTTGAGGCCCTAGATGAGAATGCAGACATATCAGGGAGAAGCAAGACCCTCCCGTGCCTTCAACATAACCTAGATGGCAACGCACATTAGGATACTAACCTGGAACGTGAGGGGCCTGGGCACCTACCTTCGTAGAAACAGAATCAAATCCTACCTAAGCAGGAAAAAAGTAGACATAGCCCTGATACAAGAGACACACTGTGACAAGGAAACAAACGCAAAGCTTAATGAGCACTGGGGGGGACAGGGCTTTGGAGCACCCTACTCTAAATACGCCAGAGGAGTTTACACTTGGATCAACCCACGAACACCAATCCACCTGCATAAAACGGAAACGGACCCAGAGGGCAGATACCTCATAATATGGGGCACCCTTGAGCACAAAGAGATCTGCATAGTTAACTCATACTTCCCCAATAACAACATCCCCAACCACCTGAAGACATTGGGTTCCAAGATGGTGCAGTACAGGGAGGGCTTCCTTTTGTGGGGAGGCGACTTTAACTGTGTTCATGACCCAGTACTGGACAGATCCTGGTCCCCACAGAAGGGTCCCTCCGCAGCCACTCTATCCCTAGTCACCTTATTAAAGGAACTAGATCTGACCGACACGTGGAGGGAATTACACCCAGTCGAAAGGGCCTACTCATACTACTCATCACCTCACAAACTCCACACCAGGCTTGATTACTTCTTCATAAGCAGAGAACACCTACCCCAAGTAAGAGATACGCAATACCTAGGGAGGACTATCTCCGATCACTCCCCTCTTCTGCTAGACTGGCAACACAATAGCCCCAGACCACCCATCCCCATGTGGAGAATGCCCACCGAGGCCTTAATAGATCCAGCTTTCAGGGAGGAACTACATGAAGTTATAGAGAACTACATAACCGAAAACTCAGGTAGCGTCGAACACGCCAGTACATTATGGGACGCCCTAAAAGTAGTCACGAGAGGGGAAGTTATAGCGAAAGCCGGAGGAATCAGGAGAACCCTAAAGACCGCTCTTGAACAGAAAGAATGTGAGATATTAAAACTTGAATCCACTCCAGTGGATACCCCCGGGAGGGAAAATGACCTCAGAACTCTTAGGGAGGACTGCTCAGGGGCATGGGACAGATTAGCCAAATTTGATTTCATAACCAGAACAAACAGAACACACTCAGAAGCTGACAAACCTGGCCGGTTACTAGCCTGGCTTTGTAAAAGAGAGCACCCTAAACACATAACCACGATACTACAGGATGAACATGGTGTAGTGCATGGAACCCAACAGGGCATCAATGATGCCTTTAAAGCTTACTATGCCAGACTATATTCTCATACAGAAAAAGTCCCGCAAGAACAAATCTTGGACACCTTAGAAGAAATAGGGCTACCCAGACTATCGCCAACACGATCCGGCACCCTAGACTCTGACATCACACAAGAGGACATATCAGAAGCCATTCGCTCCCTGGCCACATGTAAAACCCCGGGGACCGATGGGCTCCCCCCCGAGTTCTATAAAGCATTTGAACCTTCCCTGACCCCCCTACTACACAGGGTCTTCTTAGAAGCCTACGAAGAAGGCATCCTACCAGACAGCATGAGAGAAACCCTGGTGATACCAATGCTCAAGCCCGATAAACCTCCCGATAAATGTGACTCCTACCGACCGCTCGCTATGCTAAATTATGACGTTAAAGTATTGACGACGATCCTAGCAAACCGACTCTCTAAAGTGATTGGAGACGTCATACACATAGACCAGAATGGTTTTATACCCGGCCGAAGCACGTCCCTGAACTTGCGAAGGCTTCAACATATCATAGCCCAAACCAACACATGTGATGAACAACTAGCACTACTATCTCTAGATGCCATTAAGGCGTTTGACTCCATATACTGGGAGTGGCTTATAGCGATTTTGGAGGGATTTGGAATTGGCCAAAGGTTCATCAAATGGGTTAAGATCCTATACAATAATCCAAGGGCTAGGCTCAAATCTGGGAAATACGTGTCGGAAGCCTGGGACATCCAAAGGGGCACTAGGCAGGGCTGCCCACTCTCTCCCATGCTTTACGTCCTGGGATTAGAACCCATAGCAATTTATCTTAGAAATCAGTTCTTTGATGCAGGGATTAGGCTGGCAGGAATAGACCACATCATCTCAATATATGCCGACGACGTCCTGATATACGTAAACAACCCCCATAAGAATGTCCCGACAATATTGGACGTTCTTGACAATTATGCCAAATTCTCTGGCATTAAATTTAGCAAAACCAAATCCTGCTTGTTCCCACTAGCAGGATTGAAAAATAGAAGCACCGATGAACTCCCCAAGGTGGGCGTTGAGTGGCGGACGACGGCTTTCCGTTACCTTGGGATCCTAGTAATGCACACCCCGGAGCTGATGCATGAGCATAACACGAAGGCTGCGGTACCCATACTTCGGAAATCCATAAAATTCTGGGCAAAGCTCCCATTGTCTATACTAGGTAGGGCCTCAATAACTAAAATGATCATTCTCCCCAGATTCCTATACGGATTTCAAAATGTGCACTTCTACATTACAAAACCCTTCTTCCAACTCCTTGACGCAATAATCAAGGAATTCCTGTGGGGAAACGGCAGACACCGGGTGGCCTTATCCACGCTGGTCCTGCCGTATGAGCAGGGCGGAATTCAACTACCAAACTTAGAAAAATACTACCTGGCGGCCCAACTGAGCCATGTATCCAAATGGCTAGCAGACGATGTCACTTCCGAGTCCCCCCTGCTGCAAGCGTTGATAAAGCCGCTTCGGCTGAAAGAATTGATCTGGGCCCCTAAAAACCTTATGTGCAAACCACCATTCCTGGCAGACCTGGGCAAGAAAATATGGCACAGAGCTATGATGATCCAGCATCTGAAACGACCATACTACCAAGAAGTGCCGATATTGTCTGGCCTGAGCGAAACAGACGTTAGCCTGAACAACATCAGATCGTGGGAAAGGAAAGGGCTATATACTTGGGGCGACCTCTACATGGACGGCATATTTAGAGAATTCGCCGAAATACGGGAGAAGGAGGATATCCACGCCGGACAATTCCTGTGGTACCAAAAGCTCCGGAACATAGCCCGATCGAGATGGGCCACCTGGCCTGAGGAACCGGAGGCTGATCCCTTCTTGACATTGATGTACAACCTGAACGATGGTGGGAAGGTAGTATCACAGATATACAGTATTTTGCGCAACATCCCCAACCCTCGAAGCGAAGCAATGAGGACCCGTTGGCAAATGGACATGAGGCAGGAAATGTTTGACAACGAATGGCTCAGGGCACTGTCGTTCCCGAAGGAGGTGTCAAGGAACCAGAGATTCCGATTAATACAAATCAATGTGCTGTACCGCACCTACCTGACCCCAAGTAAATTAGCAAAGTTTAATAAGAACAATCAAGCACAATGTAACTGGTGCGGGACGGAAGGAGCAGATCTGATCCATATGCTATGGAACTGCGTTAAGACACAAACTCTCTGGGCAAAAGTAAAGCAGACTTGCGAAGCAGCTGAAGTTACAAGATACAAATGGACCCCAGCGGAATGCCTCCTGGGTAGCTATCCCAGGCTAGCCAAACTTAAACACGCTGTGAAATTGATGGACCTGTTATGTATAACAGCCAAGAGGACCATCGCCATGGCATGGAAAAAACCTGCGGGTCCGAGTTGTAAAGCCTGGCGCATCGAACTGGAAAGGTGGGCAAACGCTGAAACCAGAGCCTGGGAAGACAGCATAGCCAGATCCACTGAAGAATCAAGCATGGCACTGGCGGCATGGAAAGACACCATGGCTAAAATACTTCGATCCTCCGATGATAAACCCCCTTGAACAATGAACCCGAATACCCTATTGACCCACTAGAATGGACAAACATCGGAATACGGCCCCCCGTCAACCAGGCCATCCCAGGAAGATTCCCGATGGCCCCCCCAAAGCCGGGCCAACCGCCCACCCCCCCTCCAAGGACGGACTAACCTCCAGCTACCCCCCATAAGGAGACAGTTAATGTTCTTTTGTTGTATTAATGTTGTTAGCCTTTACGAATATAATGGCATGCTACCTGCAAGTAAGTCAGTCAACCTGAGTTAAGGACCTGACCAATGAAAATGTGCAATGCATATAACCACAAATGCTAATAAATAAATTTTAAAAATAAAATAGTGTTCTTCATGGCACCTCCATTTTCGTTTATTTACGAACATTTCAGAACACCCGTGCTGTCCGCGGACATCTACATTGTTTTTAAAAAAATAAAAAATGGGAAATAATTACAACACAATATAAAAATGTAACTTTATTTCACATATATTAATAATTTTTGACAGATAAGGTGAGGCAGAAACAGAAACAAAAACAGGAGAATTAGGGGTTTCATCATGATTGGTATCAGATGAAGAAGGAATGGAAGTCTCATCAAAACGTTTTGGATTATGGAGAGGGTTTGGGGATAATTGACTGGGATATGGTGAGGGGGACAAGTACATGTGGGACAATGGTATGAGGTTTTTGTTTTAAAACGATCCTCAACAAAAGTTTTCAAATTATTAAAATTGCTCAATAATCACTTTTTTCTTTTAAGCTGTCAAGCGTGTTTTCCATAACAGTTTCTTCAGACATATTTTCTATTTTGGTATGCTCTGTACAAAAAGAAATATATATGTTAAATATATATAAAATAATAACAATTAAATGGTTTATATTGTAAAGTGTGTACCATTAGCTTCACTATTTTCTGACATTTCGTAATGTGGGAAGTGCTCCTCTAGCCATTCCAGAGTACTAGACATTTCTGTGAGAAAAAACTAAATATAATATTTTTTTTTTAATCTAATACAGAAAGTTTGTAAAGATATGAGTAAAATGATGTACACTTACTATTTCAGGTAAGATTTGTTCTGAGTACTCTGTAGGTCTGGTCTTGGTCTTGGTTGTGGAGTGTCTGTGAGGTAATTATGTTGGAAGCCTATTTATCTTCTCTTGGTATATTCTATTTTAGAATATATTGTATTTAAATGAATGGTTAGTGCGATACATATATGGGTTACATTTCTTATGTATTACTACATATAATATGTATGTGTACTACTTTGTGAATTTTTTAAATGTTATCATGTAGTAATATAACAATTAAACATACACCCCCCTTCCCCCAGACTTTTTAGGTAGTGGTACTGTTGTCCGAATATGTCCGCGGACATCAAAAATGTTCGCGGACATTACATTCAGTAGAAGTGGTTCAGTATGTTCCATATTACATGTACATAAAGTCAAAGTTACGATTGTTAAGCTTTGCTACTAAAAACCTATGAAATTCAGTGAAAAAACTTTATTAAAGGGACGTTATGGTTAAGTTGTGTTACTAAAAACCTATGAAATTTAGTGAAAAAAACTTTGTTAAAGGGACGTTATGGTTAAGTTGTGCTACTAAAAACCTATGAAATTCAGTGAAAAAACGTTGTTAAAGGGACGTTATGGTTCCAAGTAAAACCGAAAAACCCTTGAAATTCGCCAGTTATGGTAAGCTAAGCAACCATAACTCACGCCACCACCGTGCACTGCTAAGACTAACACCCAGTACATCAAAGATGACATTACAAATGTCATTTATGACATCACTGATGACATCACATCTCTGTCTCCCCCTTTTTTCCTTTACTGACATATCTAGGCCACATGGTTTTCTTCAGTAACAGTCAGGAATTGAAATTGGAAAAGGTAGTATATGTGTAGACTTATCCTTCAAGTATGTTCTTTCAGTAATTCCCTTAGGGTCCAGTCATATCATATGAAACATATACATAGTATGATGAGGCCCTTAGTCAGTAGACGCTCCCTTGCATTAGGATACGCCTATGTAACTGTAAACGGTCTCCGGATTGTAATTTAGATGGACAGTGTGACTTAAGATAAGCTGTAAATATTTATTATTTTGATATCTGACTAAATGTTGCCAGTTGTGAGGTCATCATCTAGAAATTGACTTTTGGTGGGGAGAAAACAATGTTTTATTGTTTATTGGATCATGGCACATGGAATGGGACCTAGAAAAGACCTGGTACAAGGTGGACTTTCAGTTGAGGCTTCAATTGGTGGTCTTGGTTGACACATAGTTGTGAGCAGCGAGATGTGGAAGATGCACGTAGAGAGAAGTGGAGGGACCGGAGGATTTGAAGAGGAGAGAAGGAGCAGCAAATCATATTTTGATGGGTAATGAGGCTACTGGCAAATCATGCTGTAGAGTTTCAAGGGAGGCAAGGAGAACCTAACTGACATACAGTGGTGCAATGCCAGTGTCGAAGGGGAGCAGAAGTTGAGTCAACATAAGTGTTGATGCTAGAGAAAGTGGAGAGAAGCCTCTATTAGTCTGGTCAGATTAGACACATTCTGCTTTGTAGCACTATGATCTTGACAGAGGAAACCTGAAGAGAGATGAATGGTGACAAATGGGTTATAAAGCCATGGTGAGCAGTGTGAGAGCTCAGTTATTTATCATCTGAAGGGCTATGAAAGAGACACCGTGAGTCCAAGTTAAACTGAGAGTTTGTAGTATCAAACAAAGTAGAGAACCCTTTTTGAGAACTCAAGGTTGGATCACCCAAAAGCAAAGCAGGAACTCCAAGGAGTTGAGAGTTTAACATACAGATGGACATACAAAGAAAATATAATCACATGTGATATGCTGCATTGTGGGAACTGTGGTTTGAACCCCATCCCATCTCACATAAGAAAAAGGAGAATGGAAACAAGTGTCAAAGACTGCATTCTGGGAACTGTCGCAAAATCCCAGTATCACCCAAACAAACAAGAAGAGATCAATGTGTTGGGAACTGCAGTAAAACAATTCATAGTAGCACATGTATGAGACAGTGGAATTGAACAATGGGTCTTCCTGTGCATGCTGGGAACTGAATATTGAAAGCCGAACAGCATAACCACCTGAGGAACTAAAGACCTGAAAGCCTATAAAGGATACAAGACTCTTGTTTAGAAGTAAACTGCTGAAAACTGTGAAAAAAAAAAGTTACTGAAATAAGTTTAAAATGAAGCTCTATATGCTGTAAGAGTTTAAGTTACACAGCACGTCACATACTCTATGGAAATATGCAATTTGACAAATGGCCAATTCTTGTATTGATGTGAAGACAATACTCTGAATATCACTGAACACTTTGTGCATTGTGCTTCTACTCTTTCAAAGTACATTGTCATGGTGGGACCAACTTTTACATGTTTCATCTCATTGGCAGCTTACTCCGTATTCTTTTACACAGAGGCATTACTCCTACTGTGTACATTTAAAAAGTAATTTACTAGTTAGAAGTTGCATTTAATAGCTGATAGTTAATTCCTAAATGCCAACTAAATCAAAATAGGTAATAAACTGTGTCTGAGTTAAGCATTTTTTTTCGATTTTGTTAGTGTTACCTTAGGCTTAACAAATATTTCTGGCATGTCCTATTGAAAATCGCCAAAAAGGTTTTGTAAATTGTTCTTTCATTGCACACTGTCATGTTGGCGGACTCTTGTGTCATGGGTGTGGACTAACGGGGAGAAGAGGCGGGAGGCTTAGGAGGACTGAAAGTGTTGTTCAATACTTCACGTGTTGATGGATGCAGGTCAGAAGTACCTAATTTCCTGTCTGCTGGTATGGTTCTAGGTGGATTGGTTTATCCAACTGGATGCAAGATCTAATAGCTGCCAGTGCTGGGACACCGGGAGGCCACCCATCTTTGAGGGGGTAGGTATGGAATAGGTCCAAAGATGTTTGAGTTTGCAGAGAGATGTAAATGGCTTTGCAGGGTTAATGTGGTGGTGCTAGCTGGGGCAATGCTGCAGTGTGCTTGAGGTCCATGTATGGTAGTGTAGAGTTAATGAGAGATTGTGGGGAGTATTTAGGAAGTAGTTGGGGGAAGTTCTTGAGGAATCCTATTGTCAGAGGTTGATTGACTGGATGTACACAAAAAGCTGTCGGAGGCGGCTGCAGTAACATTTTGAGTGTTACAAGCGTTACGTGGCATGCAGTGCGGCCTGACGGCTCGAGGTTCATGCTTCTAACTTCTGTAAAACCTCGGAATGCCAGGGCTGGTGCTGCTTCAGTTGTTCGAGCATGAACAGAACACCGGCAGAGCGATCGTGAGGGGCAGCAGTAACATGGAGGAACCCAGTGGCCAAACCTGACTTCAATTTGACTCATACGAGTAAGGGGATTGTGGTGAGACAAGGGATGTTGGTGCATTGTCCCCCTCCCCCTGGTAAGCTTGCAGTGAGTACACTCCACACCCTGCTACTCTACAGCTTAGTAGAGCTCCCTGGGGACTGTTGAGTGGCTTGGAATTTCAAAAGAAGTCAGCAAGACCGCCGTAGAAGGGAAGTCAATTGCTAAGTTTGGTTGAATAGATTTATATATTTGGTAGTATAAGGCAGTTTCTGGAAGGGCTCTATCGCCAGCTGCCGGACAGCTGTCCTCGAGTTTTTAGCCCCAACTGCCAGTTGCATGTTGTATGTAAGTTAAGAAACTGGTACTGGGCACTTTTGATTTGACCAACTTGTATCTGGCACATGTATTGTGCCGCTGGAAATTAATAGCCATTGTTTGATGCTGTGAACCAGTATCCTGAATTTGCCAGATGGCATTTTAAATGTGAGAACGCATATTTTGGTATTGGGATTTGATAGCTCCAACTTGCGAATTTGCATAGCGAATAACACTTTGATTTGGGGAATCCTGCACTCTGCACCTTATATTTGAAACCCAAGAATTGTAGTTTCATCCTGTGAACCTGTATCCTGAATTTGGCCACAAGCATACTGAGTTCAGAACTTTGTATTGTGATGTGGGTACTCGAATTAGTGATTTTACACAGTGAATCTGAATGGTGTAAGGTGGTAAGTGGGAGCAGAAGCGGTCCAGCAAAGGGTTCGGTCAAGGAAGCTCTGGGATTGAACTGGTAATTTTGTTGGCGGTTAGCTATCAACTGTGGAAGTAAGACCAAGATTTACCTAAGGTTGGCGGAAATATAGTATGCATGCGGTTAATAAAGAGATATTACGCAGTAAGTTACGCTCCACAAAGAAAGAGCTAATGCCAGTTGGCAATAGAGTAAAAAAATCCAAGGTGAAAAAAATGAAAAAAATAAATTTATCACGGAAGTGGTGGCAAATAAACTAATCATGTGGAAAGAAATGCAGCCACTAAAAGGAATATCACCGCATTTTTTAAACGGTGTGACTAGATACAACTTGAAAAGGATTTATGGGAAGCACACTCAAGTTATTAACAAGCTTCAATCCAATCGCAAGCAGATATATCCGCCATCAATCCAATAGACAATAACTCCCTTTTAATTCTCTGTTTCAGTCTCCAGAAGGATACAGTGTCTGTAATGGATTTGAAGTTGACAAACGCTGGTGAAATAGTTTACACTCCAGAAATTGTGGGTAATTTACCCAACACCGCAGATATAAAAAAAATCACAGAGAAGGCGCAGGCTTGCTCTCCTTTACACACTTCTACATTTACCTCGCAGGATACCTATAAAGAAACACTGGATACCCAGGCAGAAATGATGGTCATATTGAAAGCATTGTTATCGCTCCGCAAAACTTTGTATCGTGAACAGCAATGCATTAAGAATGGGCTAGTATGCTTAGTCGATACCGTATTGGAAGCCAACTCCCTGAAGGGACTTATGGAGGTTGGAGTGACTAATGCTGAGTCGAAGGAAAAAAACGGATTTCAGTTATACACATACAGGCAATGGAAACGGTACATGACTGCTGGCAGTTTACGGCCTCAGGGGAGTATAATGTGAATGTGTAAAAGACCTGGGGCCTCATTCCGGGTTTGGAGCTAACCATGGAGTAATTAGCTCCATGGTTGCCTCCGAAACCGTCCCAAATCCGGCATGGTGAATGGAGTAATTACCGGTCCATTACAGGGTTGGAGGACCGGTTATTCCCCATTCACCTTTTGCCCTTCCCCATTCCCATTTCTGCCCCATAGGGCTCAATGGGAATGGGGAAGAAGGTAATTACGGCACCGTAAAGTACGGTACCGTAATTACCTCCGAAGTACCTTTGCGGGTCCCGTACTTAACTCCTGCTAAAAGCAGGAGGTAAGGAAGAACCCGCAAAGGGACCTCGGAATACGGAGGTAAGGGATTACCGGCATCGGCACCCTTACCGGTGCTGGTAATTTCTTACCTCCAACCTCGGAATGACCCCCTTGGTCCATAACAAGAGAAATAAGAAATCTCAGGCTAAGAGAAACAAACAACATAAAAGTGTCATTAATAACGTTGATTGTAAAGCTCATGACCAACATAAACCCCAAGACAAGCCGATTGCTAAGAAGGAAAACAAATAAGGCGGCCACGGAAGCACTAGGGGCCTCATTACGAGTCTGGAGGTATTTCAGAGGTAAATCCTCTGAAATACCACCAAATGTTTACACTTACCACTAGTTGGTCAGGCGGAATTTCGACCTGATTACAAGTGGTGGTAGCAGTATAAATCAAACTAAACTAAACTAAATCCCCATTTAATTTGGGTCCATTGGACACAATGGTGCTTTTATTGCGGAATTACCACAGTGGAATTACTGCTGTTATAATTCCGCCAATATTTTTGGGCGCTGAGTGGCAAGATTTACCTCTAGGGTTTTGCTGAGGGTAAATCTTCCACTCAAAGCTAAAACTCACACAGAACCTTTTTCACCAGAAAAAACATTTTTCCCCTGTAAATTTAGAGGCGCGCTCCCCTGACTCTGCCCACCAGCGCCACTCCTCAGCCCCCTTTTCCACATCGACGGGAACGGGCCGATTTCACAAGCGCTCTTGGGTTTGGCTTCAGCCATGTAATACCACACGCTCTTCCCCGGATACTTTCTTTTATCTTTTTGTCTTCTTTTTGTCAATCAGGTACTTGGTCCTCAGGCGCATATCGACTTCAGCGGGCTTCAGCAGGTGTCCAGCCTGCGAGGGGCTCTTCCCTACATCTGACCCTCATGCTCTTTGCCTCTGCTGCCTTGGTCCCGACCCCGGCTGGGAAGAGTGTACCGCGTGCGATGCACTTACTCAACGCGCATTGAAGAACAGGCTAGCTCAGTGGAGGGAGCTCTTTGAAAGGTCGCCTCCAGAGTATCTGAAGGACTTTGTCAAACAGAGATTGCGGCCCAAGGGAGGGCTGCTGTTTTCTTTCGCACCCTGTAAGGGCGACTCCTTCCCAAGGAAACGCCTGAGCGGGAGGAACCTCTCCGGTTCTCGCACCAGCACACGTACAGAGGCTAGTCCAGCTACCGGCCTTACGGCCGAGGGGTCATCAGATCCTTCGGGGCACAGTGCTGAGGGACCGCAAGTTTCTTTTACCGGGTGCACACCCGCGGGGCAACGCCCTAGTACCAGCCAAATGTCTGAGGGGGCGTTTGCACGCAGCACTACCGGCGATACTGCCGAGGGAAATATGCCTTCCAAGCCCCAACCTGAGGTGCAGGGTAGGTCTCATACTCCACCGCCAAGAGTCTTGGAGGAGGCCCGGCCCAGGGAACCAAGCATCACGACTTCGGCACGTGGCTCACAGCTCAACAAAGTGGCCACCGCGGCAGATAACATGGCCACTCGTCCGATGCCACTCCTAGGAACGCAGCAGGTGGGAGAAGGAGTTTCAAGTTGGGACTGGTGTCGACCAGGTACGTGGCCTACAATCTATCCATCAGCAGCGCAGGACAGGTTACCCTGCAACCGAAGCAGAGTGCGCTCCGGCCCCAGCAGCCACCAGCCACTCTGTCACTATCACCTGCCACCTCTTCAGCCTCCGAAGACAAGTTTTTCGAAAGGTTCCTAGCGCTGATGCCTACTCCTCAGATGGGGGCCATCCTTCGGGATGCTATCAAGGACAGGCTCCCTCGGAGCCCATAGCCATTCCTCCTATGGCTCTGGCGCGGCAGGCCCCAGTGCAGCTCCTGCTGCCCCAGCCGGCTCCTTCAATTCCGGCTCCCCTAGTTCCCATAGTACAGGCGGCTCCATTCCAGCCTCTGCAACAGCCACCGGCTCCTGTTCCTACACCGCAGCCCACGGAGACCAGTACTCCTCAACCCGCCCTGACCAGCCGGACACCCTGGCAGACACAGATGAGCAGGAGGAGCCAGACACGACATTGTCAGCCAAGGCCTTCCACGAATGACTTGCAGGTTTGGCGGAATATTTGGGGCTTCCTCAACCAGAAGTTGAACAGCCGGAGGAAGGGGTTTTGGCAGAAGTCCTCACTCCACGTCCCCCTAATAGAACGGGGATCCCAATGCAGAAGGACATTGTTGCTTTGGCCAAGAAGGGGTGGCTCAAGCCACACTCAGCCCAGCCTGTCAATCGGCGCCTCAACGCCAAGTATAGGCAGATGGAGAGGGATCCACTCTTACTGTGGGCTCATCCTCAACCATACTCCTCGGTGATGGCTGCAGCATCATTCTACTGAAAGCCGCAGTCGTCCTCGACCACCCTCTTCCTCAACGCTGCTAGGCAAGGAGGAGGAGATCTTGGAGACGTACGGGAAAAAGCTGTACTCTAACGCCTCTCTGCACCTGCGTCAATCCAACGCTGAATCCATGCTGGCAGCCGTTAACCAAAGGTTTTGGCGGGAAATAGCCGACTTCCTCACATAGCTTCCGGTGTAGAGCCAAGCACGCTTCAAGCCGGGGCTAGCGGAGGCCAAACTGGTGGCGCAGGACATCATGGAGTCCACCGTGGCCCACATCGACACCTCTGGCCGGGCCATATGCATTGCCAAGGACATGAGATGGACTGCCTGGCTTTGGGCTACTAAGTTTAACCCTGACGTCCAGGAACGCATATTGGACCTTCGATTCGAGGGTAGTGACCCCTTTCACTCTTCCACCGATGAGGAATTAGTTCAAAAGAACAGCTCACAAACTGCGAAGTCTTCATCTATCCTAACGAAGGCCATGCCCAAGGCGTACACCCAGTTGCATCAACGCTGCGATAAGGGACAGGGGTTCGGTGAGTTCATTGGCTTCCAGGCACTGAGGTCGAGGCAGCCTGACTGTTCTCCTAGTCAGCACCGGCGCAAACAACAAAAAGGGGCTGGGGAGAGGCAAGGGCTTTTTCTAGTCCCCCTACTCCACAGCAGCTTCAGAGGGAAAGAAAGCATGACACGTCCCTTTGGGTCCACGTGTCTCCGGTGATGGGCAGGCTTGCCTTTAACGTGCATTTTTGGTGCCAGAACTTTTCGGAGCCCTGTATCCTCTCTGTAGTATCCTCAGGGTACCGCCTACCAGTCCCTCCCTCTCCTCCCTCCTCCCCCCTCCCCTCCACTTCCACAAATTGGGACGGCAACTCTGTTGGCAGAAATGTGGCCGCTCGTCGAGAGCAAAGCAGTGGAAGAAGTCCCAGCCCCCCAGAGAGGATTGGGCTTCTATTCCCGGATTTTCGCCATACAAAAGAAGAACCAGGCTGGCCTGAGAGTTGTGTTGGACCTACCCACCCTCAACCTTTCTCTCTCTCTTCAGAAATTCAAGATGGTTACGACAGCACTCATTGCGTAGACACTAGACAGGGGAGACTGAATGTGCTTCCTGGATCTGAAGGACGCTTTTGTACATGCCCCGATTTGGCAACCGCATTGTTCCTTCCTTCGCTTCAGGATCATGGGCTGCCCTTTCCAATACAAGGTGCTACCCTTTGGCCTAAACTCAGCCCCCAGGGTATTTACCAGTCTCATGAATGCAGTGGCAGCCCTCCTCAGGGCCCAGGGCCACCAAATCTACCTGTACCTGGACGACTGGCTCATCAGGGCGAGATCTCCGGAGGCGGTTATCCACACCTCTATGACCTGGGGTTTACTATCAACCTCAAGAAGTCTCAGCTGCAACCTACGCAGAGCTTGACCTTCCTGGGTCTTATCTGGGATACAAGCTATGAGAGAGTTTTTCCCTCAGAGGACAGGATTATGGCCATCAAGAGAGCCATTATTTGCTTCCTTACCAGAGCAGTGACCTTGGCCTGGTGGTACCAGCACTTATTAGGTATCATGGCAGCGGCCCTACTGGCCATGCCCCACACAAAACTCAGGATGAGGAGATTACAGCGGCACTTCACAGCCTCATGGAATCAGGAGAGGTGCTCCCATGCGGAGTCGGTCAGCATCCTTCCTTCTCTCCACTCAGACCTCACATGGTGGGCCAGGAACTGCAACCTGCAGACAGGCAAGCCCTTCCGGCAGCTGGCCCCGCAGGTCTCCATCCCTACGGACTCCTCCCTGGAAGGCTGGGGAGCCACTCTGGACAGCCACAGCGTCCATGGAGTCTGGACCCGCAGGAGCAGGAGTCTTATATCCACTGGCTGGAGCTGAAGGCCATCTGGCAGCTCTCAAAGCTTTTCTTCCGCTCTTTGGGGGCAGGACCAACCTTATTCAGACCGACAACTCCACCAGCATGTACTATGTCAACATGCAGGGGGGGGTACCAGGTCTCCTCCACTGTGCAGCCTAGCGGTCAACATGTGGGAATGGGCCCTGGAGAACAACATTTACCTCACGGCCGTCCACCTCCTGCGGGAGTCCAACTTGGAGGCAGACAGGCTCAGCAGACTGGGAGCGGACAATTACGAGTGGCAATTGAACGACCAGGTGCTGCAGGAGATCTTCAGCAGATGGGGGCATCCTCAAGTGGATCCGTTTGCCTCTGGGACAATAGGAAGTGCCAGCGGTTTGTGTCCTGGCAGGGGCAGGTCCCCGGCTCCCTGAGCGACTCCTTCCAGATACAGTGGGATGGCATGTCAGCGCATGCTTTCCCTCTCACACCCGCAAGATAAAGGAATCTTGTCACCTCAGCGACATTCTGATGGCTCCATGGTGGCCGGCAAGACTGTGGTTCCCCGAACTCCTCAGCCTCTCGGGCAGACCACCCATTCACCTTCCAATGGGGCCACCTCATCTTCTAGCGCAGCAGGGGGTCAGAGTCATCCACCCTGCCCCACAGAAGTTAGCCCTCGCAAAGTGGTTCCTGAGCAGGTCACACTCAACATCTCAGGCTAACCTGGAAATCATTCGGGGCGCCAGGAGCAAGGCTACCAGGAGCCAGTACAAGAGTAAATGGACTAGGTTCCATCATTGGGCGGACTCTAAGGAGATCGACCCCCTTACGTGCACGCTGGATGATGTGCTCTCCTTATCGGCACACTTTGCACACTCAGCCATACAGGTGGATACATGTTGCACCTATCTGGCAGCCATAAGGGCGACAGAAATTCGGAGGAGAATTCTCCTCTTCCAACCCGATAGTCGGGAGACATTTGGCAGGCCTATCTAGGCTCTACCCGCCCATCAAGAAGCCACACCCCGTGTGGGACCTGCATGTGGTGTTGGGCGCCTTGGCGCACAAGCCCCTCAAGCCAATGGCGTCCGCGGACATCAGGCTGGTCAACATTAAAACCGATTTGTTAGTGGGCCTTACCTCTGCTCGCAGAGTCAGCAAGATCCAGGCTCTGGTGGCCTCAGAACCCTATAGCACTTTTCACAGGGATAAGGTGGTCCTGCGGACACACCCCACGTTTCTACTTAAGGTACCCTCTGCTTTCCATCTAAACAAGGAAATAGTCTTATCCATGTTTTTTGCTGACCCCAAGGACGAGGCTCAGAGAGTCTTGCACTGTCTGGATGTCAGATGCGCTCTGAAATTCTATCTGGACATGACCAAGGACTTCCTCAAGTCGGATGCACTGTTTGTCACCTTTGCGGGATCCAGGCCCGGGTATCTGGCATCCAAGGCCCCGATTGCACAGTGGGTGGTTTCAGCCATCAAGGAAGCCTACGAGTGGCAGCACATAACATGCACGCCCACGCTGTCAGAGCCAAGGCCACAGCATTCCAACGGCATGTTCCGTGGCAGGTCAGCAGCAGGGTGGCCACCTAGGCCACTCCTTCGGCTTTCTGTAATTATACTGTTTGGACGCTGGCTCTAAGTCAGACACAGACTTTGGACAGGTGGTTCTAAGGAACCAGTTTGCTTAGGGAGGGCCTCCTCTCCACCCTAGGGCTACATTCAGTTGTAATCGCCCATGCAGTATGGAGGAAAGGGGACAGGACGTAAGAGTAATTAATAGTTACTCACCGTAGTGACTAATCTACTCTTAGTCCAAAGTCCCCTTTCCTCCATACGTCCCACCACCCCCACCCCCTAATAATACTGGTCTCATTAGGCAATGTAAATATTGTCAATGTGTCAATGGGAACTGAGGAGTGGTGCCGGTGAGCGGAGTCAGGGGAACGCATGCTCCCTTGGCCAGGCACTTGCACGCCTCTAAATTTAAAGGGGAAGGTTTTTTTTTTTTGGTGAAAAAGGTTCCATCTCCCGTCCCTAGCGAGGGACGCCCATGCAGTATGGAGGAAAGGGGACTATGGACTAAGAGTACTATGGTGCGTAACTATTAATTTGGTGTAGTCGTAAAATTGGAGGTAATTTAGTTACCACCCATTTTACCACTTACCGCCATACTCTTAATGATGCCCTAAGTGTGGTAACAGATTTTTCCTCAGTTTACTTTGAAGGAGAGCTATCTGGAATAAGTGAGTCTTTGACTCCTCAAAAGACATGGAAACCCTTAGGGCCGACTAACGTTAGTAAGCCATCCAAATTGCTGGACTAATCGATAAAAAGAGATGGTATAATAACTGTCTCTGTGGGGAATAATGGTAACGTGATCAAAAGAAAAGAAAGTGTACAATATCAGCAAGCCAAAAATCAGTCTAAAGAGGGAATAAAGGAGGATATGACACACATACCCCGGTTCTTGGATGCTTCTGATCCAGTGAGGATGGACAAAAAGCATTATACGATAGAGGAACAATGAAGCACCAAGTTCCGGAACAAGACAATTAAGCTTGAGGAAATACAAGCTGGGAAGGACAGCCCCTTTTTTAAATAAAAATGTGAAATCTTGACTACATCGTTGTGTGGATTTACGTGTCATGGCCTCCAAAAACATTGATTGGGTGGAATATCTTGGGACAGTGAAAGAAGACAATTGGGCAATTGTTCACTTTATTTCCCCCATTATAGTGGAACTGATTATGCAGCAGAGGTTGATGTTTGAGGAAAAGGAATTTATAGTTGAAAGAAGTTTTACGGTGGAGGAAGAGATCACTGAGCCAGAAACCCTAACAGATGCAACATCTAGTGCAAGATATATGTATAATTTGAATAATCTAGCGGGAAAAAAATTAGTTGCAATAAATCAATTATAGGCCAGGAAATAATTTCTCAGCCAACAAAGACGAAGAGAGGATGATTCAAGGATAAGTATTCAACCCGCATTCAGTTCATACCTTGGAACACAAGAGGATTGAGGTCCTTTACCTCAAATAGTGAGGGGCAGGCCCACGTTTTGGCAGCAGACATATTCCTTTTGTTGGAAACCTGGATGATGGGTTGCTACTCACTCGATGGCTTCCAAATCATACAAAGGTTCGCAACTCGGCAGAATAAGGGTAGGGCCTTGGGAGGTCTGGTAATAGGGGTGAAAAACCATATTTGTATGAAGGAATATGCCAGGGCGAAAGAATCCTTAAATGTCTTGGCAGTTGTCGTGGAACTCCTGAAAAAAATAAATGGGAACAAATTCTTATTATTAATGTTCATAATCCCCCTAGCCATGAAGATTGGAAGACGATAATAGAAGTGTTGGAGGCCACTATGGCTGAGTGGTAACAGCAGTGGCTGCATGGACAGCGCATTGTTGCTGGGGATATTAACCATCGGCTGTTTTATGATAAAAACAAGAGTATGCCTCCCTGCTACTCCATATTAGTAAATCAGAATACAGTGATTTGCTCCTACTTATGGAGATGGTGGAGATTCCAGGCCAATGCCCGTGGACTAACAGACAAAGATTTTCATTGATAAATAGATTTTTAGTTAACAAAACATAATCTAAGAACATCAAAATATTTTGGACGTTGGACACAGTGTTTAGTGGTCATAAAATGTTATGGTTGGAAATGGACTTGTTGATGAATGGGGCAAGCATAATGTGAACGGAGGATAGCACAGGGGCAGCGTGCTGGTCTTGGAAGCAAGACCACGGAGAGCAACGGAGGTCTGAATCCCGAATCTGCGATTATAAACCAAACTCGGGTATGGTATTAGGCGCGTCACAAAAAAACACTTCAATAAATAAATAAGGGAGACGTTGTAGGTGATTTCCAGGTAAACAAATGTATTTTTATTTCTGATGCTTATTAATCTGCTTAGATTCGCATGCTGTGCATATGGTCCGGCATCCAGTGGTAACCGCAGAGTATTGCATCTTGTCTTTCGGGGACCGAAAGGGGATGTCGGCATAGGCGTGTCCGTAACACTATCCCTATCTTGACGTGTAGTGTACCCAAAATCCCTCACGCGCCGAGGTTTTCTGGCCAGATAACTGGTAGCCCTATAGCAGAGCTCTTACTAGAGACATTGTTTATCTTTACTGAATTGTCGGTTATTCCCCGTTAAGTCACTTCGGCCACAAGAACAACCTTCGACAAAGACTATGGGGGATTTGTCTACGGCTGTGGATTTTGGCACCTAAGATCCAACGGCCGGATTTTCCACGTGGGCAGGCCCTCTGGCCGACCTAGTAGGGAGAGTGGGGTCAGGGTGGCCATATTGTCGGCATGTCTTTCCTCCTTTCCCCTCTTTTCCCTTTTGGTCTGGTCATCCTTCCCTTTAGCTATGGAAAGGACTTCTTTTAGATTCTGCCCTAAGTGTAGGGTTAGATATCCTTGGAACGACGAACACAGGACGTGTAACGCCTGTCTCCCCCTAGAGCACGACGAGAAGCGGTGTGCGGCCTGCAAACTCCTTTGGCTAAAGACCCTTAAGGAGCGCCGTGTAAAGTGGTGGGTCGCGTACGGTGTGTCGCGGGTGGAGCCCCCTCCCCCCACTGCCACACCCACTGAAAGTGACAGGGGGACCTCGGATGACCAAACAGCCGTTGCGGATGTTATAGACCTTGAGGCAGTCATTTCTAGGTCCACTACGGCCGTCCACGACCCTTTAAGGCCTGACTTTGGTCTCGCTACAGGGACAACTCCCGGCGACAGGGGCATACAAGCGCATCACACTAAGCAAACGACCCCTACACCTTTTTCGATGTCTGCGTCGAAAAAGGTGAAAGCGCCAACAGGGCCGCCGAAAACTTCACCGGTTCCTTCGGATAGTTCAGATCCAAAGCCTTCCCCGGATCCGCAGCAGCGTCTTGCGACTGGGCAATCTAAATCAAGTAAAGGCGCTGCCCCAAAAACTTTACATGTCGAAGCGTGGAAATCCGACGCGTCAACGGTCCCGAAGGCCGCAGTAGGCCCGAAAGGTACGACTAGGCCTCTACCCAAAAAACCAACCGCTAGGCCCTCTAGTGCCGCGGAAGGTACTGGGCCCGCCGATAAACCATCGGAACCTCTGTCTCACGCCGATTCGGCGACTATCGA
Organism: Ambystoma mexicanum; assembly: GCF_040938575.1. NCBI lineage: Eukaryota > Metazoa > Chordata > Amphibia > Caudata > Ambystomatidae > Ambystoma > Ambystoma mexicanum. Next base: position 445,318,248 of record NC_090923.1, on the reverse strand, counting down.
AAGCAGCATCGGAAGAATTACTGTGGCGGTGGGTCTTATTCCGGTTCTGCCTAAAGTTATGGGACAAGCCACGTAAAAAGTTTCGACGGATTGGGATCCCGATTCTTACGATGAGTACGCAGATAGTCAAAAGCCTCTTTACGACACCCTAAGAGACTCTTTTCGATGCCGTAGGCCGGAGAACACCGGTCTTCCACCTGTAGGCCTGTTTGGGTCCACTAAATGGACTACACAGAAGTTTTTCTGATTATCCTCCCCCGAAAAGGGCTTGGGTAGACCCTAACCTCCAAATTCAAGATCAGTCTTCTACATTTCAGCAGAAAGACTTTGTCCGCATGGACTCATATAAGGACATTTATAATGATGAAGAAGAAGCTTTATTCGTACAAAGTTATGAGGAAGAACAACAGGACACTATGGACAACTGGGAAGAAACCCAGCAAAAAGGTCAAGGACACTGCAAGATCAGGACACTGACGTTTTGTGCCTGGATTCTCCTCCGTCCACCCCGGCTCGCCAGGCCTCTCGTGTAGATGACCAAATGGCATTCAACTCCATGTTGAAAAAAGCAGCTGAATACTTTAAAATTTCCACTCAAGAGGCTGTGCCTGAGCAGGATTTTGTAGAGGATATCCTTAAGGAGAAACCTCCATCTAGCCAGTCCATCCCCCTCAATTCTATTAAGAGAAGGGTATGCCCCTCATTGGTGTGACCAGCTAAAACTCGGGCCGTGAACCCAAGAGTCGAAAAATTATTCCGCCCCTCCCCTTCCGACCCTTTATACATCCGAGGACACGCCGTCCCAGATTCATTGGTAGTGAAAAGGGCAGAGGTACCCCTTGTCACAGGGGAATCACCACCGGACAGGGAATCCAAGCGGCTGTATGCCCTTGGCAAACGTGTCACGTCGGCAGCCGCATATACTACGCGGATTGCTAATAATACAACACTATTGGCAAGCTATGCCGACGCCCAATGGAACTTGCTCCAGGAAGGCCTCCTAGAGGTTCCTGAACCCGCTAAATCAAAACTTCTCTCCATTGTAATGGAGGGAAGACAAGTTAACCAGCATGTCATCAAAAACACTCTGGACACTGCAGAAACTGCAGGCAGGTCCCTGGCCCAAGGGACCCTACTGAAAAGACACGGTTGGCTGCGTACATCAGGCTTTAAACCTGAAACCCAGGCCTCCCTAATTAATAAACCCATTGAGGAGTCTAACCTCTTTGGGAAAGTGGTGGATGAGGCTTTGGAAACAGCCAAGAAGGAGCATGAGACTTTGAAGTCTCTGCAACAAATTACGCAGAAACCCTCCTCCCAGAGGGGTAATAATTCTTGGCGGTCCTTTCGAGGGCAAGCCCGTGCTGGTCAAAACAACTACAGCACGGGTAACTTAAACACAGTACAAACATCTGGAAGCCCCACTTACTACCCTTCAAGGGATCAGAAACGTGGCAAAGGCAGAGGTAGAGGCACCAATCCCAGATGAGCCTCCGCCTCTGGTCAGAAAGGACCACCAAATCCACGTCACCCTGGTCGGGGGACGATTAACATCTTTCCTCATGGCATGGGAGGGGATAACTTCAGACCAGTGGGTCATAAAGACGGTCGCCCACGGGTACTGTGTGGAATTCGCCCAACGTCCACAATTCAGACCGCCTCGCTCACAGCGCCTTTCACCGGACCATCTGGAGATCCTGAATCAAGAGGTGGAAGCACTGCTGGGAAAGGACGCCATAGAAGCCTTCCCTATTCGTAGGTAAACAAGGGTATTTATTCAGTGTACTTTCTTGTACCCAAAAATGATCTCACCATGCTCCTGTTCCAGACCTGCGCCCAGCGAACAAGTTTATAAAACCCCAGATGTTTTGCATGGTAACACTGCAGGAGGTGATCCCATTGCTGAAACAGGGGGACTACATGGCAACATTGGACATGAAAGATGCATACCTTCATATTTCAATGTTGCCAGTGCACAGGAAATATCTAAGGTTCATGATCCAGGACATGCATTACCAATTCAAGGTACTCCCCTTCGGCATCGCCTCAGCGCCAAGAGTGTTTACCAAAGTCCTGGCAGTGGCGGCAGCACACCTGCACAGACTATCAATCCCAGTTTACCATTACCTCGACGACTGGCTCATTACGGGGGACTCGTTCAACGCTTGTTTTTCGAACAACCGAAAAACTGTAGATCTCCTCTTCAGTCTGGGTTTCTCAATCAACGAAAAGAAATCCAGTTTAGTCCCCAGTCAAGTAAAACAATTTCTGGGAGCTCTAATTCGGACGAAGGACGGTCTCGTCTTCCCCTCCAACGAGAGGTTTCAGAACATGCTTTTTCAGATCCCTCAGTATGTAGCCAGTCGGGAGGTGACGGTGCGCAAAGCCATGCGCTTGCTAGGAATGATGGCGTCATGCATATACTTGGTTCCCCACGCACGACTGCACATACGTCCCATGCAAGAGTGGCTCAACAGCCAGTGGTGTCAAGCCCGCGGACAATGGGAAGATCTGGTAGTTGTCTCGCCAGCCCTGGTTCTCTCCCTGCAGTGGTGGTCAAGAGAAAACCGCTTGAAGGGGATGACCTTCACCACCCCTGCAGTGGAAGCCGCTCTCACTACAGACGCATCTCTCACAGGGTGGGGAGCTCATCTGCTTCAACAGAGTTTGGTCTCCTCAAGTAGCATCCAACCATATAAACCTACTGGAGCTATTAGCAGTGTTCAAGGCTTTGAAAGCCTTTCAGGTACAACTGCAAGGGAAGACAGTGCTGATTCTAACGAACAGCACTTACAGCTATGTACTACCTGAACAAACAGGGGGGACACTCACTCTCCAGGGCTATCCAAGCTGTCCCAAAACATTTGGATATGGGCTCTCAAACACAAGATGTTTTTGTTTCCCAACATGTTCCAGGGGAACTCAATCTTCTGGCAGACGTATTTAGCAGAAATTTTCCTCTGCCAGAAGAATATAAATGGCGGCTACATGAAAGCATTGTGTCCAAAGTCTGCGCAGAATGGGGCTTCTCCTGAGTTGCGAACAAGTCGATCTCTGGGAACGCCCAGTGCCAAGACTACGCCTCCAGGTACCCCCAGAACCGATCCAAGGGGAACAGTCTCTGGATAACATGGTCAGGGAAATTTGTCTACGCTTTTCCCCCCGACTCCCCTTCTCAACAAGATAGTGCACAAGATGCACCAGGAACCAGTTACCATGATACTGGTGGCCCCCATCTGGGCCCGCCAACCCTGGTTCGCTCACCTGATGGAAATGTCCCTCTCCCCACCAGTGACACTACCCTGCCCGTACAACATGTTGTCTCAGGACAGTGGGGAGACCCTACACCCATGCACACAAACTCTGAATTTAGCAGCTTGGCTCCTGAGGTCATAGAGTTTGGACACTTGCAACTCCCTCAGAGGTGCATGGACATACTCAGGGAAGCGAGAAAACCAAATACACGTTATTGCTATGCCAGCAAATGGAAACGTTTTGTCATCTGGTGCAATTCAAAGGGCGTCAATCCCATCGATTGTTCACCCACACACATTGTGCTGTATCTAACCCATCTGTTGGACACTGGGTTGGTCTTCAATTCCCTAAAGGTTCATCTGGCTGCTCTGTCAGCCTACACCACATCACAGCAAAAGGTGTCATGGTGGAAAATAACGGTGATTAAAGCCTTAATGGTAGGAGTTAAGAGGATTTATCCTCCCAACGAGCGAAGTGAAGGGGAAAGTGTATAACTGAAGGCCAGAGCAAATCTCTCAGTGAATATCGGTGTCTGGAGGCAGAGACTGGGACGCAGCCCCTTACAGTGCGGGACACGTGGAGACCTGAGCCCGGCGGTGGAGAGGTGGGCAGGGCAGCAAACAGAGGGGAGGAACTGTGCCAGAGCAAAGGAGGCAGCTGGCGCGCACCCTGCAGTCTGCACACCCTGAGCCGAGCTACGGTGCACCTGGAGAAAGGAGCCAGTGCCGGGCAGTACCGAAGCATGTGTCAAGGATGGCACTCTGTCAAAGTGGCACGGGGCCCCCAAGTAGGGTTTGGGTGGCTGTGCTGATGTAAGGTGACAGATAAGTACACACACAGCAGGAAACTCAACAAGAAAGAAAAGTAGGCAACTGTAGTTGTGAACAGAAAAGGGCAGGAAATACAAACAAACTAGATTCCCTCTTGGGCTGTATGTAGAAATGGAAAAGAGTGTTCCACGGACCTTTTGGAAACTCCAGCCTTCTGCACAGATTACTATTACAGGGGCCCACTTTGTCTGCTCATGTCTGGGAACAACAGCTGTGGGTGTCTGTAACACTGAAAACGCGACAAGGGAAGGGGCAGAGGTTGCCTGCCGGAAACCAACAGTCAAGCTCTGTACAAAGGATCAACATAAGATACAAGAGAGACAAGAACAGAAATAACCAGGGAAAAGGAAGTCTTAGAGAAATCTAGCAAAAGGGAATGAAGGAAAAACAGTACAATAGAAATGGGTAAACTAAAGGGGAGGACAGAGGACTCAAGGAAGAGAAGGACAGGGATCAAGAAAAAGGGGTTGCAAACAAGCAAGAGAGCAAGGGAGCAGCAGCCAGGAAATAGGGGGGCTGCAAACAAGGAAGCAGGGCTGCAGTAACGGATGGCACAAGGTGCAGAAAAACTGTAGTGGATTGCAGGACTGTAGTAGGCTGGAAGGCAGAGAGTCCAGAGGAGCAGGACTGAGAGCTGTATTAGGCGGCAGACAGAGAGCCCAGAGGAGTAGGGCAGCAAGGAGCGAACCCAAAGGAACAGGGCGTCGAGGCAGGGAGACCAGAGGGTCAGGGCTGAAAGCAGAAGAGAGTAGCAGGCTGCAAGGCAGGGAGCCTAGAGGACCCGGGCTGTAGGCAACAGAGGATTGCAGGCTGCAAAGCAGGGAGCCCAGAGGAGCAGGGCAGCGAGGCAGGGAGCCCGGAAGGCTATGGCTGTAGGCAGCGGAGTGTAACAGGCTGCAAGGCAGGGAGCCCAGAGGACCAGGGCTGTGAGGCAGGGAGCCCAGAAGGCTGGAGCTGAAGGCATCGGAGTGTAACAGGCTGCAAGGCAGGGAGCCCAGAGGACCAGGGCTGTAGGCAGCAGAGGGTTGCAGGCTGCAAGGCAGGGAGCCCAGAGGAGCAGGGCTGTGAGGCAGGGAGCCCAGAAGGCTAGGGCTGTAGGCAGCAGAGTGTAGCAGGCTGCAAGGCAGGCAGCCCCGAAAGAGCACTGGAGAAAAGCAGGAAAATGCAGCAACAGGAACAGCATACAAATTCGAGTCACAAGGCAAAAAGGGGCTGGGAGGACTCTTGATGCAAGAGACTGAGCTCCTGCAGGCCGCTGCTTAAATACAGCCCTGCCCTGTACTGAGGCAGGCGAATTGGCAGCACCTGGAGCAGCACACCTGAAGATAATCTGCCTCCTCCCTCTCTGGTCCTGAGATGGTGGAAGCAGCACTGATCGCTAGGGCTTCTGGGGATTGTGGTTCCAATACTGATGAATTGGAATGGCCAGGAATTGATAGCTGTAGCAAGGTGCATTATGGTACATGTAGTTAGCTGAATTAAATAGGAAATTACCAATGTCGTACAAATGGAAATTAAGGACCAAAATGTGAATAGGGGTCGTTTAAAGAGTATTATGAAGATAAACGAGTACCATATCGTCCATGATGGTTGCCAATGTGTGCGCCAGTGGCACAGGTGTGACAGCGTGGAGGAGAGAGTAGGAGCCGCCGCAACGGTGTGGGCTGGAGGAATTAAAGCGGTACGGGACCGGAAGAAGGAGCAAGGTGAGCGGCGGGAGAGGAGAGAGGAGACCCCTGAGCCTAGGAGAGCAGCACCGGGCCACACACCTACCCCCAGGCCCAGAGGCGACGTGGGGGGAACAGGGAAGGAGAACCCTTTCACAGAAGGATCGGGGTGGAGCATAAACCCTGCGAGGGCTCTGGAATAAGGGTGCAGGAATTGTGTAGTACCCACATGGACCTGTGAAGAGGCAGTGCAGACATGGCCCAAGGCTGAGGCCCAGTGAATCACCCACGCACTCCCAAGCCTGTGCTAGTAACAAATATTGAAGATCACCACCCCAAACAGCGGTTCCCAAATCATGAAAGTGGCTATGGGGGTAAACAGAACCTGGTGAGCTGATAGAAGGGGAGAAGTCCCACGAGACTGGGAAGGAAGGCAATCAATCATGCGGGATAGGCCCAGCACCCAAGCCCCCCCCCCCCCCCCAAGTTGCCCCCACACGAACGCCCCTACAAAGGTACAAGCACAGCCGCCAACATAGGACCAGGAGCTTTGGTCCCCCACGGACACCCAACTGAATTTCACGCAGCTTGGTGGGAAAAAGTGAGGCCTGGTTCGCCACCACATTTGCAGGCATTGGTTAAGCACCGTGGGCCACACAGAGGCAGTCGCCGAGCGGGGCTGCCTGCATCTCCGTATCAGCGCCCCAGAGTCAGACACCACTGTGAGGACCTGAGGAATATACACCACCCCTGCACCCCGCCAGTGCCTAAAGCAGCAGCCGCAAATACCGGACGTATCGGGCACAGGCTCCACAGCCCTAACCTGCACCTGCTTCCAACTCCGGTCTGGTCACACTGGGCGCCCAGCATTACGAAAGCGCTGTGGCAGGGACGGAAGCCCCGCCTCTCAGTCAGCGAAGCTACAAGCAAAATTAACCATAAACGACAATCAGAACTGCGTGGAGGACTTGCTCAAGTGAGTGGATAGGTAAACAAGCGGCGTGAAGAGGAGCCATAATACAGCAGACGGGAAGAGAAGGTAATATGCCTCCCTCCTGGATACAAGACACGGAGCACCCCTCAGTGAAACAATAAGAAAGGCGAGAAGAACCCCAGAAAATGAGATACCAGGGGAGCTCGAGGACATAAATGACAGGGAGCGAGAATGTGCGGGAAGCTGAGCTGAAAGGATTGGCAGGCTGTACACCCGTACGAGGAGGCTGTAGGGCAAAGCAGGCATGTGACGCCAGACAAGAGGTTGAAGTGCGAAACAACAAAATTAAAGTAAGGAAAGGCAGACAGAAAGGAGAGAAGCAGGAGAACACCATAGGTGAAAGTCCGGAAGGAAGGTGAGATGGATGAGCATGATGGCGCAGCAGCCGGGGAGGCAAGGAGGACTCTCTCAGTGGGCCCAGGAGGGGAGAGTGCTGACAGAAGTGGACATGTCCCTCTTCTCCACGAAAGAGGACACGGAACACATCCGGGCAGATATAAAAGCCCTTGGGGGATACCTGCAGGCCTCACTGGCAGATCAGACGAGCAGGATGTGTATGGTCGAGAGCAAAGTGGAGGGGCTAGAGCACAATCGGCTCAATGCAGACTTGGTTGAAATGCGGCTCAACGCCAGAATGACAGAGCTGGAACTCAGTGAAGAAGAAGTGATTTTAAAAATTGATGACTTGGAAAATAGAGCGAAAAGAAATAACATACGGATCATTCGTTTGAGGGAAACGGCAAGAGAGATTCCAAGACCAGTAGAGGAGAGGGTGCAGGCCCTAGTACACCATCTCTTCAAAGCAGATGGCAGAAAGGTGGTACAACTTGAAAGAGCGCACAGAGGAGAGAAGACTTATGGAAGAGGGCCTCGATCTGTGGTTGCGAAAGACAAAACAGAGGTGCTTAACAGAGCGAAACAACGCAGGGAAGTAGATTTGGAAGGCACCAAGGTAACAATATCCCAAGACCTGTCTAATCTCACGCTCTCCAAGCGCAGAGACTGCAGACCCTTAACAAAATGGCTCCAAGAAAAAGGCATTCGATACAGCTGGGGATACCCCTTTTCACTCCAATTCGAGGTTGAAGCGTGGAGTATTGCATAACTTCAGCAGACGAAGCGGAACAGGCCCTGTGCCACCTCACTGCAGATACGGTGGCTGAAATGAAGGAACCTGGGGGCCCCTCTACAAGCAAGGGGAAATCCCGCTCGAATCTGGGCCCACAGAGGAGGAAAAGAGGTCAAACAGGAAGAAAATACATGCGCCGAAATGGGCCATCGCCCCGTAAGATGCCCAAGACACTGACAAAGCTGCAAGACTGCAGTCCTTCAGATGAGACTTTATGATGGAGGAGGGATCAAGGTGACCCCAGGTGGGGGGGGGAACAAAAAGGTATGAAGACAATCATGCTGGAGGAAGGGAAATAACTCTTCCCCAAGGTGGCCTTCTGTGCAACAGAGGGCGTCTCAAAAACCGGTATGGAACCGAATAGGTTTGAGTTACGAATAGTTAGTTATGTTGAGGGGTAGGGGAAAAGGCGGCAGGGATATGTGTCTCAGTCAAGGGAACCATAAACTCCATGTCAAAGATGAAAGGATCAAGCGAGAGTCAGCACCCATAGTGGGAAGGGGAAAGTGGACAAGAGGGGACATACACAATGGGAAAGGATGACGTTGGGAAGGGACTAGTCGTGGGCACACTAAATGTGAAGGGCTTAAACTCACCAACGAAAAGGTCCCTAGTGGCGAGGGAATTCAGACAAGTATCTTTAGATATTCTCTTCTTACAAGAAATGAGACGGGTAAAGGAGGAAGAGCGAACACTGAGAGGGATGGAGCTAGGACAAGTCCACTGGGCCTCTGAACCGACAAAGAAGGGAGGAGTCTGAATGCTTCTTCACAAACGCTGCAGGACTGTGTAGTGACTCATTCGATGTAAGACCGACTACTTATACTGCAGAGAACACTGGGGGGGGGGGGCAAGAATAATACTAGCAACCGTATACGCACCTAATCAGGGGCAAGCAAGATTTATACAGAGTGCATTGGACGAGGTGCAAAGGCTGGAAGCAGAACTGTTCATCATAAGGGGAGATTTCAACTCCTGAGCAAATGAGACATGGGATAGAAGAGCAAGGGAAGAAGAAGGGCCACCAGGGGAGAGGAAAGACTAGGACACCTGGGGCGAGCAATGGAGGCACGTGGATTAGTGGATGTGTGGAGTGTGCAGCACCCACAGGAGAGGGGTTACACTTTCTTCTCCACCCCGCTTTCTACCTACACTAGGATTGACTGCCTAATGGTGAATAGAGATCAGGAGACGAGGGTGATGAGCTGCGAAATTAGACTGGTGGCATGGACCGATCATGACATGGTCAGGATGTCACTAGTTATTGAGGGGCTGCACAAGGCAGACAGCAACTGGCGCTGCAACGAATTGCTATGGAAGGACGCACACTTTGCCGAACAATTAGCTGAGGCGATGGCAGAGTATTTCGAGATAAATGACACCGGGGAGGTGCGCACAGGAACAGTCTGGGATGCAGGGAAAGCAACTTGGAGGGGGCTCCTGATGAGAGAAGGGGCGCAACGGAAGTGGGAAAGAAGATTGCAGGGAAACGGGCTCTGAAAGGAAATCGTGGAGGGGGAGGAGAAAAGGCATGCCGAGCGGGGCAGGCAGATGACATGAGGAACATACTACTTTCAAAGAGGATGGAGCTGAAAGTGCTGGGAATGGGAGAAACCAGGGGGAAACTGAGATACCTGAAACAGAAATACTATGAAAAAGGGGACGAGGCAGATGCCCTCCTAGCTGCAAGGCTCTGACCACAGAGAGCGGAACGATGGGTAATCATTCTGGAGGAACCTGAGGGGAGTCCCAGGCACACACCGGAAGAAATAGCTGAAGACTTTGCTCAGTACTATGAGAGGCTTTACAGGTCAGAGGCCCCCAGCGAAGACACTGCATCAGAGAGGTACCTGCGGGGAGTGAAAATGGGTAAACTCACGGCCCTCTAGGTAGACCACTTAGAGAGCCTGGTAACTGCAGATGAGGTCCAGGAGGTGATCACTCCTCGCACCAGGGGAGGATGGCTACACCATAGGGTTTTACAAGAAATATGCGGGAGTCCTGCTAAAGAACATGGTGAAGCTATATAACCACATCCTGGATACGGGGGAGGCGCGGGCGTCGTTCAGTAAAGCACTGATAACAGTAATACCAAAGGAAGGAAGGAACCCAGCCCCATCTCGCTCTTAAATGTGGACGAGAAAATATTCACACCTATTCTGGCAATTCGATTTGAGGGGAAACTGCCCTGTATCGTCTATCCGGACCAAATGGGGTTTATAGCAGGCAGACAGGGCCCAGACGCGATAAGGAAAACTCTAGACCTAATGGAGCACATCATGGAGGACCCGGCTGACTATGCCTTGTTGAGCCTAGACGCAGAAAAGGCGTTTGACCGGGTCGAATGGGGGTTCTTGTTCGCAATTTTCTGCAAGATAGGGGTTGGGGAGAGAATGTGCAGAGCAATCAGTGCAATTTACTCGGGTCCCACAGCCAGAGTGATAGTGAACGGAAAGCAGTCCAGGGAACTGGGCCTCAGCAGAGGCACAAGGCAGGGGTGCCCACTGTCATCCCTTCTCTTTGCCCTGACGATGGAACCCTTGGGGGAGAAGATACGCGGGGGTGACAGAATAAGGGGTGTCAAGGGAGAGTGAGAGAACACCCACAAGCTAAGTATGTACGCTGATGATGTGCTGATATACCTTTCAGAACCGCTGACATCAATCCCAGGGGTGCTTCAGGTACTGGAGGAATACGGGAGTGTATCAGGATGTAAAGTAAATGTTAGTAAATTAACTCTCCTACCACTGGGAGAGGTCACCGGGGAGAAGAGAAAAGAATGGGGGTGCCTGGGGATACCAATGGAAGATGTAACTATTAAGTATCTAGGAATGAGAATATCTAGGGAATTAGACTGTATGAGCTGAACTACCCCCTTTTGTGACATAAGCTTTTTGGGGAATTAGAGACATGGTCTAGACTTGCAATATTCTGGCTAGGTAGACTGAACGCTGTCAAGATGACTCTATTCCACTGCATAATGTAACACGCGTTACCTATAGAATTACCTGAACTGTACTTTGCAGAGTTGAAAAGGAGGATCAGTAGATTTCTGTGGCAGGGAAAGAAACAGAAAGTAGCATACAGAATACTGGTGCAGCCTAAAGAAAAGGTGGGAGTTGGTCTTCCCGACATGCGGCTATGCTATAGGGCTTCCAAGTTCCGGTCCTAAGTCCCCTACCTAAGGGTGGATAGCCATGAGCAATGGGTAAGTATTTAAAACTACCAATGGAGGCCAGTAACGTTGGGGGAATGGCTCTGGGCCCCGCAGAAGGCGATTCCAAAGAAATTAAAGGCACATAGAATCCTGGGACTGTTGTGGAAACTGTGGAGAACAAAAAGGGAAATGGTAGGAGTTACAACCTGGCCGTCCCCGCTGAGCCACATACTGGACAATATCCCGGACCATGCCAGATTTCAGGATTGGTTCGAGGCAGGGCTGGAAAGAGTGGGACAGGTCCTGAAGAAGGGAGAATTCGTTAAGATTGGGAAACTTGAGGAGACCATGGGCATAGAAAAAGATCTCTGTGTTTAAATACCTACAAACTCAAGGAGCACTGACGTCAGAAAAATGGAAGGCAGAGTTGCAAAGAGAATTGACGGGAACGGAAGCCATATTCAATACAACGAGGGGAATGAATGGGTTAATCTCCAAACTGTACCGGCCCTACTTGAAGCATAGGCAGGGGACATTGGCATATACAAGAGGAAATGGGGAAAGGATATGGGATTTTATCTGGATGCCGACCAATGGAGAATGCACACCAAACCTCCATAGCCTGTCAGTATAAGCTGCACAGAATTAAATTATTATGTAGGTCGCAGTGGGATCCCTTGCAACTTACCAAAATGTGTCCAAGGACGGACCCTCATTGCTGGAGAAGGTGTAGGCAAAAAGCAGACTACTGGCATATGTGGTGGGTATTTGAGAAGGTACAGGAATACTGGAAGGATGTCCTGTGATGGATAAAGGTTGTTGATGGGGTGGAGAGAGAGGTGGACCCTCTGCTGGTAGTTTTTGGGATGGAGACGGTTGAGGAGGAATGGGTGAGACTCCCTTATATGATGCACTACCTATTGCTGGCGGCTAGAACCTGCCTGGTAGGGGGATGGAAGAGGGAGAGGCTCCCTGGGGAGCAACAATGGGTCCCAAGAGCTATGGAAATATACAGGATGGAACAATTGACTGGGCAGATACATGGCTTGACCCCGTCGAGGGAAATGTAATGGGCAGCATTCCTCGAAAGATACGGTCCGGAGAGGACACAGGGAGAGGGAAGTGAGTGCTGGAGTATTATAGATGGTAGCAAGTACCTGGAGGAGAGAAAGGAATTAAGAGGATGGACTTGAATGATGTGCATAGAGGCCAGAATGGAGGACACTAGCCAAAGTGAGAGGTAAAAATAAGACTGGTGTGGACTCTAGACCAGACCCTATGTGGTTAAACATAAAAAGAAAAATGACCCGGAAAACTGCACTCTCACTGCAAGATGGAGCTATTGAGGAAAGGAATCAGAAAAGAAGGCATCAAAGAGACACACGGACCAACAATTCTGGCATGGGGGGGAGGGGAGAGGCTAAGGGAGGGACAGGGGTGGTAGGACGGGAGAAGAAAAAGGGGGGAAACTGACATTGAAACAGATGGGTATTGATGCAATGATGGTATTACATTTTCTTATGTTAACATGTTAGTAAAATATATATATTTTTTTAAAAAGGTCAACCAAAGCTATTAGTCGGATGCCAATAATACAACGGGAAAAGGATGGAGAGATTGGCCATTTAAAGACAGTTTATAAGAACTGTATCCGAGCACATGAGAATTCTTCGTTATCGGCCCATTGGCTGATCATGTTTAAGGCCATCAGAAGCTCTAATCCAAAGAAATGTTGGGCACTCATAAAACGGTACACTATCCCGGTCCCAGCTAAAAGGGAAATTAATCCCATACAGGAATCTACCTGAGCTGCCTATATACGAGCAATGTTCGGACGGTTTAGAAAATGTGATAAAAAAAGACCCCCAGAATTGGGCTGCTGTGTTACATAAGATGTTTACGCTGGTAATCAAGGCAGGAGTTGGAGGAAATCTAAGTTTATAGTTGTCCACAAGAAGGTACAAAGTTCTTTCATCGTCAGGCCTTTCAAAGCCTGCAGTTTAAACGTGTTAGTCAGTTCATCGAATTTTTGGGGGGGTGGGAAAGGGTAGATAAGTGGTTGGGTGGGTTGGGTATAGGTAAAAATAAGTGCAGGAGGGTGTGTCAAACACGTTTAAATTGCAGGCTCTGAAATGCCTGACGATGAAATGACATGGATCCCACAAGAATGGGGACAGAGAAAGCCCTGATAATTCTATAACAAGACCGGAGGCGAGCATTATGCTTTTACTTCTTTAATTACTGCTCAACAGCAATTCAAAACTTACTTTTCAAACTGTTTTTTTTTAAGAACATGTGCCCAACTGGCTTAAAAACAAACCTAAACAAAAAACATAAACAAAAGCATGAGGACAAGAACTATCCTTCCCAAGAATCCTAGAGGCTCTGTAGTCCTAGCCTCCTTTCTGTCCACCAATGTTAGTCCTTTGTCTGATATAAACTCCTCTGACTCTAGGTCCCTTCCTCTTCTTTTTTTGCTGGCTCGACAGTTAAGTGTTCCATTTATTTAGCTAAGCGTTTCATGTTATGATAATGTGAGGTTTTCTATTAAGGCTAATGTGTTCACAACTGACGTATTGTGAAGCACGTAGGGTGCTTATTTGATACCGCGAGCGCAGCGTATTAATACGAGTAGCACGTAGGGTGTGTATTCGCGAGCGCAGCGTATTAATACGAGCGCGGCCTTGTGCGTCGCGCATCAGCGCCCGATTTCGTGAGTGACAGGGCGCATTGAGGGAACGGGCATCCCGCGAGTGATGTTGCTCGCCGAAGGGAGCCCGTTCCCTCTGTGACGACAAAGGCGCAAAAAGCGCGTAGGTTCGCAGCCGCAGAACTGAAAGCGGGCACATTGGAGCTTCCGCGCATGTGTGGCAGGAGACCGCGGCTCTGTCAATGTTCCTTACTCGAACGTTCCGTGTGGTGAGCAGCGGTATGACGGTCGAATACACGGAGCATTTTGGTCTGATACGAGCGTTCGGAGAGGCATAAAAAAAAAGAAATTTAATCCACACGCTCGTGAGCTGCACTGTTACAAAGGCAGTTTAAGCTACCCATAAGCAGCTCTTGACAAGACCTACTGTCATACAGTGATGGCCTGTGACAGAGGAGAGGACTACTGGGAAGAGTACTCAGAACATGAACAGGAGTTACCTGAGGAAGAATTCGACCTCTCCCAGAGTTTCAAAAAGGTATTAGGGGATTCCCTTGTGAGAGCAGTAGCTCTAGGGGTCCAGCCTATTCAGGACAGGTTACAAGTCCTTGAAGATATTTTGGGCACAAAAGCTGGCAGAGTTGAAGACCCAGGGGAGGGGACCTCCACCACTGAGCCTCTACATAAAGAACAAAGGGGGAGTAAAGCAGCACGGAAGAGAAAGCACTCTTCTACCCCCCCGGGCTTAGACATGGGGAAGAGAGAGAAGTCCTTAGAGGCAGCTGACGCCTTCGACAGGCTCAAGGACGCGTTCCTTTCCAGGTCAGCAGTGCCCAGCCTCGTGCCCCCTACCCCAGGGGCGAAAAACATAGGGGTCACACCGTCTTCCTCAGATGAATATGAGGAACAGGAGGAAGACGTGAGAAGTCTATCTGAGAGCATCGTAGAAAAAGAGAGACAGACGAGAAAAGATGCCAGCGTGGTGGAAGGAAACCCCGAAGAGGACATGTCTGATATGTTTGAGCCTGATGCCATCAGGCATCCGAGGTCCACTGATTGGGCGCCATCCCCAAGAGTGGCGCTATACATGTCCCAGAAACTCAGAAAGCCTCTGGAGAAGGAGATCAGGTTCAGATTAAAATCATAGTGTCCCATGCCAGAGCTCGCGGGGAAGGTGGCGGAGACCCCGGAACTTGACCCCAAAATGTTGACCTTCATTACAAGGGCTGCTAAGGACATGCTCAGAGGAATGGATCACGCATGGCGGTCCTGTCAGGATAAAGTGTTGGATCTGACAGGCCCAATAGCAAAAATCATGGACCTCGCTGAAAGGGCCAAGGACACTGGGGAGCCAGTAGACCCGTACACGCTGGCTAGATGGGCTCAGAGAGCCATTTGCCTCTTAGGAAACGCAAATACTGTGATTTCGACAGAGAGGCGTAGGTCTGCACTGTTGAAAGTGGACAACAAATTGGGAGACCTAGCATCATACGAAGCGGGAGAAGGAGCGCAGGACGTTCGTCAAGGAAATGAACAGATTTGTAGGGACCTACACCGCTCTCGAGAGAGCCCAGGCATCAATCAGGAAGGTTTTCCCTTGGGTTTCTGCAACGGCCGGTCGCAGCAGAGGTCGTCCGTCCGGCCGCGCAACTTCAACAGAAGACCTCAAGGGCCCAGGGCCCAATACTGGGAATCACGCCAACAGGATGCATTCTTCCCGAGCCGGGGAAGAGGTTCCAGAGGGCGCCGAGGACGAGGATACTTCAGGCACCAGAATAGCCCCACAGGTGAGAACGGGAGCCGCAAGTTATCCCCCGGTGGGAGGGAGAACGCTGCTTTTTATAGACAACTGGCGCGCAGTATCAGTAGACGCATGGGTGATGCAGACAGTCCAGGGTTTCCAACTAGATTTCATGCAGGGGCCATGGCAGCCATGGCCTCCCCAGCGCATGCATTCCTTGGCAGAAGAGAAAGTTCTCTTGGATGCAGAATTAGAGGCGCTAGCGCAGAAGCAAGCAATAGAGAGGGCACAGACTCAGGCGCATGGTTTTCTGAGCAACATGTTTTTGGTTCACCGCAAAGAGGACAGCAGGTCAGAGCTTCGTTGGTGGCTGAGCAATATGGAAGCGTGGAAAGGCAGAGCCATTTTCGGGGACAGACCAGAACTCATAATAGAGTTAGGCGCCAGCAGGTCGGGCTGGGGAGCCAGGTGCGGAAGCACAGAAACAGTTGGAAAGTGGTCCCCAGAAGAGCTAGAACTGCATATCAATTGTATGGAGATCCTGGCAGGATCCTTCGCAGTGAAGGCGTTCTCCAGAGACAAAGCTCAATGCTGCATTCTGCTATGCATGGACGATATCTCAGCGGTGAGATATATCAACAAACTCGGGGGGACGAAGTCCAAGATGCTAGTGGAGATAGCCAAGGACTTCTGGCACTTCTGCCTGAGCAGGAATATAGCGATCAAAGCGGAATATCTTCCGGGAGCAGAGAATTTTGTTGCCGATTGGAATTCTCGCTATCTAGTGGACTCCAGTGACTGGAGGCTACACGAATCAGTGTTCAACAAATTGCAACGCAAATGGGGGCCGCTGCATACGGATCTGTTCGCCTCCAGACTAAACGCGCACCTGCAGAATTACTTCAGCTGGAGGCTAGACCCCGAAGCGTTGGGGACGGACGCTTTCCTTCAGTGTTGGGGACAGAACGTCCATTACGCGTTTCCCCCCTTCGCGATGATAGCCAGAACACTAGCGAAGGTGCGCAGAGATAAGGCCGAGCTAGTGATAGTAACTCCGGAATGGAGTTCTCAGGCCTGGTTTCTGATTCTAATGGAACTTTCCATGGATTTCCCTCAGAGGATCTCACACCGAGAGGATCTCCTACTAGATCCAGCAGGAGCGCCTCACCCTTTGGTCAGGGATCAGACCTTGAAGCTGTTGGCTTGCCGAATTTCAGGAGGAGATGGCGCTTGCCGGGGCTTTCAGAGGAAGCTGCAGAGCCCATCAATGTATTATGGGCCCCCTCGACAGTTAGGAGCTATAATTCTGCTTGGCAGGCTTGGGAATTATGGTGCAGGGAGAGGAGTATTCCTCCCATTTCAGCTCCTATAACTCAAGTTATACATTTTCTAGCAGCACTAAGCGCAGAGGGGAAAGCTTTCAGGACGATAGGAGTGTAAAGGGCGGCCATTTCGGCGGGCCATGATCTAGTGGAAGGAGTACCCGCGGGAGAACATTCAGCGGTGATGAGACTCCTCAAGGGCATTAAGGTGAGCAAGCCTCCGCGGCCTATATATTCAGTATTTTGGGACGTTGCAAAGGTACTGAGCATGCTAGAGCAATGGCCAAGAAACGAGCTGCTGTCAGAGAAGCAGTTGTCTGGAAAGCTAGCTATGTTATTATGTTTAGTGTCATGCAGGCGCATTTCTGATGTTAAGGCTCTCGAGATTGACTGGAAGATTTTCTATCCGGAAGGAGTAGCGTTCAACATAGTGCAGCGTACCAAGACTAATTCCAAGATAATTACTTATCTGTTTTTTCCAGGCAATACTAAGCTCTGCGTAGCACAATGCTTAAAGAGATATGAGACAGTGACAGCCGCTGTGAGGCCTGCAGGAGTGACTCAGCTCCTTATTGCGCGTAGGAAGCCATTTAAAGCAGTAGCAGTAGCGACCATAGCGAGATGGGTGAAAGAAGTCATGCAATTAACAGGAATAGACGTATCGAGTTTCGGGGCTCACTCAGCTAGGGGAGCCATGGCTTCAGGAGCTTTTGCAGCCGGAGTTCCACTGCAGGAGATCATGAAAGCCGCAGACTGGGCCAGTGATTCAGTATTTAGTACATTCTACTTTAAGCCAGTCACTAATATTACAGCGGCAGTGATTCAAAGCTTTGAACAAGCATAATGCTTGCCTCTGTTCTTGTAATAGAATAGAGATTGCCCATGCGATAAGCGCAGGAAGTCTTGATTCTATTAAAGACATGGAGGCGAGCATTATCCCACCCATCTGAAGTTCAAATAATGTTCTACTGCATTGTATTTAAACTGTGTAAAAGATTTCCCGGCTCTGTTGATGATGCCCTTATCTTTGTTTTAGGGGACGAGCAGAAAAATAACAGGGACTGATGGAAAGAAAGAGGTCTACACTGCGAAGCGCAGCAGAGTGATTACAATGGTTAAATTTGGATCTGTTTAGCAGTTACAAGACTAGACAGCGAGACAGGATGAAAAAAGAAGAGGAAGGGACCTAGTGTCAGAGGAGTTTATACCAGACAAAGGACTACCATTGGTGGACAGAAAGGAGGCTAGGACTACAGAGCCTCTAGGATTCTTGGGAAGGATAGTTCTTGTCCTCATGCTTTTGTTTGTTTTTGGTTTAGGTTTGTTTTTAAGCCAGTTGGGCACATGTTCTTAAAAAAAAAAAACAGTTTGAAAAGTACCTTTTGAATTGCTGTTGAGCAGTAATTAAAGAAGTAAAAGCATAATGCTCGCCTCCGTCTCTTTAATAGAATCAAGACTTCCTGTGCTTATCGCATCGGCAATCTGTATTATCGTATTTTGGCCATGGTGGACACCATGGCCATGATTTTTGTATTCCTTTTTGCTTGACCATCTCAACAGTTGGGTTAAAGAATAAAGCACCCAAGAGGTGTGCTTTCATAAGGGAGCAGGTACCCTTGCTGATGTATTTCTTACGGAAGACTAAGGAAAATAGATTGACTTCACTGTACATTTTCTTTATTATTTATTTGTCATGTGTAGAGTGCACCAAACGTAGCCAGGCGCTGGTTACAGTAAGGGCAGTTTAGAATAACAGGTAGGCAAGGAACATGCATACAATACAGGCAATGGACATTGGAGGACTTAAGACACAATGAATCGTTATACTGAGATAAGGTTGGTAGAGTGTTATAAGTCTTGTGAGAAGAGCCATGTGTTGAGGCTTTTAAGGAAAGTCCAAAGAGAGTTTCCACTCTTAGGGATGGTGTGAGGGCATTCCACTCTTTTGCGGCCACTAGCGGGAAGCTGCAACACCCCAAACCCCCCCCCCCCCACCCGCTCTTTCCAGTTTGAATCTCAGGATGGTGAGGTGCAGGCAGGCGGCCCGGGTGGGTCTATTGGATTGGGATTTAGAAAATGTGTTTGACAAATATATAGGTGCAGTATTTGATAAGCATTTGTGCTGTAGTGTTAGAGTTTGGAACAGAATGCGCTCAAGGATGGGCAACCAGTCGACACTTCTTCTAGCAGGTGTGATATGGTCTTTTTTGTGATATTAAGGGCTGCTCTTATTGCATTGTTTAGTATGAGCTGTCATTTTGTGATGTTACGTGTTGTGGATCCTGGGAAAAAGGTGTCAGTAGTCTAATATAGAGATTATAAGGGCTCTTGCAATTGTGACACAGTTAACAGTGATGAGGACCGGCCTGCAGGCTTTGATGAGTTTCGTCGTGTAGGCCGTGGATGAGGCCATTGCGTTTACCTGTCTGGTTTTAACTACTTTGGAAACTGGGATGGGAATACCATCGATATTGAAGGACTTTGAATTGCCATCAAGTTTGTTTAGGAGTGTTTGTGATCCAATAAGGAGCAATTTGGTCTTCTCTTCATTTAGGCATAGTGAGTCTAGAGCCAGTTTTAATAAACCTTTCCCAGTGAGTCGTAGTCCCTGTCGTAGGAGCCTGTGATAGGTCAGAGGATTTGGGTATCGTCCATATAGTTAGCATAGGAGATACCCAAGGTGTCAAGGAGGGTGCACTTTAGCACCCATGCTTTTTAATTTGTATATTTAAGACCTTGATACTGCCCTGGCCAAATACATGAATTATCCTCTGTGCATTAAAACCAAGTCCCTCACATGGCTAGCCTACATGGATGATTTGGTAGTAAAAGACACCACTCCAGTAGGTCTACAGAGGAGCATCACAACCATAAAGGAACATGCAGAAGTAAATCTAGTCATCAATCGGAAAAAAGACCAAAATCATGACATTAATTCTTAAAGAAAGCTCAATAGCTTCAGGTGGAAAATTAATGGTAAAATTATTGAAAAAGTTGAGAAATACTGTTATCTGGGTATACCTCTTACAGACATATTAAATATTAATAAATTAGCTATGGTTATTATTGGGAAAGTAGTTTAAAAAATGTAATATAAGATTTGCTGACCATACGGGAGCTATTTCCATTGCGGGTATGCTCCGAATATACAAATGTTGTACCATTCCTAGTACCCTCTATGGAATGGAGGGGTTTGGTAATGACGAGACAAAGTGGCTCATGAAATTGGAGAGTAAAATCTGGCAAGCTACTTTGGGTCCCTCTTCTTCAACACCCATTGAAGCTTTTTGTGTGCTAGTTAGGGCTTTTCTCCCTTGTCACACTGAAAAGATGGCCACGAGTATCTTTAATTAAAGATAATAGTAGAGTGTGCTCAACACACTTTGATATATATAACCTTTTTGAAGAGTTACTTGACTTTGAGCTACAACATAAGATCTTAAATAAATATCTGGAGGATATACAGATTTTTTTGATAAGATTGACTATGAATTTGTGTACCCGTTAAATATTGGGGTGGCAGCTGAAGTTTGGAATCGTGATTCTAATCTGCGAGAATTGGGGGGGTGGGGCTACTTTTGTGGACTCTGTAAAACAAAGTTTTAGCACTAGGGGGCCAGCCATGTATATTATGAACATTAGGGTTACCAACGTGCACATATTTATTTTGCAGTTGAGAGCAGAACAACTCCCTACTGGGTCACGTTTCGGTTCCCGGTTTGCAATTCCCGGACAGGAAAGACACTGTTGATTGCTATTTTGAGACAGACTCCATGACATCTATTAACTGGTAACCTCGCTCTAACAGACATCTATCAGAAAGGTCTTGGCGGTTATAAGACTAAGGGGAGAGCAATTGTGGCCATATATGTACTCTGGCCAAAATACATACTTGAGTCATCTATATTACATTTGGCAACATGTGATTTAAGAGAATTGAAAACAAAATAGTGGATTTTTATAATTTTATTGTAACTTGATGTATATAATATATAAGATTTTTAGTCATTAGATAAGAATTATGAATTGTTAATGATAACAATGTATTTTTTTATTTTTTGCTTGTAGTGTCTAAGGCTTATGTTTTTAACCACAAACACGTCTGACTGTATGACTTAGAAGCATGTCGATCTTCCCGTGGGCATAAACCAGGAGGAGAGACCTGTTAGTTGGAATGGCAGGGATCTTGCTGTTCTTGGTACCAGTGTTGAGGATTGTTGCAAGACTCGTTCAGGGGGCTCATGGGGTAACACATCCCTGTGGTCGACTGGTTTTACCAGCCCAGTAAGGTTTCCTTTATTGGTGGGGAAGGTTGTGGTTAATTGAAATGCTTTAGATACCGTGCCTGGTGTAGTGGGCATGATGGGTTGCTATTTTCATTTCTGGTCCCGGTTTGGATTTTGTGTATGTAGGTGGTGTTGATGCCCTATGTTTGTTAGATGGAGGAGATAGGGAGACTGCCCCGGATGAGTCCTGTCTCGTGTTTTCTTGATTTCAACATTATGTAAACATGACTATACTGTGAGTGATATAAGGTGATTTCCACAAAACCCATAGAAGTCTCAAATCATGAGACCTTGAAGTTATTCACAATAGGACAACTATTTGACCAGATATGAGGATACACATTCCCTTGCCTGAACTGTGCATTTGTTCATCTGCTATTTTTGCAATCTCCCACCCATAGGATGGGAACCTGATGTGGCCTTCACAAATCTATGCAAACAAGCTACCGCTTAGCTTCCTTTGCTCATATAGTGATTGCTGTGGTTGGTCGATCAAAGCTAGTTTTCCAGAGGGAAACCGGATAGACCAGTACACCGGGTATAACCATATTACCTTTAATGAAGGAATGTCCATACAGAAGTATAAATGTGAAATTATATTTTATGTAGTACAATTGTGTATACAATTACAGATAACGAAGTAATTTTGGTTTAGAAAGATTTTTGGGGAAGATTTATCTTGCCTTGTCTATTAGCTTGTGCTGACAGCACTGCCTTATAGCCCAAAATAGTGTCATGGGAAGTGAAGATGGAGAGCTGAGATGCGAGTGACACACAGCCTGTGGATGTTTGGTTATTTCCCCACCCAGTGACTGCCCACAGCCACACTGGACCCTATGGCCATTCCCACAAAAATGCCTGCCTCTCCCTCCCCATGATCTCCGTGTCTTGGTGTTTGCTTTCTGAGCTGCTTCTTTCTTTAAATGTGTTTATTTTTGAACAAGGCAGGGTAAAAGTAGAACCGACATTTATCAATAATTAAAATGCATTATTGTAAAGCCCATCTTTTCACTTTTCCCACCCCCACAAGATTATCAAGTCTTTCAAGGGTCCCCTTCTTCATTCTTGCTCCTGTGGGGCATCTCCGCCCTCCAGGACTTTCCTGGCCAATTGGGGTTTGTAAATCAGGGCCGGAAAGTCTCTATCGAAATCAAGAATAGGGTTCCAAATGTTCCGAAAGCGGTGGAGGAGGCCCGCTCTGGCTGCCGTCACTTGTCCTGCTATCAGCACATCCCATAACTTCAACCACCAGAGGGGAAGGAGGGGGCCCTCTGCAGATTTCCATGTGCGGGCCACTACTATTCTCCCCGCCAGTAAACATTGGGACAGGAGCTTGACCTTAGTGCCTGTTCTTGGGTAGGTCCAGGGTATTGGGAGGCCCAGGAGGATGTGCTCAGGGTGCAAGTGAAGAATTGTTTGTGTGATGTCGGCAATGGCCCGTAAGCATTGTCTCCAGAAGCTTTGGACTTTGGGGCAGGTCCACCACATGTGGAAGAAGGATCCGAACTGTCCGCATCGCCTCCAACAGGCTGGATCCAAAGTGTGGCTCATGTGGTGGAGACGAAGAGGGGGATAGTACCATCGCAGTAAGATCTTGTAGGCGCATTCTTGTTAGGGAGAATTCTCTGTTAGGGCTAATTTCCCAAACCTAGTGAGTCCCCCAGCAGCTTTGCTGGATTTTTGGGGTTTTATTTTTTCTCCTGCTAAGAGTGAGACTCTTTTTCTCTCACTCTTAGGCATGATTTGAGGATGTCCTTTGACTATGTAATGTTTTATGGGCTATGGGGTCTTTTACTCCATAGGGCTTCATGTGTTTTTGGTATATGTGTTACTCAGCACCCTCAGTGCAGTAACACAGGGGTGTCATAGTGACCCCCAAACATAGACTCCATACCCTGGGACTGACTACTGTCTCCCAGGGCATGTAAAGTCACCATTGACTTTACTAGTCTTAAATTGTGAACAGAACCAGTACAAACCATCATATTGTGGAAGTACTGGTAGGGGTAATTCGATTGCCCCTGGGTCTGTTTTCCAAGGGGGCACTGTCCAGTCCCCCCTTGTCGAGTTTCTGGCTGGTGGCAGTGGTTACCACGCGAAATATTCGTCCGGAATATTTCCTATGGGATTTTCCCATTCATTTTAAACGCACCACTTTTTGGGTGCAATGTTAAAGATACCGCCGGGTTATTTATTTAATATTTATTCCCCGGTTGGGTCTTTTTGCCAGGACTCGGTTTTAAAATGGCGTTTGTGATCGCCTCTGTAACTCCAACCCAAGTCGAGCCCTTTGTTCCACTTTTGGCGGGCTTCTGCACAGAAGCCTCCAAAAGTGGTGCCACTCTGTCTGGGTCTACAGGATGTGTGGGAGGGGGGGAATAGGCACCCTGGACTGAGTTGCCTTGGCAACTCAAATCGCACTCTTGTGTGATTGGTCCAGTGGTGAGCGGCCTGGCTCACCACTTAGCATGTTTGATTGACAGCTATGCTGATGAATGGGGGTTTTGATGCATGAAAGCAGGGCTTTGGGGACTGGAACTTCAGAATTCGCCACAGGACCTAAAGAATCCGAAGAGGGGAGAAGCTGAGCCATCTACAACGGCGACACCACCGGTGGAGCCCTGCTGTACGAAACTCACCACTTTCCTGACGACAGAGAAAATCTTCTTCCAGGAGAGTCTTCTCCCCTTTGAGCTGGTGGGACCAACCAGTTCGCCTTTTTTGCCTTCCTGGATCGTCTCGTGGTCGAATCGCCCGTGCCAAGCACCCCGGCGGCCGGATAGCCATGCTTCACCACTACCGCGAATAAAAGGGTAGTACCTTTTAACCGTAAAACTCTGCGGCTGGTTTATTCCCTGACAGTGCAAGGACCTCCAGCTTTCCTCCACGTCGAGATCTTCTCTTCCCCTGGAAGAAGCCCCGACTTGCACCCGCTGCCAGGAACAACTGCCCCCGCTGGAGCTTTCTCACCATTTCAGTTACTGTGTCCCGCCTGGTCTCCCTTGCAACAGACTGTCCAAGGTGTCCTGTAAATCCTTGACTCTCTATCCTGGGGTGACCTCGGACCCGTTAAAATTACCTTTCTAACTTGATCCAACCTCTTTTGGACTTTCCTGCAAAGACTTTGAGTGCATTTCCACTGTGTGATCTTGGGCACATTCCGCCTTGCTCTCTCCAAGAGTGGGCCTGGCCTATGAACTTTTTGCTCTACAGTAGAACCTGCCTTTCTTGACTTGCTGTGGTTCTTTAAAAGTGTTGGTACTGTGTGATTTTCCTATTCTGCCTTTTCTCTCCCTCTTTTTTAACAAATTATTGGAGTGCAATCTATGGTTACGCGCTCACCTCTACTGCAATGGTGGAGAAAGAATGTATGAACCTCCTGTAAAAATTAGAAAAACCAAGGAAGGATTGCAGGGATTTCCCAGAGTTGGGTGCAGGCCATTCTAAAACAGCTCTCACTTTGTAGCTACTCATTCGGATGCCAAAATTGGTGTAATCGTAACCTAAGAACTCAACTTCTGAAGCCTGAAACAGACACTTCTCCGCCTTCGCAAACAAGTGGTTCTCCCGAAGGCGTTCCAAAACAGTGCGTACATGCTGCACATGTTCTGCTTCGGACGGGTAATAGATAAGATTGTCGTCGAGGTATACCATGACGTATTGGTCCATGATGTCGTGGAAGACGTCATTCATGTACGCTTGAAACGTTGCAGGTGCATTACAGAGCCCAAATGACATCACGAGATACGCAAAGAGACCGAACCTGGTCTTAAAGGCAGTCTTCCATTCATCATTCTCCCTGATGCGTACCAGGTTCTATGCGCTTCTGAGGTCTAGTTTCCTGCAAATCCACGAAGAACCCAGCCTCTCAAGAAAGACGAATATAAGAGGGAGCGGATATTGGTTACGTACCATTACCGCGTTCAGAGCCCTGTAGTCTATGCGGGGTCAAAAATCCCCTTCTCTTTTAGGAACAAAAAAGAGGGGAGAGGCTGTGGGTGTTTTAGATGGTCTAATGAACCCCATCTTTATTGCCTTGTCAAGGTATTCTTTGAGGACTTGATCCTCTTTCAAGGTCAGGGAATACACCCAGCCGGAAGGTATCTTTGCCCTAGGTACGAAGTCAATAGGACAGTCTTAGAATCAGTGGGGTGGCAAGGTTTCTGCCCTGCCTTTGTCAAAAGCATCATGGTAAGTTTTGCAGACACAACCAAGCCAATCGATGCCGAGGCAGCCATCATCAAGTGGCAGGGGTTAGTTGTTGCGAGACCATGAACTGGCATACACTGAGTGTTACAGGTGGTAGACAGGAATTGGAAGGTACGCAACGCCCAGTCTATAGCTGGGTTGTGTTATTGCAACCAGGGAAGCCCTAGAATACTGCAGGGCCTTAATGATATCAAAGGTCAATTCCTCAATGTGACCTTCCTGTATAAACATGGAAACAACTACTGTTCGTTGGGTAAACAGACCAGAAACGAGAGCGGAACCGTCAACCGCATTAATTGCCTTTGGATGTTTCTTGCTCTTGGTTGGAATACCAACGGACAAGGCATATTGTTGATCCATGAAATTGCCCGTGGCCCCCAAATCGATAACAGAAGCGGGTGTTAGGCAGAATCCTGTGTAGTGCTCTTAGGGACCACTACACACAATTAAGACTACAAGTGGTAATACAAGTTCACCTTTGGTACAAGCCTGTACTACACTGTTAAAGTGGTAGCAGTAGCGGAACAGCTAGACTTATCTCAAGAGTAAATGAGCAGTAGTAGAGATTACACAAAGGACAACAATTACTGTGACTCAAGCAAACACTGACTCTAGGTTTCAGGTAAAAAATATAAGTACATTTATTTTAAACCATCTGTTCATAAAACACTTCACTTCTATAAATTCGAAACCACACGTAAAATACACTACACACAACCAATTCCACTTGTTCCAGTAAATTCAAGGTAAGTACATTAGGATTTGACAGACCGGTGTTGCGATACTAACGCGTACCCGCGGATAGAAATGCTCACGAAGTTAAAACACACTTTGTACTTAAGAATTTCAAACAAGGGAAAAGTGAATAAAAATCATAGGTAAAACTTTTTCAAGGCAAGGAGACTTGAGGACTTGTTCAAAGATACAGATTAAAGTCAATAGGCCTGCGCCAGTGTCAATGGAGCAGATGCTCAGTTGCCGGGGATCACATGTTGAACAGTTCGAGATACGAGATGCTAAGAGTTCGTAAAGATTGTCAAATGCAAGGAAAAGTTATAAGAGGGAGGGAAGAAAGAACAAATCTTCGTGGAGGAAAAGGGTTCACCCCGATTCCGGCTGTTCAGACGGAGAGACCGACCAAATGTGCACAGTACCTTATTCCGTTGGTGAAAAGCTGGTGCCACGGCAGTTGTTCCTGCAGACTCACGGTTCCTGCGGCTTCAGTCGTGGGGACAAGAAGGAGGACGTCTGAAGCGATCTGCACTACCCAGGGATAAGGCCAGCAGCAGTGAAAAAGACAAAGATGAATAAATGGTGTGCTCCTTTAAATCCGGAGAGGGCTCTTCTGATGGCTATCCGGACCACTACAGCACAGCAGTGATTTCGACCCAGGAGAGGATTCTCTGACTGAAGAAAGGGTGAGCTGGTTGACCCCACCAGGCTCAAGGGCTTCACCGGGACTCGAGTTGCAGCAGCCGTCTTCTTCTCTGCTTCTCTTGGGTTCCTTGCAGTTCCAGTGGCGATTCTGCCTTCTAGCCCAAGAGTCCTGCCTTTTATGCCAAAATCCCCCATTCACACAGCCTGGCTGTCAATCACTCAGCAGGGGGGTTGTCCAGCCCGGACAACCACCTCAGCCAATCAACACAAAGTGCGACTTGGGTCTCCAAGGAGACCCTGTGCAGGGGGTGACTACACCTCTCCCTCACATTCAGCCCACCTAGACACCCAGATGCCAAAGGAGGGTTTCTGGTCAGAAGCCCGCCAAAGGTCAGCGAACAAAGGAGGCAAACCATGTTTGCCGCGCAAAGAAAGACCCAAGAAGGATGTTCACAAAAGGAAATGGCGATTAAACCCAACTGGAGCCGAAATAAAAAGTATTTGGGCTAGCCGGTTTAAAGTTCGAAGCTACTAAAATAGCCTAAAACAATACCACGTTATGTAATATAATCGCAGTAGGAAAATGAGGGTGATACCACTGCCACCAGCCAAGTCTTAATGTTAAGGGAGCAAAACAATGCTCCAAGAGGCACAGATAAAAAGGGTTAAGAATTAACCCTTTCCAATACTCCATGTAAGATGGGGTGTACTGGATCTGTGGTTAAAATGACTATGTAAAGTTAATGGCAACTTTACCCTTTTCTGGGGGACAGTAGTCTGCCCCAGAAATGGAGTCGGTGGGAAGCCTAAAAGACAACCCTATGTCACTGCACGGAAGGTGCTGTGTAACACACAAAAGAGTGGGGCTACTGAAGTGTTGTACTCCAGAGTCCACAATCACAAAAATAGATGAAATACACATGGCAAAACATGGGTAAGAGTGGGGGAAAAGCTCACACTCTTAGCAAGTGGAGAAAATAAACTCCAGAAATCCAGCAAAGCTGCTGGGGGACTCACTAGGTAAGGGAAATTAGCCATAGAATGAGAATTCTCCCTAACAGCGGGAAAAGGCACACCTGAAGCAACAGTAAAGACAACGGGTTTTGAAGCATGTGAGTCCAAGCATGACTCTCCCGAAGTAGGGACTCGAGCTACTATCAGGATTTGGCATTTCCAGCCTTTTTCTTAGGTTTCTTGGGGCACTCCTGTAAGAGATGGTCCGAGGACCCATAGTACATACAAAGGTTTTGAGACCTCCGGTACTCCCTTTGAGCTGGAGTGAGAGGAGCCCGTATAGCCCCTACTTGGTTTGGGTGTGGAAACGGGAGATGCTGTCGGAGACTCTGCAGAGACGGGAAGGGCCCTCTTTTCGCCTTTGCTCTCCGCTCTTCGGGCGTCAATTTGTAACACCAAATCGAGGCGTTCCAAGAATTCCTTAGGCACCACAGGAACACTGGACAAAGGTTTCTTTGAGTTCCTCCAAAAAGCCCTTGGTAAAACACTGCGGCTAACTGATTGAACCTTCGCCAGGTAAGTCAGAAGCAAGGAATCCCTCGTCTCAGGTTTAGGAACTCCAGATCCGTGGCTTGAGTGGTATACTGAGTGTCGAAAACCCGGTTCATGGTATGGATAAGCATGTCAGAATCATACAGCATCTGGCTATTTGATTCAAGCAAAGGGTTTGCACAAGCAGCGGCGGTACACCCTAAATACGACAGAATAAATGCTGTCTTCGAGGTTGATGTAGGGAAAGAGGCCAGACGACACAGGAAGTGTAGTCTACACTGATTCATGAATGTCCTATATGTTTTTGGACCATCCATAACCCTTTCTGGGGGCGCCAATGGGAACTGGTTTGTCATTAGCACAGGGGTGACTGCTGGATTGGGTGGGGGGAAACCCTGAACCCGAAGCGGATCCCCCGGAGGCTCCGACCCCTTGAATTGGGGGTGGAGCCATAACACCCTGCAAGGAGTCGAGACGATGTTGCAAGCCTTCATGAGCTGAAGTAAAGTCTGTACGCAGATCGGCAATCATCTGCAGGATGGATGCCAAGTCTCCTCTGACTCCATCGGGATGCTTTGCTGCTTCTGTTTCTGTTACTCACCACACAGACCGGAGCGTTGGTTACGAGACCCAGGAAGATTGAAGAGGTAACCAGAAGAATACCTGTAAACTTCTTAAGCCTAAATCCGTTTGTCATGGACTAGGCCTCCTCAACTTGAGGGTACTCTTTATTATGACATGTCCCTCTGCTGGGTAGCACCAGACAGAGGGACCGATCAAACTAAAGAGCGGGGAGAACATGCACCGCCAAACCACAATGCTGCAAAGGAAAGATCAACAGGTTAGTACCAGAAAAGATGTCACATACAACCAGTACTGATTCACAGTAATTGTACCTTAAGAATAGGCTGCTGTCATCTATGGAATAATTGACCCTACAAGAAGTGGAACAAGACTGCCTTAATACGAGGTAGGGAAAACGAGAACCAGATATCAAAGGTCACATGAAGTCCGATACAACAGAAAACAAAAACAGGGCAGTTAGTAGAGGAAAAAATACCCGAGAGAGACACACACACACACACACACACACACACACACACACCCACACCCACACCCACACCCACACCCACACACACACACACACACACACACACACCACACACACCACACACACCACCCACCCCCCCCACACACACACACCCCCCCCCACACACACACACCACCCCCCACACACACACAACACCCCCCACACACACACCCCCCACACACACAAACACACCCCCCACACACACACAAACCCCCACCCCCCACACACACACAAACACACCCCCATCCCCCACACACACACACAAACACACCCCCACCCCCCACACACACACACACACCCCCCCTCCTCTCTCTCTCTACCCCTTGAATGGGTTCCAAAGATAGTTCACAAAGGTCTTAATGTAAGATGAAGTATGCTGGAAGGTGTACAGAAATGGCAGCCAATGGTTGTAAGGATGGATTGTGTCCTCCCAGGTATTACTTATCTTTGATAAATCCACTTCCAGCTTGCTGGCCTCAGAAATTATTTTCCAGTAGAGGGCGCTACACATCGACTTCCCTCGAAGGCAGCTGTGTCAGCGCAGACGCCATCATAGGTATATATAGTCTTGTGCAGCGTTCGTTGCTCAGTTCTGTTTGTCCACACTTCGTAAGCCTCAGAGACGCACCGCTCGGTTGCTCAGTGAATCTTTCCTAAACTTCGATCTACTATGGCATCTTCGCCCGCTTCATCAACGCTGCGATCCGGTTTCAAGAAATGCCGGGATTGTGAAAAAAAGATGTCGTTAACCGATCCTCACAGAATCTGCCTGTGGTGCCTGAGCTCAGAGCACCAGTGCTCAGAGTGTGAGGAATGTATGTCCATGACGGCGAAAGCCTTGAAGGAGCGTAGGGGGAAGCTGGAAAAAGGTAAGACCGTTAAATCCTCTACCCCTTTGAAAATGTCCTCGGCCGAGTCGAGACATTAGTCTCCTCGCCATCGGAGAAAACATTCCCGCTCGAGATCTCGTAGTGGTTCTCAGCACTCATCCAGATCGAGACATACTAAGAAGAGGCGTCATAGAACACCTTCCTCTTCATCTTCTAACTCACCAGAAAGGGTCACCTGCCCCATTAAACACAGGTCTCCAGCTAAGTGGGAGGAATTTCACAAGAAAATGGTAAGGGTCTTCGAGAATGCGCCTTGTCCCCCTCGGAGATGCCTGGAGGTGATACCCCGGGTGAAAGACCCAAAAAAGAGAAACGCTGTGAGTCGTCAACCTCTGCAAATAAAAACCCTTGCGAGCGTCATGAACCCTCGAGTAGAGACAAGGACCCTTAGAATAAGACTGTGTCATCGTCATCGAAGGTGCCTTCGACACATAAGACCACGTCATCGACACCGTCGTCGACCCAGATGAAGGAGAGACCATCGAAGCTTTATGACCCGACCGCACTATCGATGCTCGGGGCGTCGAAGGATCCTTCGAAGGCATTGAAAGGGGCTTCGGCCATATTGACGACATTGAGTAGAATTCCGATTCTCTCGACGACATAGAGGCCATACTCGAGTATATCGACGCTGTTTGTAAGTTTGTTGAAACCTATGATGTCCACATCGCGACAACTACAACCTTATCTCAAGCAGTGTCGACCAATTTGGCTCCCTCAGCACTTGAAATGGGTTTTACCCCTTACCCACGCTCTGACTACTTTAGAGCTTTGTCCTCTATTTATGAGGAAGGGGAAGACTCTGATAATGAAAGGCCATTCGGCTTACAAACTACAGGAGTTCCTATTCCAGAGGAGCTAATATCAGAGGAAGTCAGATTAAAAGATCTTCAGAAGTCTTTACAGGATGCCAGTGGCATAGATACCTCTCCAGAGGCAGACTTTTCAGCAGACCAGAACCTGGGGAGCATGCAGACATGTCTTATAGAGCTCTTATGGCGAGTATTATGGAATTTATGGGGTGGTCAGCACCTGCACCCTCTTTCCAGCAAGATGACTTAACAGACATCTTAGATAAAGGACCTCAAGAAGACCCTATAGTTCCTTTTCATGCAGAATTACAGAGAAAGATAACTGCAAATTGGGAAACACCGGAGATTATCCCTGCAGTAAACAAAAAGCTCTCTGCGAAGTACAGAACGTCAGCCTCAGATCCCCTGTACTTAACTAAGCATCCGACCCCAGAGAGCTTGGTTGTACAGGCTGCGACTTCGTCAAAATTGGGATACCCCACAATACCACACGATAGGGACGACAAGAAATTTGACTTCATGGCCAAAAAGGTCTTCTCGGCATGCAGCATTAAGTCGGTCAACGCCACTTGCATGCTAGCGAAATTCAGCCACACCCTTTGGGAGTGCGCTTCATCAGCGGCTGACCCTCTCCCAGAAGGGGAGGAACGAGACGCATTCTTGAATATCAAGGATGGGAAGGATGCGGTGTGAGTCCCTCCAAACAGGTCTCGACTCTGCTGACAGCATCAGCAGAGCGATGGTCGGCCAGTAACACAATCCACAGATTTGCGTGGTTGCGGAAGTCTGGTTTTGCCCCTGATGTACAAGCCAGACTTCTAAATATGCCCTTTTAAAAAAAAAAAAAAAAAGTTTTTAACATTTAGCTTGGCATCGCATCAGAGAACAATCTTAACATTTTAGATCATTGAGACCAATTATGGTACAATTACAGTATTGTGAATCAACCAAAAAGACATTGTCACATTGGAAGATATAAGGGGAGCAAGCATCTGGTTAACCCTGTATTCCTCGTGTATTTCCCGCTAAACAGCGGCGTGGAGGGGAGAAGGCGGTGTATCGGTGTCTTCCCAGGACTCGTCAGACAAAGAGGAGACATACTGTCGAAAGGGGCCCTAAATGTCACTCGGTCTGGACCTGCTCGGTTGATTCAGTATACACCACTCCTCAATATCCGAGGCCCACGTAAGGGCGCGGAGCTACTGTTCATGTGTGGGGGAGTCTGTGTTGAAGCGATACTAGGAGAAGACAACGGGTTTCCAGGAGGAGCCCCAGGCTCGCCAACTTCTTGAGGTCCCGGCTTAATGCAGGTAATTCGTAGAAAAAACAGGCTAGCGTGGATGGGGAAATGGTACATTCTAACATGTCCGATAGAGACGTGCACACCGTAGCCCAGAACGGGGCTATTTGAGGGCGCGTCGACACCATGTGCATGTAGTCAGCGTTAGCAGTATTGCATTGTGGGCACGTGTCTGGATGCTCTCGTGACATACGATTTAGCCTAGCCGGTGTGTAATGAAATCTATGTAATAGTTTACATTGAATTAATTCGAGAAATTGAATGAGATTGTCCGTGAGCCGGCGCACATGTAATCTCAGCGTTGATCGGTCAGCTCAATCTCTAAGTCCCTGGCCCAGGATTCCCTAAGTTTGGTGAACGGGGGGGATGCTTGGGTTTGGAATGTGGTGTATAATCTTGAAACCTTACCTGTCATGGACGCGGTGCCAATGATTTCTGATAGGATTGGGTCATCCTGCGGGATGGTGGGAAAGTCGGGGAGCCTAGTTTTCAACATTCGCCACAGACCGGTGTACTGCAGCCAACACGCATGTCTGCCTCGTAGTTGTCTAGGGAGCTCACTCCACTCTGTGAAGGCACCTTGTTCGAATACATCTCAGATAGTTAAGACACCTGCCGCTGCCCAGCGGTCCACAGTTCAGGAGTCCACCCGGGGAAGTTGGGGAAGAAGTTCCATAGGGGAAAATCTCCATGAAATGGATGCATATTGCCCATTTGTTTCCATAGCCTGGCTAAGGCCTGAACAGTTGCTCCCACAGGATCTGATGGTTCGAACCGAACCATACAGTTGGGCAACACCAAGGTACGGATATCACATTCATCCGCAGCTAGGCATTCTAGTTTAACATATAGGGGTGGATCTGTAGGCACAAACCAAAACGATGCATAATGGGCTTGGGCAGCTATCCAGTATCCCTCAGAATTGGGGACTCCAAGGCCTCCCCTCACCACCGGGGTCGTCAAAGTCATGAGCTTCAGGCGAACCGCGCCTGAGTGCCAGAGGAAAGAGTTAGTGGTTCGGGCGAGTGTTGTAAAGAAATTTCAAAAACAAAGAGGTGATGGCTGGAAGGTTTAGAATGAATCTTAACCACTGGCATTGCTCTGGGAAACCCTCCAGACCACAGTTCTTCGCCTGCCAAGCCATTACAGAAGGGTAAAGACCATATGCAAATCAGGCTTGGCCCCACCCCAAAAGGGGCAGTCCAGCCCGAACTGCTAGGTCACATCCCTTCTGCACGAGACCACAAGCATCCCCAAACCTGTTTCGCCCTTGTTGGGGCACATCAGTGAGGAGTAGCTTGGGTCTCTAGGCCCAGCAGGCACGGGACCCACGTCTGGGCATACCCGTCCCACTCGGGGTGACAAAGCAAAAACAAAGAGGTGATGGCTGGAAGGTTTAGAATGAATCTTAACCACTTAGAGACGCAAGCTACTCCTCACTGATGAGCCCCAACAAGGGCGAAACATGTTTGGGGATGCTTGTGGTCTCGTGCAGAAGGGATGTGACCTAGCAGTTCGGGCTGGACTGCCCCTTTTGGGGTGGGGCCAAGCCAATTCAAAGTGGGCTTGTATATTCAGGATGGTCCTAGCTGCCCTGGTTAGTTGGCGGGGCTTGGAGCCAGATCTGTCGCATTGGACATCGAGAATAGTATTAAGGTCTCCCCCCAGAGTATCGGAACAAGTGGGAATCTGGATAGGAGTGTAGATAGGTGTTCATAAAAGTCAGGATCATCCACATTCGGTCCATACACATTTAACAATACCACCTCTTTGCCCTGCAAGGTGCCAAACAATAAAACATACCGCCCTACATCGTCAATATGGATTGCCTTTTGCTTAAATTGGAGACTCTTGTGAATGATAATCATAACACCCCGATTCTGAGAAGAGTAAGCAGTATAGTACCGTTGAGGGCCCCAGGATTTAGCAAATGTCTCGCATGTGGGCACAAGGCTGTGTGTCTCCTGTAGGATGAGCACGTTAACATGATGTCTTTCAGCGTAAACCTGCAATTTCTGCATTTTGACAGGGTTACCCAGCCCCCTGATATTCCAACTCATGAAAGTTACAGTATCAGCCATCATTCCCCCATTTGTATGTTACCAGCAGAAGATGGTTGGGTCAACAGTTACCCCCTTCCCTCCCAGATCATGTTCATGTAGCAATGGGTCAATGGTCCACGTGAGCGTGGTATGTAAACTTCACTCCTCCTGTGCTCGCCAAGCAATTTTCCTAATGCAAGGCCTCGCCCTCCCTCCCCCGCCCACAGTCGGAGGAATGTTTCCCATCACAGTAGTAAACCAACACACAATCATTGGCAACATCGCCTGGGGGCCTTGGCGCCAACCGAACAATAGCACACTTGTGCCGGGATATTAACTAGGTCATTGTGGCATAGGATCAATGAACAAGACTTTCATTTCTGCAACATGGTTCGAACGTGTGGGACCTGGCCGCGGACCAGTGGGATCACCTCAGCAAGGATTTATGTCCTGAACCCCTCCGAATCCTGTCCCACGGAGGAGACCAAACAACATAATGGGCAGCCAGGGGGCCGTCCCCAAGGGTGACAGCAGCAACAAGTGAGCCTCCCCATGGGGGATGCATGAAGAGGGCAATGCGTGGCCCAGCCCATAGCGGAGAACAAGTGTCTATAACACATACGCAGGAGTGTCCCTAGGAGCATTAACAATGGGCGGGTCATCCAGGGAAGTGATCCTCTGTAAACTTGGTCGCCTCTTCAGGAATAGTAAAGAAGAAGACACAGTTTGCATGCTAGACCCTAAGCTTAGCTGGGTACAACATGTAGTACTTCACTCCTAGATCACGCAGTCTCTTCTTCACGGACAGGAAGGTTTTATGTTCCTGTTGGATGGCAGTGAAAAAATCCGGAATGAGATGGATTTTGGAGGATCCCAGGAGAAGCTCGCCCTTGAACCTTGCGGGACGCAGCAAGACGTCCCTGTCGCGGTAATTCAACACCCTCGCTATAGTTGGGCGGGGAGGGGCTCCTGGCTTAGGTTTGGCCGTGAGAGCTCGGTGGGCTCTTTCAATAGCAAATTGTGGGAACAGTTTTGGGGAGTCTAGCAGGGATAGGATGGTGTGCTCTATGTAGTCCTCCATGGGGCCTTCGATGTTGTCCTCCGGGATGCCGGTGATGCGAACATTGTTGCGTCTAGAGCGCGATTTAAGATCCTCATTTTTCCTGCTGACCTCTTGGACAAGTTTGCATAGAGTGCTCACTTCAGCTCGGAGGGAGCCAATGTCGTCTTCAGCGGCGCTCACTCTGTTTTCAACCTCTGTCACCCGGCTGAACAGTGAACAGGGTATCTTTGAGTTCCTTTGAAAGCCGTTGGTAAAACACTGCAGCTTTTTTCTCTTCAGGCCAGTCAGTTTCTGCGGCTAACTGATTGAACTTCGCCAGGTAAGTCAGAAGCGAGGAACTACCCTGTCTCAGTTTTAGGAACTCCAGATCCGGGGCTTGAGTGGTATACCGAGTGTAGAAAACCTGGTTCATGGTATGGATAAGCGTGTCACAATCATACAGCACCTGGCTATTTGATTCAAGCAAAGGGTTTGCCCAAGCAGCGGCGGTACCCCCTAAATACGACAGAATAAATGCTGCCTTCGAGGTTGATGTAGGGAAAGAGGCCGGACAACACAGGAAGTGCAGTCTACACTTATTCATGAATGTCGTATATGGTTTTGGATCACCCATAAACCTTTCCGGGGGCGCCAATGGGAACTGGTTTGTCATTAGCACAGGGGTGATGGCTGGAATGGGTGAGGGAAACCCTGAACCCAAAGCGGATCCCCCGGAGGCTCCGACCCCTTGAATTGTGGGTGGAGCCATAACACCCTGCAAGGAGTCGAGACGATGGCGCAAGGCTTCATGAGCTGAAGTAAAGTCTGCGCAGATCGGCAATCATCTGCAGGATGGATGCCAAAGTCTCCTCTTACTCCATCGGGATGCTTTGCAGCTTCTGTTTCTGTTACTCACCAGACAGGCCGGGGCATTAGTTTACGAGACCCAGGAAGGTTGGAGAGGTAACCAGAAGAATACCTGTAAACTTCTTAAGCCTAAATCCGTTCGTCCTAGACTAGGTCCTCAATTTGAGGGTACTTTTTATTATGACGTGTCCCTCTGCTGGGTAGCAACAGACAGAGGGACCAATCAAACTAAATAGCGGGGAGAAAACGCACCGCCAAACCACAATGCTGCAAAGGAAAGATCCACAACAGGTTAGTACTAAAAAAGAAGTCACATACAACCAGCACTGATTCACAGTAATTGTACTTTAAGAATAGGCTTCTGTCGTCTATGGAATTATTGGCCCTACAAGAAGTGGAACAAAACTGACTTAATACGAGGTAGGGATAACTAGAACCAGATACCAAAGAAAAGGATTCATTTCTTACCCTGACTGTACAACACCTAAGATCAAAGTGACCTATACAACGACAGGAAAAAACAAAAAACAGGGAAGTTAGTAGAGTAAAAAAATACCCGAGCGGCACGAGGGTCGCACTAGGGCCAGGTAGGTGCGCACACACAGAAAAGCGTCCAGAGTGCACTTGAATGGGTTCCAAAGATAGTTCACAAAGGTCTTGAAGTAAGATGGAGTATGTTGAAAGGTGTACAGAAATGGCAGCCAATGGTTGTAAGCAGTTGTGGCAGAATGGTACTCGAGGAGGATAGCAAAACCAGTGTTTCCCCTATGTGCGTGGAGCCAAAGAAGCAATAAATACAACGCTTACCGGAATAGTGGAGAGTCCTGTAACGGCAATGGTAGTGTCCGTAGGGGGTGCAGCTCACCGCCGAGCAATGAGAAATGAAGCGAAAGACAAGACGTGTTGAAAAGACTCAACACGGTGGTGGAGGTATCGGAATCGGGAAGCAGTCAGAGGAGGAGTTACGAGGTCGGCAATGAGCTGGCAATGGAGGATCCAAAACGAAACCAAGAGGCAGTCCAGGGGGAGGTCCGAGTTCGGCAATAGGAAATCAGCAAGACAAATTCACTTGACGGTTGGGATTCCTAGGACAAGCCAAGGTCAAGAATGAAGGTAAGGCACCAGAAAACAGTAGTGAATAACGCTGTAAACAGAAGCAGCGTTCCATGGGGAAAGGTTCGTTATAACACGCATCACCGAGGCATGTCTCTCACACTGGTCAGCTGACCGAAACGTGACCTCCTGTGACGTGAACAACGGAACATCGGAATGCGTTGCCATGGCAGCTACCAACGCTTCCAAAGTGAATAATATCCCTGAATGGGCTTTTCCATAAGCCTACCTTTGTTTAGGTGAAAGGCGCGCTGCACGCGGCTATGCCCAAATGTGACAGTGATATTGGAAACTTAAGGAAATAATGAGATTGCCTAGATTTAAGGTATATGATATGATATGATATGGTATTTGTAACGCGCCTATACACAAGTGTTTCAAGGCGCGACGAGGCAGGGAGGGAGGGAAACAAGGGGAAGACAGACAAACGATCCTACTAGGCCAGGTGTCATTCAGATCGGGCAAGTGCAGAGGTAAGGGGAAAAGGAGAAAGTGCAGGGGGAGGAGGAGGGGGGGAAAGTGCAGTACACGGTAAGTAGCATAATAAAATAATAAATAATAAATAAAAGGGCCAGCTGGTGGCAAGTGCGAGGTAAGTGCAGAGCAAGTGCTAGGAAGGGGGCTGTAGGGATACAGTGACAGTCCCACAGTGCAGGGGGAAGGAGGAATGGGGGGCAAAAGGAAGTGGGCAAAACTGAGCCTTCATAAACCATGACTAATATGGGTGTAGGGAAGGATTTGTTGGAGGCCCTGTGACAGTTTAAGAGAGAAAGGTACAGATCAGAGCATTGATCAGAGCCAATCAACTGAAGGTGCAGTCATTCAGGAAGGCAGGAAAGCTGAGGGGATTGTGATGTCAGCAGGAGATGATGTGGCGATGGGAGGGTCTTCTAAGAAAAGTCAGATCTATGCTCCAATGAGGAAAGAACAGGAAAAGAAAGGGTGCTTTTCTTGAAACAATCCTGTGGATGGATGATGTTTTGTTTTGTTTTGTTTTTGTTTTGCGGTTGGGCTCTGCAGGGGGTTGAAAGCGGTGAAGAGGAAGGAGACCGGCAGGAGGAAACGGCCGCGTATGAATGGGCCTATTAGGAAGAGACAATATAAACGTTGGAAGCTCCGGTTGAGCATGTTTTAAGGAAAAAGGGTTAAAGTTTTTAGTCTTATTAGGAAGAGAACCGTCGCCGAGAAGTCCTGGGTTTAGAGGCTGAAGAACGAAGCCGACGCTGACAGTCAGCTGTATCTCCCAGTTGCTCCGTCCAACAGCTGAGCGCTGTTCACTCCTGCACTCCGGCCTGTCGGGGACGGCGGAGTCCTACACGAAGTTGGCGGACGCGACGGCGCCCATCAGACAGGGGAGGTTCGTTACATCAAGGAGAAGCTGAAGATACAAGCAGGCCGTGGAGCGAACGAGGACCTAGAGGGATAGTCGATCTTCCCGAATCAAGGAGAGAAGGGCGAAGAGGAGGAGGCCTGGCTCCATCGACAGCGCTGCGGAGGCGGAGAACCTAAAGGAGGTGAGGACTGTGACATGTGCCCGAACTGTTATATAAAGGGTAGAGGACTATTTAGAAAAGAAACGTTAACAAGAGGAGTCTGAATTGTGAGGAGAGACCTGTTTAAACAAGAGAGGCAAGGACATTGGCAAAGAGAAAAAAATAGAAGGCGAAGAGGTCTCAAGATGTAAAGGAGGGTCGTAGACTTTTAAGGGAGCAATTGTCGTTGCTGGGGAACAACACTGACCCTAACTAGTTAAGGACATTTATACTATCTATTCTCTCTTTGTGGTACCCGGTTAGATTCAGGTCACCGAAAAGACATAACCTCCGGGGTGAAGGACCTGCCACACGTACTGGGACATTTAACATCGAGGGAAGTCCCAACTTCTCACCTCACCCCCACAAAATTGTTAAAGCCTGAAGAAAACGTTACGGACTCCAAGTTTAATAAAAGTTATTACGTTCACATCCCGTGTCAAGAGTGATCCTTCTCAATACACACTCTTACATCTTGGTGTCAGAAGTGGGATTTATCGGAACACGGAGACGATGGAAGAACTAATCAAGACCCTGACTGAGGGCCAACAGTTGTTACAGCAGGCCCTGCAAATTCAAAGCCAACAGGCCCAAGCTGATCGACAAACTTTCCAACAAGCGCTACAGGTACAGCAGGCCCAGTTGCTGGAGGCCACCAACATGAGAATTCACACACCTGTCCCTACATCAGTCCTTCAGAAATTCTCCAGTGTTGAAGACCCCGCCCATTTCTTTGTCAATTTTGAGAGAGTCGCCAGGAATGCTCAATGGCCTGCCGAGAGGTGGTGCCATTACATCGCACCACTTATGACCGGAGAGATGCAAAGCGCATACCAGGCCGCTAACCCAGCCGGGGACACAGCCTATGCCGATATGAAACGGGTGGTCCTTGAGCGGCTCGGGCATGACGACGAAGCCTACAGAATCAAGTTTCGTGAGGCTAAACTCCTGGCGGAGGAGACACCTCAACAGCTGTTTTACCGGATAAAGGAATTAGGGGAAAAATGGATGCAAATAACAACCTCGACAGCTCATGAAGTAGCCGAGAAGGTCATAATGGAGCAGTTTGTCGAGGCTTTGCCAGTCCCAATGCAGAGATGGGTGAGGCAACATCATAGGCCCACTCTGGTTGAGGCAGTCAATATCGCTTCTGCATACCAGAAGGCCGGTCAAGCGAAGCTAATGGTTTACCCTTCCACTCCTAGGGCCGGAGGAAGTCACACCGGTATGGCCATCCGACCTATGCCCACCTCTCGATGGCCAAATTCAATGCTTAAAAAAACTGACTCGGAAGGAGGACGATTTCGGCCTATTAGTGAAAACCAGTTGACCTCCCAGCTCTCCAGACCACCGAGCCTCAGCGCCAAAGGACCGCAATGCTTTGAGTGCGGCGATTGGGGTCACTTAGCCAGGCTGTGTCCGAGGAGGGTTAAAGCAGAACCGATGGAGGTAGGAGTTCCCGAGGCAACCAAGGAGGTCAACCAGTATGAAGCTACTCCAAGCCGGAAGACCACGTATCCTTATGTATGTGAAGCCGAGGTCGAGGGTCGACCTACCAGAGCCATGCTAGATTCAGGAAGTCTTCAGACAGCGGTGATCCCTGAACTGGTAGGTGGAGTCGAGGGGTTGAACAAAAGAATATCCATCAGATGTGTGCATGGGGATGTTAAAAGGTACCCAGTCAAAGAGATTCTGTGAAGGCAGCAATAATGCCCACGCTGCCGGAACCCTTGTTAGTTGGCTCTGATGTGCCTGATCTACCACGACTTATTAGAAAGATTGAGAGTCAGTGGCTAAAGGAGGCCCCTTTCTATAACCAAGAAGTGATATCCCGAGACAATAAGAGGAGAAAAAGTAAAAATCAGAGAAGGATAGAAAAACAAGCCTGGATCACGAAGAACATGTGCCCTGTCGCCATAGACTGGAAAATAGATGAAGGAGGCGATAGCTTTCGTATGGCCCAAGAACTCGACCCCCTCCTGAAACATGCGAGAGACTCAATACGACTAGGTACGAGTGGAAAGACTCCCCATTTTATTAAGGAGAATGGGTTATACTATAGAGAGACAACATGGCCGAACCAAGAATCTCTTCGACAATTGTTGATACCCAACAAATATTACCGGACTGTTCTGGAGGTCGCCCATCTACAGATAGGGGAAGGTCATCTAGGAGTAGAAAAGACCACACAAAAGATTTTAGCGAGATTTTTTTGGCCGGGGGTTTATGGTCAAGTAGCCCGGTTCTGCCAACAGTGTTCGGAATGCCAAAAAAAGAATCGAGCAAATGTAAGCAAGGCGCCTATACAGTCAATGCCACTAATTTTAGAACCCTTTCAACGAATAGGAATGGACATCGTCGGTCCCTTGGATCCCACCAGTAGAGGTCACAAATATCTGCTAGTCGTCGTTGACTATGCGACCAGGTACCCCGAAGCTTTTCCATTGCGTTCCACCTCTGCGCAACAGATATGTGATGTCCTCGTTCCATTTATAGCAAGAGTGGGTATTCCTAAGGAGATAGTTACCGACAGAGGCAGCAACTTCATGTCGGCTGTGTTAAGGCAAGTATGCGAAACTTTACACATACAACAACTTAGAACAGCCCACCTGAGATACAACCAGACCATAAAGCAGATGTTGAGGAAGACTGTACAACCTGAAGAGCGAAATTGGGATAGGCTGTTACCATGGGTTTTAATGACATTGAGGAATACGCCTCAGTCCTCAACGGGTTATGCCCCGTTCGAACTCTTGTTCGGAAGACCAGTGAGGACTCTCTTAGATATTCTAAAAGAAGGATGGGAGGAGCAAGCTCACCCAGAGGTTACCCTAACGGAATACGCCTCAGAGTTAAAGTCAAGAGTGGAGAAGCTCCAAGCTGTGGCCCGGGAGAATCTGCAGCAAGCTGTGCGGAAGCAAGAACAGTATTATAATCAGAAGTCAAGGTTGCGTACCTTCCAAGTTGGGGAACAGGTCCTTGTGCTTCTTCCTACCTCTGAAAACAAAATGTTAGCGTCGTGGAGGGGCCCGTACACGG
The DNA here is from genome assembly GCF_040938575.1 of Ambystoma mexicanum. Taxonomy (NCBI): domain Eukaryota; kingdom Metazoa; phylum Chordata; class Amphibia; order Caudata; family Ambystomatidae; genus Ambystoma; species Ambystoma mexicanum. The sequence goes on along the minus strand of NC_090923.1, from coordinate 445,276,398 downwards.
TGGAGAAGGTACTAGGACCAGTGACTTATAAGGTACGCCAAACTGATAATAAAATCCCTCTTCAGACCTACCACGTCAACTTGTTAAAGAAGTGGGTAGAACCAGATGGGATGATTGCCATGATAAATGTGGAAGAAGGGACAACAGAATATCTACCGACTTCAGAGAAAACAGTCGGTAGGGAGGCTTTAAACATAAACTCACAGCTAGACCCTTATCAAAAAAAGGAACTGGCCGAGTTGCTGGATCTACATGCCGATTTGTTTTCCTCAGTGCCCGGGAGAACGACATTAACTTGCCATCGCATTCAGACTGATCCGGGTGTCAGAGTACGAATAAGACCGTATAGATTACCAGAGGCCAGATTACAAGCTGTGGAGAAAGAAGTTCAAGAGATGCTTCGGCTAGGGGTTGTGGAGCCTTCCCATAGTGACTGGTTGTTAGGATGTGCAGTGTTTCCAATGTTTACCTGTTAAACCATGAGTGTATAATATTTCCTTCACTATGTCTATTGTCACTTAGATACTATAGAACATAGAACTGCATCTTATGTAGCAGGGTTCCAAGGAGAGCCAGTGAAGAAGCAGGGCCTTAGTGGGAAGATTGTACTCCTCCTGCTGGGGGTCGTTTTATGTCATCAACTTACAAATAAAAGGTTCTTTACCTTTAAACTACTGGTTATGTGAAAGCCTCCCTTTGTACATAACATTTGGCGACGAGGATTTTGACTGGGACCCCGAGGACGACCCCCAGCGCCTTTTCTACAGATCTAGTGTGCTGGCTGTGGAGCGGAGCCAGCCTGACTTGCCTGAGGGAGGGCCTTTTTCAGTGGATTATTGACGGCCTGACATCCAGTGTGTGGCATCCACCGGAGGGACATTGCTAGCGCCAGAGGAAAACCCCTGGAGTCTCCGTGGTCCGTGGGAGCTGGAATTGGACCCCTGCAATTTTGTTGAACTTGTGGAGACTGGGCTGGCAAAGACACGGCTTTGGCACTTTTATAATTGGATTTTGGGTTGTGTGTTTTCCGAGCGGCCATTGGACACCCTGGCCCCACGCTGAGCAAGGTTGAGAAAGGAGTCGCCGCCGATGACCCTGGTGAGGCGCTCCAGGGTGAGTAGATAACCAAGCAGCTATCTTTTAATTAGTGTCACCTACCTGTGTGGGTGGGAGCTCTTTTGGTTAAACCAGAATTGCAAGCTTGTTATTCTATTCTGCAACTTTGAGACATGGCAAATGTGCCTGCTCCTGTGTTTTTTCTGGCAGTGCCAGGTGAACCCAGGGTTAGATGGGAAGACTGGAAGGAAGGATTCAGCAAATATGCCTTAGCAGTGTTTGGTGCCAACTACTCCAATGAGCGCAAGGAGGCATTGCTATTTCACTGTTTGGGAACTGCAGGCCAAGAGGTCTTAAAGAGATTGCCGGAGCCTTCTGACATTTTGGATGCTGGTCCATATGAAAGGACATTAGCCAAACTGGACAGGCATTTTAGAGTGGAGGAGAACATTATATTGGAAAGATATAAATTTGCCACGAGAGAGCAGAAGAATGGGGAAAGTATCGAGGATTTTGTCACGGCTTTAAGGGGCTTAGCAGTGAAATGCAAATTCACTCACTGCCAGGATGAGCACTTGAGAGACCAGCTAATGATTAAATGTTCCAATGACAGTATTAGGAAAGAACTATGGAAAGAGAGGAACCCCACTTTGGATCGAGCAATTGAGATAGCGAAAATGGTGGAACACACAGATAAGTGCATTGAAGTTCTTCAATCGGATACTGTGAACAATGGTAAACCCAAGTTGGATGAGAGTCAGGGTTCAGTGCTGAAGGTGTCAAAGGTTGTTCAGAGGCAGAGTACGTGGAATCCAAGACGCGCCTCGCAGAATGCTAAAAGGAGCGAAGAGAACAGACCGGCAACTGGCAGAGGATGGCGTCAATGGGTTCCTGCAAAAGATAGCAGAGGGATTCCCAAAGACATGAATTCTTTCAAGATGGTTAGGGATTCAGGACAATCCAGAGGTTTTCCAGGGAGACGATGCTTTAGATGTGGAAGCTTGTCGCATATAGCCTCGGATAAGGATTGCTTTGCTATTCATATCATATGCAATGAGTGTGGTGTGAGAGGGCACATTGCCCGATGTTGTAGAAATTTTAATGCTGGGTCAAATCAAGTGCATGAAATAAGTGCAAGTTATGAAGATGAGTCATATTGTGAGGATGGCAGAGAAGTGGTATTTACAGTGAATGCTGTCAATGGCAGAGTGAAAACGCAGAAACCTTATGCTGAGGTTGTAATTCGAGGTGTACCAGTACGCATGCTAATGGATAGTGGTGCTGACTACACCTTGATAAGTGTGGAAGTGTGGAGGAACAAATTCGATAGTTGTACTCTGTGGGAAAATACTGTTAAAGCAAATGCTTATGGAGATGTTCCCATAGATATTATAGGTTGCTTTGATGCTGAATTACAGTTTAAGGACAGGAAGGCCAAAGGTTATGTGTATGTTACCAACAGAGGGGGTGAATTGTTGTCATGGAGTGATCAAGCTGAATTGAAGATAAGGCTTGAGGCAAGTCATCCCGAGCAGGTAATGTCTGTTGCGGGAGGAGAGCCCACAGAGATGCAAACCACGTTATCTGGGAAATTGGGGTGTCTTAAGGGCTTTGTACATGTAATTCGCCTAAAGAAAGGAGCTGTACCTAAGATTGCAAAACTGCAAACTATTCCTCTTGCTCTTAGAGGAGATGTAGAGGAAGAACTCAAGAGAATGGAAAGAGATGGTGTCATTGAAAAGATAGAAGCATCTGAATGGGTCAGTCCTATAGTTGTAGTCAGAAAAGGCAACGGGTCTTTGAGGCTCTGTATAGATCTTAGACATCTAAACAGCATGGTTGTGGCAGACAGGTTTCCTCTTCCCCGAATAGATGATTTGATGGTGGGAGTAGCTGGGTCAAAAGTGTTCTCCATACTAGATCTTAAATCGGCCTACCATCAGGTTGAATTGCACCCTAATTCCAGGGATCTCACCGCCTTCATCACCCCGATTGGATTGTTCAGGTGTGTTCGCATGCCATTTGGTTTGGTCTCAGCCGCAAGTGTGTTTCAGAGTATTATGCATAAATTACTTGGGGGTGAAAAAGGGGTGATGTGTTATCAGGATGATGTTCTTGTATGTGGGAGCGATGAGAAGGAGCATGATGTTCGTTTGAAAAGAGTTTTGGATATTTTGAAGGAGGCAGGCCTCACCGTTGCCTTGGAAAAATGTACTTTTAAAGCCAACAAAGTGGTGTACCTGGGTCATGAGATCACTGGGGAAGGGGTTAGACCCAAGGAGGAGGCTATTGAGGCCATAAAAAGAATGGAGGAGCCTAAGTCTAAAGGGGACATACTATCATTTTTGGGACTGGTGGAGTTTTACGGCAAATTTGTCAAGGGGTTAGCAGAAATGTCGAGGAATATGAGATTTCTCACTCGCAAGGGAGTCGTTTTTAAATGGTGTGACCGGTGCAAGAAAGAATTTTTGATGATAAAAGAGGCTATTGTCAATGCTCCCATTTTGAAAATATTTGAGGAAAGTAAACCCACATTGCTTTTTGTTGATGCCAGTGATTATGGTGTTGGGGCTGTTCTGATGCAGGAGGATCAGACAGGTTTACAGACTGTGGCTTTTGCGTCCAGGTCTTTGAAGGGCCCAGAATCTAGATATTCAGTTATTGAGAAGGAGGCTCTAGCATGCGTTTGGGGTGTCGAGAAATTTAAAAGATTCTTGTGGGGGAGGAGTTTCACCATTTGCACTGACCATAAACCCTTGGTTGGAATTTTTACGAAAGGTGGTTTGGAGGGAGTGTCAAGACGCATTATGAAATGGGTCACGGCATTGCAAGGGTTACAGTATACCATGCTCCACGTAAAGGGGGAGGTTAATGTGGTTGCAGACGCCTTGTCTAGATCTGTCCAGAGGGAAATTTCTGACGATAGTGACTTTACAAGTTCAGAGGAGAGTGCAGAAATATTCCAGGTGCATGAAACATTAAAGAAAAGTGAGTGGGATGTGTCTTGCACGGAGGATGTTGTATATCAAGGAGTATTTACTCTGGTTGCAGAAGGTAAAATTAAGAGCCACAGGGGCGAGATGAATGGTTTTGCCAAAGTGAGGGAGGAGCTATGGATTCAGGATGGTTATTTATACAAGGGTCACCAGATGGTTGTGCCAGTCGGTATGAGGAAGTCTGTTTTGGAGTTGGCCCATGTTGGGCATTTAGGTCTGGCCAGGACGAAGGGACTTGTGAGGTCTGAATTTTGGTGGCCTGGTATCGACAAGGACATAGAGGAACAAGTCAAAGACTGTGTGGAATGTATTGAGGGAAACAAAGGCTTGAAAGTGCAAAAAGTTCCCATGGTAGTGAGGGAGTCCCCGCGTGTCCCTTGGGACGAAATTGCGTTGGATCTCCTCGGTCCATTTAATATTGGTGGTGGCAGAGATAGCTACCTATTAGTAGTCATGGATTTATTATCAAAATGGCCGGAGGTATGTGTACTCAAGGACATATCCAGTAGTAGTATAATCAGATTTTTGGAACAACTGTTTTGGAGAGAAGGGTTTCCAAGAAAGTGTTTGTCTGACAATGGGACCCAACTTGTTTCCAGAGAGTTTAAATAATTCTTAGAGAATCATGGGATTGAGCAGGTGAATACTTCTTTATATCATCCCCAGAGTAATGGGTGTGTGGAACGATTTAATAGGACTCTGATGGAGGCTATTAGGATAGCGGTGGCTACTGGAGGAGATAGGGTGAGAACAGTGATGGAACGCACGTTCCAGTATAGGCTAACTACCCATAGTGTCACAGGCGTGAGTCCATTTGAGATCTTGAGAGGAAGAAAACCAAATACTCATTTATGTCCAGGTTGGATGGGCAAATCAAAAATGGTGGATGTGGATCTAGAGAGTGTAAAAAGGAGAATTTTTGAAGCTGGAGTTAGATCCAAGGAGAGGTATGATCAGAAGAATTGTTGTAGGGAACTCAAGGTCAAAGAGGGTGATTGGATTAAAGTCAAGCTCCCCACCAAAGTTCGTAAAGGAGCCTCGTTGTTTTCTGAACCCAAGCAAGTTGTGAAAGACTTGGGTTCATCAGTGTTGGTCAAAGGAGGAGCTATTTGGAATAAGGAAAGGGTGGCTTTTCCGTTTCAATGTTAATTTGTCTTCAGTTAGTTGGAGACAGGGACTTTCTTGTGACTCTACCTAATCAACCACTAGATGTCCTATATCTATGCTCTTGATTTGTGCCAGGACTTGCAGCGCATCCAATGTATTACCTGTTAAACCACGAGTGTATAATATTTGTTTTACAGGTTTCAATTTTAGTGGGTCCTAACCCACACAGTTACTTGTTATGTTTAAGGAGGAGAGGTGTTAGGATGTGCAGTGTTTCCAATGTTTACCTGTTAAACCATGAGTGTATAATATTTCCTTCACTATGTCTATTGTCACTTAGATACTATAGAACATAGAACTGCATCTTATGTAGCAGGGTTCCAAGGAGAGCCAGTGAAGAAGCAGGGCCTTAGTGGGAAGATTGTACTCCTCCTGCTGGGGGTCGTTTTATGTCATCAACTTACAAATAAAAGGTTCTTTACCTTTAAACTACTGGTTATGTGAAAGCCTCCCTTTGTACATAACACTGGTGTTCTCCTCTGGTGATGGTTCCGAAGTCAGACGGGAGCATTCGGTTTTGCATGGATTTTCGGAGGTTGAACGAGGTGTCCAAATTTGATGCATATCCAATGCCAAGGATCGATGACCTCCTAGAGAAATTGGGTGAAGCAAAGTTCCTGACAACAATCGATCTAACCAAAGGTTACTGGCAGATTCCTTTGCATCCCGAAGACAAGGAAAAGACTGCTTTCGCTACACCCAGCGGCTTGTTTCAATTTACCGTTCTCCCTTTTGGTTTACACGGGGCCCCTGCCACTTTCCAAAGGTTAATGAATCACCTAATTAAGGGCCATGAAGGTTATGTGGGAGCCTATTTGGACGATATTGTGGTTTATAGCCAAACCTGGGCCGATCACCTAAAACATTTGGGGGCAGTCTTTCGGAGCCTGAAGGGAGCGGGCTTACACATAAATCCAAAGAAGACAAATATGGCAAACTCACATACCAAATATCTGGGTTATTATGTGGGACAAGGAACCATCAGTCCGCAACAAGAGAAAGTAGAAGCCATCCAGCAAGTACAGTTCCCAGCAAACACAAGACAGATTAGAGCATTTCTAGGATTTGTGGGTTACTACCGTAGGTTCATACCCCACTTCTCAACGCTTGCAACACCCTTAACAAATTTATTAAAATCTGATGCACCACCAAAAAGAGAGTGGAGGAATCCTGAAACTGAAGGAGCATTTATGGCCCTCAAGAACGCTCTATCGAACAAAGCTATTCTTCACTGCCCCGATTTTAAGATGCCTTTTTATCTGCATACAGACGCATCGGGAACAGGCATAGGAGCCGTTCTCTTTCAGAACAGAGGGCTAGACGAGCGACCCATTCTGTTTATTAGCAGGAAATTGATGCCACATGAAATGAAATATGCAACGATAGAAAAAGAATGCCTTGCAGTAAAATGGGCAATAGACTCTTTGAGATATTATTTACTGGGCCGGAAGTTCACACTAGTTACAGATCATGCGCCGCTAGTCTGGTTGTCTCGAAACAAAGAAACCAACCCACGGGTGCTGAGGTGGTTCCTGTCGTTGCAGCCTTATTCGTTCCAGACTGTTCACCAATCTGGGAGCAAGATGTCTCAAGCAGACTTCCTGTCTAGATTACATGCCCTTCCCGAGCGTAAGGGCTTAAGGGAGGGGAAATGTGACAGTTTAAGAGAGAAAGGTACAGATCAGAGCATTGATCAGAGCCAATCAACTGAAGGTGCAGTCATTCAGGAAGGCAGGAAAGCTGAGGGGATTGTGATGTCAGCAGGAGATGATGTGGCGATGGGAGGCTCTTCCAGGCAGGAAAGCTGAGGGGATTGTGATGTCAGCAGGAGATGATGTGGCGATGGGAGGGTCTTCTAAGAAAAGTCAGATCTATGCTCCAATGAGGAAAGAACAGGAAAAGAAAGGGTGCTTTTCTTGAAACAATCCTGTGGATGGATGATGTTTTGTTTTGTTTTTGTTTTGCGGTTGGGCTCTGCAGGGGGTTGAAAGCGGTGAAGAGGAAGGAGACCGGCAGGAGGAAACGGCCGCGTATGAATGGGCCTATTAGGAAGAGACAATATAAAAGTTGGAAGCTCCGGTTGAGCATGTTTTAAGGAAAAAGGGTTAAAGTTTTTAGTCTTATTAGGAAGAGAACCGTCGCCGAGAAGTCCTGGGTTTAGAGGCTGAAGAACGAAGCCGACGCTGACAGTCAGCTGTATCTCCCAGTTGCTCCGTCCAACAGCTGAGCGCTGTTCACTCCTGCACTCCGGCCTGTCGGGGACGGCGGAGTCCTACACGAAGTTGGCGGACGCGACGGCGCCCATCAGACAGGGGAGGTTCGTTACATCAAGGAGAAGCTGAAGATACAAGCAGGCCGTGGAGCGAACGAGGACCTAGAGGGATAGTCGATCTTCCCGAATCAAGGAGAGAAGGGCGAAGAGGAGGAGGCCTGGCTCCATCGACAGCGCTGCGGAGGCGGAGAACCTAAAGGAGGTGAGGACTGTGACATGTGCCCGAACTGTTATATAAAGGGTAGAGGACTATTTAGAAAAGAAACGTTAACAAGAGGAGTCTGAATTGTGAGGAGAGACCTGTTTAAACAAGAGAGGCAAGGACATTGGCAAAGAGAAAAAAATAGAAGGCGAAGAGGTCTCAAGATGTAAAGGAGGGTCGTAGACTTTTAAGGGAGCAATTGTCGTTGCTGGGGAACAACACTGACCCTAACTAGTTAAGGACATTTATACTATCTATTCTCTCTTTGTGGTACCCGGTGAGATTCAGGTCACCGAAAAGACATAACCTCCGGGGTGAAGGACCTGCCACACGTACTGGGACATTTAACATCGAGGGAAGTCCCAACTTCTCACCTCACCCCCACAAAATTGTTAAAGCCTGAAGAAAACGTTACGGACTCCAAGTTTAATAAAAGTTATTACGTTCACATCCCGTGTCAAGAGTGATCCTTCTCAATACACACTCTTACAGGCCCATGAGATGGATAAAGGGTGGTCAGAGAAGTAGACAGCTGCCTAGTCAAGCATGATGTCCATTGGGTGAAACTTTCTTGAGCACATTGTTTCACACCTGTTGTAACTGTTATTTGAGCCTCATTTGAGCGTATTGTCAGTGCACTGACCGCAACAACTAGTAATACATTATGTCAACTGGGTTATTATTGGGGTATATTATTGTAAAAGGCATGATCATTTTTGGTTTGTGTTCAACCCGAATATCTTTGTTTCCATTGATAAATGCTCTAATCTGGTTCTTGCGTTGAGACTTCATCACACACATTTATATTGTCAGAGTTAATACATGAATAGTACTTTATTACAGCAGGGGAGAATTCTCCCTGTTGTAAAAATACATAGCAACGTTATCTCAATGGCGCTCAGTTTATCAATCTTGGAAAGATGAAGGCGTGTGCTAGCCCTGCCATGATTCAAACCTGTGACTGCATGTTACAGTGCAGAAAGGTCTCTGAAGCAAGCAGTAATCGTAGGAAATCTTTAGATTGCCCCTTTTATAAGGCTAGGTTTGACATGCACATAGTGCAAATGCAATGATATGAACAATATAATAAAGTATGTCTATCAATTGTACCTTTGAGAAGTACAGGAAAGAGGAGGTATGCTAATTCATGATTGTCGAAAAGCACAAAACTATAGAGTATGATTTTTATGCTACAGGTCTGGAAAATAGAATTTCCATCATGGTGTTATGATGCAATATCTAGGAATGTGGGGCAGGATTCACAAATATTTGCTGCAAATTAGGAGTTGTCAATGGGAATCCATATTTGTAACTGCTACTTCTACATCGACGAGCCTTCATCCGGAGCATACTTAGTGGTGCCTGAAGAATAACTGAGATGCGCTTGATCAAATCTGTGTGAAAGTGATTTGATGTCTCTTTTAATGTAGTTACATAATATTATGCTGTTTCTTACAAACAGAAATTATTTTTCTGACTTTAGGGCAAATGATCTCGAGACTGCTCATCAACTGTTCTGGACACAAGCTGACTTTGGTTACGTGAAAGCGAGACTGGATGAAATGCAGGTTCTGTGCAGACCTATGGCAATGGTAGGCAATTAACTCGCACAGCTTGTTATGCATGTCAGTTTTCTTTTTTCTTTAAGCTAACACTGTTTTTTGGCAGGGTGATTCATTTCTGGCTTGTTCAAGCAACCTTCAACATTGCAGAGCAACAAACATGTACATGGATCTGAGATCACCAAGGAGGACCAATGAGAGGTCAGTATGTGGTTTGTACAACATTTAGACCATGATTGAATCACCTCTTACTTTACATAAAATATTACTTTTATGCATCAATGTGGAGCTTAAGATATTAATGCTTTCTTTGTTTTATGTTTTAGATTTAAAGAAGATTTTTTTCAAACGGATGAAATTGGGGGTCATTGTAGCCTTGACATACAAGCACTAACGGTTCAAAATCAACGTAAAAGTCCCCTGCAATCCTGGTACCGTTTTTTTTATCACAAATATTTATAGTTGTATGTTTTTACGTATGATAGTACAAAAGGCTTCTATGTTAGTCATAGCTTTAAATAAAATAAAAAGTAAAATAATTGAAGTTTAATTGTTTCTAACAGATATTTTAGTACATTGCTAGCCAAATTTCAAAGAAAAGTATTAACAAACCGAAATGTATTCATATTCAACGACCCTAAAGACCAGCAGGCAGAACTCATTGCTGTCTCTCTCACTGAAATTGGCTACAGCCAAAAAGTAACATCCCCTACGCACAACAAAGGGAGAGCCCTTGACTGGGTTGCTGACCATAACTGTACAGCCACCATTATATCCACCAACCCATAATCTTGGACCAACCAGCATCTCATAGCCTTCTCACTAGAAGCCACAATGCTTTCCCCCCAAAACAATCCATTGGCCCTCTATTCCCACTAGGAATAAAAAAAACATCACAGCTGAAAAAAGAATACCTCTTATACTACCAACTCTCAATTCTCTTCCGGACTCTACCGACCCTTCCACCTTGGTCGAGGAATATAACAAAATAATGACTGCAGCCCTTGACACCATCGCCCCACTATAAATCTGAAAATGCATACCTAAAAAACACCTCAATACCTGGTTCACCCCACACCTCAAATCACTAAGATTAGAAAAGAGAAAAAACAAAGGCATATGGAGGCATTGCCCAACGGATGACAATAGGGCTAATCTAACCAATATATCCACCCTCTACAAGAAGGAAATTATAATAGCCAAACACAATATCTATGACAAAATAATCTCACAAGCCAATTCAAGTAGAAAATAATTATTCACAATTCTTAAAGAGCTCGAATCTCCCATACCCGACACAGACACCTGTGTAAAGGACAGAAACTGTTGCACTAGCATTCAAAAAGCACTCTCCGATAAAATAACAAGCGTACAAGGCAAAATTGCCAAAAAGCAAAACAACCGCCAGAACCTAGCACAACAACATAGCAACTCCAAACTCACCCCGAAACCCTCCGATCGCTTCAACTTTGTTAGGCAGAATTATATGCAGTACCCTTTGGGAACACCACACACAATTAAGACTACAAGTGACAGTACAAATTCACTTTTGGTACAAGCCTGTACTACACAGTAAAGTTGTAGCGATGGCTGAGCAGCCAGACGTATCTCAAGAATAAGTGAGCAGTATCAATAGTTACACAAAGGACAGCAATTACTATGATTCAAACAAACACTGACTCGAGGTTTCTGAGTAAAAGAATATACATTTGTTTAAAGCACCTGGTAGCCTCTGGGCCTGGTTTGCGCTATACAAATAAAATAAATACAAATACAAACATCAGTTCTAAAACATTTCACAAAGTAAAAACAGTTGAAAAATCACGTTACCAATATACCACACCACTCCCGATTCTGGACAAGTTAGAACTCAAAATTAAGTAAAACCAAAATGGCACTCCAGCAATTTGAAAAGGGAGGGAAAAACAAAGTTGGACTAAAATTGAGCAGCACCAACAGGTAGGTAAGCAGGGCAATCTAGAAAGAGGAACTACAATGATAGAATCAAATAAAAAAGGCTTAGGGCCAAAGTCAATAGGACAAAAATCTTTTTGCTCAAGATCACACAGTTCAGGGTAGTTTGCAGTTAAGTCTTTGCCAAGAGTTCCGGGCGAAGTTGGTCGGCAGAAAAGTTAGTTTAAAGAGAAGATAAGAGAAGGAAAAGCCCTCGGATTGGCGAAAGGTTTCACACACCTTCATCGCAGCTGGACGAAACGAACAACCGGATTTGAACAGTACCTTTAAATGGAGAAGAAGCTGTAGCTGAGGCGGACGTTCCTGGTAGTTCCTGCAGGCTCACGGTTCCTGAAGCGACTGTCGGACTGACATTAAGTAGGAAGACTGGAGGGTCCTGCACTACCCAGGGAAGAAACCAGCAGCAGAGCAAAGCAACGAATAAAAGGTGCGCTCCTTAAAACCCAAGCAGGGTCCGACCTTCCTGGCTATCCGGCCCACTGTAGCTCTGTACAGCGAATTCGACCAGAGGAGTGAGTCCTGGCTTGAGGTTTGGGCAAACTGGTTGGTCCCACCAGCTCAGAGGAAGAAGATTCCTGGAGGATCTTCTCTTGTCGTTGGAGTCTGAAGATTCGGACCTGCAGCAGGGCTTCACCGGGCGGTTCAGTCGTTTCAGGGGTCCTCTTCTGTCAGCTCCTCATCGGTTCTTTCGTTCGAGTGGCGACTCTGCCTTTCCAGCCCCAGAGATCTGCTTTTTATGTAGTTTTCCCCCATTCACACAGCCTGGCTGTCAATCACACAGCAGGGTGGTTGTCCTGGCGGGACAGTCACCTAGCCAATCAAACAGGAGTATGACTTAGGTTACCAAGGGAACCCTTTGCAGGGGTCCTAAAATCCCTCCCTCATATCCTGCCTACCCAGACTTTCAGGCGCCTTAAGGAGGGCTTCTGGTAAGAAGCGAAGCCAGCGAAAGGACAGCGAACAAAGGAACCAAATCTGGTGTGGCGCCCCGAGTAAAACACGAGAAAGACATTTTCAAAAAGAAATGGCGACTAAACCCAGCCGGAACTGTATAAAAATGTATATGGTCTAGCGGGTTTACGTTTCAGACTACCAAGATAGCCTAAAACACTACTGTGGTTATTTAAGATAACCGCGGTAGAAAAAACAGGGTAGTTACCACTGCCACCAGCCAAGTCTTGATGAAGAGGGAGCGAAACAGTGCTCCAAGATAAACAGACAAAAAGGGATAAGTATTAACCCTTTCCAATACTCCATGTAAGATGGGGTGTACTGGGTCTGTGGATTAAAGAGACTAAATAAAGTTAATGGCAACTTTACATGTTTCTGGGAGACAGTAGTCAGTCCTAGAAAATGGAGTCTGAGTTGGGAAGTTTAAAAGACAACCCTGTGTCACTGCAGTGAGGGTGCTGTGTAACACACAGTAAAAATATGATGCCTGTGGAGTAGGTGATGCTCCACAGTCCAAGAACACACATAAATGTAAAACACACACAGCAAAACACATGTAAGAGTGGGGAAAAAGGCTCACACTCTTACCAGGTGAAAACAATAAATCCTAGAAATCCAGCAAAGCTGCTGAGGGACTCAGTAGGTAAGGGAAATTAGCCATTCTGGAAAATTCTCCCTAACGAACTTCACAAAAGTCTCCATCCTGGAGGTTGAGAAAATCATCCTCACGCTCAAGCCATCCAATTATCAAGGAGACCACTGCCCAGCCCAAATTATTAAAGATGCAGCTAGAGATTTATCCCCTTTTATCTCCAAGCTCATCAATGCATCATTCGTCACTGGTACCATCCCAAACAATCTCAAAGAATCCTGGGTACTCCCGCTGCTCAAAATACAATCCTTAAACCCCTCCCTACCCACCAATTATAGGCCCATCACCACTGTCCCCTTCCTGCTTAAAATCTTGGATACGGTAGAATACCTCCAAGTTCAAAAATATCTTGAACAACATCATCTACTAGGAGTCTGCCAGTCGGGATTCAGACCATAACATGGGACTGAAACAGCATTGATCGATCTTAAGGTACAGATTGGCACCCTCAGAGACAACGGCCAAACCGCCTAATTGCTCCTGCTCGATCTGTCGGCTGCCTTCGATTTGGTTGACCACAAAGTCCTCTGTAATCACTTGGACTCGGCCGCACATTTCTCTCAGGACACCATCATATTGCCGGTCAAGTGGCACAGCGAGTAGAGCGCTCGCTTTGACATCAGTGCAGAGCCTGCGAACGCAGGTTCGAATCCCGGCAGCGCCAAACTCAGCGTTTCATCCTTCCGAGGTCGATAAATGAGCACCACACACCGTGGGTAATAATAAGCAGCGCTCAGATACCTGAGGGTTCGTAGCGCTATATAAATGCCAAATTATTATTATTATTATTATTATTATTATTATTATTATCAAATGGGTACAATCCTTATTGAAAGACAGGACCATGCAGGTCTTCTCGCAGTCAGCCTCCGCCAACCTCATTCCCATCACCTGCGGAGTACCTCAGTGCTCCTGTGTGTCGGCTACTATGTACAACATATTCACCAAGCCCCTTTTTGATCTCGATGGTCTTGATATCACCTACTCTAACTATGCAGACGATTCTCTGATCCTCTTACCGTTGACGGGCGATTATGACAAGGATTTGGCCTTGGTCAATGGCGTGTACCTCATCATCCAGGCATGGATGGCCACCTACAGTCTATGCCTGAATGATGACAAAACAGAACTCATCCTTGGTAATGCCACCAACATCAATAAACTCAGCCTCAAATACTCTAGTTTTGGCAATATAATCAAAGTTGCCAAAGAAGTCAAAACACTGGGCTTTTATCTAGACGCCACCCTCTCCCTTTCCAAACAGGCCAACTACCTGACCTCTACCACGGCCTACATATGTAAGCTCATAAGAGCTGCTAAACCCTTCCTCTGAACTCCTAGTTGTATCACACTGGCGAGAGCCTTGATCCTGTCAAGATTAGACTTCTGCAATGCCCTTTATCTTGGCGCCAACAAACAAATCATCAATAAGATCCAGACACTTCAAAACAACGCCCTCAGAGTGGCACTGGGTATCTCTAAAAAATGTTCACATCTCTGAGAAAAGGAGACTGAACAACTGGCTCACAACAAATGACAAAATTCGACTAAAGACAGCCTCTCCCACCCATAAATGCCTCAATAACGCCGCCCTGCACTACCTCACTGAAAGATTCACAAGACAATTAACTAACCGCCCGACAAGACTGACCAACTCAAGCCTCTTAATACCTAGATTGAAACAAGCCAAAATAGGGGCGGGGGTAGCTTCCCAGTCAGACGCCCAACTGTGGAACTCCCTACCGGCTGCCTTAAGAACAAACCAAACTTACGCTCACTTTCGACAGAATATCATCAATTGGTTTAAAGAAAACAACCATTAACCACTGTTCCTCTCATGGACCTCCATGACCAGGGCAACTGTACATAGTTAACTTTGGCTTTGGACACTCTTATCCTGTCTCTAATGTTGTATATTATTTCCACCTGTTTATTATTGCTGTATTCTTTCCACCGGCCTATTACTTTTCTGTACATTACTTGCCTTCTTCGTTTACTCTGCATATACCTCTGACTACTGCCCTATTGAATGTATATATGCACAGCACTGTAACCAAGCTGAGAACCCTGCCTGTCTTTCTCCGCGCCCTGATACCCTCGGGTCTGGCGTGCGCTATAAATAATAAAACAAACAAACAAACAATACATCTTGGTCATGGTTTCACATGAGCAGAATGACATGCCATGGGCACCAAGTGGATGACACCTGGTTTCAGACACCTACGTTCGTAATCCCATCTCCTAACATTCTTTCTCATTGTGTTGTCCTAAAAGCATGACCACATCCCTACTGTATTTGTTAGAGTTCATTGGCATCTGTTCCACATCATTGTTTCCTTTCTGAAGTTTAGGTAAAATGGTGCCCGCTTTCCCTTGCGGAGTATGCCCTGGCGATAGTTTTTTGTAAATGGACAGATGGAGGTTCAGTAATGAATGACATAACAATTTTTGTATTGTTGACGAAAGCATCCTAGTCATTGGTCAATCTGTATTTACCGAAATATAGACTTCATATTTTAGGAGCAAATATCATTTTCTGTCCTATCGCTGCTGTCAATACTTGTGAATAAGTAGTGTTTTCATTTTCAAATACATTTTACAGTCGCTGTGTATTATAAAAGGCATATACCCTCTGTTGATTTTGAAAAAATTGAAGTGGGCTTACCACCTTAGGGACTTCCCTAGCACCAGTTCCTAGTAACTGCTATAATACAGTCAATGCCAACACTAACTGTGCTTTTGGTGATGGTGCAAATATTCAATTGCACTTCCTGTTTGCTCCACACACATATAGCCTTTGCTATCTTGACAATATGTTCCTCAAAATGAGGCGCTAGATATGGCATATTCCTCCCCACCATTCGCCTAGAGTAAAGAGCCATGAATTTTTTTATTTTTCTGCAAAAATGTGAAAGGGTATTCAATTGACAAGTGGTTAAATGAAAAGGATCTGTCACCCCGTCTCAATCCCTTTACTCCAGGTATCTTCAGCATGAAAGTTGGATAACTGGGCCTTTCAGATTAATTAATACTTACCACGGTCCGCTATCAAGATGGATCTGATATTGAAGTATTGCTAAAAAAAGATAAAAAAATCCTTGAAATAGACCCAGTCCTGTACTGGGAACTAGTTCAGGGATTTGAGAGCTGTTTTGTGCAGTGGATAGGCAATTTTAGAAGCACTCTGGTTGCAAAGTCTTGTATTCTCTATTTGGAATTTTCCCTCTTCAGAAGACCCAGCTCAGCCACATTGCTGTAATCTAATCTGGGAGCAATAAAAGGGGTTGGTTATCATTGCCTAATAAGGAATGAATGGAAATCCAAGGCTTCTGTAAACCGTGCAGCTCATAGAAACATCTTTTTACTGAATTGATTTCATAGGAATCATTTATGGCCATTAATCTCTGGATCCAATGAAATACCAATAATAGCAATGTCTCCACCTATTGCTTGTGATTATTGACTAAGTGGTTTTCCGAGGGACAATCATACTTCATCTTAGTATTGAATTGTGTCAGAATGCACTGGAATTCATATACTGGTGCTTACAGGGCTTTTTGCCTTGTGGTTGTGAGAGGTGTTTTTAGAAACATGACTTGGCCCTTTAAGCTAGTGCCAATATACTAACAATATTTTAATGTCATTAAACATTTTCAGGTTTGCAGAGCTTCAATCATTCTCCGCCCTCGGATTTAGGCCCATAGAAGATGGAAAATGTGACCTCATTGTTGAAAAGCCTACTATTTTCATGAAGTTAGATGCAGGTATGCAATGTAATGTTTTCTTAGATACAAAAATGCTGTTCCACATATATGCATTGCATTATATATGCCCATTAATTTAGTTGATCTTAAAAGTAAAACCTAGAAAGATGCTTGCCAGTTTTGGAACCATTTCACTGACCGCACTGATGACCCATCTGTGAAAGTACCCATCTTTATTGGGCACCTTTTAGCGCTCTGCATGCACCATCAATCAAGGCACACAAATCCAAATCGCTGTCGACAGAAGGCAGTTGGAGGGACAGCAAACCAATAAGGGAAATTGGGCGGGCAGAGGCTGAGAGCCCTCGAATACTGACAATACAGAGGAGGGGGAAATGAGAAATGACTGGGAAAAGAACCATATGAGGAGAAAAGTGGGCAGTAAAGGTGAGGAGGGCAGGAAAGAAAAACATATGGTCTAACTGGGTGGGCAGTGGGGCAGGGACATGTGAACCTAACGGGGACCTGGAGGGACAAAAGGAAGAGCATGGAAATGGCATCATTGGTATCATCTTGGCACTGCCCTTTTCTCGGACAAAGCAAGAGAAAACGGATCGGGATTGCTATTTCGTAGGTCACTTTTCTGTGATTTACATTCAAGCCCCCTTTCCGCCACATCCTTTTTAGGTTGCCTGTCTGTCTTTCCTCCCTTCAACCGCATGGGGCAACACCGTTTTTCTTTTCTTTTTTTTTTTTTTTCTTTTTTGCTTCTTTAATAATAAATCAGGTGTGAATTTGTTTACCGCAGAATCTTTTCTGCAGTAAAGTGACCCAGTTGCAGACAGTTTCAACTCATTGGAGGAGACAGTGGTGAAGCAGTTGTAGCAGGGTCACCTTCAAACGTTTGGATCTTATATGGGCTACACCTAGTTTATTAAGTAAAAGAAGAATTTGATTTTCTTAGTCTAGCGAAGGAGGTAGGAAGTTGCACTTGTCCTTGGGCATAGTAATACTCTTTAATCTTCACATATAGTAGCTCATATTTGAGTCTCCGTGTAATTCGGCAGTGGGGACCTGTTTGCACTTTTGCATGCACAGGTCCTTGACGCCGAATGGTCCTCACTTGCACAGCGGACTGTAAAGGGAGAGGGAAATCATGTAAGCCGCCTTTTGCCTTTTCCCTTTTTCAAATTGAGTGAATGCTGCCTGCCATGTAGTTATGGCAGACAGTGTTTACAATGGATTTGTGGGATGTTTCAACCCACTAGTCCAGGCCCTGCAACATTACTGTGCATTGCCTGCAGCAGAAACATCGGAATGGCCGCCCGAAAGCATGCTGCTCACTAAAAATCACCAGAAAGTGCGCAGTAAAAATCTGAAAAATAGGCCGCCATCCACTTTTGCCTATGTCAGTGGTAACACAGGAGACCACTGCCAAAACCCATCATTTGGCTGCCCAAAGAGCAAAATCATTGCAAAAGAAATACAGAGCTGTTTTAAAAATCCGTTTTTCCCTGGCTGTCAAATTTGCAAAAATCATGGCTCACAAACCACCCAAAAAGATCCAACCTCCTTGTTGGGTGGTGAACATCATCCTACTTCGAGAATCCACATAAATATAATGTCAGCAGAAGTATATGTTATCTGAACAAAGTCCACTTTTGAAGATGGTTGCTGAAAGGAATCTGTCAAAAATGGGTGTAGTACCGTTACTCACCTCTGTCAGAAGCTGGCGATTTAAAACCTGTCATGTGTAATGTTGTACATTGAACTCAAACTATGCCAAAGAAAGACTTGCTATCAGAAGCCTAAGAGGTGGATACAATTCAAAACTATATTCTAAAAAGGCTTGAAGTAAGAAATTGGTTAATGTATTTGTTAAAAATGTAAGTTATATTTTAAGACAAGACAATTTCAGACATTGGGTTTAAGAGTTAAAGTTTCCCACACTGGGCTTCAAACACATTCCACACCTCCTCCCTAAACAAAGGAATCTTTTCTCCTGTGCTCTGCTTAGAAACTGGCAGGCTGGTGTGAAAGTAATGGGCAGGGGCACCCTAGCCTGTTGCTCTGAGTGCAGACAAAGGACTCCCTTGAGCTGAATGGAAATGCTAATTTGGGGCGTCAATAGAAACTGCCCTGGCAGGAAGAAGGCCATGTGACTCTCTGACTCAGCCAAGACCTTGGAGGCGGGCCAGCCTGAAAATGTAGATTTGAAATTGGATTAAATATATGTTTAAGGAAAATACTTCTAAAATATTGTACCAAACTGACAGAAATATGAAACTTAGAGATTATTAAAATGAAAAATTTGCTCACAGTTTAAAACTAATCTGGAATCTGTGTGATGTTCTGAGACTGAATTGTATGTGCATGTATAAAATGTGTAACCAACCAAAAGCGCAGAAAAACTGTCATTTGTGAACTGAAACTCGTAGGAACATGGGACTTGAACAGAGACGTGCCTTCATTAATCTGTGATGAGTATATGCAATATTAACAAGTCGTGCATATTGGAAATATGTTTTTTGGGAAAAATAGATTTTCTGGGTAAAAGCAAAGGGGGAGGTTCTTCTCTAGATTGTAAATGGCAGCATCACTATGACACATGATGACACACTGTTCCCTTCTCAAATCAGGGGACAGGGAATTATCTGACCTATTAGATCCTTAGACGGTTGGGCATAGACAATCAGCCTCCCCACCCACTTTGGAAAATGGATAAATAGGGACTGCTGAGGACAGGCAGGACACACACTTTCTCACTCATCAACTGATCCCCTGGCGAAGCACCCTGCAGGAAGATCCCGACTCCAGATCCAGACTCCAGAATCCAGACTCTAGAACTTCGAAGCAGAAAGGACCAATCCAAAAAGCTGAACCCTTTTCAGCAGGCCTTTAGAAATCTTGCAAACCTTATTTTAACCCCTAAACCTCCAAGGGGCACCACACGAGTCCCGGTGCCCTGATCCTGTCCGGTGGCGAGTGAAGTCCAAACCCTTGACCAGATCTTTGACAGGCCCATTCCATTCCAAAGCCTCAGGAGTGAGTATTTAGTATAGAACTGTCCATAGTCATCTCTTAGTTTAAAGTAATCATATTCAATCAATTTCAACCTATCCAGAACTGCATTATAGAACCTTGTGTCCATCCTGAATTCTTCTCATTATATAGCCTGTGATAATTGTAGCAATAATCATCTGTGCGCTGATATTTTCTGAACAAAGTCAAGTGCCCTGGCGCACAGCAATCAGAGCGGAAGGCGCCCTGTTCTGGTGGTTGTCCAGTTGGGTATCTTGTACTTTCATAGCTCCTTAGTATAAATCCATCTTGGTTCCTAATCTTTAAAGCACATCTTTCATTTTGAATCTTGACTCTGTTTCTTGAAAGATCTACCTTCACAAAAACCTCTAACTTTTGAACCGCACGTCCTAGACATTCCAATTCTTTATAGTTTTTCCGCAATCGCGTTTCCCACACGCGGAAAAGTTGCAGCGAATTTGCAATTTGGCTCAATTTCACCCCATGTAAAACAGCTATTTCTTGCTTTCAACTTCTGAATTTCGTATTCCATCTGCTAATCATTCTATAATCATTGCTAGTGTTGACCTGAACCAATCCAAAGCCACTCTCACTAGTTCTGAATCCCATTTAGCGAATTAGAATTAATTTTAGCATTTTCCCATTCATTGCAAATCACATTCAAAAGCATTTTGACCTGTTTTTAAAGCATTCCTGTTCTCTCTAAGCTTGCGGGGGGGGGGGGGTGAGATTGAAACTGCAATTGTTGATTGTTATTCCTGATACCTGTGTGCACTCATTCCATCTCTTCATATTGCATACTGGGGGGAGTGAGTAGTAACAGGGGAAAGAGTGATCATATTGTCTTTTGATTGAAGTCGTATCAAGTTTTATTTCTGTGTTGCATTCCTTCCTATCATTGCAATTTCTTGAACCATACAAAGTATTCTCTGTTAGATTATTCTTCCTATTCCTACTCCTAAGTGATTAAAGAGATTGTTGATATTGTAATATTACCCATTGCTGATCATTGTTCATATTCCTAAGTGTGATATTCAGATATTATTCATAGTCATAAAAGTGTAATCTATATATTGTTCAATTCTTCAAATAAATCTTTTAATTTGCAAAACAAACCTATTTCTTGGTTCAGTGAGACCAGGGGAATTCAAAGAGAGGGGCGTTATATAAGGGTACATCATCCAGAATTAAAAGAACTTTGACATAAAAATATATAAATAAGGGTTTCCATTAGGCATCCCATACTAGGCATTGACTTAGTTGGAGTGCTGGATTGAAATCACTTACAGATTCCTTTGAAGTCTTTCTGCTTTTTGCTGGTGCAAAAGGCCGGCGGGCTCCATAGGAATCTCCAGCATTTCCGCTGGCATGAAAATCAATGCTGGTGTAAATGGAGTATTTGTATGACTGAGAGGAAGGGAGCAGCAGAAACCAAGAGCTGGAGGTAAGTTGGGCACCCCACCGGCAAATAAACAGCACGAAAGTTGAGGAGAGAAACTTGAGCGATCATTGCATTCTGAGTACAGTTTTTCGTATTAAGCCTCCTCAAGTATTTGAAGTTTTTGGTTTAGATCATTTGAATGTAAACCCCCCCTATAAATAGAACATCCGGGAACAAGAAGAATATCTTATTGGCAAGTAACTGTCCACATGTTTAAAAAAATACCACCTTGGACTGGAAATTCTATACGTTCAGATCTGATAATTTACTGATTTCTTAAACTACATTTAACCCACTTTTTTGCAGAGGGCGGAGCGCAACAAATCGATAGTGGGTGAAGCATTGTTAGGTGTTTTATTCTGCGTTAGCTGACAAAAAAAAATTGATGAGGGCAGAGATTAGATTTACTAGGGGCTTGAAGGAGACCGATAAGGTGGATTTAGCTAACAAAGTTTAAAAAAGTGAAGCAACGCTATAAGAACTGGTTACGGTGTAAGTGTGCTCGAAAATATCAGGCAGATGCTGAGGAAATGCTTTTAGCATTAAGCAATAAAAATGTGTCTGCTTTTTGGGGGTTAGTGAATGAGATCGGTATTCTGCAGGCAGAATGACCACTTAAAGGAATGGTTCGGTCAACATTTTGTAATGTCCCTACGGGTCGAGTTTTTCGTCCATTAAACGCACGTGAAAACGGGCACCAGGGCGCTGCCATTTTGTGATAATCTTATCACTTGCCCCATCGCCCTGGCTGACCTGCTTTTGCGGCACTAAATCATATCCCCCACCCCTGAGCCTTACATGATCAAAACATTCATATTCCCCGCCTCTCTCCGTGACGTCACTGTGCTGCGTAGGCAAACGCGCCCAGTCGTCTTCTACGCGACTTCACACAGAACCCGAAAACCAACACAGATCAACTCGCAACACAGCGCGCCACAATTCGGAATATGAAACTGTACTTTTAAATCAAATAGCAACACGGTACATTTGGTAAAGTACATTTATTTGGCATTAAATGTTTATAGAATATTCATCAATTGGCATTTTAAATCGGAATGTGATATATATATATTTTTTTCTTTTCTCTCTATCCGCAAATGCTGTTCCGTTTTATCGTGAGTCATGCGCTGTTCCTTTATGGTACACAGGGTGTTGGTTTTCGTTAAAAGAAGCACTTTGGTCGCATGGTGAACTGCAAGGCTGTTCCATCAACTAGGCACTAGGCCAGCGTAAAGGTTGATATGTTGCTTCTAGCTGCTAGTACCGCGTAAGGGCATAGGGGGCCCTTGGCGATCGTCCCATAAAATCGTCAAAGTGGTGCACTTGTTTACGAGAAGCTGCTGGCGGTTGAAAAAACCATCTGCCGGGGTCTGAAACTGGTGGCAGTAGCAGTAGGGTAGGATACACCTGTTTTGAAAACATAAAAATTATAAATAGTCTCGCCAGCTGATCTTTATTACTATTATTCATTTTATTTATTACGGCCGATCAGAAACTATTTGCTTGCAAGGATAGTGCAATGGAGAATGTTTGGCTCTAAAATCAATGCGAAAACTAACGAAATAAATCGAGGTTAACACACAATGAGAAACGACTGTTTGTCTACATGCATGTGGAATGTGGACCTGCATGCCCATGTGCCCGGTACAAAGACGATCCCACAAACGTTTTACTTGCTCTTCATTCATTCATTCATCCATTCATTAATTCTTCATTCCGGTATAATAGCGTCTAAAGAGTTACTTACATTATATTTGCAATTTCCATTGAAGTCCTTTCGGCATGGTCCCTGTGTCTCAAGGTAAAAAAACAATAGAACCTTATACTGCCAGTGCGAGTTGTGGGCCTCTTCAGGCCGCGAGCTGAAAATCAAAGCCGCTGACCTTCACTCGAAATGAGCATACATTCTTACTTTGCAACATCCCGTAGTAAAGCCATCTGTGAGAACTTGAATTTTCGAATCCATCTATGTACTGGGCCTCAATGTGCAAATGCGAACTGGCTTCTCTCCCATCTGCAACGGCTCGCTTGGTGCGTTCTAAGGCCCCCAATTTTGTCCTCGTTGTCTGTGAGCTTTGCAGCCCTACAGAACCATAACTATGGGGATATTGACTTTTTGGGGGAAGGTCAGGGAAAGTATAAAGTACCCGAGGAGTTGAGTTGAAAGTGAGATTTATTGTTTGTTTGTTTTATTATTTGCAATACGCAAGCCTTATTATTTGCAATACGCAAGCCTCCCCTCAGTTAACAGTGCGCAGCATTTACATGAGATTGCAAAACTTAGTTACATCAACAAAAATATATACATACACATATTGACAAGGTCAGCGATATGAGGTGAATAGAGAGAGAAGTCAAAGATGACACCCAGGTTGTTCGCCACCCAGGATGGTGAAGGTAGGGGTTAGGGTTTGCATACTTTGTATGTACACTGTACAATAACATTTTTTTACAAAAAGACAATCAGATTATAATGATTTAAACCGGAATGTGTACTTCTCAACAAGTTCTTCTTTGGGTGGACATGGCACAGTGGCAATGTTTGGTGGCAATGCATCAGTGCTCTGCACAGAAACACTCAAAATTCCATATCTGTGCTTCTCGAGTACAGCAACAATAAGGACTTTAACAAAGTCGAACTCCATTTCCTCATACACTGGTTTGATCACCCATTGCTTACTTCTTTTTGCAAAGGCCGTAGTGTAGTGAAGCATCCCTACGTTACCTGTAGTTCTAGATTGTTCACGGCACACATTCTCGTTATGGGCCAAGACCGCAAGTAGAGTCCTATATTTCATGCCCTGCATGCTGAAATGCAAGCGCTTTGGCCTGTACTTTAGGCACATATTGTGGAACACTTCCAAACCTCCTGTGTGACAGAATTCTGTCAGCCCCCTCAAATCTCTTTATAGTTTTATCAAAAACCATCTTCTCAATGGTTTTGTGTGTGGGTGAAGATGGAACCAACCACTTCTTCTTCCGTGCCTCCTCTGGGGACAAAGGGCCATGTTCACATTGGTGTAAATGTAGGTTTTCTGTCCAGCGGAGGACGTTGGTACAGTGGTGCATCAGTGACCGCCATTTTTCAAGTAGGATTTCCACTGACCCTTCACAAGTTTTGGAGCTCCACCAAAGATGGTTGCTGATAGACTGGGACCACTGTGAAATACTTTCCAAACCTTTTTTTTTCCCTGCTGCCGAGATTTTCTTGTTGATTTGATTTAGCAAGATGCCATACATCAAATTGATGTTTAATATGTGGGAACTGCTCTCTCATTGTCTTGGCAATTGAAACGTGTCTGTCCGTGGCTATGAGGTCGATGTGCATTCCCCTCGATTTTAAATATTCCACTGATTTTATAAATCCTAGTTTCTCCATGGCCACTGAGGATTTACATTGGGACACCTGCACAACCACCGAACTCAGAATTTTCTTACTATCCCATGTCCTGAAAGTGGTAGGTGCAGTACTTGGCAGAAAAACCAGGGCTGTTGCACTGTCCATCGCCGGCTAGCCTGAATCGTTTGCCTTCGAATGTACTTGCTAGAGACAATTGTTCAATTTTCCAAGGATCACTAATGGCCAGAAATAGATAATCACGTTGGTATCTGTAGTACTGCGTTTAAGAAATTAAATGGAGTCCCACAAACTGAAAGAAAGACTTTAACTTTCTAAAACTGGAGCCACTAAAAAGTGATGCAGTTGCACACAGTAGATTGCCTGCTGGCAGTTTCCCCAGCATCGGTTATGCAGACCATGAGAACGTATGATTTAATCTACAGGCGGCATGTATTGTGACGTTACTGCCTTGTTTTTGACGAGTCACATGAATCAATGGCTTCCGACATACTTTCCCTCTGACGGAATGCCCACATTTCAGCATACTTATAATACCCATCAAACAACTGTTGAATACTATGTATTTGCCCTCTTTCATTAGACTGTCATCCGTCATCACACTTGTTATGGACTGCATCGTTGAGGACATATCAGCAGCATTTAAAGAAATATTGCCTATATCAGGTTCTGATGCGTCGGTGAATGCTGCTGCTGGTTCATTCTGTCATTTCAACATCTGTTACTTCAACATTGATGGGAGAACACAACAATGTCGACAGCTTTTTTGGTGGCAATTTTTTGGCGGGTGTAGATTGTGTGAATTGATCTGCGACTACTTCAGAGCTATCTTCAATACATTCAGTATCATCTTCTTGTGCTGTTGCAGTCGCACTGTAGCAATGGTCCTTTACAACTTTGCTGGATTCTCCGGACACATTCATTTCATGTTCTGGCCATTGGACATGAGCATCTCTAGTCTCAACACGCGGCGTCTGAATTAATAGTTCCTCCATAGTGTAAATGGTCAGGCAAGCAACATCTCTCATTCGCTTCACTGTCTGTGTATGTATAGTTTGTACACCCACGGGTAACTAGAGGACAGATTGGAAAAGGGATGTTCAGTTTAAACACAAGATAAAGTAAAGTACAATTGACTGGAAAAAAACATAAAATAGTCCCCAGCACAAAAACATTTCTAAAGTTATGAACTGATTGTAACTAACCTTATTTTTGTTTCTTTTCTTTGCAACTTTTTTGACTCAACCTTCAACATCTGCACGCTGTAGCTCCGATTCGTTTCCACATCTCTTCCCTTCCTGTTGCGCTGCAACAACTATATTTTCTGTATCCGCATAGACCGCACGGATTGAGGCTCCATCGACTCCCTGAAACACAGTACTTTCATTACTATGTATCACAATATTGTTAGCATAAAACACACGTGAGGACGAACACACAAGTACATCTCAATAGCTAAACACGATTTAAACATTGTGTAGAACAATCAAACGACAAGTATTCGAGCTCTGATGACCTAGTTTGATGGAACTGTCAGTATCCATACCTCTGGCTCTGCATGGACTGCCATGAATGATTGTATTGGAGAGGATGCATCAGCAACTCCCTGAAACACAGTACTTGAGTTAGTATGGTTTTCAATATTGTAAACATACACACACTTGGGGTCGACGGCACAGGTACATATAAAGAGATAACCACAAATGATGCTTTGTCTAAAAGAATCATGGAATATTTAAATATGATCCGATTTAATCGACTTATTTCTCCGATTTCTTTACATCTGCATCATCTAAATGGGATGTTGTGATTGTAGTGGAAGCTCCATCGTCTCCCTGAAACACAGTACTTGCGTTAATAGGGAAGAAAGTATAGCAAATGGAATCACGTTATATGATCACGCTCGATGGCGCTGTCAGTATCCATACCTCGTGCTGCTGAAGAATATCTAGGGATGTTGTAAATGTAGTGCGCACTTCCGAAAGCTGTTGCACCGATTCGTATCCGCATGGTCCCGCTTCCACTTCCCCTGGAATTACTTGAATGTCAGGCTCCGCATCAAGTGCGGGGGTTGACGCTTCAACAACTGCCTGAAACATAGTATTTGCATTAGTAAGGATTACAATATTGAAAACATAACACACACTTGGGGTCGACCGCACAGGTACATATCAATGGCTAACCACGAATGAAACATTGTGTAGAACAAATGACAAGTGTTCCAGTCCTGATGATCACGGTCGGTGGAGCTTTCAGTATCCATACCTCGTGCTGCTGGAGAACATCTAGGATTGTTGTCAATGTGGTGGACGCTTAAGCATCTCCCTGAAAGACAGTACTTGCATTAGTATGGATAACACTAATTATAACTGAAACCAAACACCAGGGGACGACAACCAAGGTGTATAACCATTGAAAAGCACTAACCAAACAATTGGTAAAATAATCACACGATACATAAAAACTATTACTTGACATGCATAAAACCAGTCTGTACCGGAATAGCCAAGTAAGATTACCTGATACGCGCTAGAAGTGGTTGATAACTGCAAGCACGTCACGGAAGTAGAATGTTCTTGCTTCAGATTCAAGGGATAGTCAAGCAGTTGTAAAGGTAAATTATTGTTTGATAATGAAATGCCAATATTTAAAATTGCCATGTAAGGAGACAGAATACTTGAGTAATGCATTTGAAAATGCGCAATATGGCACAGTTCCCTGTGCCCATATATAGATTTAGTTTATGGGTTATGAAATCTAAAAATAATATATTGATAAATGTCATTATTCAAAAAGCTATACACTCATATCAATGTCGAAAGTATTACAAATTGGAAACAACACCTAAAATATCAATGAATCCATTCGGCTACCTACACACTACCGCAATGCCTAAAGCTAAAAACGGACACTTGACTCACCAGTGGCGGAATGTGGACGAATAGGGTATCCAGTCATAATGTCGAATACAATATTTTCGAAAGTAAAAATGTCGAAAATATTTAGTCGAAAAACAAAAATTTCGAAAAACAAAAATGTCTACTTTTTTTCGATTTTTTTCGATTTTATGTGTTAATAATAAATATTTTATTAAACTTTTTTTTTTAAAATAATTAAAGGTATTTCCATGTGGGGTGGGGGTGATCGGGAGGATGGGGATAGGGGTTTGGGATGTTTTTTTTAATAATTAATTATTTAATATTATATTAAAGATTTTTTTTAAATAATTAAAGGTATATCTATGGGGGGTGGGGGGGATGGGGAGGAGGGGAGGGGGGTTGGGGTAGGGGTTTGGGATGGGGGGGTTGGGGGGGACCCCCCCCATAATAAATGTTACTATCTGGGTAAAAAAAAAAAAAAAGTGTTTTGGGTTTTCGATTTTTTTTTCGACATTTTTTTTTTCGAAATTATGACTTTTCCTATTATATGTATGTGTTTTCGACTTTTTTACATTCGACATTTTTTTTTCGACATTTTTGCTATTCGACATTATGTTTTCGACTTTTTGACTATAAACCGACGAATAGAGTGGGAATAGCGTTTGCAAGCAATTTTCGTGTCGTTCACCGTTTATTCTTCTTTGTTACCCAAGATGTGGCGTACATGTTCGAGGGAAAGTGCCGGCTGCAGATGCGGTATCGATCACCCCTCTTGTCCTCAAAGACTTGTTGGACTCTACTTTCAAGCTCATGCAGTGGATATCCGCAATGTCTGACCCATTCTCTTATTCGATCAACAGTTTTCGGGAATACATGCATTGTAGTGCCTTCAGATTTAGCATGGGTCTTCGTAGGCAAACCGCTAATCGAACAGGTCGGCATTGTCGAAAATTCTGAAAAGTAAATATCGACATTATTAAACAATCTTGATGAATGAAAATGTGATACAAAAGTAAATGAACCATACAATGTTCAATGCAAAGTTTGTTTTACTCGCCGGAACTATACCAGTTCATCATGTGTGGCTTAGTGTTTGCATAAGTTGCAGAAATTTGTAAATGATGTGACTAAACTCTGAACATGTAACTCGTCCCTTGGATGTTCTGTCTTGCATGAGAAGGAAACATGCTTACATTATAGACTGGACCCCCGAAGGATGCAATTCGATGACAATTGACACAGATGAAAATAAATAGATCTATCGATAGCATAAAAATTGAAACTCAAGTCAATAGCAATGAGCCAAATGAACATAGCACTATTGGGTACTCTAATCGCAAATAGATAGAAATTTAAAAATGACCGAAATATGACTAGGCTACATGGCCTTACCTTGACCAACAAACAGTTGGATTCAGCAGGCCGAGCAGTATGTTGCAGGAGAACAGGTAGATGGCCACAGGTAGCACACTGACGAGTCACAGATGGCACGACGACGAGCAGATTAGCATAGATCTCAGTGCTTCTCAGGTAGAACGTTCAGGAGTTGACTTGCAAAGCACAAAGATGTTCTCATGAGACATATCAAGTTGTTTATAAAGTATTAGAAACAGGGGTGTGTTTGTGAATGAGTGACGTGTGTATGTCTTTGTATTATGTGCTTTGCCGGGGGGCGGCCTTCCTCAGGGGAGGCCTGCCTGGAGACACAGGGTCTGAGGAGGCTATGTGAGCGATTGCCCCTTTGGCGTGGGATACCTTTTGAGGTGTACATGGTGTTTGGCACCTTGGCCGTTATCGCCCCTGACAGCACACCATGGCAGCGCTCATCCACGGGTGCGAAATGCCTTTGATAGGGGAGGGGGGGGGTGGATGGATGGGCCGGTGGGCGTGCAGACAAGGCACAGGAAGACTGCTGAATGGAGACACACTTATGTGGATTGCAGGGGGGGCGACCTGCCTCAAGGGAGGCCTGCCTGGAGACACGGGGTCTGAGGAGGCCATGTGAGCGATTGCCCCTTTGGCGTGGGATACCTTTTGACGTGTACATGATGTTTGGCCGTTATCGCTCCTGACAGCACACCATGGCAGCGCTCATCCACGGGTGCGAAATGCCTTTGATAGGGAAGGCGGGGCGGATGGATAGGCCGGTGGGCGTGCAGGCAAGTGTGTGGGAGCGAGGGGCCATCAGGCCCCTCTCATCCTTTACTTCTCAGTAGAAACTCGGACCAAGTGCCTCCAGTAGTGGGTTCGCCCCTTGCCCTTATGTGATTTTAACTTTGGTTGACGTTCGCGTAGATGGGACCACTGAGCAGGACACGGGGCATCCATTTTTGTACCCCCTTTCGACTCCATCTTGATGACCAGGCCTCACTGCGATAGTACAGCGCGCAGAGCACATGGCCCCCACCCTCGTTCCCACTCTGACTGGAAAACCCTGGAGGTATTTACAACAGCTAATAAATGTAACACATCAATCTTCCTCTGAGATCACTGTCCTGCATGTGAACCAGCCTGAACTAAGCACATAGCTCGTTCATCTCCACAAACGTGTCCTTGCCCACGCACCCTCGCCAGTGGAAACTTACTGCCATTCTGACCCTGTGTCCATGCAAGGTATTCTCTTCATGTGCCAGACCACTGACCACGCCATGATGCCCACCTAGCAGATCCCCAACTAACATTAGACCCCTACCACAGTATATCGTTGCCTATCAATAACAAATGCCACATACCGGATATTCTTGTGAGCACAGACCCACACTTCAACCAGTGTGTTAATTGATAGTATAGATATATGTGTGACTTTTATAAAGACATAACCTACTGGAAGACTTTGAACAAGTGTTATTTAGTGCATGCATTATTGAGAATATATTATGTTAGCTTAGATAGTCACCACCCCGCTTCACAGCGACCTGACCTTCACCCATTCGGAGCACAGATGTCTGACGTCCATCCTTGAATGGAGACACACTTCATTCATTTAAAAAATCAAAACAACCGTTGTTGAAATATATGTGGTGTTTTATTTTGTATCTTATTTTGATGGCACAAAAATACAAATACACATTGTACAGGTCAGGTTGCAGCACAGCGAGGGAAAATCCCCTGTACTGACCGCTGTCACTCGGGAAAGTTTCTCTTATGGCACGAACGGCACAGGCGGGTATTACTCTTCGAATGCGGTGTCCAAGCCTCCCGTGAAGCCACTATGTAAAGGAAAGATAGGCCACCAGCCGATACCACCTGTGAAAAAGAATGATACAAACTGTTTTTAAATGAACAAGATAAGTTTAATAAACGTTTGTTGTCAATGACAATTCTTGTAACTAAAGGCATTCTGCTTGGACAAATGCTATCTAGAGACTGCACACTATTGAACGACTTTCATGCGTTAACATATGTATATGTAATTTTGGATATAGTAGAAGACCATGAAATAGGAGTGGCATCACAAGCAGAGTATACTTACTCGTTACTCGGATTACGAGGACGAACAGTTGCGAGAGGTTCGTGCATAAGCACCATCATTATCCTCAACACGGACTGTGTGTGGCAGGCTGCCCTGAAGTCTGGCAGCTCGGTGATGCATTGCGGTCGTGGCATGCCTTCCGAGATGTAGGCCACGCATCCCGAGTTTTCACAGCAGCAGCAGTTCTCCTCCTCGGTTGTCATTAGCTCGCACAGATTGCATGTGCACCAGGTGGAAACACCGTCCATGTGACTAGGTCCAGTGTCTTCATCCGTTGATTCGTCCTGCCAACTGCCGTCCGAAGCCCCATCGTTTTTGCGTGTTTCCCTTTCCAGTAGTTCGTCCTCGGTATACTCGGGCTCGTACATGTAGGGCATTATTGTAGCCATTGTGTGGTAAACAAACTAAAATAATTTATAGCGATGGTACAGGTGTTCACACGGGCTACACGCGGCAAAGGTAGCTGACCAGAGCACAGAAACGAGTCACAGAATACTCAAAGTAACACAGAGAGAGGAATGGAATCGAAAATCTGCTGCTGTGTGTTGTGAAACGGTCTGTTTATGCTGGCTTCCTGCCGTTTCCATGGCGACACGTCATTAGCTCAAGCGCAGCGATTGTTGACACGAGACGTGCTTTGGCGTTGTGAAATGGGCGGTACGTGTCTGCTGATGACATGCTCATGGGCGGGGGATATGATTTAGTGCCGCAAATGCAGGTCAGCCAGGGCGATGCGGCAAGTGATTAGATTATCAAAAAATGGCAGCGCCCTGGTGCCTGTTTTCGTGTGCATTTAATGGAAGAAAACTCGGGTAAGGTCCATAGGAAATGTTTCTAAAATCTTGCGACTTAGGCTTAAAAACACATGGCCGACCCGTAGGGACAATAAAAATGTTTGACCGAACCATTCCTTTAATGCAGTGTCAGAACAAGAATGGTGCGCTCACTTTGAAAAACTGTATGGCTCAAGGGTTCCAATAGGCTTCTGTTTAGGTGTCTTTGTGGAGGAAAGTAATGTAAATTGGAAACGTCTGGTAGATCAAGAATCAATTTAATGAACTCTTGGTAGAATTCACAGCTCCAGGCTCCAATAAACTCTAAAATGTACTTTTTAAGAATGATCCCATTCTCTGCTCTATTATTTTGATAAGTTTACTGGGACAACCTGCAAAGACCTTTGATTTTCCTGTTACTTGTTGAACGGCGCTTGTGGTGCCAATCTTTAAGACCGGCTTGTGGTTAGACCCAAAAAACAACCAGCCAATCTCTGTACTAGATGCTGGCAGCAAAATGTTTGCATCGTTGATCTTAATGCATCTTGAAAGTTGGCAGAGAGAGGCTGGTTGTATTACAAAGTGGCAAACGTGGGTTCAGAAGGACCTGGAGTATGTCAGTTAATCGTTTCCTTCTAAGGTGTATTCAAAACCTGGTGTGGTCTAAGGGATACGGATCAGTATTTGTTGCTTCAGTGGATCTCTCGGCAGCTTTTGACCCTGTAGATAGCGGGCTCTTATGTAGTAAGTTGAAGAGATGAGGAATCCCTTATGGTCTATTGCAACTTATTATAGACATGCACGAACAATACAACATTCAGGTGAAGCTGGATCATGAAGGTTCCCTTTCCCGAAAAAGACCAACTAGTGTCTGAGTCAGACAGGGGTTGCATCTTATCCCATTGTCTTTTTAATTTATATGCTTCCGATGTTGGTGAAGCTTTAGAACCTGCTGCTTTTGTTCCTCCAAGATTGGATCATCTGAAATGTATTTGGGTAGAGGATGATTTCCTGCTTAATTGTGCACAGAGTGGCTTACATCAATTGATTAATGCCTTTACCGACTATGTATCAATCAATTTTATTGAAATCAACACACGGAAGACTATTGTGATGCAGTGTACCCGCAAGAGGAAGCTGACAAATTGCAGGTGGTCCATCTCATCGGATGCGTTGCAAAGGGTAGACAGTTTCGTGTTGCAGTAACATCAAAACCCACAGATCACAGGTTAATAAGAACTAATCAGTTATGCAGACTTGACGCCAAGTACGGTAAAGTCTCTCTCATGCCAGTGTTCAGATTTTATGAGGGTAAATCGTACCTAAGTTACTATATGGAATCGAAGTGCAGGCCTTATGGGCTCTCAATATCCTACCTTAATTGGAATGATTTATTTGGAGAAAGTATGGAGGTTGCCAAATTCTGTGCCAATTGCAGCCATAAAATACAAATTGGGGATCACATCACTGTTGAGTTTGGCCATGTGGCGCTCCCCTTCCTTCCACAGGGAGCGCTGCACAGTTCAATGGCAGTGGTGACAAAGCAGTGCTACCCTTCCACATGGAGATAGCTGACCAGTGAGCTCGGGCCACGGTGGTGATTGGTAGTGCGGCGCCACACCTGGCCGTGGGGCACTGCATAATGAGGGGTCTCCGGCCTCAGCTGTGATCAAATCTATGTCCCCATCCTGGGAATGGGGCGCTTCATAGTTGTATGGACGGATCAACCAGGCAATTATTATATTATATGTTGCTTGGCTAGACCCTCCTAAGTGAGAGTCAGGCTATTTTCTTTTTTTTTTCAAATTAAGTTTTATTATCATTTTATCATAGTACAGTTAGACAAATATTGCATTTACAACCATGCCGTCGATGAGATGCACTTCTATTTCCCCCCAAACCTCCCCCCACCCTCACGCCTTACCATGTAGGTCCAAAGTAGGATCGCTCCCGATTTGAACACCTTTTATACATTGGTAAGTCTCTCAAGGTTAATCAGTGACCATATTTCTCAAAAAGCGAAAACCAGTCCCCTTCAATATTTGTTTGCGATTTATAGAAATTTAAATAAATAAATCCATTCTCCCCTCCAGCCAACAGCAACACCACTCTGAGGTGGGTGAAAACATTGGACGGTAGATGTTTGTGCTTTTCAGCTGAAAAAAGCAGATACAATCTGTCTTTAAGGGGCCAGCATGTACACCAGTTACATTGCGAGCATTTCTAAAAAGTCTGCCACTTTTCTTATTTACAAAAGTGTCCTTGATCCTTCAATAAATAAGAAAATTGGTGCTGCAGGCTAAACATGCATTTATTAAAAATGAAAATGGTGTGCACTACGTGTTAACGACACCTCAGAGGTGCCATATTTTAACTCCTTTATTTTACATGCAAAGCCAGGGCTTTTGGAAGGAGAATCCCCTCGACGGGCCAGCCCTGCATTCCTTATGGTTGCTATGGCTGTTTTCAAGTCGTAAATCAGTCAGATGAAAAATGTAAGGCTTTGACACCAGGCTGCCACAGTATCATTTTGAAAGAATATGGTGCTTTTAAGAAACGTGTTCTTCCTTCATGACAGAACACTTTTCTATTTTTGCATGCACCTCAGAATCGGGACCTCACTGTGGCTGGCGTCACTGGGATAAGGATTGGGTCAAGAAAAGCAATAGGTGTAGGAATACCCCAAACTCCTAACAAGAAACACTAGGTTTGCGTCTCTCTTCCATCTCTAGGCCATGCACCATCTGGCCGCAACCAACAGGGTACTTATCATGTGTCCTTCTTCCACCCCATCTTCATCTTCTACCCCGAATAGTAACAGAAGGGGGGATAACTTCCTCTGTACCCGTCCAACCCCTCAAGCCATGTCGGTACCGACTGCCAATAATGCTGTATGCAGGGACATTCCCACCACATGTGGTAATGGGTATCCTGTGGGTGTTTGCATTTCCAACACTGTTTGTCTGCCCCATGTACATTTTTGCTAGCACGTTCGGGGCGTAGTGCCAGCAGTGAATGTTTGATAGCCTGCATTCTATAATATGGTGACGCCGTGGACAACTTGACTCCTTTACATATCATTGTCCATAATTGGTCTGAAATGTCCCTGCCCAGGTCCACCGCCCACTTTGCTCTCGCCGGTAAGACTCCACCCATGTCAGGGTGCCTAAGTTCCCCATACAACCTGGCTATACACCCCTTTGTTTCGGTCTCATGCAGTAGTACCCTTTCAAATGTCGTGAGTTCACGTCTCGGATTGTTTCCCCATCTCTGTTCAGTCAGCACTCCTTTAAGCTGTAGGTAACGAAAAATTGATAGCTTGCCGGTTCTAGGTCATTTGGTCGAAAATAAATGGTCGACAGGACAATTGGTCGACACCAAAAGGTCGACAGGTCAACTGGTTGAATTCTTTTTTTTTGTTTTTTCACAATTTTTTTTTTTTTGGGGGGGGGTCCTCTCAATCCCCTTTTTTTTGCTAAAAACACCTTTTTTCCCTAAACGAAAACCTAAAAAATATATATAAATATAAAAAAAATTCGACCATTTGACCTGTCGACCAAATTGTGTCGACCAATTGTCCTGTCGACCATTTGTCTGTCGACCATTTGACCGGACCTAGCTTGCCTACCTGGAGGCATTCCTGCAGAAGAGCAGGCAGTCTCCCTCCGCCCACATCTGTCCAGCCCAGGTCAGGCACGCCTCATACCAGAAGTGAAACTAAACTGGTTTGTTGATCCGATCTCTCAAGGGTGGGGCCCAAAAGCAGCTCAATGGCGAGGGCCATGATGTGAGCCATCGCGTGGCATTGCCCTCCTTCCACACTGACCAGAATACCTTCAGGAAAGGATGCAGCAACACTTGTTTGGGTATCGCCCTCTCTGGGACTCACAACCATTCACCCAATGTTACTGGTACCAGGACCGAGTTGTCCATATGGACCCACTGCTTTCGTGTCCCAAGATCCAGGTGATCCACCATTATTCATAGCTGTCCTGCCTTATAGTATGACTCAATATTCCGGAAGATCAACCCCCCCTCTTCTTGTGGTAAGAGCAGGGTGTTGTAGGCCACCCTCGGCCGCGCCCCTCCCACAGAAAACGCACAAGGGCCCTTCGCACTCTTTCAAAAGTAGGAAGCTGGGACAATCGTCGGTAGCATCAGAAATGGGGAGGATCGTCATTTGACGCAGTTAAGGCGCGCCTCCAGGAGAGATTTACCTTCCCCATCGTTGCAGGTCTAACCATACCCTGTCCCAGAGAGGGAGATGGTTCTTTTCGAAGTGATCCCTGTCCTCTCTCGTAATATTGATCCCCATATATCTGAACCCTTCCTGCTGTATTTGAAACCCAAGGCCTCCGACGTATTCCTCTGTAGATTGGCTCCATTTCCCCACCATGAAAGTCACTGACGTATCCAAATTAATTTTAAAGTCAGACAGATCTCCATATTCCTCTAAGGTCTGTAAGAGACATGGGACTGATAATCTAGGGTTAGTAATATAAAGCAGGGCATCATCAGCGACAAGGCTCATCTTCTAGGTAGCATTTTCAATTTGCACCCCCTTAATGTGTTCGTTTCCCCTTACCTCCAGTGCCCATGGTTCCATAACCAGGGCGTATGGCAGGGGTGACAAGGGGCAGCCCTGTCTGGTGCCCCTTTGTAGCTCCAGGGTCCTAAAGGTTCCTGCGTTAACCACTACGCTGGCCCTTGGTGTCGAGTATAGAGCTGTAATCCAGCCCAACCATTTGAGTCCCATACCGACTTTCTCTAGAACACCCTTCATGAAAGACCAGCTGACACGGTCGAAGGCCTTTTCTGCGTTGAGCGCCAGAAGCAGGGCCCCACCACGCCTCACCTCGGGTGCAGTCATGATATGTAAGGTCTTGCGTAAACTATCTGATACTTGCCTGTTGCGCACAAATCCTGTCTGGTCCGGATAGACCAGCTTGGGGAGTAGGCTTCCAATCTGGTTGCCAATATTCTGGCAAAAATGTTGGCGTCTGCATTCAGCAGTGAGATGGGTCTGTACGAAGAGCACTGTTGCCTGTCCTTACCCGGCTTGGGGATGACCGCTATCAATGCTTCCAGAAACATGGGTGGTATATTTCCCGCTCCCCCTATGGAGTTATAAACCTGGGCCAGCGGCTCCACAAGGAGCTCCTGGAATTGCTTATAAAAATCTGAGGTGTGCTGCAGATAAGATTTTGGGGTGGGAGTATTTTTACGCATGATTTTTCAAATTAGAGAGTAAATGCAATTTCAAGAGAGTAAAAATGAGTGTTCTCCTCTGCAAGAGAGTAAAACTTATCCAACACATACACCCGATGCATACGTAAAATCAGACCTGTAGACCAAAAGAGTTGTAGATCAAAGTTGTCTGGCTTGCGCACAGCCCTTCACTCCACATGCAAACGGCACATCCTGTCTGAGCACCTAGTAACAGCACATCACTCCACTTGATAATGGCATATATCCTCCCTGAACATGCTAGCTACACATCTCCTCTTGACTAACGGGTATGACACATACTCTGTGCACATGGTAAAGGCGCATCTCCTTTCAGCATTTTCAGAGATGTGCTGTTAGCATTTGAAGAGCAAATTTGCGTCATTTGCATGTATAAATTGCACCTTTACACTGTGCGCATGCTAACACCACATCTCTATGCATATGCTAATGTTAGACATTGTTTTCACGTATTGATAGAACACGTTCTGTTTAGAAAGCCTGATATTTGCACACGTGGACAGGACATATCTCTACCCATAGGGACTTCAAATCTCTTCTCTGCGCATGCTATTTGCACATCTTTTCTCGTCTGCTAATGGCGCATCTTCTCTGCGCACATACTAGTGGGACAGCTCTCTGTACATGCGTGCTTACTGCGCGCATGTGCACAGAGGAGATATGCATGCTAACGACATGCCTTCTCTATGCACACGCTAATGGGACATACTCTCTCTGCACACGCTAACTACACATCCCATCCCTGCACTTAATACTGAACATCCTGTGCAGCGATGGGATGTGCAGTTAGCATTTGCAAACTCCACATCCTGTCTCTGCACATGCTAACGGCACATCTCGGCTCTGCATGCTAATTGCACTTCTGTTCCGCACTAATGGCACATCCCTTCTTGGCACGTGCAAATGACACATCTTTACTAAGTAAGTACTATGGGTACATTTCTTCTTTGCAAGTGCTAACGTAGCATCTCCTCTGCCCATGTTCTAATGGCACATCTCCTCTCTGCCAGTCTTAACGACAGGGCTCCCTTCTGCACAGGCTAATGTTGGCAAAGCACATGCTAACGTTGCATCCAAAGAGAGGGTGGAAAGATGCCGGGCAGGAGGGCGGCCTGCACTTCCCAAGTTCCAATTACGTGGAGAGCTGATGCAGCCTTGATGGGTGTGGCGCAGAGGGAAGACCGCAGAGGAGTTGCTTCTTTCTTACAAAAATGCATTCATGAAGAATGACCATTCTCACAAGTTACTATCAGTGGTGGAAATGGACAAAATATACTGGGGCCAAGAGTACCCGATTTCCCCCCTCCCCTTTCCTTAGTCAGTCTGACTCGAACAAGTCCTCGCCAGCCCCCACCACAATGCCCAACAGTGCTCCCCTGGCATTCTGCTCGGTTTTGCTGTAATAAATCAAGTACCATTCAAAATGGGATAATAACTGTTACCACAGTGCTTAAAAGCTGAAGGAATTTGGCTAAAAGTGCTATATAAGAACACATACTCCCTCTCCACATGTACATAGCCTCCATAAACATGCAGCAGCACATCTCCTATCTGCACTTGCTAACTGAGCATCTCTTTTCTGCATGTGCCAGTGGCAAATGGCCTCCCTGCATGTGCTAATGGGAAATATATTCAGTTCTCGGCAGAGGCGTTGCTGGGGGGTGGTGGGGCTAAGGGGTCTATAGCCCCTGTTTTTTTTTATTGTAGCCACTGATAGAATCTCAGGAGCTACAACCAAAAGGCTAGCTAGCCAGCAGTCCTGACAGTTCCGACATCAGCTTAGCCCCGGGTCTTTTCCAGACCTAGCAACACCCCTGGTTCCCGGGCTGCTCCGCATCTCTCATGCAGGCTAATGGAACCGTTTATCACTGCATGGGATAACGCCCTTCCCTCGTGGTATAGCCCAACAGCAAGCGCACGCCTTACTACAGCCAGCATAACTTTATAAATTATACATTACAGAGCAGGTTTGCAACAGCCCATGGTGCAGCAAGTCAAGGAATAATTGCAGATGTGTTGGGTCCCGCCCCTTTATTTCAGCACTGTGAGGGGAGAGGTGAGGGTGGCTGGTGGCTTGAGAGTGAGCCGACCTACCATGCAGGGGCGCAACAAAACCTACATTTCAGGGGGGAGGGGGATTAAGTCGTGATGGGAAGGGCCACTTCAGAAAATAGGCAGGGCAAACTTGGAGGCTCTGCCACCACTGTTCTACCCACCTCCCACCAACTATCGAATAGTATATTTTAATGCACTGCACAATATGCAGAGAGGTAATGGAGGACTCTTGAAAGAAACAGCTTTAAAGTGTTACTGCATTTGATAGTCATTTTCCTGAAGCAACACAGTAAAACTTTAACACCGCCAGTTTCAGGGAAAGGCTTCCCTCACCTCTCTGCCTAACAAAATGCAAGTGCACACATCCAGGGGTGAACCTATGCTAAAATGTAGGCGTGGGCTAACCCTTGAAATATTGGGAGAGGCACTAACTTCAGAGACTGTGGAGGAGTGGCAAACTTACTTGTGTAAGGGCATCTAACTTCATTAACCATTGTAATAAGACTATTCTTGTGCAGCTTCAATGTTAGAATCAGTTAACTACTCTCTCCTGAAGGTCCTAGAAAGTGTGAAAATGGCAGATGGTGTGCAATGAAAGACTCAATATCATAGCAAAACAGGACATTGCAGAGTGTGGGGCAGTACTCTGGACGGCCCAAGCAACTTCAGTGGCTGGGAGCAACAGGGCAAATGTTGGTTCTACCATAGTCCTCTATAGTAGAATCTCTGGTGCACTGACTGGCTGGTGAGACTATGTCTGCATGTCAAATCCAGTGTTACAAGACTGGGGAGGGCCAATGCAACAATAATGAAATTATATGCAGCAGTATTGGAGCCATTAGCAGAGGAGCACCAGGATACACCAATGTGTCCCTACACTTATTAAAACGGTCCTATTGTAAGGGTGTAAACTTAATCATTTATAAGCACTCCAATTTTTGCAATTGAAGTCAGGGTGAGATTACATTATTTGCCCAGGATCACACTTACGCTAAACAGCAAAGCTGGGATTTTAACCTTCTCTTTCAATTTGGGCACAGCCACCTTCTTCCGCGTTTTACTTGGAACAAAAAAAGTTTTGGGTGTCAAGACCTACAATAATACTGTGCTATAGGGTTTACTTGCAAAATAAACAAATTACATACTAAAGCATCATGACAACATGTAAATGCCTATAGCAGCATGTTGGGGCGAAATATTATCACTGTACCTTTATTTTCCACATCCTGAATGGAAAACTATAAGATGCAAAAGGCAAAACATTCTGATTTACCCACTTTATTTTCAGCGCTTTAAAAACACAGACAAAAACAAGTTCTGCCATAAACTCACTTAGGTTTGGAGATTCGTCACAAACCTCCACCGTGTTGTTATGTATGGTATATCAAGCTATTAGACATTATCGGTATGAACACATTTTAAAAGGGTGCTTTATTGTGTTGCTCGATTTAACAGTCACAGATTTGCATGGGGACTCGTGGTCTTTCAGTTGGAAATTCACCATCATACATACGAAAGGCTTCGGTAGACCCTTTTAGGTGGTGCCGATTTGGCACTGCCCGGTATGGCACGAGCACTTTAGCGTGGCGGCCAGTTCGGCATGCCCATTTTGGCGCAGAAGCCTTTCTGGCGCCGCCGATTTGGCGCGAGGGACGTTTGGACATGGCTGACATTGCAACCAGGTCTAAACGCCCTCACCCCAAATGGAAGCAAAGCAACAGGCATGGCGTGCAATAAAGGAGAGAGCGCAGAAATGGGACTTCACCCATCAATTAGATCGCTACTAGCAGCCAATGCAGGCCTTGCCACAGGGAATGCCACATCGCGGCATGAGCAGGGCCCCTGGTCGTCGTCCTGCAGCCTGCAAATGAAACAATTCTTCACGCTGCCAAGTTTGCTCCAAACAAATCTTTTGCAATGTTGGCCTTTATTTTGATCTTCACAGCACCTGCTTGCCAGAAAGAAAAACAATCGCCAAGCAAGAAGCACGCCACATATGTGTGGTTGGGATGGGGGGAAGAGGGTGCTTTGGCCATCACCTGCAAGAAACCTCAATGCGGCAGAAACCCGGCCTGCCCCAACTGTATTAATATGAAATGGTGTATTATGGCCAGACAACAAGCATCCAGTTAAAGGTCATTAATAGAACAATGGCACACTTCAATAGATGCGGATATGCATTTCAGTTCCAGTCTACCCATTCATCATCTGTCAAGGACCCCCGAGATGACGGAGGCGCCCCTCTCCTTCCATCTATACCTTGGGTTAAGGGTGGGACTTTTGGCTAAGTTGTCATTTAGTGGCACTGGCGGCATGCCCCAGGCACTGGTGCGTCCCTCTGTGCTGCTGGTAGTTGCTTTGGAAATAAGCATGCTTTCTGATATATAGCTGACAGCGGAGCTAAAACGAACTGTTCTCAGTCCATATTCTACAAACAGGAACGCACAAGAATCTGATTTTCTAGTGGGATAACCTCTTAGAATGCGTGATCTCATGTATTTTGATGAAAGAGGAGAGGGTGTTTCAGGTTTGGAATTTGTTTCTGCTTCGCCACCATCCGTGCTAAAGAAATCAACATCACCAGGGAAGGGATCAAAGGGAAGCGATTGTGTATAGAAACAACATCGATAAATCTAATAACACTTGGGTGTTTAAATGCATATGAAATGTGTTGAACCGCCTAGGCTATGCTGCAGATGACAAAAGAAACGCTTCAGTGCCATCTAGTGGTGGAAAGTATGTTTTTTAAATGAATAAATACAGCGTACATGGTACGCAGTAAAACATGAAATCCATATTTGCTATAATAACATGCGTAAAAAGGCTCAATACGCACCTTAGCTAGAGTGCTGGGTGTACCCATATTCTCCTGGGGCTTCACCCAGCTTAAGATTGCTTATTGCCTTCCCCACCTCCTTGGCCGTGACATGGGAAGTCGGTCCAAGTACTCCTTTACCCTCCCACCATCTTCTCTATGGGATTGCGCGTAGAGTCCCTCATAATACTCCTCTGCGAAGCATTCTTGTATATTTTCCCTTGCCGTTACCGTTTGACCCTTCCCGTCCCTGATCTGGTCCACCTTCCTCTCCACCTTGACCTCCCTTATCCTATTTGCCAAGAGTGTCCCCGCTCGGTCTCCCTTTGCATAGTACCTTTGCTTAGCTTACCGTAACCTCCTAACAACCTCCCCTATAAGAAGCGAGTGCAATTCCTGCCTCCTGTCCCTCATGTCTTTTGGAAGCGCTTCCCGTTCAGTCCCTGATTGCGTCAGTGGGGCATGTATGTACCGAATTTCTCCCCGTTTCTGTTGCTCTGTCGGTGCCCTCTCCCTTTTCTTCTGTGTCCCTTTCGTTGTCAAGAGGCCATTGAAAGTAGCCTTTGCTGCCTCCCACACATACTTCATCTGCGTAGGATGTTTGTCTGAAGAAGCACCAGATTTCTTCCTTTAT
The DNA here is from genome assembly GCF_040938575.1 of Ambystoma mexicanum. Classification (NCBI taxonomy): domain Eukaryota; kingdom Metazoa; phylum Chordata; class Amphibia; order Caudata; family Ambystomatidae; genus Ambystoma; species Ambystoma mexicanum. Next base: position 445,234,146 of record NC_090923.1, on the reverse strand, counting down.
GAACTCCTTGAAAATTGGGTTCCCGCATGAGGCCATTGTTACAACGCCACTGGTGTGCCCCCCTGTCATTTCCAACTTACCACTCTGCCCTAACCATCTCATGGTCTGACCATGTCACTGTTTCAGCCCTGAGAGCGGTGGCAAGGTCCCTTTTTGTTTCTTAGGTATCAGCAAGGGGTCAATTCAGGTGTATGTGTGGTGTGGGGGGTAGAAGAAGGTGTAACCTCCCTGATGTGGGTGATGGCCTCTCCAAATGTCTGTTCAGAAGTAATCCTGGAGGAGCTGTGCAAAATCCTTATCGACACTGTTTTTCGTCCTTTTCCTGTCGCTTTACACCAACCACCAGTCTAACCCTGGGTCCAAGATCATGTTGAAATCCCCTTGCACCATCGTAGCCCCTTCGCTCCAATCTTCCAATACGTCACACACCTCTCTAAGAAACACCTGATTCTCATTTGGGGCGTAGACTGAGACGAGGGGGATTATTCTCCGCCCAAACCGAACCTTCATTACTATGAATCTGGCCCCAAATTCCCTCTATATTTGTACCTCCTTCAATTGCATGGATTTTGCCATCACTATTCCCACCCACTCCTTCTTAGAGGTTACATGTGAGGGCCCAGTACATTTGCCCAACCTCTGCTCCCTTAAGGCCCCTTCCTCCCCCTCATGGTAATGGGTTTCCTGGAGAAACAGCAACGCCAACCTGGATTTACGGAGCATATTAACTTTAAGGGAGCTCTTGTTTGGGGAGTTTGTCCCCTTTACATTGAGGGTTGCCACTTTGAACCTATCCATTATTTCCTTGTCTGCCACCCAATCCCTCCCTAGAGAACTTTGATCAGATCCCATGGACCTACAGTGCATGAATTCCCCCATCCCCTCCCCCCCAGCCCCCTCTGTAACATGAACTATCCCCACGAACGGTTTGTGAAAGCCCAACCCGGCTTGGGTAGGTGACCCAGCCTCTCAGAGACACCCAGACATGTCCAGGCTACGTGGGACAGGTCTCTGTGGTCATTTTGCCACCATCCTTGAGGGAGCACTGCACTTTGTGGTCTGTGTTGTCCTCCGGCAGGGTATCCGTGGCATCTGACCAAATATTTTTTGATCGTCAGGAGTACTAGGATGAGTTGTAGTTTAACTGCCTACTCTGACCGCACACTTCTACAAACCAACAGTGATCCCACTCATAAGGGTAAAAAAGGCACAGTTAAGAGATATATCGACTTTGCCTTTAGTGGTAACCTCTACCAAGGCATGGTGTATTCTCATAAGGGGTGTGAAGGTGAGCCAGTAGCAACCCAAACACTAATAGTAAAACAGTTCCAAAATAAAAAGAATGGCCAACCGAGGTACTATAAAAATATAGATTTTAATTACATTAATCAATTCTACACTCAACCATCAAAAGCACTATAAAAAAACTCCCATTTAAAAGGAAGACCAATAAATGCACAATGTAATGATGCAACACTCTGGACATGCAGAAGGGAGGAAAAACGGGGAAGAAATGCAACAAGCAGTTCACAAAGCATATTTCTTGTGGGGGACAAGGTGCAAAATGGACTTAACCAGTCAGTGGGATCCCAACAAAGGGACTATGGAGATGGGGTCATTTCGAACTACCTTATTCCAATGTTAGCCTAGTTCAATGATGTCAAACCAGGCTTCAAGTTGTACTGCCGTGCAGGTCGAACTATGTTCGGGTGTGGTGGGTCATGCTGGTACAAGGAGCAAGTTTGCATCTAGTTGGTACAAAGCAAGTGCTTGGTGCGGTTCAAGTGCAGCGTTCGGATTGTGCAGTTCTGATGGATCACGAGGGTCACTTTGTGTCAAGTCGCTTTGAGACGCTAGTAACTGCTGTTTTGGGTCAGCGGGTGACACGATGCTCCAGCGATGCAAGTCGAGCTCTGTCGGTTCCTAATGGTGACCTTGTTGATCCAATACAGGGTTCGAAGACGCGGTTGTTCGGGTTCTCTTGCAGTGGTGAGCTGGCTATTTGAGCCAAAGATGTGACATCCTCTGCTTGGCACAATGTAGCAGCGAACCAGTACAACGCATGCACAACAGTGGTGGTGGTTCGATGATTGAGTGCCAAAAACAGAACCGACGGTTCAAACACGCTGGTTCGAGTACATTGAAAATGTTAGAATATGGTTCAACTACAGTAGAACAGGGATCCTGGCTTTTCTGACACTCCCGATGCTGCAAGATCCACTGCAAGGAGGTGCACCTCTCTCTGTCTTGTCTGCTTGCACCTTTCCCTAGTGTTCTCCCCTTCCCTCTCCCTTCCTCTTCTCTCCTCTCCCTACATACTCTATGGTGCTCTGTCTCTCCTATTTAAATTAACTGCTTTTCTATTGACTATCCTGCTCTCCTCACTAAATCTGGTAGGAAGAAGTTTAAAAAGGACATCCTGGTCTCCAACCCAGGCCTCCCTATCGCGGACACCTATACCAGTGCTTCCTCCAGGCAAACTTTCACCGACATCCTCTTTGTCGTTCCTTCTCCAGACTTATGGACCCTACATATGGTCTCTGTGCTCTCTCCTTTCTCCTCCTCTCCCATTAATGGTAGCACCCGGTGGGAGGCCCTCCTGACCTCCTTCCACTTCTCTAAGGTCATCATTAATGTTTATGTGAATGGTACCGTCTTGGTCCAAGGCCCCCAGGCGGACCTTCTCCTCTTCGACAGACGCTTCCCGCGCCTCATCAATTTCCTTTCTTCTCCTGCTGTCCCCTCTGCCCCTCCGCGGCTTCCTTGCCTCCCCCTGCTGCCTCCTCCTTGGCTACCTTGCCCTCTCCTCCTTCCCTTTCTGGCCCCCCCCTCGGGCTTCTTCTACACCTCTGCAGGGCGTGCCTCTGTTCTGTACCCCTCCCCGGAAGGCTTTCAAGGACGGCAACCTCCTCCAGATTGCCACTCTAAACTCTCACTTAGCGGCCAACATCTGCCGCCTTCTGGAGGAACTTGACCTCTATGTCCTCGGTCTCACCGAGACATGGTTCACGGCCAGCTCTGTCACGAGCTTTGACACTCTCCTCCCTGACGGCTTCAAGATCCTCTCCGCACCCAGGTCCAACCGTTCCAGAGGTGGTGTAGCCCTGATCTTCCCTGAGTGGATTCCTGCCTCTGTCATTCCTACGCAGGCCTACTCCTCTTTCCAATGCCTCATCTGCAGGCTCTCTCTCTCTCTCGCTCTCTCTCGCTCTCTCTCTCTCTCTCTCTCTCTCTCTCTCTCTCTCTCTCTCTCTCTCTCTCTCTCTCAGCCATTCCCTTGCTGTGGCTAATATCTATCGGCCACCTGGTCAGATCTCCTCCTTCCTCTCTGAGTGGGCGGACTTCTCCTCTTCACTCCTGGTCTCGACCACTCAACTCCTCCTTCTTGGAGACTTCAACATCCACCTGGATGCTTTCTGTCCTTCCTCTGGACTCTTTTGTGACCTTTGCGACTCTCTCTCTCTCTCTCTCTATTCTCCCCTCTGGCCCGACTCACTCTGCAGGGCACACTCTGGATGTTCTCATCTTCTCAGACCTTCCCCTTTCTATCCCTCTCACCAGTCCGCTCTCCTGGAGTGATCACTTTCTCCTTTCCTCCCAGCTCATCCTCTCTACCCCTCAGGCCAAGCAAACTTCATCACTGCCACCCACCTTCTCGGTCATCCAACTCATGAAGCCTGTGTCACTCGAGGCTTTCACCGCCACTTTCTCACCCCCCCTCCACCTTTGGCTGACTCACACCCTGACACAGCCCTTTCCATGCTCGCCTCTGCTATATTTGATACTCTCGATGTTCTTGCCCCTGTCATGAGGATCCACCTGAACCCCAAAGCCAAGTGCAACTCCTGGTACGACTCAGACCTCGTCACCCTTTAACGCAAGTGCAAGGTGGCTGAGAGGAAATGACGTGCTTCATGTACATCCTCTGACAAACTGGCATGCCGCCTGCTCCAAAGGCAGTGCCGGCTCTCTGTCCTCACCAGGAAGAGAGCTCACATCCAAGCCTGCGTCTCTGCTGCATCTAACAACTGGGCTGAACTCTTTAAAATCTGCAAGGAACTGGACAATCCTGCCACAGTTTCTACCTCTCCTGTACCTTCCTAGGCCCTCTTGACGGCACTGGCTTCTCATTTCATCTCTAAAACTCAGGACATCCTGTCCTCTCTCTCCGCCTCTCCCCTTCCTCCCTGCTCTTCCTCTGGCCCCTCTTCGCCCCCGCCTCTCCTCCCCCTTCTCTGCCTTTCCCCTGTTTCCCACAAGACGAGGTTTCTAGATAAGTCCAATCTATGAAAGTCTCGTCAAAACAGGTTCATCCCTGTTTCTCCAAAACCATAAAGGACCACATTGACACCCGGATCCTGCCCTGGCAGACTTCTGCAACCACTCCTTCACCACTGGAGTGTTCCCTTCCCCCCTGAAGCATTGCCTTGGGCACCCTCTTCTTAAGAAACCCTTTTTCGACCCGTCCTGCCCGGCTAAATATCGCCCATTCTCCATCACTCATTTCCTGGGCAAACTCCTGGAAAAGCTGGCCATCTCCCAGCTCAATCTTCACACTGAATCTGTTGGTTGGCTCCATGATCATCAGTCTGGCTTCAGAGCTGCCAGAAGCACGGAAACTGCTCTCCTGAACACCCGCGAAGACCTGCTCTCCAACCTTGATTCCAACACCCCCTGTGTCCTCATCTTACTCAATCTCTCCTCTGCCTTTGACACGGTCAACCGTGCCATCCTGCTCAACCGTCTCCATGATAACCTGGGGATCACCGGCCAGACCCTGGCGTGGCTGACTTCTTTCCTCTCTGATCGACCCTCCCAGGTTCAACTTGGGTCCTTCCTCTCCTCTATCTCCCATCTCCACCTGTGGTGTCCCTCAGGGGTCTAACCTCTCTCCCTGGCTGTTCAACCAATACCTGGTGCTTCTTGCCCACCGCATTGCCGCACTATGCCCCAACTTTCAGTGCTATGCGGATGACACTCAACTCATTTTCAGGCTACCCTCAGCCACCTTTTCTCCCTCCCTCATCTCTGACTGTCTGTCCGCCATCCAGGAGTGGTGTGCCACCAATGATCTCTGGCTTAATGCCAGTAAGACCGAGATTCTCCTCATCGGCACACCCGCTCCCTCTTTTCCTGTTACTCTCTGGCCGGCCTCTCTTGACCCTCTTCCTGCTCCCACCTGTGAGGCTAAAACCCTCAGGGTCATCTTTGACTCCACACTCTTCTTCTCTCCTCACATCTCTGACGTGTCTAAGAAGTCACACTACCAGCTGCACCTCCTCAGAGGTATTCTTCCTTTCCTCTCCTTCCCCCAGAAGCTCACTGTCGCCAGAGCTCTGTTTCTCTCCAGGCTGGACTATTGCAACAGCATCTTTCTAAATCTGCCTGCTTCTACTCTCCGCCCTCTGCAACTCATCCAGAACAGGACTGCGAGACTTGTCCTTGGTCTCAAGCCCAGAGATCGTATCTCTCCAGGACTGAAATCTCTGCACTGGCTCCCAGTGGCTGCAAGGATTACGTTCAAACCCCTCTGCATTGTCCACAAGGCATTCTGGGGCCTCAATACCTTCAACTCTCTCTTCCTAAATATCTTCCTTCTCGAGCTCTTCGCTCATCCGCCTCCAACTCCCTCAAGGTCAGTCGCTTCTCCAAGCAACGAGTTGGTGGTAGATCTCTTCCCTCGGCTGGGGCCTGTCTCTGGAACAGCCTCCCTGCCTCCCTGAAACTTAAGGAGAATCATCTCCGGTTCCGGAAGCACATCAAAACCTTTCTCTTTGCTTCGCCTTTTTCTCCTCCTCTCCCCTGCTGACTTCCTGGCTGAAACTGAAAATGCACTGGTTATCCAGCCACCCTCTTATCTCGGGCCCAGGTCCCCTCCCCCACCAGTCGCACACCTGCACTGCCTTACTGGCAACCCCCACACTTGGGGACTGTTTCCTGTTTCCCTACAGCCGAACTACCAGCACTTGACACCCAATGTCTGCACTTAGCCTTGCACTTGCCACCTGTTGGCCGGACTTTTACTTATTGTTATTATTCCATTTTCCCCATGTACTGCACTGTCCCCTCCCCCTTCCCTCCCGCACTTTCCTCCATCCCCCTTCCCATGCGCGATCTGAATGACACCTGGCCTACTAGGATCGTTGTCTCTTACCTCTGTTCCCCTCTGTTAGGCAGAAACCTGTGCAGTTCCCTTAGGGACCACTGCAAAAGGCTTCAGACTACAGGTGTTGGCAGTAAACCCAATTGGTAGCAGTCTGTACCACCCAGATTTACCTGGTAGCTGTGGCTGAGCAGCCAGACTTCTCTCAAGAAGAGTTAGACAGTATATAGAGTATACAAGATAGGTACCAAAATACAGTAGCACAAGCAAACACTGACCAGAGCTTTGGTATCAAGTATATCATTATTTATTTAAAGACACACTTAGAAACACTCTAGCACTATTATTATAAGTAAGTTCAGAAACACAGTCACTATTATTATATATACATCCCTTATTCCTTATTGGACAAGTCTTAGTTAACACCACTTATTTCAAGAGAGAGGTGAGCGCTTAACTACAGATGGCACTCCAATAAGTTTAAGAAAAAGGGAGGGAAAAGGCAGAAATTAGGAACATCACACAACACAATCCTTTAGATGCACTTAGCAAGGCAGGAAAGTCAAAGTCTACTTGTGAGCAAAAAGTTCAGAGGCCAGGCTCCCTCTTGGAGAGAGTAGAACACCAATGCGCCCAAGATCACACAGTTTAAAAGACTTGGAAAGTCTTGCAGAGGGTTCAGAAAGGAATTAGTTCAGTTTAGAAAAGTTCAGTTAGCCAGCCTAGGGCCAACCCAAGTGGTAAATTGAGGTCACCCCACACAGACCGTTGCGAGGGAGGCCAGGCGGACACAGTACCTTTAAAGTGGAGAGGATCCTCCAGCGGGGGCAGTTGTTCCTGGCAGCGGGTGCAAGTCGCGGCGTCGTCAGGAGGAAGAGATGATCTCCACGTAGAGGAAAGCTGAAGGTCGTTGCACTGCCAGGGAAGAAACCAGCCACGGAGTTCTCCTGTAAAAAGGTACTACGCTTTTATTCGCGGTAGTGGAAAAACATGGTATTCTGGTTGCCGGGGTGCTTGGCACAGGCAAGGCGGCCACGAGATGATCCGGGAAGGCTAAAAGGCGGGCAAACTGGTTATCCCCACCAGTCAAAGGAAGAAGACTCTTCGGGATGAAGATCTCCTCTGTCGTTGGAAGAAGTGGTGAGTCGGTTCAGCAGGGCTCCGCCGGTGGTGTCGTCGTTGCAGGTCGGCTCAGCTTCTCCCTCTTCGGATTCTTTGGTCCTGTGGCGACGTCTGAAGTCCCAGTCCCCAAAGCCCTGCTCTTATGCAGAAAACCCCCATTCACCAGTCCTAGCTGTCACTCAAACATGCTAAGTGGTGAGCCGGGCGGCTCACCACTGGGCCAATCACACAAGAGTGCGACTTGAGTTGCCGAGGCAACTCAGTCCAGGGTGCCTAAACCCCCTCCCACACCCTCTGTGGTACCCAGACAGAGTGGCACCACTTTTGGAGGCTTCTGTGGAGAAGCCCGCCAAAAAGTGGAACAGAGGGCTCGACTTGGGTTGGAGTCACAGAAGCGAACACAAATGCCATTTTGGAACCGAGTTCTGGCAAAAAATACCAACCGGTGAATTAATATTAAATAAATAAACCAGCAGTATGTTCAAGGCTATGTTAAAAAGTGGTAGCCTCGAACAATGGGAAAATCCCATAGGAATATATTTCGCGGTCGAATATAAATAGTAGTATCCACTGCCACCAGCCAAAACTCGCTCAGGGGGGACTTGACAGTCCCCCCTCGAACAACAGACCCAGGGGCAATCGAATTGCCCTTACCAGTACGCCCACAATATGATGGTTTGTACTGGTTCTGTTCACAATTTAGGACTAGTAAAGCCAATGGTGACTTTACATGCCCGGGGAGACAGTAGTCAGTCCCAGGGTACGGAGTCTATGTTTGGGGGTTACTATGACACCCCGGTGTTACGGCACGGAGGGTGCTGTGTAACACACACACCAAAAATACATGAAGCCCAATGGAGTAAAAGACCCCATAGCCCATAAAACACATTACAAAGTCAAAGGATATCTCAAATCATGTCTAAGAGTGGTCGAAAAAGAGTCTCACTCTTAGCAGGAGAAAAGAGTAAACCCCAAAAATCCAGCAAAGCTGCTGGGGGACTCACTAGGTTTGGGAAATTAGCCTTAACAGAGAATTCTCCCTAACACCCTCCCTTGCCTCGTCGCATCTTGAAACACTTGTGTATAGGCGCACTATAAATGCCATATCATATATCATATATCATATCATATCATGGTGTGTCCATTTAGGTTCTGTCCTGCAAGCCTAGTGAGGTTTGGATCGGAGTGACAGGCCCTGGTCCTTAGCAAGAGTCACCCCGATGTTCCCAGAGTTTTGGTAGGGAGCACCGATTGCCTCTGCCTTGGAAAACACCTTCACCTCAATGGCTGAGGGCTTTGGAAAGGAAAGATCAACTGTCCTAAATGCATTCAATAAGTCCTGAATGGTCCAAAAGTGAATTAAAAAAAGGGTGGGAGACAGTCTTTTATTGGCAAAAGGCCATACAGTATTGGAGGAAAGCAAGTCTGCTTTAAGGGTTACAGCCAATATCCTGGTGATAAGTGGTCTTTGCCTGCTTGCATCATATCTAAAGTGCTTTGTGTTAAAGGAATGTAGGAGGCATGAAAGAAGAAGAGGTACAAAAAAGATTGTGGAATTCTTTCCCAACTGTGCAGAGCTCCCGCTGACTACACTTAGCCTGCCTACTTCCCAGATCAATGGCATCAAAGGCCTTTTGGTATGCAACACGCTGGTGTGAGGCTAGTCCTTTTGGTTAGGGTGTGCCCTTTGATTCCTGCTTCCCAGGACAACTCATGCTGAGGGTTCTGTCTTGCTAGAGAGATGTTAGTCAACCTCAAAGTATCAAAAAAGAGGCAGACCCCACAGGCTATTGTCTTGCTGGGTGTAGCATTGACAGCCAGTCTACTGAGAATACACATAGCCTGTGCATGGCCGACCTGGCTCACAGGTTTGGCATATGTATGATGCAGTTAAGATGTGGCTTTAATAATTATATGAATCACCAGCCACTATACCCCAACTCAGGTACGGCTGATGTTTAAAGATTAAACTGCCACCAGTATGGTAGTACATCATAATTATGGGGTTTTGGATCAGAGGTGCATATTTAGAATGCAACCTCTGTGCTAAAGGGACTTTTCTGTCTACTCATCTGACGGGAGGGCACCTGTAACCACTGAACCTGCTCTTTGCCGCTGGAGAGCATGCACTGCAGATCAGGAAACTGATGCAGCAGGTCACAGGTGTACACTAGTCTGAAGAAGGGGGGGTTCTGGTTAGCAGACCACCCTTCTAGGAAGGAGGGATTTGCATGGCACCAGAGGCATGTGGTGGCCTTCTGTTCCCAGGGCAGTAGGCCTGTGTGTGAAGGTGGGGGCATGTAATGCACTATAACTGGTGTATATTGAAGGGAGGTATTGTTGGGTAAAGGGACCCTACAAATCTAGGCCGGAGAGTCATGTTTGTACGACGCTGTACGGCTGTGCTTGGGAAACTGATAGCTGAGCTGTGAGGACCTTCAGAATCAGTAGGATGTGGGCAAGTTCTCTCTTTTGTTGGAAGGGGAGCATGAAAGACTGAATCTTTTTTACACAGTAAAACCTAAGCCTGTTGTGGTTTGTGGGCTGCTCCTAGCCACATTTGAGTGAAGCTGTAACTTAACCCAATTTTTCATGTGGCTTCCCCATAGATAACACAATGTATGTTTAGAAACTGTAGTCCCCAGTAGCAGCAGCATGATGTACCAGGCTTTTTATATTTTTCTATTGTGATTTTGGTTACCAAGGCAACCTTAAACAAAGAAAAGAACAAATATCTCAAAATACATAGCAAAATAAAAAGCACAGTTCACAATATAAAACACATACAAAAAACAAAAAAAATCTCACTATATAAGAACAGAAATACATAGTAAACATTGATACAAAGATAAAAAATAAGCGATACATTTACCAGGCTTTTCTTCAGCTGTGTATATTGCAAAGAGTGCAAAAATGACTGGATGAAGTGAGCTGGCACTACGTACTTGCGGGCACAAGGAATTCCTTTCGGGACCACTTTCTGATTAAGGCTGGTGATGGATGAACTGAACTGCTTTCTACAAACTGAGCAATAAATTCCTGCTGTGTATGCCAAGACCCGTTCCATTTATGACCCTTGCCACTTCAGTACGTTGAAAGACCACATTTTCAATGGTATCCATCATGAATCACAAGGATATCTCAGTCTCTGGGGCTTAATCCCATGGAGCCCGGTATATTGGGGCACAAATTGTTACGCTCACCTGGCTCCCACAGGGGCGTCGATCGGAACTGGGCCGCTGTTGTTTCCACCAGCGTGACGCGTAGCGCCAAGATGACTGACTGGACTGGCCCACTCAGCCTAGTTTGTCTGGCTCGCAGGAATATCCTTCTGCAAAGGAGAAAGGGGATTAACCATCCGTGGAATTGAGCGTTAACCCACCTTCCCCACCCCCCGTTGTCTTCCCACAGATCACTCTTGATATCTCCTCTTTAGTCTCACCTGATGGTTTGGAAGGATGAGCTCTCCATCCTGCATCGAACGCAGGGGCGCGTAGATGATCAGTTACTTCACTGGTGTGGAGGAATTGGCGAGTTCCAGAGCGGTATTGACTCTAAGAATCCAGGCAAGGCGCCGTGAGACGGTAGGTAAAAAGAGTTCAAAATGTCTGATCTTCACTCTGTCCGATTCCTTGCAGGTTACCGGTTTGCCGTCACGAAGTGTTCCACGTGGCAACCGGTAACATTTAGGTAAGTCTATTGTGGAGATAGGTTTTCCCCTATAGTCCTTTGTTTTCCCCTTAGGGGCCGGGGTATGGCGAAGATGCTGTGTAAGCTGCGCCGACCCGAGATGGGCTAAGCACCCCCTGTGGTAATCAGGTAAGTCTTTGGGGGGTAGCTTGCTTAATTGTCCTTTTGTTTCCCCTTAGCTCACCTTGTTGTTCTCTTCTCCCTAGGTGTCGGCGAGCGGCCGGGAGATGCTGAAGATCGCAATGGAATGCGGATATGCAGCAAAGGCCGGTGAGTTCAGCGCGGCGCCGCGAGATGCGAGGCGACGCACGTGTGACTTCTTTCTTCCAGCTCGAGTGCGTGATGGATCAAGGATTCAGGTAAGGATTACTGTGATGCTCCTGTTCTAACCTCTTCTCCTTCTTTCTTCTTATTTCTAGGAGCTCCGGGCTTGAAGCGGGCGTGGCAGAAGACTGGAAGCTGCTGCAGGCACGGTGAGCGTTACGCTGCTGGATGCAGAATAACGCGAAGCGTGTGCTGCTGTTCGGGCGTGGTTTAAATAGCCTTGCAAGATGTTCCAGGTAAGTATCCTTCCATAGCCCCACCCGAGTAAAAAGTAGTCCCTCAGTTAAAATAGTCCCTCCTAAGCCTCATTTGGCTTGAGGCCTTTTGCAGCATGGTCTGCACCAGGTAAGTATGCAGCATGGATGTCTCTGCATCAGGTAAGTATGCAGCATGGTCTGCATCAGGTGGGTTTTTCTACTATGAGCCTGGCGCCATAGGCGCCAGGACTGCACCCAAACAGCCCCTAGCTGGGGTCTTTGGGCGCGCTCAAAATGGCATGATGCCTGCTTTCGGGGTTGCTGGGCCTGATCTGGTTTCCCGGGGGCAGGCATCATGACAGCACTCCCCCTCAAGGCCCCTCCTAAAGTCATTCTTCCCCTTGGCTTTGGTTTGTTTGGAAATTCACAGTGGAATTTCTTCACCAATTGCGGTGCATGCACGTGGTCACTAGGTTCCCAAGACCTTTCCTGTGGTCCGTAACCTTTCCAGTCGATTAGATAAAAGAGTTTTGATCTCACTCTTTTTGAGTCCAAGATGTTTTTAACCTCAAATTCAGGCTCTCCGTCTATGAGGACAGGATCTGGTGGTTTGGTTAGTCTTGTTCCTGGTTGTGCTGGCTTCAAAAGGCACACGTGAAAGACGGGATGAATCGGCATATGAGCAGGTAGGTCCAACTTGATAGCCACAGGGTTAATGATGGCCTTGATGGAGTAAGGTCCTAAATACCTAGGGTTAAAGGTCCGTGTTCCCTTGAGTGGGATGTGCTTAGTGGCCAACCATACTTGGTCCCCTATCTGGTATTGCGGTGCTTCACTCCTGTGCAGATCCGCATCTTTCTTGTATTTTTCCTTAGCCTTTCGCAAATGTGCAGTTGCTTCTTTAAAGGCTTGTGTAATAACAGCGTGGAGATGGTCCACCGCAGGCATCTCTAAGTGTTGGGGCGAATCAAGGTCCGAGGTTCGAGGATGGTGTCCATAGATGGTAAAAAAAAGGACTTTGTCCAATTCCCGAGTGTACGGAATTATTGTACGCATACTCGGCAATCCAAAGAATGTCTTTCCAATTACCCTCAGACTGATGTAGCATACATCGCAAGTACTGCTCAAGAGTCTGGTTGGTCCTCTCTGTTTGACTGTCGGTCTGAGGGTGGTGACTGGTGGAAAGCCTAACAACTATCTGCGACAGTTGGCAACTTTTTCTCCAAAAATGCGAAATGAATTGACTACCCCGGTCCGAAATCAACACGGATGGAAAGCCGTGTAGGCGAACAATGTTTTCAAGGAACTCTTTGGCCAGGACTAAAGCTGAAGGTATCCCTTTTAAAGGAATAAAGTGGGCCATTTTGGAAAAAAGGTCCACAATAACTAAAATGGTGTTAAAGCCATTGCACGGGGGTAGATCCGTGATAAAGTCTAATGACAAGGTATGCCAAGGAGTTGGTGGGATGTCCAAAGGTTGTAATAGTCCAGCGGATCTTTTCTTTTGACTTTTATTTTGGGCACAAATGCCACAAGACATGACAAACAATTTAATGTCTTTTCGCCAGGTGGGCCACCAGAATTGTTTCTTAATTTTAGCTTCAGTTTTTGCAATACCAGGATGACCTTCCAGTAAGGTATCATGGTAACGGGAAATGACTAGTTCTTGTAGTTCCTTTTGTGGCAGAAAAAGCCGCCCTTGGTAATAAGGTAAATCATTGGTGATAGAGTACTCCGGACCTTTCTTTGCCCAGTCCTGTAAGGCACTTGGATCAAAGAGTTGCTGGATCTTCTCTTGAATGTCCTCCAGTGTCTGTACTGTTGTCAGGCCGAGAACTCTCTGTGCAGGTATTATGGGTACGGGTTCTTGGGTTGTGTCCGTTTCTCCCATTCCAATTCGGGACAAGGCGTCTGCTTTTCCGTTCTTTCAACCTGGTCGATAGGTTATCACAAAATCGAACTCGGCGAAAAACAATGCCCAACGGAGTTGGCGCGAAGATTGGGCCTTGGCTGTCTTCAGATATTGCAAGTTTCGGTGATCGGTGATGACCGTAATGGTATGTCTGGCACCCAGTAGGTAATGCCGCCAAGCCTTGAAGGCGGACTTGATGGCTAGCAGTTCCTTGTCGGTAATGGCATAGTTTAATTCGGGAGCCGAAAACTTTCTTGACCAGAATGCCACTGGGTGAAGCTGGTTAGTTTCGGGATCCTTTTGAGAGAGGACAGCTCCCATGGCTAGACTAGATGCATCTGTTTCCACTATGTATGGAAGTTCTGGCGTGGGTGTCTTAAAATAGGGGCAGATGTGAATTTTGCTTTTAACTCCTGGAAGGCGTTTTCGGCTTCTTTTATCCACACAAAGCGTTTGTTTTTTCGCAGAAGCGTTGTAATAGGATGTACAACGTGAGAGAAGTCCGGGATAAACCTGCGGTAGAAATTGGCAAAGCCAAGCATACTTTGTACTCCGTTGACTGAGCTTGGTGAAGGCCATTTAAGAATAGCATCCACCTTACGCGTATCCATCCTGATTCCTTTTGGGGTCAGAATAAACCCTAGGAATTTCACTTCGGTAGTGTGAAAGGTGCACTTTTCCAGTTTAGCATATAGTTTGTGCTGGCGTAGCTTTTCCAGAACTGCTCGGACATGTTTTACATGATCAGATTCTGACAAGGAGTATACTAGGATATCATCGATGTAAACGACAACACAAACGTCGATAAGTTCTCGGAGGACATCATTCATGAAGAATTGGAAGGCTGCTGGTGCATTACATAGTCCGAAAGGCATCACTTGATACTCAACCCGTACTTGGTGCGAAAAGCAGTCTTCCATTCATCGCCCTCTTTGACACGTACCAGATGATATGCCCCCCGAAGATCTAGTTTAGTGTATATGCAAGCGTCCTTTACCTGGTCTAGAAGTTCAGGGATCAAAGGCAATGGGTATCGATTCTTAATGGTTATCTGGTTCAGAGCGCGGTAGTCTATGCATGTTCTTAGGTCACCTTCCTTTTTGGGCACGAAGAACAAAGCTGAAGATGCAGGGGACTTGGACGGGCGAATGAAGCCATTAGCAAGGTATTGGTCTAAGTATTGGCGCAGGTGAAGGTTTTCAGGCTCCGTAAGGGCATAGATCCTGCTGCAAGGAGGTTGTGCGCCGGGTATGAAATCTATTTGACAATCATACGATCTGTGAGGGGGTAAAGTGTTTGCCTGTTCCTTTTGGAAGACGTCCTGAAAATCTTGGTATTCAGCAGGTAGTTGCACGGCGGATGGAGTTACTGGGGCCAGGACTGCGTTTAAAGTTTTCTGGATAACAGGTGTGTGCACATTCTGGGAAGGATATCCTCTTCTCTCGCCAATCAATACAGGGATTATGTTTTTCCAACCAAGGTATCCCCAGTATTACTTGAAACTGTGGGGCCTTGATTAAATCAAACACCATAGCCTCTCGGTGCCCATCCTGACCCTGCAATGTCATCTCAGTGGTGGAATGAGTTACGGGCCCAGAGGCAATTTCCGTTCCATCTACTGTGGTGATGACATCAGAGGTGGTCCTTCGGGTGAGAGGTAGATTCATCCTGGAAGCCAATTCATAGTCCATATATTTTCCTATGGCTCAGCTATCAACGTATGCTTTTACCCCGTGCATGCATGACGGCTGCTCCGGATCTACAAGGACCATGGGTATGGTGAAATGCGAGGTCTGAGTGTCCTTCTTTAAGCTCGGCAAGCGGACCTCTACGCTTGTCGGGCGTGGTCGTTTCCCGAGTCAGTCTCCAAATGATTTTCATCTGCTGCTCCTATAGTTTTCTTGGGTGGTTTTACTGGGCAGTTCCGTAGAAAATGACCGGTAGTTCCGCAATATAAACATAATTGCATTTGCCGTCTTCTTTCTCTTTCCTTTTGGGTTAAGAGTCCTCTAACCCCTCCGATTTGCATGGGTTCTGAGGCATCTGCTCCCTTTGGACTAGCGTGGGTTTTAACCAACACCCTATTTTCAAATTTGGCTCGATCAGCCTTTCTGTTTTGAAGTCTATGATCTAACTGGACCACTAAGTCTATGTATTCTGCACAGTCTTGGGGTGGGTTCACGATTTGGGTTAAGACATCTTTGAGTTCTCCCCGAAGCCCTCGATGGAATAATGTGATTCGCTTTACTTCAGGCCACCCAGTTTCCACTATTAATCTGTTAAAGGTTGCAATATAAGATAAAAAGGTCCTGATTCCCCTGCCGCAAGGTTAAAAGTTTGTTATCCAGGGCCTGTCCTTGGGAGTGTCGGGCGAATAATCTTTCCATGCTTGTTTGAAAACCCTGGAAATCCCGAAGAATTGGGTCATCCTGATTGACTAGTGGAATAGACCAACCCGCCGCACTGCCGCTGAGATATGACAGTACAAAGGCTACCTTGGCTTGATCGTTTGGGAAGGCTCCAGGTCTGCATAAAAAGTACAAGCGGCATTGATTCATAAATACGGCGAACCTTTTAGGGTCTCCGGCAAAACATTCGGGCGGAGCCAATGGAACGGTTCCAGGTAGGTTTATGTGCACTGGGTTACTCGATGGTACAGGAGCTGGGCTTGCCCCGAGTCCTGGTAGAGGTGTTTGCCCAGCCTGGGCTTGCAATAGTTGTCTGGTCAAATCATCTGTTAGATCTTTTGAGACAATCAGTTCTCTTCTGAGGGCATTCGTTTCTTGGCGGGCGGAGTGCACTTCGGCCCTTAATTCCCCTAATAATTGGGCCAACTGATCAGTTTCAGAAGTCTCCCTGACGCCCAGGTGGGTGTTTGTGGGTAGGCTTCGCGTTCTGTTACGCTCACCTGGCTCCCACGGGGGCATCGATCGGAACTGGGCCGCTGTTGTTTCCACCAGCGTGATGCGTAGCGCCGAGATGACTGACTGGACTGGCCCACTCAGCCTAGTTTGTCTGGCTCGCAGGAATATCCTTCTGCAAAGGAGAAAGGGGATTAACCACCCGTGGAATTGAGCGTTAACCCACCTTCCCCACCCCCCGTTGTCTTCCCACAGATCACTCTTGATATCTCCTCTTTAGTCTCACCTGATGGTTTGGAAGGATGAGCTCTCCATCCTGCATCGAACGCAGGGGCGCGTAGATGACCAGTTACTTCACTGGTGTGGAGGAATTGGTGAGTTCCAGAGCGGTATTGACTCTAAGAATCCAGGCAAGGCGCCGTGAGACGGTAGGTAGAAAGAGTTCAAAATGTCTGATCTTCACTCTGTCCGATTCCTTGCAGGTTACCGGTTTGCCGTCACGAAGAGTTCCACGTGGCAACCGGTAAGATTTAGGTAAGTCTATTGTGGAGATAGGTTTTCCCCTATAGTCCTTTGTTTTCCCCTTAGGGGCCGAGGTACGGCGAAGATGCAGTGTAAGCTGCGCCGACCCGAGATGAGCTAATTACCCCCTGTGGTAAGTCAGGTAAGTCTTGGGGGAGTAGCTTGCCTTATTGTCCTTTTGTTTCCCCTTAGGGGCCGGGGTACGGCGAAGATGCTGTGTAAGCTGCGCCGACCGGAGATGAGCTAAGCAGCCCCTGTGGTAATCGGGTAAGTCTTTGGGGGGTAGCTTGCTTACTTGTCCTTTTGTTTTCCCTTAACTCACCTTGTTGTTCTTGTCTCCCTAGGTGTCGGCGAGCGGCTGGGAGATGCTGAAGATCGCGATGGAATGCGGAGATGCAGCGAAGGCCGGTGAGTTCAGCGCCGCGAGATGCGAGGCGACGCACGTGTGACTTCTTGCTTCCAGCTCGAGTGCGTGATGGATCAAGGATTCAGGTAAGGATTACTGTGATGCTCCTGTTCTAACCTCTTCTCCTTCTTTCTTCTTATTTCTAGGAGCTCCGGGCTTGAAGCGGGCGTGGCAGAAGACTGGAAGCTGCTGCAGGCACGGTGAGCGTTACGCTGCTGGATGCAGAATAACGCGAAGCGTGTGCTGCTGTTCGGGCGTGGTTTAAATAGCCTTGGAAGAAGTCCCAGGTAAGTATCCTTCCATAGCGCCACCCGAGTAAAAAGTAGTCCCTCAGGTAAAATAGTCCCTCCTAAGCCTCATTTGGCTTGAGGCCTTTTGCAACATGGTCTGCGTCAGGCAAATATGCAGCATGGTCTGCATCAGGTGGGTTTTTCTACTATGAGCCTGGCGCCCATGGCGCCAGGACTGACTCTATGTTTATGAGACTGGCGCCATAGGCGCCAGGACTGCACCCAAACAGCCCCTAGCTGGGGTCTTTGGGCGCGCTCAAAATGGCATGATGCCTGCTTTCGGGGTTGCTGGGCCTGATCTGGTTTCCTGGGGGGCAGGCATCATGACACAAATGCCATAACTGTTTGGCTCCTGAATGTTGATCTGCCTAGTCAGTGGTACAACACTCGTACAGACAGGTAAGCATTCAATGTGCTGAAACTATCCCTTTGTACCACAATGCTCATGCATCACAATTGGTTATAGAAAGAGACAGGGTACATCATAATGTGCACAATAATTAAATTAAAGGTAGAAAATGTATAGTATTTTAGAACACCTGAAACTAATTTAGAAATCACATCTTCAGAAAGAGAATTACTTGATTCCAGAATCCTCATACTCTGGGCTTTTGCAGGAATTGTGTTGTTCAATGCAATCCTGCAATACATTTTGAGTGAAATGCCATAATCCATTAAACGTTACTTTCTGTTACCTGTCACGCGATGCCCGATGTATCATTGGGTTCTCTGCATGACTCATTAAGGACATGGTCGTCATGTCTAGGAGCGAAAGGAGAATAAATTGGTGGAAGAGGGACAGGTGTGACTTAGCTGTAGAAGCATTTTAAATATAAAACAAACTTGAACCAAGATCGGAAATAATGATTTTAATTGTTATCTAGAGTCCTTCATAAGCAGATTGTGCAGACTAACAGCTTGCAATGGCAGTCATGCAAAAAATTGTCCCCATCCACTCATTGTTTTTAGCTTAGTGTTTTTTCTATCAAAAGCCACTTTACAGAAGAGGATTGTTTTTTCCTTAGACCAGTACATCAATGTTTAGATAATCTACGAGCATGCGCTGACTGGGACCTTCACATATGACAGTTTGTGACTTTTCATGACATACACTCAAGTAGTACTTGGGATTTAATTACTGCCATGTTTGCAAACGGTGCATTTTAATGTACACTGGACAATTTGATTGTGTAAACACAGCAACTGCACAGTGCACACAATCCCTAGTCAGGCCTACACTGGCCAGTCGGTTCAGCCGCTCAGGCATTGTCCAATACAAGGTTACTCAGAATAAATGCACTCCTTTGTGGAATGAATGCTCAGACCTGGATCTGCCTACTTGCCTCTGCACAATACTTAAGTTAAGCAAATATACAGCGTGCTCGCCATCCACCAACATGTAACAAAGTGCACGCTGGGTCTGGAGGTTGAGGTTACAGGCATTGGTTTCTGTTATAAATACTAAAATCAAGCAAAGTGGCGTTATATCCTGTTATTAGCAAAATATTTACATGCTGTGCAATTGTTGTGGACCCTCATGTCTGAGTTCTTGGAGACCTTCACTTGCATGGCCTCTGCAGCAGCTAAACACTCAAGCTCAAAATAGTCACATGGTTATCTTTCATCAGTGTTTAAGTCTTGCAAGAAAATACAAAGTAGTGAACTGTTCAGGGGGTGGGCCGGGCCGGGGAGCCTTGGTTTTCCACTTTACATATCCGAAGAGGTTCCGAGCCCCTCAAGAAGACATGTGAACTGAGGATAACGTTTCCAGAAGACTCTGTGTTGGATTAAACCTGGTGGAGGCCCCTAGGCAGTTGACATTTCAGGGCCCCCCTCGCAAATTATCTCCAGTTGCTGTGCAGCCCAGGGGACACCAGGGTACCCAGGAAAGACACATGCAGCTAGCAGGGGTGAGTGAGGGGGGTCTCGTGAGCCAGTCACTGACCCGCACAGGATACCATCACAGGCCAGTGCACCTGGAGGGGACTACAGGGATCCTGCCCCCCGAACCCTTCAGGGGACAGGGCCCCAGCACATGCCAGTGCTGCCGGCAGCATACCCCAGGACCCGGGATCAGCGACTACAGCACCCTGCGAGAGCCACAGGGCCCATCGCCAGTCTGCACCGCACTGGGGCACACCAAGACTAGAAATTGCCATGGGCACCTGCAGGTTTTTGCTGATGGGTGCAACAGCTTTATTTCCCTCTTGGTCCTCAACTAGTAAGAAGATGTCCTACAATTATTGTTTTACCTTCTAGTGATACACCACCTCTGCTGCATTGTCTCCTCTGCAGCCTTTTCACCCAGTTGGCCCTCCCTTTCTCGCCTCACTTTTTTGCTCGTCCTCTGTGGGCCTTTGATGACTTGACTTGCTGGTGGTGATGCCCCTGCCCGCCTGCCTGCACGAACCAGCCAGGGTGTCTTAGACGCACTTACTCTGCGCTTGGGCCCTGGCTGGCACGCACAGGCACGCAAGTAGAAAGTGAAACTGAAAAAAATCTGGACTCAGCAGGGAGGGCCCTCATGCGGATGCGGGGAAGACAGAGACAAATGATTTTCACACAGAAAAAAAGCTAATGCGGTGCAGGTTGCTAATTAAGTACAAAATCCAATGGAGCACTGGCGGGCGCGGGCCCCCAAAATGAGTGGGGCCATAGGCTGGTAACTACTAGGCCTAATGAATAATCCGGCACTGTGAAGACTTCATGACAATGGGTCCCCACTTTCAGCCCTCAGCTTTCTTCTTGCAAATCACATGAAACGGCTTCTTCGAATGGATTGTGTCCTCCCACGTATTCCTGATCTTATGATATTCGTATCCCAGCTCTGCTGCTTCGGAAAAGAAATGTCACCAGGGGGTGCTGTGTTTGAGACCACAGAGTCGAAGTCCCTAGAGGGCCGCCGTCGACGTCATCCACTGCATAAAGGGCTCCAGCACCGTCGGTTACCTCAGTTCAGTTTTTCCGACGCAACTGCTTTGTGTTACGAACAGCGTATCAGAAATGTCTTTGATAATGTCCTCGTCTTCTACTCCCTCCACACCCAAGACAGAGTTAAAAAAATGTCTGAATTGTGGCAGGAAGATGTCTATAACCGACCCCCATCGGAATTGCCTCTGGTGCCTCAGCCCAGACCATCGGGTTGACTAGTGCGGGTCCTGTCAGGCTATGTCCAATAAGGCTCTTAGGGAATGCAGAGGTAAGCTGCTGGTGGGGGAGGAGAAATATAGGTCCTCGAATAGTCAAAAGGATTCGGATGAATCCAGTCAAAAATCTCGTCACGAGTCGAGGAGGTCGAGATCAAAGATTCGCTCGAGGAAATCTTCCTCGTCTTTGACTAAAAAGTCAAAAAAGCGACATCCTAGATCTTCTTCCTCCTCGTCCTCCTCTGAGTGGAGAGTGACTTACCCATCAAAGCACGATTCCCCAGAAAAATGGGAGGCCTTCAGGGCTTCGATGCTAAAAATATTCGAGAAAGCGGCCCAGACCCCCTTGAAGTTTCCGCGTAGTGATCATGCCTCTACCCACTCTAAATGTGACTGGGGAAAATCAAGATCTAAACACGCAAGAGTTGAAAAAGGGTTGAGAGTGTCTTGAAGGGTAAGTTCCCCGACGCCTCATACTAAATCAATGCCTCCGGTGCATAAATCGGGGCTAGTGGAAGCGGCATCAACGTCAAAGCCAAAACTCAACTCGACACCATCGATGACCATAGCGTCGAGACCACTGACGAAGATGACGTTGACACCTTTAGCTGTATCGAAGCCTTCTTCAACAGTATCGAAGCCTCCTTCGACACCGTCAAAGCCAGCGTCTTCCCCATCGACGCCTTCAACGCCTTTATCGAGGCCTTCTTTGATTCCAAGGCCCAAGTCAACGCCATTGTCCATACTTAGACCATTTCCGCCCTCTTTACCTGAAAAGACTTTCCACCCTCGACCTAGACAGGAATTTTTTAGATCCATGTCATCTATATATGAAGAAAACTCCTCTGAAGAGGATGTCACTCCAGCTGCAGTTACATTTGGAGACAGAGAGGTCCCTGAAGAACTAGTGGACCCACAGTCTAAAATAAAAGACCTTTATGACGGTCTCCAAAATGCCAGTGGCTTAGACACTTCACCTAAAGTGGATTTTGAAAGACCAGATCCTACAGATCATGCTGATCCCAGTTATAGGAATCTTCTGGGATGGGTCATTGATTTTATGGGTTGGAAAGCAGCCTCCCCAGATTTCGACCAGGATGACGTGACTGACATCCTGAGTGATGGTCCTTTAAAAGATCCTGTTCTACCTTTCCATAAGGCACTGCAAAAAGGGTAATGATAAATTTGAATACTCCTGATTCGATTACTGCAGTAAATAAGAAGCTGGTACCAAAATATAGACCTGCTTTATCAGATCCAGAATATTTATCCAAACACCTGTCTCCTGAAAGTTTAGTGGTTCAAGCTGCAACCTCCACTAGGCATTCAGCTTACCTATCAATACCACCAGACAGGGACGATAAAAAAGTTGATACTTGGGCCCGGAAAGCTTTTTCTTCGGGCAGCATGGCCCTTAAACCGACTAATGTCACTTGCACATTAGCAAGATTTACTTATACCCTGTGGGACTGCATGTCATCAGCGGCTGAACGCATTCCGGAAGGTGAGAAACAGGATGGTTTTCTGGCTATAGCGAAGGATGGTAAAGAGGCTATGGAGGAATGCCTTCAGTCAGGATTGGACACTGCGGATAGCATAAGCAGGTCCATGGCATCTAGCATGGTCCTGCGCAGATTTGCATGGCTAAGAAAATCTGGGTTTGCACCTGATATGCAATCTAGATTACTTAATATTGCCTCCCGACCTTTACATTCTTGTCCATTAAGACTGCTCACTCTTAATACAATTCTGTTAGTGGCTATAAGATCAGCCCACAGGGTAGGTGAGTTGCAGGCACTGTCTTGTAAGCCTCCTCACACCATTTTCCATAGGGACAAGGTTATTCTAAAAGTCAAACCATCTTTCTTGCCTAAAATAGTGTCTGATTTTCATCTGTCACAAAAAACCATTTTACCTTCCTTTTATCCTCCACCTCACACTAGTAAGGAAGAGGAAAGGTTGCATAGGCTGGACCCAAAATGGGCTCTCAGTTTCTATATTTCCAGATTGGCAAATCTACGACAATGTGACCAACTAGTCGTTGGGTATACTGGGCACAAATTGGGCCTTCTAATTCTAGCAATTTCTGAATGCTATAAACAAGCTGGGAAAGAGCCTCCAGATGGATTAAGGGCTCATTCAACCAGAGGCATGGCAATTTTCATGTGGTCTTGTGGTTAAATGTTTGATCACAGACAGTTGCAATCGCAGATCTTAGTTCCAAACTGGTTTTATGCAGATGTCTAAATGGTTAATTAAAGGCCCTGCCAAACAAGATTACTTAAAAAAAAAAATTGCTTAAACACCCAGGTGGGGCAGATAGCATTGTTTGTCTTCTAAAACAAGTGGACAGACAATGTCCAAAACCTTGTACTTTCGAGCTGTGCCCTGCACCCAGAAAGTAAAAGTATGGCAATGTACGGAAAGAGGCATACACGGGATAGAGCATGCTTTTTGGCCCTTTGGTGGTAGACAGTATTTTATGATTGCCCTTGCCAGTGGCCATAGTAGCAGTTAAAATGAGGTAAAGCAGAGATAGCAACGGGCTCCCGTGCCCTACAAAGGAGGGCCCCTTTGTTGGGGCCCCCCTTAGTGCCATCTCCCTCATGAGGCACGGCGGGAAGGGGAGTCGGCGGGGGGGGGTGTTGTAGTGGAGCCAAGCATTTCTCCAACCAGGGAGTTTGGGGGGGTGATTTCAACTCGAGCGCGTGGGCCAGCGCGCCCCCAGCCAGAGACGCTATAAAAAGCCCAGATTGGGCCTCTCTCTGCCGACTCCCAGCCAAAGTTGCTGCTGTGGCTCGCGCCGGAAGGAGTTTGTTCCAGCGTTCGTGAGGTTGGTGATTTCCTTGTTCCAGAAGGAGGGTCGTGCAAGCTGGTGGAGGAGACGAGGGCGTGCAGTGAAATTTCAATTGAGGTACGGAGTTAATTTGGACAGCAAATATGGGGTAGAGTTAGAAGGCGTGCTAGGTTGGAATGCGGGCGGCCAAGGCATGAAAGGGAGATGGTATGCTGATTCGGAGCGAAGCGGTTGTAAGGGGCGGCTGCAATGCACGGGGAAGCAGGTAGGGAAGGGGGCCACGATGTGGTTTGCTGCGTGCCTCGCTATGATTTTCTCAAGCATAATTGCGGGGCATAGACAATTCCGGCGGTAACATGAACCAGGCCCCAGCAACAGGATTGAACCGAGGGGAGGCAAAATCTGTGCAGGTCAAGGTCGGACGAGGGGGGCTCACAGAAGTTACAGACTGTTAATAGTATTAATGGGGGCTCCGGAGGCGGGCCGAGGAACATGGGGTTTTGAGGAGGGGGGTGCAGGCAGTACCCATTACCCCACCCACGGAGGAATGCATGGTGGACGGTCCTACGAGGCCAGGCGCTCACAGTCAACCTTCTGTAGTGTATGCATGTAACACTCAAAGGGCGGTGCAGGGGAAGGATGGGCACAGTTTGGGATCTGGGCGGGGAGGCCTCGCAAGGAATGGGCAGGGGCCGGGACCGGGTATGTCCAGAACTGTTTCTAGATCGGGGCACGGGAGATCAGTTCGAGCACGGGAGTGAGCATGATGGCCCGCACCCACGAGGGGAAAAGCTAATGGTACCTACGATTGTAAATCAAGTGGGTGGGCATTGGAAGCATTATGGAGTCAGCCCGCTGCACTGGGGGTTAATTGGGGGAGGGGTGGGCGATCATGCGGCAATTCAAGGAGCGGCAGGGTGGTGGGGCGCTTGAATTATTGGGGCATGCAACCGCAGGTAAGAGGCGGCAATGCAAATGGAATGATTTTACGGGCGTCGGTTTCCGTGGTTTGTCTTTGCATGTTAAGTGCGAATTATGGAGGGAAATAGCATTTCTGGACGATGGGAGGGAGGACACGGGTCTTCAGGGGACCTTGCTGCTTCTTTGACCGCGGCACCGACCGGAATTGTCCATTTGGCCGACGCAACCCCTGGAGCGGGATGGTTGTGGTTTACGTTGATTAGCGGGTTTGCAATGTATGAATGCTTGCGTGTTTATTGGTTACATGGAGGGGGTTGCCTTACTGCTTCGTGGGCTGGGAAGGTGTTTGGTAAGCAATTGAAAAGGAAAAAAAAAATCTATTGTATTCCAAAGGGCGGGATGGTCGTGTTCAAATTCGGAAATGCCATCTGCTTGGGCTCTGGGAGTCGGGACCACGTTGGGGAGAGGCTGTTGCAACCTCGGGATGGGGCAGGGCTAGTGGTTAGAACGAGCTAGGTGCGAAATGCTTGTTGTTGTTATCGTTTTGGGGTATGCTCTTGGTATTAGGCAGGGCCCACTTGGTGTACGCAGTTGGTTGCTGCGCATCAAGGTTATACTGGCGACGCCGCATCCATTTTGAGTGGAGGTTCACTTGCGGGGTCCATCTGTGGGCGAAGGTTTGGGTTGGTGTTGCATGTGAACCCCTCCTGGGAGCATGGTAGCTCCCAGGATGTTGTAATGGGTCACGTGGCAGTAGCCACGCGACCAACACAATAAAAGAGGCGAGCCGCTTCCGGCTCGCCAGTCACTCCCATTCTGGCTCCAGCGTTGTTCCTTCGGCACCAGGCTGGTGCTACGCTGTGTGTGCTGGGCCCAAGGACGGGGCCCAGCTTAAGGACGGTGCCCCTGCCGGGCAACGCCGTCCGGACGGTGCCCCTGCCGGGCAACGCCGTCCCTGTGGGTCCCCCAACCATGTGAGGCGGGTTGGGGAGCGACCCCGGCCTGGGTGCCCCCAGAGCCGGGGCCGCGGTGGCCAGGTGGACCTGGCCACGTGTGTGGAGCTCCGGTGTCCCGGAGCGGGTGGGATGAGCCCCCACCCCTGAGTACGCGGCATGGGCGCCGCCAAGTGTCTATGTTGTCGGGTGCCACCCGACCCGAGTGTGGGGCTGCCCGGTGGACCGGGACAGCCCCTAACAATGGCGACGAGGGCTGGAGCCCTGCGTGTGAAGCGGCGTCGGCCGCACTGGGTGGAGGAGCGCCTGCTCCCACCGCCACCAGGAAGGAGGAAACTGTTTTCTCCCCTTCCCCGGGGGAGTGTGAGTGCCCCGCGGAATCCGCCGCACAGACGATGTGCGGAAAACATCGCCGCACACAAGCGATGGATGCGGGCCCATCTCCAACTGGGCCCGCTAAGGAGGGAGAGGGGCCCCGCGCGCCCCGAAGAAGATATGGTGCGGGCCCATCTCCAGCTGGGCCCGCGATGAGGAAGAGCGAACAAAGGCGTGCGGGCCCAACTCCAACGGGCCCCGCGATGTGGAGAAGTCGCGGCGTCGGCCGCAAGAGGCTGTGTTCCCCCTTATTCCCGTGGGGGAGGGATGATGTGCGGCGTCGGCCGCATGTGGAGGTGATGCGGTCCCATCCCCAACTGGGCCCCGCATAGGGGCTGCCCGCCTGCAAGAAGGAGGTGGTCGGCCCCCCCCCCCATCACCTCCAAGGAGAGTCGCCCGCGGCGTCGGCCGCAAGAGGCAGAGGCCCTGCCCCTCCCCCACCCGTAAGCCGCGGGGACAAGGGGCGGCCAACTGCGCCGCAGAAAAAAAACATCGATGCGGGCCCAACTCCACCGGGCCCGCAAGGCAATAGGGAGCCGCTTCCCACCCGTGTGGAGGAGGATCGGCGGCGTTGGCCGCGCGAGCGGATGCCCCCCCCCTCTTCCATCTGAGGGAGACTGCTCTGCGGCCTCAGCCGCAACGGAAGGACAGGAAGTGGCGGGCTCTAATCCAACGGGTCCGGCAAGAAGGTATGGTGCGGGCCCGAGGTCGAAAGGGCCCACAACAAGGATGCAGGCCCAAATCCAACTGGGCCCGCAATGGGGAGAAGCGGAGGAGCCTCTGCCCCACCCATGAGGAGGGGGAGTGCCGGCGGCGTCGGCCGCGGACACGGGCCCTGAGGGGTGTTGCCCCCATACAAATGGACCTAGCCGATGTGGCCCCTGGGCCTCCCCAGGTGCGGCTTTGCCGGTGTTTGTGTGACCGTGTTGTAACTGTCCTAAATGGAACCCTGGTGAGGGTGTGAGCTGGTTTCCAGCAACTCCATACGGAAGATGGACATCATGAGTGACATTCCCCGGAAGACTGTGAGCCGGCAGACACGGACTTGCTTAAAATGGCCCGGTTAGTGGGTAATGGTGTGTGGTGCACACCTGCAGACTCGGAGTGCTTTATGTGGTGCCAGTACCCCCCCCAGTGGTGCTGTTTAGTGACATGAAACCACTCACCCAGGTTAATAAAGGGTGTATTAGTAGAGTGGTTGTAGGAGTAGTAGTGGGCAAGTAGCGGTATGTGTTTTGTTTTGTTGTTTATTAAAAAATGGAGTGGTGTTGCATGTGAACCCCTCCTGGGAGCATGGTAGCTCCCAGGATGTTGTAATGGGTCACGTGGCAGTAGCCACGCGACCAACACAATAAAAGAGGCGAGCCGCTTCCGGCTCGCCAGTCACTCCCATTCTGGCTCCAGCGTCGTTCCTTCGGCACCAGGCTGGTGCTACGCTGTGTGTGCTGGGCCCAAGGACGGGGCCCAGCTTAAGGACGGTGCCCCTGCCGGGCAACGCCGTCCGGACGGTGCCCCTGCCGGGCAACGCCGTCCCTGTGGGTCCCCCAACCATGTGAGGCGGGTTGGGGAGCGACCCCGGCCTGGGTGCCCCCAGAGCCGGGGCCGCGGTGGCCAGGTGGACCTGGCCACGTGTGTGGAGCTCCGGTGTCCCGGAGCGGGTGGGATGAGCCCCCACCCCTGAGTACGCGGCATGGGCGCCGCCAAGTGTCTATGTTGTCGGGTGCCACCCGACCCGAGTGTGGGGCTGCCCGGTGGACCGGGACAGCCCCTAACAGTTGGTAAATAACCCGAGGGCGAATAGTGGCTTGGTGTTTTCTTGTGGGTGGAGGGGTCGGAGTTAGGAATATAGCGCTTGGCAAGGTTTGCGCCGAGCTGACGTTTGTTGGCATGTTAATTACTGCATGTTTTGGTTCGTGTTATAACGTAACGTTCGCGCTTAACGCATGGCTCCTGTGCAGTGGGTCTGGCGTGTCAGACAGCACAATGGTTGGCGTACACACGTGTTGTGGTGCGCTGGCTTAGGGCGCATTGTTAGTAGTGATCTGGGCTAATTTTGTGTGGGATGATTTCCTCCGCGCTGGGCAAACGTGGCAAGGTGGGGACTGGGGGTGGGTCGTGCTTGGGTCGCCTCATGGGCATAACGGTGGAAGGGGCGGTGCTGGCGACGGGAGTCTCCTTCTTCAGGCGCACCCGCATACTTATTGGGACTGCAGCTCCCACAGACATTTAGTACACCCCCGGCTGAAGCCACGGTTAGTGTACCTCACCTGAAGCCAGAATAGCCCAAATCCACCCTCCAGGCTCGGCCAGCATCTGAACCGGACACATACGGACTGACGCATTAGAACCATACTGAGCATTTATTCAGGTGCGTGCAACCAATATAAATATTTCCGAACAGTAGCCCCGCTGTGGGCGATGGGAACCCGAGACACGTGCAAAGTGATGGGCACACCTTCGGGGTTCGGTTTCTGTGCGTTACACGGGCCCAAAGGGATGGCTACCTGCGGCCCGCATGTACGCTATCCTCCTTACCCTTCCACCGTAATTTCCCCTACCACCTCGACTGGCTCGAGACTGCAGTGCTCCCGTGTGGCTTTGCCATGATGCTTCCCTGCTGGCATACCTATGCTTCCACGGATCGCACACCCCGTCCTCCATTTGCCACTCCCCACTTGCCTCACTGCCAGCCCACACAAACCTCGTCATTGCGAAATTTGCCGTTCCCTGTGCACCATGGCATTTTACGAATCCTTTTCCACATGTTTCCTTCTTTTCAGCAGTTAACCCGCATGTTGCTACGTGTTGATACGGCGACACCTGGTCACCAAAGTTTCCTTGTGCCTTCATTTGCTTTCAACATGCCACCTTAAGTAGGACAGTAAAGTACAGGTACAGCAAGACAGTGAAGAAAAGGAACAGGTGAGGGGGGTAGGGCCGGTTACAGTTGGGTCAGTGTCAAGGGTTAATATTGCAGGTAGGGGGTAAGGTGGGGGCAGAGTAGCACGCCGGGAATGCAGGGTTGGCATGGGCCCTGACAAGGTATTTGGCCAAGGGGTAAGAAGTGCGGGGTAATAAGGGGTGTCAATTATTCGGTATGCCTTAACAATGGTCGCGGGAAAGCGCAAGACTCAAGGTTTGCCAATTTTGGGCGGCTTGCTGCAATGTTTAATATGGGGATCGCTTGTTTTCGAATGTGTGGGTGATGGTTATGTGGGAAAGGGGCCTGCGCAGGCAATGGGGTACGACGCTTAACCGGAAGACACGTGGTCCGTAGATAACGGAAGGAGATTATTGTTGTATCGTAAACGGTGCGCAGGGAGAGTCGGGTTTCAGTTTAGATTCAAATATCACGGTGAGAGCATGATGGTAATCAACAAGGTGCGGTTGTCGAGCGGCGAGATGGCTTGTGTTTTATGTGGGAGCATATAATATTGCATCTGGATCCGTGCTTGCGGGACAGCCTATGGCATCATGTTGGGACAGTTTACACTGCGGTCCACGGTGGGTTTTAGGATGGTTTGGACATAGTCTCGTGCGCATAATCAACGGAACAGGCGCGGGGGAACGGTTTCAAACTTTACAAGGACAATGCATTTCAAGGGTCATAACAAGCGGCCCAGCCGAACGCATGTATGGGTTCAGCGGCAGGTGCAAATAGCGGGCAGGTGTCCGGCCTTTAAATGGGAAGCGTCGCAGGGTACGGGAATATGTTACCTAAGGAGGGATAAAAGGAAGGTTTTGGCGATGGGCAGCAGTTCACACTGCCGGTATTGCTGTGTTGTGGCGAAGGTTTGCGACAGGTTTGGGTGGTCAGGGGGCATCAGGTGGGCGAACATTTGGCAAATGGAGGGCTTGCTTTGGTCAGCAGGTGGACCTTCTAACTTTACCTTTTGAAGCACCCCAACATCTTTTGAACATTTTGCAAAGACTTTTAATGCGTTTTAAACTGTGTGATCTTGGGCACATTTCGCCTTGCTCCATTCAAATTGGGCCTGGCCTATGAACTTTGGCTCTACAGGGTAGGTGAATGGAGGTTTCGCCTTGGTCATCAGGTGGGCTTCATAAGAACAGGGGAAGGACGTCTCGGGGGGGGGGGGGGGGAGAGAAGGGTCTTATGGTCCAGTCGGCTGCCACGCAAAGCAAGGTTAGAATGGGCAAAGCCCTCGGACCAAAGGGGGGGGTCAGGTTATGAATTCTGCGGAGTCCGGCTTACTCACCGAGATTTATTTCATCTCGCAGAATACGCCGGATGGTCGAACTAGCAAGACAGAAACGGCAACGTTTACTCAGAAGTCTGAGAGGGTAGACGGTTGCAATGGCCCAATCACAAAGCCCAGACCTGGTGGTGGTGACGGAAGAGCAGTTGGTAGAAGGACCAGCGGAAGTGTCGTCAGCATTGTCGCCTCCTGGGGGGCAGCCTTTGGATGCGGAAGGATGGGCCAGATTCGTGGTACTGGCCAGGGCCGTAGGTTGTGAAACAGCGGTGGCTGTGATGGGGGGGGAGGGGCGCAGCGGGTGAAGCAACACCCAGGCGGCAGCCCCTCCCCCCCTCCACCTATCCAAGCTCGGCTCCCCCCTCAGGGGGCCGGGGCGACGAGGCGGTTTCCCCAGCCGAAATAACTAAGACGAATGAGAAAGGAATGCAGAAAGGGGTCGGGCCACCACTACCGGTGGGCGGCTGTTCAAGTGGCTGTTCATGGGATCACGATTACAGAGGGAAGGACACCTTGCTGATGACCGGGGGCAAGGGAAGGGAAAGGGCCGAGAAGAGGGTGAGGCCGCATGAGAACTTGCGGAACTGGCAGATGATATTCTGGCGTATGGCACGGACAATAGTGGAGAAAGACCCCGACCAGGGGCCGGCTCTATACCATTACAGGAATTGCGCGGTGGAGGAGCACAAGACGTGGGAAGGTAGCACCTGGCTGCTGAACGACCTAAAGTTCAGGAGTAGAATGGAGAGCGATCCCGATTTGAGATGGGAGCATAAGAGGGTGGAGGAATGTGCATTCAAACCAGTGGGCAACGCCCAGCCTAAGGTCGTAAGCGGCCAGGGGGTGTTCGGCCTTTGTACAAATTAAAATCGTTTATCTCTCTCTAATGATTCACCAGTGATGTTTACTGCACAATCTCGCTATTGACGCTACGCACCAGAGCCAGACCTTACAATGGGCGAGCACAAGTAGCTCTGCTTGTGGTTTCAGACGCACCGCCTAGTAGGCTGCGGCGCGGGGGGTTGCGGTTAAATGGCTTCAGCAAGGTTTCCTGTATGATTAGCATCGAACTAACAGATCAGGACGGGAGTTCGAGTCAGGGGCAGCGCGCCTGCCTTGGAGGGAAAACCGCACGGGGTAACACAGGTGCAATTGGGGGGCCGGACCTGGAAACGTCAGGTCTCCAGCATGCATCATGGCACCAAATCAGTTTCGGCAGCGGTAGGTTGCTACAGGTGGCAACACCAAACCGGAAGGGGGCTGGGCAGACACTGGGTAAGATAGGGTGCGCAGGCCGGATCCCCATCTTCCTCTTGTAGGGGATGGGTGCTCTGGTGGGCGTAACGTAAGGGGGGCCCAGGGAAGGGGCTGGTCACAGTGCAGGAGTGACAAGGGGCGGGTAAGGACAGGGGCAGTGGGGAGGAGCGAAAGCATGGGGGGCAATACAGAAGGTAACTCAAAGTTAAGAGCAGGGAAGGAGGCTGTATAAGTGTAAAAGGTGTGGAAAATGGAGAAGCATGATAATGGAACGGAAGGCTATAAGGAGAGGCAAGTAGGGGAAGGGAGGGACGAGGTTAATTGTAGGTCCTACCCACTAATAAAGGCTGTTAGTTGGCCCGAAACGCTCTCTCCCCAAAGCTTGGGGACAGGGGGGGCTCCGCTAAGGAAACGGAACGTCAAGGGAAGACCTCATTTTCGGCACGCCGCTGCCAGGTCAGTTGGCCCTCCTGCAATGGAGTACGGAACAAACGATCAAGCAAACAGGAGGAACGCCGACGGGAAAGGCCGTGGCACATTTCATCACGCCACCGGTTTGGTCCGGAGGGCCAGCGTGTCTGTTGTGAACGGAATTATGGTGGTAAAAGAACATTGTTGGAAGTATAGCTGGGGATTTGTTGCAGCTCAGGCGACCAGGTGCATGAGGGGGACTCACTGCAGCCGGTGGCCCGCTGTGAGTCGTGGCTGAGACACCGGTCGCAGGGACAGGTCTCTTGCAGACAAGCCCAGCGGATGTTACCTGGTGTTCCCGTTAGAAAGCACTGGCGGATACCACAAGGGGGAACTGCACAGCCATCAGTTTATTATGAAAGGCGCCCAGGAGTATTAGACTCAGGGAAGGCCCATGTTAATGGGAAGGGTTAGGGGGCTTGGAAAACCTTCCAACTCCAAAAGTGGGTAGGGGAAATGGGATGTGCATCGTTGGAAACAAAATATGGAGAGCAACAATGAAGTCAGCAAGGGGGGGGGTGAATTAAAAGATTTCACAGTAACCGGGGCTCCGGCAAGTAGGTTGGAAAATGCAGGGAAGGGGGGCCCATGGGAGATTGGGGGTTGATAATGGGGGGGTTTTCAAGAGAAGGGGGGCATTCGAGATTGGCAGCTCAATCAGATCTAAAAGAAACATGGGGGGCCTTGGAATGCGGGGGTAGAGGCCAGGAGGAGCAGGGGGGATAGTTGGGAAGGACCCCTCTTTAGCGAAAGGCAGGGGAAGAGGATGGGGATAAGAAGGTTGCTGGGCTCTGGGGGGTAGGTAGCGCTGGATGGATGGGGTTCTCGAGAACAGGAGGGTGCTATGGGGAAGAGGGGCCGGAGGGGATGGGACAACTAAGGCGGGGAGAGCTAGGGCAGCCCGGGGTCTTGGCGGAAGGGGCAGGGGGGCTCCCTAGCAGGACGGCCTAAGGGAAGACCTTTTTGGTAGAGAGAAAATTAACAAAGATTAATAAGCCAACAAGGGGAAAGGGGAAGATGGAATCCAGGGGAAAGGGAGCAAACAGGGGGAAATGGAGACCAGAACGCATCCTTTAAAAAGGAGCCTAAGCGGAAATGGAGAATGGAAAGAAAGTAATACATGGAATGAAAATTGCACTTAAATAGAGATGGGGAAAGAAAATGAAAAGAAAATTGCAAAATAAAGAAATGGCCAAAGGGTAGAGAGGGACTACTGAGGAAGGGACTGGGCGCCTGCGTCGTGTCCCCCAAGGATCCGAAGGGGCGGGAGGGGGAAAGTTGCATTGCTCTCAGCGCAGAATCCGGAGTTTAAAACGGAACACCTGTAAGCTAACTCCTGACTTTATGTATGTAATAAAGTTTGCTGTGGCAATTTTTCTCCATCTGGTCATGCCTCTCATTTGGGTTGGTCTACGTGGGAGGAGGGTAGCCGGGAAGGAGTGAGAGTCTGAATGAGAGCCTGTGGGGGGGGGAGCATTGGGAACAACGAGGGCTGACGCCGTGCCACCCCACTGAGGGTGTCGGCGCTAGGGACAAAGGAGTGCACAGGGCAGCGGTGATAAATAAAGGTATCAAAGAACTGCTGAAATAATATCCACAAATTACCATGTAATGGTTTTCTTCAGCTTTAATGCTTAAAGCCGATTCAACTCGGGTTTAGTATCCACGGATCAGAATGAGGTGTCGCCAGAAATTCCGAACAGAGCCGACAAGGCTCAAGCCAGCCCGTCGTGTCACAGGCAATGCCGGATGTTTCCTCACAGGATGCAGCCACTTCATGCACCACTAGGTGCTCAGCGTTCACAGTCGACGAAAACACATAAAAAGGTGCCCCTTGGAGCAGCGGACACCCGTACAAAGGCAGCACTTCACTGAACGCCGTCTCCGGAGGAGAAAAGCAGAGCGGAAAGGAGACAGTAAGTGTAGAAAAGTTATAATGTAGGCATAGGTGGGTCAGAGCGGTGCAATCATGCGGCCATCGTCCTCGGCGCCAAGCCATGCCCCCCGTCGGGTGGCTTTTTGCAATGGAATCGACATCTCCTGAAGCAAAGTGCGGAAAAATGAGCCGCCCCATCTGGGAAAGCTACATCATGGGAGCTGTGGTTAGAAATCAGCACATAAGAGTCTACTAGACTTGTGGCAGCTCCGTGCAGTGATTGCCAGGAGCCGGGCCTTGTTGTGGACGCTGTGATGGAGGGGAAGTGGTAAGAGAGAGCTTGGTCTTCTCCCGCCCACCGCTGGTGAACCGCTGCTTACAAAGTCCTGGAAACCACAACTGAGGTTGGGGCGAAGGCGGCCAGCCACAAACACGGAAAACATTTTCTGGTCGGATAAGGTGAGTGAGTGGTGAGAGAGAGATCAGAGAGCCACCAAAGAATTCTCTACTGCACACGCTCAATGGCTGTGCTTCCCATTACACCACTGCTAAGCGAATTTTAAATGGGCCCAACCCTTGGGTATTGAGGGTTTATAAACGGTCGTATAGTACCTTCCAGAGGGATGTTTTCCACCTGAACCTCTAATTAAAATGAATTAGAAACAGTGGCGTTTTGGGAACTCTGGTGCTCTTGGCTAAATCTATGCCCACCTCCAGGCCAATTCAATTATATCACACAAAACAGTTTTAAAATGAACTACATTATTTTCAGATGTAAGTATTTAACACACCAAGCTTGCTCAACTGTTTGGCTACCAGGAATTCACCCAGGCTGTCACGTTCCCAGTGTTGACGCTTACCCACAAGACCAAATAAAATTGTCATCAAAGCATGGTTCATATTTGAAGTTTGTTGAAGTTCCCATTACACCACTGCTAAGTGAATTTTAAATAGGCCCAACCCCTAGGTATTGAGGGTTTATAAAGGGCCATATAGTACCTTCCAGAGGGATGTTTTCCACCTAAACCTTTTATACCTTTTATACTTTGCCAGCATCGTTTTTGGAAATTCCAAGGCGATTTATCTGGTGATGGGATACCAAAGCGATTTTTAAGTGCCAATAACATATTTTGGGTGCACCACTGCCGTGGGAGTGATTTAAGTGGAATTGATGTACAGTGCAGAGTTTGGAAAGAAGCAGCATGAAAGAAATTGCACCATTTTTAACCATTTCCTTTGAGCGGAGTTCAACTGCCAGCACTGCTCCCTCCTCCAAATTGTCAATCTTCTATAGTCTTATCTTATTTTTAGCATCCAAGTAGGGGTGTGGTGGTACCTCTTCTCCATTACTAGCTACTAATCTCTCTGGCACTGAATAGCACATTTTTGTTTACTTCTTTTTTCTACTAACCTTGAACCAAGTAGGCCCCCTAACCTTACCTCCTGCAGAGCTGGGGTACAACTGATGACCGCATTTTACAAATTAAGTGTATATTGAGGCCCGTCAGACTGCTCAATATTCGAACAACTCTTCAGCTTTTTGTTAGTGTACAGTCTAGTGTTCTTCTGACAGTATATTGTTGTGTGTTTGTAATGCGCTTTTCTACTTATGCTAGTGAGGCAGATGTCTAATGCAGCCATTCCGATTGCACTGTGGCCACAGCTGCGCCCCAAATGGATCCTTGCTCTCTCCTTTGTTTCGGGAGTTGTAACCACTGAAGTGAATTGCACTGGCCTAGAAACCTTTTTCCGAAAAGGGGGCATTTGTTAATTGGAGTCATTTACTTGAAATTGAAAGGCATAATGTAGCGGTCTTAATTGATCATCCGCTTATCTTATTACTGTGAGAAACCTAGCCCAGCAGCGCAGACAAATTCTTCATCAAGAAGACAGCTGTTGCTGTATGTATGGGATTTATAAATTCTGAACCTAGTTCGGAATCAATGACATGCAGTAAATGTAGGAAACACTGAGGGTTTACAAGTAAGGGTGTGGTAGGGGAGTAGTAGAGGAGCTTGGATGGATAAGAGTAGCCGGTGAGTGTGTCAAAATGACTATTGCTCTGCTGGGTTTCAATGATGAGTAGTGTCTGAACAATTTACTCATCCACCCTGGCAAACCTAATCCTAATAATAAAGGTAAAATAGCTCAGCCTGATTCGTTTCACTCGTTTGCTGGTTCCTGTAGTGCAGGCCAAGGGCAGACTGTATCTTCAGGAGGGTTGTGAGCTGATAACAGTATCAAACCAAATAGGTGAAGTACAGTGGTTGCAAAATAAACGAATATCCATTCAAGGTTCTATACAAATGTTGACTTTTAATCAAAGAATAAAAAATTGCAGTCAACGAATTTAAAAAAACTAGAAAAAACCACCCCTGTAAAAGAAACACAGAGAATGCAGACTTTTTGGAGGGGGCACTATGAGTAGGTGAGCTGGGGTGTTCAGGCAATAGATTGGCAACCATGTCACTTTTGAAGGATAGGTTTTTGAAGAAAAAGGTAGAGAAGCGTGTCTTAAAAGTAACAATGGCCCTAAAAAGTGGCCCGGGACATGGGGCTTCTTCATAGTAAATTTATTCTTGTCTTTGGTGGTTGACTGCTTCAAGCCAGGCTTTTCTGTTTTGAACCGGGTATCTGGGGGCTCTCAGCACAGGCTGGTGATGATTCTGGCTGCTGAGGAACCAGGTCCAATGATTCAGTGCTGTTCATCAGTAGTGGCCTCTTGTGGGTCGAAGACACTGTGAAGCCAGGAGATATCAGGTCATTGATGCAGGAAGATACTGCAGCCTTGGGTGCAGAGAAGCAAAGAGCGCCTGGCAAATAACCGGTTCATCTGGCTCGACACAGCGTAATGGTACTGCATAGGCATTGGCTAGAAGCTCGAAGAAGCTGCCGACTGTGTAGCAGTGATCAGGTAAGGACACTGGAAGTCTTGGTGGGTCTTGAATGTGGAGCCTGCGGAGCTTTGACATCGAGCAAGAACTCTAAGAGGCGGTTGAGTATCAAGGTCTGAGAGGACTCAGGTGATTACCATGCAACAGCTTGAAGGTTGTAGGTCCCCAAACCATCTGGAAATGGATCAGAGATGTAGGGAAAGCCAGGGGCCACTTCTCTCATTTTGTGGTTGCTACAAGACTCAGTCCAAGGTCTCAGAGGCAAAATAAAGTCCTTAGTTTCTGCACATCCACTCCAGGAAGTTGTCTGTTACCTACAGGTGCTCCTTCATGTCCACTGCAGGCTCTTGACTCCAGTGCCAAAGACAGAAGATGGGCCTAGAACCGTATCACTTCTCCACCACTGTTCCCATGGGATGATTAGGGAACAGAACACTCCTCTGCCTTGGATGCCTTCTGTCTTCATCTCTACGGTAGAGGACTTCAAAGCAGGCTGTTCACCAACAGAGGTCCAGTGAATGTTTTTTGACCTCCTAAGAGTCCAAAGACTAATACAAGATAAGGGGGTGCCTCTTCCTTAGACATGCAAAATGTCACAGGGGATTGGTTCAAAGGAAGCCCGCTGTAAGGGATCCAATCAAGGCTGTTGTAACAAGTGTCTTTTGCCTTCGAAATCCCACACACAGTGCCTTGCCTACAGGAAATGGGGGCATGGAGGACAGAAAGAGGCAGAGAACCCTAACGGAAATCAAGGTGGTGGAACACTGCTTTCATCCCATCTCCACATCCTTGCTACTCGAACACCGCTCCCTCCCGTACTTGCGGACGTCAAAAGTACTCCAGTGGGCAGCACCCTGGTGTGAGTGTCATTGGTATGACAGTGCTGCGGAGACATTCAGACCAGACACCAATATACATCAGTCTTGTAACAGCTGGGCCTACTCACAGATCTGACGCTAGTGTGCTATTGAATTGCTTCAGCTTTATAATAATGTGCTCTTGGTATTGACCATGCCACAACAAGGCATGCACAAGACCGACTAAAGCATATAATTTGAATCAGACATGCAGAAGATTGAAAAGCAAACTCTGCCTGCAGGATATTTGTGTTCCAGCAGCAGTCAGGAATGCACATATGAATTTTAAACCTGCCTTGTGCCACTGCAGGGCTAGGACTAAGGGCACTTGTATGCTATGTCAGGAAAGTCACATGTTTAAACTGTAATTTTGGCGTTGGGCTTGTATAAGGGGAGGAGGTCTTATTAGCAGACCTCCCTTTCAGAAACCAAATTACCCCCATTATTGTATGTAATTAAACTTGAAATAAGCTTGGGCTTTCTGTTACAGGGAGTAGCAGAGCTCCAGAGTGGGAAACCTGGGGTTCAGTGGAGCAGTGGTGTGCTTTTTTGTTTTTTGTTTTTGTACAGCTCACATCTGCCATTGTGTCCTTCAGCTACCTTTTATGTCTTACAGTCCAATAAGAAGGGTCATTATAGTTTTACTTCAGTACGGGGATCAAAATGTTAGGTAGGTTATTATGATTTTCCTGTCTGAGTGCACTCTTGGGATACTGGAAAAAGAAAGCTAGTTACATGCCCCTTTTAAAAGTATTTGAGTGGCCCTCATTACAAGGTAGGTGCAAAGGGATACCGGGCACCGGTAATGACACCGGTGCCGGTAATCCCTTTGCGCCCTATTCCGAGGTCCCTTTGCGGTTCCCTCCCTTAACACCTCGTTAAGGACGGGACCCGCAAAGGTATACCGGGGTCAATAACAGTATCGCAATTTACGGTACCGTTATTGACGCCTTCCCATTGAGCCCTTTGGGGGCTCAAATGGGAATGGGGAATGGCTTTTCAAATGGGGACTTACCGGTCCCGCCAAGGTCAGACTGGACCAGTAAGTCCCCATGCCACCAAGTCGGTGGCGGTACCGGTATTGGTGCTAGTCATGGCGCTAATAGCGCCATGACTTGCACCAACCTCAGAATGAGGGCCAGTGTCTCTAGTTCTGGTTAACTTTGTAAAGCAATAGAGAAATATGTACACGTGTAGCTGGTGTCCAACCTTAGAGATTTCACACCAGGGTTTTCTATGTTATAGCAATATACAAAGTGTCCCATAAAAATTCACTTTAACTCTATGGTGAGTTGGACCTATTAAAAAGGGAATACAGTTGTACTAAGCATTGTGATTGTCTAGTCCTTCAACAAGATGCAACACTGTGTGAGATTCATGAAGCTGTAAACGTTTTGTTTATTTTAGCTAATATTTTTAGAAGTGTAATTTTGTGTGTCAAAACTTCAATCCTTGTATACATCTTCATTACATTACATGGCTAGACTGTCACATTGCTTTCCAAAATGTGTGTGATTGGATGCAGTTACCATCATGTGGCACATATCGTGATTTTTTTTCAGTCTTTCCTCAGGGCCTCTTATTTTTGTTTTTATTTATGATTGTTTTTTTGTAAGTAGCTAATAGTTACTGGTGCAAGTTGGCCAGAAGAGGCGGGTGGAGGTTGCAATCTCTTGGGTGGTAGGGGAGAGATGCTGTGTCATCAGCTTGCCTTACCTGGGGCTCATATCTGCGCTGAACATTCGTGCCATGCTTGGATAAATTCGAAACTGCACTCGCTATTTTTTGTCGTCTGCTGTACCTTTATGGGAGACCTCCCACCAAAAGAAAGGATCTGTGCACCCCAAGCTGCTATTTGTATAACAATAAGCCACATAATGCCATCCATCTTCATATCACTGTAGCCCACAGAACTCATGCTGGTAACCATGGATCCCAAGGACCCAGCTAACCTTCGTCCGATAACTAACTCGAACTTCATACTTAAACTCCTAGACAAGGTCGCAACACAGCAACTCCAACATTTTGTAGAAATCCAGGAAGTCCTGCACCAGCAACAGTCAGGCTTCAGGGCGTCTCACAGTACTGAGACAGCCATGCTGGACCTGCAGAATCGGATGCTGAGTTTGCTTGATAAGAACAAGTTAGGGTTGTTAATGCTCCTTGATCTAAGTGCCGCTTTTGATCTAGTGGACCATCATCTACTCATCAAGGCACTTGGAGAAAACGTGGGGTGCTCTGAAGGAGCCCTGGACTGGCTTTTGTCATTTCTATCTAACCGCCAAGCCAGAGTCCACTGGGGTAACAGTTTTTCTGATCCCTGTGACATCCTTTTTGGAGTTCCCCAAGGTGCTAGTTTATCTCCCATGCTATTTAATATATATATGCTCACTTTGTGTAGCTTATTGGTGGAAGCAGGTGTGTCGTTCACGAATTACGCGGACGATACCCAACTCATACTGGAACTGGGGGGCAGACACCACGCTATGGACAGTGAACTGATCGCCAGGATTTACATGACAATAGACGACTGGATGCAGGCAAACTGGATGTGCCTGAATGACTCAAAAACCGAATTGATGATGTTCGGCTCCAGCCGCCAGCTGGCAAATTTGGGGCCTGAGTACAATTCTTTTCTAATCAAAAATGCCACCATTCTGGTGGCTCCCACAGTGAAAACACTGGGTATGATGGTCAACTCTGCGGTCGACTCCCATGCCCAGACCAGCTACCTGCAAAAGAACACAGCGTATTACCTGAGATTAATGAAAGCTATCAAGCCGTTCCTCAATGAAGGTAACATGGCCACGATAGCGAGAGCCATTATTCTATCACGGCTTGATTATGGTAACGCTCTGTTGTTGGGGGCCTCTTCTAAGGACTTATCTAGCTGCCAAGTGATCCAGAATAATGCGGTCAGGCTTGTCAAGAACTTAAAGAAGAAAGACCACACCACAGCAGATAGACTATCATTGCACTGGCTCAGGGTTGAAGAGCGTATCAAGTTCAAGGCCCTCTGCTTGGTGCACAAGTGCTTCTACGGCTCAGCGCCGGTATATTTGAAAAAGAGCCTAGTGCCCTACATACCGAGGAGAAGTCTACGCTCGGAGGGAAAATGTCTGCTGTCAGTCCCTAACTTCAAGCTGAAATCTGGCTTGGGCAGATCATTCGTGGTGATGGCCCCCAAATTATGGAACAGCCTGCCCGAAGTGCTGAGGTCAGAGGTGAACCACCTTACTTTCAGGAAGCACCTGAAGACATACCTCTTCAGATGAAGAGCCTGGGGAAAGCAATGTTTCGGGGTCCTTAATAGGCCGCAGTGTTTGTTACTTTATGTCTGTCTTGTTGTTGCTGTATTGTAAGTGCAAGCGCCCTGATGCCCACGGGCTACCGGCGCTATATAAAATAAAATACAATACAATACAATACAATGAGCTATGCTCATTTTATGAATTTCAGTGGCTGATTGCACACAATAAAATGTCTTACAAACTTAGAAATAGGGTGTAGTTGCCCAAAACTTACAGGCTTCACAACCACCATTCACCATTTTGGATTGTGACATTTTGAAAATGTGTAATCTTGCCGCTTTTTGTCTTTAGCGTTGTCTTCTTAAGGCAACACGTCAGCTGTCATTGCTGAAAACACTGGATGTTAAATGGTAACTTCATCCCCCTTTTTTTGCGCATACTGTGACGGCCGAGTTACCCACAGATTACTCAAATCCAAATTGCAACCCTCTAATTGTTTTTTTTTTAAAATATGAAACGCACAAGGGTGGTTTAAATAAACCATGATGATGTTAAAACACGTATGACAAGCATCCTGGCATAATTCATTAATCTTTTGTAACTCGCTTAATACCAAATGTGGTGTTCTGCGTTGCCTTGCTGCTAAGACAAACACGTTGCCCCTGAGCTATCCTCCCGGCCCATCCTACCAGGTTATTCACTCCCTCCCTTGAACCAAAGAGTTCACTCACTCTCTGGGATTGTATAGTGTCAGAAGCACTTCTTTCTTGGTTCTGTGCCTACTGATTTTGCTACCTGGTATCCCCACATAATACCTTGCGGCATCATATGGGGAATGTTAACACATGCCAGACTTGTTTAGTCCCCAGGGTACTTCCACCTTTCCACTCCTGTTCAGTCTGGGAAACAGTCTATCGGAACATGAAGCTGGACAGCCGGTCACCTTCACTAGGCCCTTGTCTCTAGACCACCTTTGGCCCTTGATCGGGCTCCTTTCTACCGACTTAGGAGCACTTTCCGGCCCAGGTCTTAAAGTATTTTACACTTCTCTTCTCTCTCCCAGTACTCGGTCTTATTTTCCTCTTCTTTCTCTTAGATGTTGTTCCTGCCTCTCTTTCACGCCCCACTAGTTATTTTCTTCATCCTCTTTCTCACTCCATGCCATCTCCTCTTGCCTCTCCTTCTAAATGTTCCTCCTGTCCCTCACATCATTTCTGGTCTCCCGCATGTGCTCCAACCTCTACTTGCTCTTCTCTCACCTCGCTCTGTTAGCCTGTCCCTATGTTAACAGACCACCACCTACTCTCAGACCACTCTACAATATACTCTTTCTCCAGCATGGGGTCTGGCATGGATTCACATGCTCATGAATATTCCCCGTCGTCAGGCTGGGAATCCTCGGTAAAGAAAAAAACCAGTATCAGTTTCGTTTCTGATCTGTCTTTCGTAGTAATAACCAATAACTGGTCTCTGCGTCATACTGACCACAGCCAATGACTGCCCTCTACCTAAGCACCGCCTCTGGCAGCCATCTTCAGATTTTTACCGCACGTTCATGTGTTGGGATCCTCGTGCTATTGCTCTCGAGCGTTAGTGCTATTTTTTCACGTTTTTTCTCAAAAACTTTGTTTTTTCGGTCAAAAGAGCCTCAAGCTCCACCGACTCTCCATCCGATCAAAGGGGACCCGTGTCGGATTCGTCTGCGCCCCTCAAGGGTGAAGATTTCGTCGAGCTACGCTTTTGGAGGACTCAAGAAGCTTCTCAGGCCCGGACATGGCCCAGGAGAAGGGAAGCTCGACGCCCGGAAAGGTGTTCAGGGTCTGCCCTGGATGCCAGCTGCAGAACGTCTCTAAGGAGGACGAACA
The DNA here is from genome assembly GCF_040938575.1 of Ambystoma mexicanum. Lineage (NCBI taxonomy): Eukaryota > Metazoa > Chordata > Amphibia > Caudata > Ambystomatidae > Ambystoma > Ambystoma mexicanum. The sequence continues at coordinate 445,191,839 of NC_090923.1, read as the reverse complement.
CTCCTTTTGTCTCTACTGCTTACATGAGGACAAGACGCACGTGGAGAAGGACTGTGCGTTTTGCGGCAATATGTCGGAGCGGACCATGAAGGACCGCCATCAACGTCTCGCCAACTGGCTGGAAGGGAAGAGCCCGTCAGGCGAGAAGAAGAGGAAGAAATCCGAGCGGTCTTCTAAGACCTTTGAGGACGCCCCGGCGACGGGGGTCCAACACAAGGCCAAGCACCGCGAGTCCGCTGGCACCGGGAGCGCCGAACGGTCGGGCTCTACGGGCGCCAGGCAGGGCGCACCCTCCCCGGCACCTTCAGCCACGAGCCAACGCTCTGGGTCGGGTAAGAGGAAGGGCGAGCACCCGGCGAAGCTCCTGGAGAGGCCCCGGTCGAGCTCGAAGACCCCATCGGAGGGGGAGCGAGGCAGTGTCCCCCCCTCAAGGATAAGGCGGTGAGCGCACCTAAGGTGGTGAAGGCCTTAATCCATCCGGCCAAGCCCTCTATCGAAACTGTCGCGGCGGCCCTGGCTCAGCCTGTGGAGGCTACACCAGTGGTGGCGACCTCGGGGCTCAGAGTCTCCCTGCCACCTCGGAGGGAGTCCTCTTTTGTGCCCATCGATAGGACCCCCGTGAAATCCCCGGCGGGGAAGAAAAAGGGGGGGGCAGGGCGTCGTCGTAGATTCGGCTTCAACCTCGGAGGAAGAGCTGATCGAGGTCTTAAGCCACGGCCTTGGCGTGGAAGAAGACCGGCCCGTCGGGATGGATCCCGACGCAGGTGACAACGACATCGTCGAGGGTGCCGACGGGGCCCCTGATCGCCCGTCGGATTCCCCTCTGCCAGCGCCGCAAGACAACTCGGCGGCCATTTTGTTGGCCATACAGTCCTTATGCTCAGAGATAAGGACGAGACTACCGTTGCCGACGGAGGAACCTCTCCCGTCGGGGGATCCTGAACCGGGACCTTCTGGTGTTCCCCCGCCCAAGAAAAGAAGGATTCACCCTCCACCTCCTTTTCAGCCGTCGCGCCCCGTCCACCCGAGGGGATGATACGGGGACTGACACGGCAGCGACGGGTACGGACGACGAGGTATACGACGAGGATCTACCGTCGTCACCTCCCACCAGGGCTTCTCCGCCCGACGAGATTGGATCGTTCCACTCCATGATCGCCAGGGCATCCGAGCTTTTCCAACTCTGCCCTGAGGAGAAGAAAAAGGAAGGATTCCTTTACCAACGGCGCAAGGCCAAGAGGAAGACGGTCCTCGCGGTGCCTCTACTGGACGACATTTGGGATGAGGGCCTCGCCCTCCTCAAGAACCCTTCCACGACGCCAGCTAGAAGAGACCGGTACGAGAAGAAGTACCGGGTCCCGGACGCGGCCCCCCTGTGCCTCCGGGCGCAGCCTACCCCGGACTTCGTCGTCTCCGCGGCGGCCAGGAAGAAAGTGGGGGGGGGTGCGGCCTCCACATCGACTTCCCCACCGGACGGCGAGGGAAAGAAATTGGACGCTATGGGACGCAGGGTCATCTCGTCTGCAGCGACGACGATTAAAGCGGCCAACGCCTTGGCTATCGTGGCCCGCTACGACAGGGAGCTATGGTACAAACTGGCTCCCCTGCTGGACTTCCTACCGGACGACAAGAGGGCGGATGCCCTGGAGATCCTACAGGAAGGTGAGGTGGCATCGGACCACGCCATCACTATTGCGACGGACATCGCCGACACTGGGTTTCGCCAGTTGGGCAACGGCGTGTGCCTTAGGCGGCGTGGATGGCTCAAGGCTACGGACTTCCGTCAAGACGTACAGACCAGAGTCCTGGACATGCCGTTCGATGGGTACAACCTGTTTGGGAAAACAGTGGACGATTCCCTTCAGGCCATTAAAGCGGACACTGAGACGGCCCGGGCCCTTGGGGTTCTGCAGCAACGACGGACACCCTTTCGGAGCAGCAGAGGCAAGGGCGCCTCCAAAGGTTCCGGCGGCGGTTTCTCCACCTACCGTCAAGCGGCCCGCTCGTCGTCTCAGGAGGCCTACAGAGGACGAGGCAAGTCTGGCGGACCCCGCCGTCGTCGCCAAGGAGGTCAAGGCGGCAAAGCCTCGTCGAAACAGGATTGAACCGGCCGTGGGGTCGGGCCCCCACCGAAGCACCCCGGTGGGAGGCCGGCTGGCGAGCTTCGTCAGCGTGTGGGAGTCCATCTCCACCGACCGTTGGGTGCTGGACGCCTTAGCCCGGGGCCACGCGCTCGAGTTTCAAAGAAGGTGCCCGCGCGTCCCCCCCGTGGCCAGGAAAGAGCTTCACGTCCCTCAGCTTCTCCTGGAGGTAAAGGCGATGCTCAGGAAGGGCGCCATCGAACTTGTCCCAAAGAGGCTTCGGGGCTCCGGAGTTTACTCGAGATACTTCCTCGTGAAGAAGAAGACGGGAGGATGGCGCCCCATCCTAGACCTGCGACGTCTGAACAAGTTCATCAAGGCGCAGAAGTTCCGGATGGTCACCCTCCAGCATGTCCTGGGTCAGCTGGAGGAAGGAGACTTCCTGTCGTCGTTGGATTTGGAGGATGCCTACTTCCATATTCCCATCCTAAAGGGGCACCGAAAATTCCTCAGGTTTGTGGTCCAAGGGCGTCACTACCAGTTCAAAGCCCTCCCTTTCGGACTACGGTCGGCACCCAAGGTATTCACCAAGTGCCTTGCACCGGTGGCGGCGCAGCTGCGCCGCGAGGGGATCCACGTCTACCCCTACCTGGACGACTGGCTCATCCGAGCCAAGACGAGGGAGCTCGCCGTGGAGCACACGGCAAGGACCGTCCAACTTCTCACGGACCTGGGATTCTCCGTGAACTGCGCCAAGTCCCACCTGGTACCCGCGCAAAACGCACTGTTTCTGGGAGCGAAGCTCGACGCAGTGTCCCTTCTCGCCTCCCCGTCGGAGGAAAGGACCAGGTCCATCCTGGGCAAGGTACAGCAAGAGTTCATGAAGGGACTGTTCAGATCGTTCCCGCCGGTGAAGGCTCCGGCCCCGGCGTGGGAGCTCAACGTGGTGCTGACCAAGCTCATGGGACCTCCGTTCGAGCCTCTGCACTCGGCCCCATTGAAGTTTCTGTCGTGGAAAACAGTGTTTCTTGTGGCCATCACCTCCGCACGACGGGTGGGAGAGATCCAGGCCCTTTCCTGCAAGGCCCCGTACTTGACTTTTCACGACACGAGGGTAGTGCTCAGGACGCACCCCTCCTTCATGCCCAAGGTACCGTCGGACTTCCATCTCAACGAACCCTTGGTGTTGCCTGTGTTCTTCCCGTCGCCTTCGTCGCCGGCTGAGAGGACTTTGCACTCGCTGGATGTGGCTAGAGCGCTGAAGTTCTACGTGGACCGCACGAAGTGTTTTCGGAAGACGTCACAACTCTTTGTGAACTTTGGACCTGTCAATCAGGGGAAGGCTCTCTCGAAGGTTTCCATTTCCAGATGGCTCTCCGGCTGTATCATGTACTGTCATCGGTTGGCAAACCGACCGCTGCCTGGCCGTCTGAGAGCCCATTCCACCAGAGCGATCGCAGCTACCACGGCGTTCCTTTCTGGTGTGCCCCTGCTGGACATATGTAGGGCTGCTACGTGGAGGTCGACGCACACCTTCACGAAATTCTACTGCGTCGATCGGGGTTCCAGGGAGGAGTCCAGGGTCGGCCAAGCAGTGCTGCGCAACCTGTTCGCCTGAGGTGATCCTGGTGAGGAGGTAAGATGCTTAATGTTGAGTTTGATGTAATGCTTAATGTTGAGCCTTTGCCACCTCCCGTGGTTGTGCATGTGTATACTGCTATGTATTCTTTATTCATGAGCATGTGAATCCATGCCAGACCCCATGCTGGAGAAGGAACAAGTTACTTACCTGTAACTGTTGTTCTCCAGCATGGGTCTGGCATGGATTCACATGCGAACCCTCCCGCCTACCCCTCTGCGGCTCTTCACTTGGTCATACTGCCACTTCACGTGCTTCCAAATCTGAAGATGGCTGCCAGAGGCGGTGCTTAGGTAGAGGGCAGTCATTGGCTGTGGTCAGTATGACGCAGAGACCAGTGATTGGTTATTACTACGAAAGACAGATCAGAAACGAAACTGATACTGGTTTTTTTCTTTACCGAGGATTCCCAGCCTGACGACGGGGAATATTCATGAGCATGTGAATCCATGCCAGACCCATGCTGGAGAACAACAGTTACAGGTAAGTAACTTGTTCCTTATTGTACCCTGTGAGTGATTGTTATTTGGTTTATAATTTGGGGTACATTTATCTGCCCAGCAGAACTCCCCTACACCTCCAAGCTGCATTTTGTAGCAGTACTAGCAGAATGGCTGCAATGGCTCTGTTGAGCACCATTGCATTGCACCAAAACTGCGTTTTGCAGTCACCGAAATAATGGCTGCGCTGTCTTTGCCAAGCACATATAGGGCGAGATGGACTATGGAACACCCCGAGAAAGGCTGTCAGTGTTTTCCTTATGTGCACCAAAGAAAAGAATTGAAAAGAAGCGCTGCTATGCTGCTAGCTCAAAATTTCCCATTGAAAAAGGAAATATTTTGCATTTAAAATGACTGCACCCTGATGCTCTTTTCCACTGTTTCAACAGTACACAGTTCTGTTCCAGTGAGACCCAGCTATGTCCATCCATATTCAGGTTGTGCTCCAACAAAAGGGGGCATTTCTCACTGAATGACTGGCTGTGTCAGGCAAGATCTGTGCAATAACAAAGAACTTCACTCTAAGCCGTATGGAAAAAAGCTAGACTTTTTGCCACAAAACAAAACAGCTAAATTCTTCACAAGAAGCCCTATCTCTCTGTGCTTCTGTCAGTTTCAGTGGACCCTTGCCTTGAATAGATTTCTGTGTATGAGAAATTGACTAGGGCTACAAATAATGTTTAGACTCTAGATGCAAGAGAAAACTGCATTGCGAAGTGACAGCAAATGAAAATTAACCACGTGTAAAATGGTGCTTTTTACAAACAAGTACATGTCTGTTTAAAAGTCAATTGTTGAATTAAGGCCCTGTCCTTGCATAGAAAGGTGAGGGGGGTTTGTTTTAAAACATATGTAGGATATTTAATTCCAACAGTTTTGCTTTCTGGTTCAGGAAAGAAAAAAAAATGCTGAAGCCACAGAACAGGTTTTTCCTGGCCTGGCTTCAAAGGACTTTGCTTCCTGGGAACAGGATCTGCCTCCCTTCAAGTGGACCAACCCCGGGGCATATGAATAGACAAGGGTGGTGGATCTCGCACCCTCATCAGACTCTGTGGCAGTGCTCCAGCCTTGTACAATGGATTTCTGGGACACATAGGTTAGACTTTCTAGCAGCACCTCCCCTCAACTCAAACTGGGGAGCTTCAAAGGCAACTCCAGAGCAACATTGGATTCAGGCTGGCTAAAGCCTGACATTTAGCTGGGGGTTGGGAAGTATGCCCTTATTTGGATGACAATGCTGGCCCATTTGGGGTAAAAGACTGTTCTGAATTAATAAACTTTAAGACTTTTATTTTTGCAACCAGAAAATGCAGTAATAAGACAGTTTAACAGTTTAAATGTAATTTTGGTGGCATTAAAACAAGTTACTGTAGCTTTCCCTAGCATGTGGGGGACACAAACGGCAGAAAAATGTAAATCATGGGAAAAGTATACATGGTATAACTTTGAACTTTAATGCAAACATGCTTTGTGATAATAGGTAGACATATCTAAAATTGTACAATTTTAGGTGAAGCGGTTCCCACTAGAAATGGCAAAAGATTATTAGAACGGCGAAACAATATCGTACAAATGTGGGAATTGGAATGACATGTTCAGTGTAAAATCTGGAATCTGCCTATGTGATTTTCAAAAGTGCTATAACTGTAAAAATGTGCAATTTATCTCATAACTGATTTTGGCTAAAAGAACTGTGGGAAGGCCATGGGCCTTGTAAGCACACCCCATAAAACTGATGTCATGTCCCTTAAGTCCAACCAGCTGACAGCAAGGCTGTAAAAGTAACCCCTGACCAATCCAGTTGTTAGAGGCATGTCAAGCCAAAGGTATGCCCCCATACTGAATCCTGGGATGTCATCTGCCTTATAAAAGGTGGAAGCTCACACAGACCAAGGACACTCTCTTCTGAATTTTCCAGCTCCTGCGTATCCAGATATTCCATATTCATCCTGCAAGATTCCAGATTCCACTGCCAGGCCAGAGCATAGCTGACCCTATACAGGCAGGAGCATTGATCCAGAAAAACCCCAGTAAAAATCCCAATAACTCGGGGAGAAAGGGGAAAGGTGAATGAATCCTCATTGGGATTATCCAGTGCTACCTGCTTGCCCTGCTACCCGCTCTATCCAGCTCAGGTGCCACAGTGCTGTGACCAGACCTTTGCCAAGCTGTTTTCTTCTAGGAGAGTATGCCGCTGTGACCAGTGACCAGATATTGCCTCGCTGTCCAGAAACTCAGTCCGCTGTCCAAAATACCCCATTCAAGGGCTTGTTGTGAGTATTTCCCTTCCCCAACAACCACAAACTGCATCCTTTGCTCTGTTACCTTGTATTAGGTCCAATCCCATAGAAATGCTATAACGGCCCTAGCAGGAATCCTTAAAACGATCACAAACCTCTGTGTATCCTGTTAATTGATTTCCAAGTGTTAGTGCCTTTCTTCCACTCATTTCTGTCCTGTGTAAGTCCTTAGTATCATTTTGATTAAATAAATTAATTCTCCCTAAAAGAGGCACACAGCATAAAGGGGTTAAAACTGCAGCTTAACCTTTCTATTTACGACTGGCATTTCTCTTTTCTAGCCACTAACATCTAGTTTAAGTGGAAATTGTCCTTTCCTTTCCAAACCGATTTTTCCTGTCCACTGCTTTCATTTTTAAAACCAAATTTCCTTTCCCATTGAGAATCTCATCCTGTCATTAATTTAGAGTCACTCTTTCATTTTCATATAATGCCTGTGATGTGCATCTGTCACTCAGCATAAAAACCGCACCCGTGTAAATTAGCAAATGCAATTTCTATGCGTGTGATTTGACTGCACTGTGTTTTCACTTCCAAGTCGATTTTCTGAACTGTATGCACGTTGTTGGTACATTGCCTTGTAGTTGGCTAGTTTTCTTACATCCCTGATACTGCTAGTACTTTTCTTTACCTCATTCATTCAACTGCACATGTAAAACAAATCTTTACTAATTCCGAGTGCTATTTTGTTCAATTGCAAAGGGTTTTAATTCTGTTTGCTGCCTCGTATACCCGACTCCTTGCTACTCCTTTCTATCCACCCACAATTCAGTTAATAGGGGTTTGAGGGAGTATTGCAGTGGGGAATCTTAACTGGGGTGCTATCTACCCGAAAATTTATATTGCTCTCATTCATTTATGCTGTGTGTATGTTATATTAGAAGGTCAAACTAAGTATTTCATCAATTTACCTTGTAATTATCACCCCATTGGTGATTGCTGCCCAATATAAAATTTGTGTGATTTTATTTTAATTTAAAATAAATTAATATTGTATTACCACCCACTGGCCTGGTTCATGGTCCGTTGTGACCCGGGGTATTTGTAGAAGGAGGAGGTGAGACGGGTTGGGTACCATCTCAATCTGAATCCTTAGGAAATAAAGTAAGAGTGTTTTAATTGTGCGCTGCATACTAGGCCAGTGGCAAGAGTCCTGGGCTGGTGTGTGATGGCCGATTAGAATCCTTAACAATAAGTGGGAGACCAATGACAGCTGCGCAAACCTTGGGAGCGGGCTCATGATTGGCTGAGATTCATTGACCCTTGACTCTGACCTAACAATCTTGCGCCAAGTCAACAACATCTGAAAGTCCTGCCACTACCACCTTAAAACCCTTAGGCACATCTTTCCATATCTCTCCTTTCCCAACAGACTCTCTGTGGTCCAATCAATCGTTATATCAAGACAGGACTACGCAAACCCCCTATACATCGGAGTCCACGCGTACCAACTGAATAAACTCCAAAGGGCACAAAACGCTGCAGCCAAATTGCTACTTGCGCTCGGCCCAAGAGACCACATCTCCCCAGCCCTTAAGATGCTGCACTGGCTTCCAGTAGCCCGAAGGGTGACTTTCAAAACCTTGTGCATCTCCCATCGAGCACTGCACAAAACCGGACTTCAATATCTTCCAAGACAAGCTAAAACCCTACCACCCCCCACGCACCCTAAGATCAAGCTCAGCCGGCCTCCTAGTCATACCGAAGACAAACTCAAGCAGGTTAGGCGGAGCATCATTCTCAGCCTTGGCCCCCACGCTATGCAACTCACTCCCACCCCACATCCGCCTAACTGAGGAACTAACGTCTTTCCGCAAACTGCTGAAAACCTGGCTCTTCCCCTAAAACCAACCCTACCAAACTATCCCAAACAGACCAACAGCAACTCAATGACACCAATCCATCAAACCACCTGATGCGAGAAACTGACAGCTAATAACCCCTAATCTAATCTAAACTAGAAGGACAAACAGAATGAAACGAATAAAGTAGATCAAAGCAGTGAAATCGCTAATAAGAGTAAATCCTACGGAAACAGTAAAGAGATTTAAACTCTTGAAATCAACAGAAGGCATGCGGACTGAACAAAGTAAATGGTGTGGATGAATTAGCTAGAATGGATGAAACAGGTGGAACAAATGAATGCGCTCAGTGGAAGAATGCATGAGTGGAAGAACAGATACCTATATAGTTCGAATGAGTGTGGAAATTGAATGAATTTGTAGATCGGATGAGTGTATGGAATGGATGAACATGCTGAGTGGATGAGTCTGTAGAGCGGCTGGATGTGTAGAACGGACGAGCGTGTAGCACGGAGTACATAAAACAGATGAATGTCCAGAACGGATGAGCGTAAACCGGATAAATGTGTAGAACAGATGAGTATGTGGAGCAGATGAGTATGTAGGGCACATGAGGATGGATAATGGATAAATATGGAAGTGGAGAGAGTGTGTAGATCCCTGGAGCAGATGAATGTACAGACCTGGCGAATGTACAGAGCGGATGAGTGGACAGAGCGGATGAGTGGATAAAGTGTACAGAGAGGATGAGGAGTAGATAGAGCGGACGAGCGGATGAGCGGATGGAGCAGAGGAGTGGATAAGTGTATAGAACGGATGAAAGTATAGAACAGATGAGTGAAGCGATGAATATATAGAACAGGATATTGCTGCTGAATGCGTGAAAAGCGTGAGTGCTTAAAGATGATGAGTGCGGGGAGGGGGTGGGTGCGGGGAGGGGGTGAGTGCTGGGAGGGGGTGAGTGCGTAAAACTGGTGAATGCATAGTACATGTGAGGGCATAAAGCGGATGAATGCCTGGAGCGAACGCCTGCCTGGAACAAACAAGTGCCCAGAGTGAACGGATGTGTTGCGTAGAGCGGACGAGTACGTAGAACGAACGAACACAGATTGCATCCAATACTGATGAGTGCGTAGAATCAATGAATACGTAGAGCTGCTGAATGCGTAGAGCATGGAGCAGGCAGGAGTGCATGCGTGAGGCATACAAGAGTGCATTTGTAGAGCTGACTGGAGTACGCATGGTGGACTGGAGTGCGCAGAGCGGACTCGAGCGCGCGGGGCGAGCAGGAATGCATGAATGCATGGAGTGGATAGGAGTGCACGCAACGAACTGGAGCGCATATAATCACGTGACGTATATAGTATGGTTTGGAATGCAGAGAACGTTTGAAAGAGCATATAACCCATCATATCTCACCACCACGCTTACTCTCTCCTTTACATCACCACTCAACTAGAACACAGTGATACTATGACACCATTCGGTATAACTGTTCTCATACCAACATCCGCCGCTCACTCCACATCATTCTAAGTAAACACTGCTGGTTACACACCCCCCAGCCAGGTGTTCTCCTCAGGCCTAACGCAGCCACACCCGGTCTCGATAAATCCTGCCAGAACGAACACATACTCCTGATCTCTCAACCACCACACCTACCGCTTAGAAGCAGCTATTACACGGATACCGCACGAGCTGCACACATACCCGGTGCTCACACTCACCTTTTGACTCTCTCTACTCTCTCTACTAATCTGAACTTCGGTTCCCAAGGGCGTTCAACCTACCAGCGCCTTCAGACCACACCAATGGTATATAAGGCGCTATATAAATGCAAAATAATAACAATACAAACTACAATTTCCCCATGTATGACTGATTGCTCTACATAGCATGCCATGTTAGCGAGGAAACATATGGGTGGTCTGCCATCTTGCAGTCCTTCCAAAGCAGGATGGCATTGCTCATGTAGGCTGCTGTGGAATGAATACATGTTTTGCTGTTTCTTTGTGACATTTGTGACTACCATTATCCCTACATGGAGCTTACACATGGAACCTCTTTCCAGCGGATCTCCTGCACTTGTCTCTTGCGTACCTCTTAATGTTATCAAGCGACTTGCCCCTTGCACCAGCGAGCAACCAATTCTGCACTAATTGCCTAAAAACATATTGCATGGTTCTCTAGGCCTTTTGCATTGTGCAACATACAAGATTAGGGCTAGGTTGGCGTCCCTGTGGGGATCCCTCATAAACATCCTCTGGAGCCAGCATTACAAGCGGGGTGGCGGTCACCGGCCCCCAAAGTCTCACAAGCCCCATCTCCTCACTAGTGACCTCATCAAAAAAGTCAACTCCAGGAAGTTATTCATTTGTTATTTTGATAACAGGTTGCATTGTTGCAAGTAAGTGTCATGTGGACCAGAAACTGATTGTCTAGATAACCCTTTCTAAAATCCACAGCCATGGTCATGCCCTATTCCTAATTCATATATATCTTTTGTATGACTAGTAAAGAAGAAATATAATATTCCACTGCTTGTTCTGCTTGGTTAGAATAGACGGCTGAGGGAGTGGATTCATTTTGCCAGATGAATGCTTTGAAATGTAACAATGAATATATACCTTCTGTGTAGTTGATGATTGAATAAAGATCCTGAACCAGAAGATCACACGCACCCCCTAAATGTTTTACATTTGTGAACCTTTTTGATGCACATTCCTTATTTTCTGTATTCAGGTTTTGTTTGCATCACACTGGCCCAGGGAAGAAATGGTAGAATCAACAAAACCAACAGAGAGAAGAGTAAGGTTCATCTGCTACCAAGAAGCAACAAAAAAGCTCAATTATTTCTCAGTCATTAGTGTTAGCTGACCCGGCATCGTAAACGTGTTCCATTTCTGCGCCCCGTATCTTGTTCCAAATCAATTTAATGTAACGGGAGAAGGTAACTCTCAGCCACAGTGCTTCCTTCAATAGCGTGTGCTATCAAAAATCTGAATGACCATATCGAAGGGCCAATGGTAGATGTGTTTGTAACCGAGAACACCAGTATTTGCATGGCTGAAGTGTGGAGCGGGTAGGAACATGGCCATACCACTGGGGTATACAAACCCTTCAGAGAATGCCCCTCTCCCCACTTCAAAATCCTGGCATTCATTTTTGGCCATCTATGAACCAAAACCTAAAAACTAGACCAGGTGCGTGTTCCCGATATACTTGGGCGACAAAACTAACCAGATATGAATGTGACCATATGAAGGTAGCTCTGTTGCCCACATGTGATGTGTGGGTTTCTGGTGGCATGACAATGTTTCCTGACTTATTAATCAAAAAGGTATTTGTGGTGCTGTTATTGCCGTACCAGTCCTGCAAAGCCGAAGAGTTTACTTTAAAATTAGGATGTGGTGTGTGAGGGTAGCTTCAAGGCGCTACTTGACGCTATTCACGCCAACTTCCAATCATATTAATCGAATGGACAGATATTTCAGCCTATCTACTGTTAGAACTGTTTTTAATGTTGTCGCTGTGTTATATCATGTTTCACTAATCAACTGATTCCTCTGCCCGTGGCAGGTGTCAATATGTACCATCACTTCTGTGATTTTGTCAATCTTTATATTACGCAGCATGTCAACAATTCATTTGGGACAGATGTCAACATAGTCATGTGGGACACGGTAAGCATATACTAACTGGAACAAATGTAACATAATAATAATTTGCCTTCTTATATAGAGCTTTGTGACTGGCTCCAGTGCTTCTCAGGACTATATTGAAATGGGTGCTCTAATTATCGAAATTAACCCCCCTTAACTGCTGGTCTATAATGCATGTCTGAGCTATGTGGCAGGATTCAAACTTGTGTAGTGCAGACTGACCACATGTGCATGCACCCGGATTTGTTGATTTGTGCAGTAGGTCCTTATTCATTATACCGTGTAAGGCAGGAGTCTCTGGTCTCGTCTTCGAGAGAACAGGCAACATCATGTTTTCAGGATAACTACTGACTACTTACAAACCCTGTTTTATAGATCTACTGTAGTTGAAAGTATTTTGTGTGACTATTGTAAAAATGTGAAGTGTATTGGGCACTTGGTGACTGAATTTGAAGACGATTGTTATATGTTGTCTGGCCAAATACTGTTTCTAATTTGAGCATATTGCCCTTCCTGTTTTTCCGTATCTGAGGCACAACCATCTCCACCTGATCATGCACCTATGTATAATTTATGTTACTGTTGCAGGGTACCTTCTCAATACAGCGTGCATATATATACAAGACCTGCAGCGAGGAATACTTTGAGTAGATATTGAGATTCACTGAGCCGTTTTAGGGTCTGGTTGGGTCATACAGATTTCAAACTATTTGGGCATCCTTAAAACGCAGAAAACCATAAATATAACCCCTAAATTCAAAGTTTACAAAAGGACTCTGTGGTACAAATACAGGTCTGGCGAACCTGCTGGTGTCCTTCCTGAAATGCAATACCTGTGCTGAGTGCCCTTTCTTTAATACTCATTGGTTGAGTCAGGCCGCTTTCTTTACGTTTGTTTTTTTCTGTGGCTGCAAAACATGGCTTCTCTTTCCCCTGAAATGGTTTTCATGGATCCATTCTGAATTATTAATCCCTAATGTAGAAACGTTTTGAAAATAGTTTTCTAGGATTTGCCCTTGGAACTTGTCGGGAACAAGCACTAGCAGCATTCTGCAGGATCCCACCCCAATTGAACAGCTTGGAGGGAGGGAGACGCAGGAGTTTTAGCAAGTAAAACACTTGGGGGACATACATGTTTTTTTTATTTTTTTTAAAGTAATTTGTATTCGTTTTATATAACAACAAAGAAACAACTTGTAACTTTCCCCTCCCCTCTACCCTCCCTCGTTCCCTTTGGTGGCGGAGAGGAGACAGGCGTTTATAATGTCTTGATACTGGTGGATCAGAGAATGTTCAGGATGCGGATCTTGTGCGGACACCATTGTAACATGTAGTCACTTTGAAGGTATTGCAGTATGTCTCCCCAATTCGCCTGAAAGTCTTCTCGGGAGCCCTGTATCTTGCAGGTCATACATTCTAATGAGAGGAAGTTCCATACCTTCTGGAGCCATTGGAACTGCGTGGGGGGATCACTTTGTTTCCAGCATAGGGCTATTGTCAACCATGCGGCTATGATAAGAGCCATTATCCCTTTCCGTTGGCGCCTGGTATGTGTTCGTCGTGCCGGATCCCACATGCTCGCTATCCACACGCTTTCTTCTAGTTCTTCTGCTCATTGGACCATTTTTCCCCGTTTGCGTTTTAATGTCCATCCAGAAGTCCGAGAGAGCCGGGCATTCCCCCAGATAGGCTTCCAATCTCCCCGTTGCTGGCAGCCTCGCCAGCACGTTCCTTCAGTGTTTGGCTCGATGGCCTGCAATTTTGCTGGGGTTAGATGCCGTGTCAATGTCGACATCTCCAGCCATACTTCCTGCCACTTGGATATTGGTATTGTTCTCCCTAAAGTTTGCTCCCACCTCTTCATGTAAGACCAACAGACTCCCTCTCCTTGTTCGTTCAGAAGGGTATACAAATTTGAAATCAGTTTACTTGAGGCTGAATCGGTTGTTAGGAACGTCTCGAATCTTGTCAGTGATCTCATCCCTGCTTCCCTATACAATGGAGTTGATACCCAGTGTGCTAGTTGCATATGTTGAAATTTCTCTTTTGATGATATGCCAAAGTCACGAGCACATTCGAACATGTCCTTAATCTTGGAGAAGCCGACCCGCTTCCAGGCTGATTATGCATTGGGGTTCATCCATGGGGGAAAATCTGGGTTCCCAAATAGCAGAGTGAATGGGGATGGGATTGTGGTTATGTTTCCTCTCCTAACTGCCGAATCCCAGGCCCCAGGCCTGCTCTCATGACAATGCTGATTTTGGTGTTTGGGTGCCTGAGATTCTTTTTGTTCCACAAGAGGTTGGATAGCGGGCGCCTGCTACAGCCTCGTCTTGCCTGGTCCATATTTGTTGAGGGGAGTTTGCTACTCATTCCTTCAGCACCCTCAATTGTGCTGCTTCATGGTATCTCCTGAAGTGTGGCAGATCCAACCCTCCCTCCTGTGCATGGGCTGTCATCGTTGTCATGACCACTCTTGGTTTCTTACGTTGCCGGATGTGTGCGGTTGTCATTTTGTTCAGCGATCTGAAAAACGTGTTGGGCGGTTTCAGCAGAAGTGCTTGGAAGTATTAAAAGACCTTTGGTAGTATGGTCATCTTGACTGCATTTATCCTCCCCCACCACGATTTGTTGAGGGGGTTCCATTTTTCCAAGAGATGTTGGAGATGGATGAGCAGGGACGGGAAGTTAGCTGCATAGGGTCTTGTTGTAGATGGGGTCAATTTAATGCCCAACTAGGAAATGCTATCTTGTGCTATCTTCATATGAATGTCCGGGATAGAGTTGAGATTACCTCTGGGTTGGCCGAAAGGTTTAGGATCTCTGATTTGTTCTTATTAATTTTGAGGCCCGAGACGTTCCCAAACTCTTTGAGTTCTTGAATTAATGCTGGAAGGGATTGTCTGGTTTAGTGAGTGCTATCAGCATGTCGTCTGCGAAGGCTATAGCTTTATGTTCTTTATCGCCCATAGGGATCCCTTTGATGAGTTGATGCAACCGTATTTTTGCTAGGAAAGGTTCCAGGAAGAGGGCATAGAGAAGGGGCGACAAGGGGCAGCCCTGTTTTGTGCCTCTGGATAGGGCCACTTTGGGTGTAAGTGTTACGTTTAATGAGATTCTTATCGTGGGGCTCCTATAGTTTGCTGTAACAATTTGCATAAACCCTCTCCCGCATCCCATGTGTTCCATCGTGAGGAAGAGCTGCGACCACTCGACCCTGTCGAACGCTTTTTCGGCGTCCAAAGCAACCAGTGTTGCTTGTATCTTTGAGTGCTCGGCCTTCTCGATCAGATGGCACACCCGCCTAGTATTGTCTGCTGTCTGACGTGTTGGGATGAAGCCTGCTTGATCTGGATCCACCAGAGCCGTTAAGTGCTTGGAGAACCTGTTTGCTAATATCTTTCTGTATAATTTAGCGTCAAAATTTATAAGGGCAATGGGGCTGTATGAGCCTGGCTGAGATGGGTCTTTTCAACACTATTAGATGTTGGACCACCCGCCCACATCTTCTGTCTCTTGAGCAGGGTGGATTGAACTAGATCTTGGTAGAGATATACCTCCTGACCGTTTTTTCTTGTAGGAGCTGCGAACCTTGCCTTGCAGAGTATCTGCTCCTTTTGGGTATGGGACGCTATTGCTGCAAGGACATCCCGTGGTCTTGCTCCCTGTTCTGTTGTCCTTTTAGGTCCCACTCTGTGAAGTCTATCTATTTTCACTTGCTGTTCCGAGTCCTCAGCGAGAATTTCGGTGAATAGTTGTGAGACTGTCCCCATGAGGTCACTGTCCGCAATTGATTCAGGTAAGTTCTTGATCCTTATGTTGGACCTTCTCGACCTATTTTCTGGATCCTCGCATTGGAGTTCGAGGTAAGTGGTGGCCTGCACTATTTGGTCGAGCGTTTCGTCTGACTTATGCGTGTCTTCCTCCACCTGCTGGACTTGCCTCTCCAGGATGTCTGTCCGTTCCTCCAGTTTTGCTATATCTTGCTTGATTTCCTGAATGGACTGTTTCATATCATCCCGAAGCATTTTGAACTGGGTTTGTACTGAGCAAATTAATTGTGCTTGAAGCTCCTTGAAACATTCCTACGTTTCCGCTCTGTTCATAGAGTTCCCAGCCATGCCTTCCGCTAGGGAGTCGTGAGGTGTGGGCAGGGCTTCTTCGGACGTGATGCTTGGGGTGTCCTGCGTGGACCAGAACTGCCTGAGATTCCTGTTTTGTTTCCGAGGGGGCGGGGAGTGCACCGGGGTCTTTGTCCTTGACTTGGACATCAATGCCTGACTCGTGTTGGTCTTGATTACGCTGCTGATGGTGACCTGCGCGTTCCTCTACCCGTGTGCAGGGTCGGGTTGTGGCTGAGGCCACGGTTTGTGGGGCCAGGTACTCTATCGCGGGAGCAGGGGGTCTCCAATGTCCCAGCTGTAGAATATCCAAGACCTTCACCTGCTGGACCTGGGAAGACCTGTATGGGTTGTAGCCCTGTCAGGCTCTTTATGGTCCCGGACCCCCCCCCCCCGGGGGTTCACTTGTGCCCGCTTTTTTCAGGATTTAGTTGCCTGACCCTTGTCCCCAAGGGGGGTGGGGGTGGGTGATTGCAGAGCTGGGGGTTGTTTGTAATGGGCGGCAGAAGCTGGATTGCCCCCTCCTGCTTACCTCCTGGATACTGCCGCGATGCTCCTTCCTCCCCCTGTCCCTGCAGGGTCCTCGCTGGGTGTCTGAGACCCTGCTCCCACTCCTGCTGGTGGTGTGTCCAGATCGAATGCTCGATCCCACGAGCCACTCTCCCGCACTCCTCGTCCACCTGTAGCTAGTTCTGCCGCCGTGGGGGGTCCCGCTGTTCTTGTTTCCCTCGTCCGCCGCCTCGGAAGTGGTGTGCTTTGGGGGGGGCCCAATGGAGTGAATATGGCTATTAGTGCTGCTCAAATGGCAGTCCAACCTCCCCCGGTGGCAGTTGGGGGAGGGGCAGTGACAGCTCCGGGGATCCCCCCCGCTATGCCGTCGGCGCTCCCTGGAACCCCTCTGTCACGTCACTGGTGCTCCCTGGGCACCCCTCCGTGGTGATCGTGCTGCCGCTCTGCAGTGTCTCCTTGCCCGCCGGTCCCGCCTGCGGGATTTGTCCAGTCCTCGATGGTCTCTTCTTAGCAGGGACGGGTGGCCCTCTGTCGTGGCTCCTTCTAAGGACGCGCTCTCTGGCACCGTTGCTCCCTGTCACCTCGGTCTACACCCCACGCCAAAGGGCCCCTCTGCCTAGCCGCTGGTGTTCACTGAATTCCGCGAGGACGTTGCGGCTGCTCAGGAATATCACTGTGTGATGCCGGAGACGCCCGCTGGGGTTGCTGTGCCCGTGGTGGTCCGCTCTCTGCTGGGCGGAATGGTCAACTACCTGTTGCTTCTCCTGATCGGGCCGCTCTCTCCAGCACCGTTACACCCTGATTCTTTGGCTCTCTCACCAGTGCGGAGTTTCATCTCCCGGGATCGCCGGTGACTTCACTCATGTAGCCTTTAGCTCGTCATATTCTTGGTTGTTTTAGGGGCCTGAGTTCGACTGAAATGCTTCATTGTTATGCCTTTATTGTGCGGCCCGGCTGGGAGAGACACTCCTGTGCTGGCCGCCATCTTGGAATCGACATACGCGTTTTTGACCCCCTTTTACCAGAACTATTCCTGACTAGAAGCTGCAGTCACTCACTTCCCAAGGGACTTCTCTAACCGCCACAACTGTCAAAACCTGTGAAATAAACAATTGTCATTGTTTTACTGTGCTTTCCCCGAAAGGTGGGTCTTCCCAGGGTACATAAGCCCAGCACAGCCCCTGAAGGCTTAGAGGAGACTGTTGGTGTCTCATGAAAATAAATAAACGCCTACAGAATGTGCCACCAGAGTGCAAAGGTCGTTTGTAATGTAATTATGTTCCTTCCTCAAACCGGGAAGAAAAAACAGCATAAACCTCTGCTTTTCAGCTACTGCTCCCACTGGAAAAATGCTTGGACAAACATTGGACTTAAATGTGGGCACGAGGTTGCTCAAGGTCATAGAATTGGGTAATAGATGACATATATATTTACAGAGCTGCAGAGAGTAAAACTGTGGTAGACTTCTTTACATACAATAAAACATTGTAGTCAAATTACTGACAGTAACATTTCATAATTTATTGTGTATATATTGAAAAAATTGGGATATCACTTCTAACAGAAATGATGTATATAAGAGGTAATTCAGATACGTGTCTGTGCCTGTATAGAGGGCCTTTACAAATAGGAGTTGGATGGCTCAGCAAAAAAACAGGCGAGGAATTGGTGCTATAGGGAGACATAGACCAGTTAAATAAAATTTTCATTATGGCCTGGAGCCTGAGCAACCAAGATGAGCAACCAAGATATCTACTCTATGTTTAGATGTATAATGTATATATGTATATATATATAACTGGGGTCAGTTTGTGGGTGGTGGTGATGGGAATGAGGTCGGGTGGGCGGTGCACCTTTGTTGACTAACAGGTGTTGTTTGTCTGGTTTTGAACAATCCCCCTGATAGACTAGCTATAATGTTCATAGAGGGGCATTCTAGGGGATTGGGGCAAGTAGAGAGAAGGAGCATAAATGGGAGGAGGTGCAGGGGAGGCAAGGACAAAAAAGTTGTGGAGGAGTGCAGTGTTTGAGAGGGAGAGCAGACAGAGCTGCAGTCAGCAAGGTAGAGGAGTGCAAGTCCATTGATTTATAGACGAGGAGCAGGACACTTGAAGAGAGAGCTATATGTTATGGCAAATCATTGAGTGTGGTGTCGGTATGTAGAGGTGGGAGAGAAGCTGGGTAGGTTCAGAGATTGCAGGAGGCAAACTTGACAACTTCAAAAGAAGGAATAGAGGGCAAGACCAAGGGGGGTAGGCTTGCACAAGAGACTACTTTGCTGAGTAAAGAACAGAGATCAGGGTTTTGGTTGAATATGTGGTTAGGTAGATTTTCCTGGGGTTGAATAGGGTAATCCTACCTGCAGTGGCGGAAGCCATGATGCATTGCTGGAGTGATGATCGCTGTCAGGTAGGACCACATTGCTGCAAACCCTGGGGGGTGAAGTGCGGTCAATTGGGAAGGAGATGGAAGAGTTTTAGCATTAGTTGGTGGCAGGGAGAAATAGGATGCCTCCTATAGTAAAACATGTATGTATGTGTGTATGCATGCATGTATGTATGCCTGAGTGTTATAAAAAAATGTTTTCTTCTCATGACAGCCTTTCTCTGTTGCTTTGTTTTGACCCCTAACCTAACTTTTTGGAGGTAAGTAAAGCTTGCTTTGTACTAATTTGTATGGGGAGACTGATCAGTCCATGAGACTATCAGTGCTGAGAGACTATGGGCCACGTTACGACCCCAGCGGTAGCACCGGCACCATTGATAATGGTGCCGGTGCTACCATCAAAGTCTGCAAGCGGGTGCCTTTCTGCCCGCCAGGTCAGACCTGGCAGGGGAAAAAGCACCCGGCCCGCAAACTTGTACTCTGCCGGTCCGGTAACAACGGTGCCGGTAAGCCGACCGGCACCGTTGTTACCGGACCGGCAGGGTTGTAATGAGGCCCAATGCCTGTTTATAGATTTCTTGCATTTTTAAAACTGAACACATCTCCCTAGTGAATTGCGGCAAGGATATTTTGTATCCTTCATAGCTTTTACTTTTGTAACTTTTGGGTTACAAAAACAATATTTCCACGATGGGCATGTGGCAGCAGATATTTCCTACCATGCTTTAAGCTTTTTACTTATGCACTTTTGCAATTAATGTAATTGACTACTAACGTTGGCTATCACTCCGAGATGTAAAAAGGGGGGGGGGGGGTGAGGCGCGCACTCCAATTCCTGGCCAATATACTACCTGAAGAAAGAAAAAATATATAACTGGATTAAATCCCAAAAGTGTCCAATTTACTGGGTTAGATCCCAATTGTTGCCAAAATGTTCACAGGGTGGATCCCTTCTGCTGCGTTTGTGCTGCTGTTCTCCTCCTCCTAGCGCTTTTGTGTCCCAACACTCTTCAGGGAGGCTGTTTTGGCTTGCTTTTCAGGTGAATCCAATTAAATTGCTAATGCAGTCTCTAAGGATTATGGGCGCTGTAGTGAAAAAATGTTGTTCAGTTCAGGTGACCAAGGAAAGACTCCCCTCCAGGAGCACACATCTTACCCCTTTTTTACATATTACTCTGAGATGGCTGTGCCACAAGACCTTTGCCTGTCCTTTCGCCATATTTTTATTTGGCCACCTTCCTGCTGTCTGAGGGGCCTTGTATGGAATGTCCTTTTTTCGGGGAAAGCTGTCACTTTCACATGCAATGGGGGTAGTCTGTGTGTGGCTGGATGTGGGGCCTCGGACTTGTCCCAGTCCACATGAATGTCTGTTGCTGGGCATATTGTGTGGCCACTGGCTATCTATAATTGGATAGCCACTGCCAGTTTTAATGGTGCACATACTTGCCATTGATGGACCTAAGTGAGCATCCAGCTCAAATCCTGGATAAAAAGATCATTCTTGCTGCCATTCCACAGATCTTCGTTGGATCCAAGACCCCTATGAAGAAGTGTAGGCCGATGACGACCTGATAATGACTCCTGCAGCTGACCAGCACCAACTCCAGTACACAGTCGGTGAAACCCTTCTTCTCTGCCTGATCTCAAGAAGACTGTCGTCGGTGCTTCAACCCCATCATCTGTGGGAACAACCAGTCTCGACCCTTGCTTGAGAATCTGTGCCTTCGAAGCCAGTCTCTGGACCAATCATTGGACTGACCAGCTCTCACTCTACCTCATGGTAACCGTTGCTGTTCTGGTGGCATCCTTGGGACTTGGAGGATCTTCAGCTCGTACTACAAAATGTCTGCTCATGCATTTTCAGCCTTCTTGCACCAATGAAAGTTGTGCAGGGCTTGCTCCTTTTTTAGTCCTTTGAAGAACGCCTAGTTCTGCCTGATTGTGGGGACTCCCATTGCAATCTGTCTTCTTCGCGCCCTGGAGCAATCCTGAGTCGCCTGCTCCACAGACTGTATTATTTTTTCATTGTAATGGTGTTCAGCTGGATGTTGCCTGGAATTGAGTTTCAAGTATCGGGACTGACAGAAACTAAATTCTACGTCCGAATGTGAGCCCTCCACCTGTAACCCCCAGGCCTCCCTCGACTGTACCAAGCACAGAAGACTGTCTCCAACGGAATCCGGAACCTCAGCAGTGCTCTCTGGAGAAATCTGAGTCAAGGGGGGTAAGTTGGGTCAAAATTTGAATCCTCCCATCCCCTGCACACTCATACATGCTGATTAAACCAGCTACGTTATCTTCAAATAGACATTTGTTTATGGTTTACTAGGATCATTCAATGGGAAAGCAATTTCATGAAAAGAATTACACTTATCAAACTGATTTGTGTAAAAAAAGATATATTCTTGGTTATATAAACACAACATTATTGTACAAGGCAAAGCAAATAAAATGTAAATATGCATGTCCGTTCTTTGTGGCTGACGCATTTTGAGGACTTCTTTCCTCTTCTTCAAGAGCCTTTACTGACTGTAGGAAAATATTATTCAGAAAAGAAACAATGTCAAAGTCAATATAGACAGAATGAAAGCCAGATACTTGTTACAGTCTACACGTTAATTTCCCCAATAGTTAACCCTAGTGGGTTCTAACACTGGCCAATATTACATTTAAACAAGTACAATGTACATTTAAACAAGTACCCTATGTTCGTTCATAGGTCGAATACATCCTAAGGATCCATATTACATCATAATTCATCCTGTAATTTTCATGTGTTTTGTAATACTACATGACAACGAGGTACTGGCTTACTGTCACTTGGGGGGATCTCGTTATTGGTAATTTCACATATAAATAGATGGATGAGCCTTGTCTGTAGGTATACTCGATTTTCCACAGGTCTATAACCCCTAAGGGTCCATGTTGTGTTCTATTTCATCTTATGGGGTACGTGTGTATTGTGGTGCACCAAAAACCAGTGTAATGTTTGAGCATATCTAGTGCTCAACACCATCAATCTAGGTTACAGATTTTATCAGGTTCCAGCGCCGAAATCCTGCAGGAGCAGACGAATAGCCCACCAGATCCCCCAAACCAGTACACCCAGCAGTCTAGTGGAACAACTGCTGGGTTGACCAGACGGGGGGGAAAAGGAGAAGTGGAGAAAATAACAAACGGACAAGGTTTTTCAGTTTCCTTTCTGCTTTCAATGACTCTGAACTCTGGAAACCCTGTCAATGTCAGCATTAATTGATATTACCATTACACTCTTTCAAGCACAGTAATAAATCAATTACTTTCCCAACCCCTCTTTTACCTGTCTGCCTCTGCTCCCAGCTGAGAGGCTATTCAAGAGGATGGAATTATGGGGTTCCTTATTACTCTGCTATTTCAACTTGAAGCTGATGAGCTTTCGCTGTTCCTAAACCTTTGCATACTAGATTGCTCAGCTTCTCAGATCTACTGCTTCAACTTTTAAAACAACTGATTAACTTTTGCATTGTTGGCATTGTTGCTCACTTTTAACTTGACTTCCTCAGTCTCTATAGTCTATTACTCTGCACCAAAAACTACTAATCAACTCTTAAGAATTGTTACACACTTTTTACATGCTGAACTTCTCTGCCGCTATAGTCAGCTGCTTCTCACTCATACGTTCAAGTCCAGTTTCATCTGTAGATTTGATTTCCTTGTTGCACACTGTCTCTCACCTCTTGCTAATTCGCATCTATAGCTTTCACTCCTGGCTCCGTGCTGCTTCCATGTTACGCGTGCTTTTTCTGCTGCCTCACCGCGCTTTCACTGAGGGCGTAGAACGAAACGAAAACACGCACTTGTCAACTCAGACCCGATCACCTCAGCTGTGCAGGTCAACTGCGCAACTCAGCTGACATC
Source organism: Ambystoma mexicanum (assembly GCF_040938575.1). Classification (NCBI taxonomy): domain Eukaryota; kingdom Metazoa; phylum Chordata; class Amphibia; order Caudata; family Ambystomatidae; genus Ambystoma; species Ambystoma mexicanum. The sequence goes on along the minus strand of NC_090923.1, from coordinate 445,168,942 downwards.
GGGATCGTGTTACACGGCACACTTCCTGACTACTGAGTCACGTAGTGCAACGCTGCTAGGTCCCTTTTTCTAATGTGGCTAATACGACGTGCACATAAAAAGTATTGCAATGCTTAAAAAAACTCACGCGCTACCCGAACACGGTTTTCTTCTTGAAACAAATACTTGCGCACGCTCTAGTGTCCAATAGAAAGTATTTAAACTATTTACACATCCAAATGGAAACTTTCATAACAGAACAGATGCTTTACTTTAAACTTCCTATTGCTGATCTTCACAACTATGTTGAATATGCAATTTTCTCTTGGTTTAACTGTAAGCATAAGCATTTACTTATCTTAATTAAAGTTCCTTGCACTTTCTGAAGTCTTTTCTTCCAGGTTGTGTGGTTCACTTCCTTTAGTTTCTTTAGTCTTCTATGGAGCTCTTGAGCGCTGTGACCACTCACCAACAAATCTTGAATGAAAGGCAGTTTAGAACCTCTCCAAAGTTTCCAAGCTGCATCACAGTAGTCCTTAGCCAATCATTACTGCACAGGAAGTTCTCCATCTTGGACTGGGAGAATGGCAGCTGGCTTAAATAATGATTAAGGAAATATTGTGCACTCGACCAAAACATAACCTAAATTAGCTGTTCCAAGGCCTCCTGCACCCAGGGACCTGAGAGATTCATATACCATCATCTGAATATCAAGCATATGTCCTATCTTCAAGACGTGTGCCATTCTGGAAAGACCCAGATTGATGCAATAAGACAATAATTCCAAGTTGGAGGAACCTGTGTCTGATCTCAATCGTCGGAGCATAAGGTAGCTGCGTTCAAGCCTCACATTCTAGAAGGTGAAGTAAAACTATTAAGTAACTAACCCCACATAGCCTTTTAACTAGCAATAGTAAATCCTAAAGATAAAAGAAAGGCGGGTGCACACTAAAATAGATCATTAAAGGTAAGAGACAGTGTGGATAGTAATTACCTGGATGTCTATAATTGCCCTAGGGTAATCGAAAACGAGGGAAGCTCCCCTATGATGCAGTGTGCCACTCCCCGATGCTAATATCAGCGTTTGGAACTAGAAGAGATTTCAGGCTGACCCAAATCTGCGGCTCACAGAGTACGTTGTGCTGCGCATGCGGATGAATGCAGTAATTCGTACATCTATACATAAAGGGAATAATGTATAAGTATTAAGCTTATGTCTCTCTCGGTCTTGGACCAGCCTAGGCTGGCCACCACTATTTCTGAACTACCTCAACACAGAAAATACTAATCACTTGAACAAAATGTTAATCACTTGAACAGAGTATTATATGCTAAGAAATTTAATTCAAATATAATATTCTACAGTAATGGTACTAGGAGGATATGTTTTGCTATGAAATAACAATGTACACACCTCCTACCAACTTTTTCTAAAAAACACAAGAAGTTGTTGCACACTGTAAATGTTAATTTATGTAAGGTTGAATTTGGAAATTGCAAACCTCTTCTTTTTGTTTAAAAAAAAACACAGCCCCAGACCAGCCTTTGACGGAATCATGCAATGTTAAAATCCTGTTGCTCCACTGTGTATTTCCATGCTTTTCCATGCTTTTTCATTTTTACATTGGATTTCAACTGAATGCCTGCTTTTTATAAATATTAAAAAAGAAAAAAGCCACTTAAGAAATAAAAAAGGCTACCATAAAAAACCTACTAATTGCTAATGGATGTTTTCTCACCTCATGTTAGGGATCCTTGGACCTTGACATGGGACACCTAGGAAGGTTAAATTAACTTACTGCCCTAAACCACGTGCAGTACCCGAAATTCTTTGAGGACAGGACCACCCAATGTGTACATACATTTTGATCCCTCAGGCCACTACATCCTGTCCGTTATTAGGGCTGTCCCTCCAGTTACAAATTAACATTGCCCTAGGCACGCTATTTACTCTAACTACACTAGTGAGCCTTGTTAGACATTCCACCCTCTACCATCGCGATCCCTTGTGCACGACCAACACTACTATGATCACAAACCCTACATTCTGTTCAGCCCAATCTAGCTGCCTAACCCAGGGACTGATGTCAAGCTTTCTGAATACCTCACAGAACGGTTACTGGTCATTTGGTCTAAAAAAAAAAAAAGGTCGACAGGACAAATGGTCGACGCAATTTGGTCGAAAGACAAATGGTCGAATTTTTTTTTTTGCATTTTCACTTTTGGGGGGGGGGGGGTCCTAAACGAAAACCTGAAAAATATATATAAAAAAAAAAAAAAAATTCGACCATTTGTCTTTCGGCCAAATTGCGTCGACCATTTGTCTGTCGACCTATTTTCTGTCGACCAAATGACCGGACAGCTCACAGAACTTATCCCCTCACAGCAGACCTTGCAATATTGACACCAGGAATACCAGACTCTGATCTAGACTGGCCAAGTTATTAGAACCCCCTGCTAGAACTATGCCCATCCAAGACCTAAAGAAAACTTATCCTCCCCTTAGCCAAACTGCAGTGAGTATTTTAAACCAACGGACAAAAGTCCACCTCATCCCACCACATCTAAGCACTGTATTGCCAAACAACCTAAGGCTGTAGCTACCAATATCTTCCCGTCCATCGGCCCCAGATCACCCTATGCCACCTCTCAAGGGGACTCTAATAAACTCCAGATCCCTAGTTGCTCATGCCATTGAGATTGCTGATCTGATTCTAGCAGAAAAATGTGACTTTCTTGCCATCACCGTGTCCTGGCTTCATGCAGCAGCAGGCCCTATGCTTATGCTAGCAATCCCCGATGGTTACCGGATCCTAAGAGAGGATAGACATGAGGCATGAGGTGGAGGCATTGCCATCATCTTCAAATCAAGCCTCTCCATGAGATTAGCCCCATCCCAAGACAATCATGTGAAGCTCTCACAGCTAAATTACCTTTAGCCAACTCCCAGATTCTTACCATCCACCTTATTTACAGACCTCCTGACCCCACTGGGTCGTTCGAGAAGGATAACTCAACCATCATCTCAAACAACCTTAAAAACACTTCACAAGTACTTTTATTAGGTGACCTCAACTTGGGCTTTAATGATCCACAAGACAAACAAGCTACCACCACCACCACCGCCATCTTATCAGAACTAGGTTTCACCCAACCAGTTAATTTCCCCACACACAACAAAGGCAGAACACTCGACTGGGTGGCAGATCATAACTGCAACGCCACTATCGCCTCCATCACCCTGCAAGCTTGGACCGACCATTACCTCTTATCCTTTAACTTAGTCACCACCAAACCCACCCCAATACTCACTCCTACTGCTCCACCGACCCTAACCAGGAATAAAAAGAATATTACAGCGGATAGACTCATCCCCCTCATTCTCCCCACCCTTAACTCTCTTCCAGACAGTACCGATCCTGGTATACTTGTCGACGAGTACAACAAAATCATGACCATATCTCTAGATGCTATTGCTCCGCTTAAAATAAGACAAAGTAAGCCTAAAGTTCACCCGAACACCTCGTTCACCCCACACCTAAAAGACTTATGACTGGAAAAAAGAAGCTGCAAAGCCTTCTGGAGAAAATAGAACTAAACTTACCAAAATTTCATCTCTTTATAAAAGAGAAATCTGCCTTGCCAAACGAGAATCCTACAATAACCGCATCTCTCAAGCTAACTCCAGCATGAAAGAACTATTCACGATCCTAAAAGAATTAGAGACCCCTACCCCCCTGCCTGATACCTGCCCCAAAGACAAAACTTGGTGATCTGACATCCAGCATGCGCTGGCCAATAGTGATCACCCTACAGAACAAAATTGCCCCAAAAAAAAGCCTCTTACCACCATAACCTCACCTAACAATACCCCTATGCCCCTTAAATTCCACCAACTCGCCTTAACTTTTCTAAAATGTCTATTCTCGAGGTAGTAAAAATTCATACTATCTCTTAAACCCTCTAACTGCCAAGGCAATCACTGTCCACCCCAACTTAACAAGGAGGCAGCTAGGGACCTAGCTCCTTTTATATCAACGCCTCATTTGCCTCTGGCACCATCCCCAGCAACCTTAAAGAATCGTGGGTGCTCCCATTGTTAAAAAAGCAAACCCTGGACCCATTGATACCAACTAACTACCGGCCTATCATGACAGTACCTTTTCTCTTAAAATGTTTAGATAAGGTAGCTTGCCTACAAATTCAGAATTATCTGGAATCTCACCACCTGCTAGGAGCTCGCCAATCAGGTTTCCGTCCCCAACACGGAACGGAAACCGCACTCATTAATCTCAAGACCCAAATTGACGAGCTAAGGGACAAAGGGAAATCAGCTCTCCTCATCCTTCTCGACCTCTCGGCTGCATTTGACCTTGTGGACCATAAGGTCTTATGCAGCCATCTAGACTCAGCTGTACACTTCTCCAAGGAGGCCATACTCTGGATTGAGTCCTTCTTAAGTGACAGGACCATGAGGGTCTTCTCCCCTCAGCAGCTGCAGACCCCATTCGCATCACATACGCAGTGCCACAGGGATCGTGTGTCTCTCCCACTTTATATAACATATTCACTAAGCCCCTTTCCGATGATCTGGACCATCTCTGTATCACCTACACTAACTATGCAGATGATACACAGATCCTCCTCCCACTTTCTGGGGGTTACGGCAAGGATTTGGCCTTCGTGAATAGAGTTTATCTCATCATCCAGGCATGTATGGCAACTCATGGTCTGTGCCTGAATGATGATAAAACAGAGCTCCTCATCCTGGGTACCCCGTCCAACCTCAAAAAAACTAGGCCACGAGTACACCTCCTTTATAATTGTTGGTAACCGCATCAAGGTTGCCAATGAGGTAAAAACCCTAGGCTTTTACATTGACTCCACTCTCACCTTAACTAAACAAGTCAATGCCATGGCTTCCTCTACCGCTTACACGTGCAAACTCATCATAACATGCAAACCATTTCTCTCCCATAACAGCTGTACAATCTTTGCCAGAGCCCTCATCCTGTCCTAACTTGACTACTGCAACGCCCTCTACATCAGTTCTAACAAGTCTATTATCAGAAGAATCCAAAAACTCCAAAACAACGCTCTGAGCAGCCCTCGGTCTAGCAAGGAGAGAACATATTTCTGAGATCAGGCGACAAAACAACTGGCTCTCCACCAACGATAAAATCCGGCTTAAAACTGTCTAATTTATTCACAAATCCCTGAACATCGCCGCACCCAGCTATCTCTCAGACAGATTCCATAGAAGGCCGTCGACTAGACCCTCCAGACTAGTTAACAACCAACTGCCTCACCATTCCTAGATTTAAATTATCAAAGGCTGGGGGCAGTAGTTTTCCTTTCAAAGCAGCCCAGCTTTGGAATTCCCTGCGGCCCCCCCACCGCACGATCAACCTTACCAGAACTTTAGGCACAACCGCATTAACTGGCTTAAGTCAACAGACAACTAAAATCCGTCCACCCTCACCTCCACACTGTAAATAGTCCTCTAGATGTTTTTACTATGATTTAGCCTGCTTGTGCCTTTGTTCTCTGCCTGTAATAACCTGTAAATTGCCATCTTTGTGCCTTACCGTGACCCTTTTTGCCATTTGTATTTAACTTTGTATCCCAATCTATGAACCTCTTTGCTCACAGCTGTGCCTCTGCTTTTTTACTGTGATAACCTGTAACTGCCACCTTTTTGACCCACTGTTTATCCACTATTTGCCTTATCTCTGTAACCTAAACTGTGAACTTCCTTGTAACCTATGCGCCCCTGATACGTTTGGGTCTGAAGCGCAATACAAATAAATAAACAAACAAACTTTGAATGACTACCAATGGCATCATCCAATCCCATAATAAACCTACCTGAGAAGTATAAATTTGGAACTGATGGCTTTTGGGCACCAGGCCCAAACGGTTCCATGTCATTTCGTCGCGGGATGTTTTTTCGCCGGGTTTTTTACAGCAATTATTATTTTTTTTTTAATGAAAAATCCCGTCTAATTTTTTTAAAAATATTTTTGCGGGGCTTCCCCCTCAACCCCACCATTTTCATTAATTTGTATTTATTCCCAAACACACACACCCCATATATATAATACTAACCTGCCCTAAAAAATGCGATGGGTTTTAAAAAAAAAATATTTGTGGCAAAAAACCCAGCAAAAAGACATCCCGTGATGAAAGGACGTTGTACCGCCCAAACCATTTTAGGGCTGGACTTTCTATTGTTTCATGGTTGCTCTTTAGTGTTACGACTGAACCTTTATGCATCTGAGCACTTTGCCTTTTTACAGTGGCTATTGGGTTAAATTACTTCTATCTTTTCCTAAGAATGAATGTATATATTTATTTTATAGTAAGTGTGTGGTAATATTTGCCTAGATGATTCATTGCTCAGTGTATATTTTAATGGGGAAAACATTGTATATGTTAGTACTTGTCTGTCTAACTGGAATTATTTGTGGTGTTCTGTGTGGGCTCATTGTAGCCTTAGGCCATTCTCACACCCCCTCCTAAGTCGAAGCTGTAGCGCTCTGCTACCTACCTTGATTGGGCTTACCTAGACTTCAGTATCTTTCCTGTTTACCATATTAGGTGGGCCTATTTAAATTCCACCGCCAAGGTTGATTTTTAAAATCCATTTTAACAGTGAGTCTTAATGCTGTTGCTCTCCCATTCCGCTGGTCGTTGATATGCTGTCATCATTAAAAAAAAATATCTAGAAAGTTTTGTTTCTGTGCAGCTATGACAACTATTTTTATTTTAAGAAGTAATCTTGTTGGCTTCCAGCACGAAAAGGCATATTTTATTATTTTACAATGTGCTGTTTTAATAATGGTAATGTTACAAAAACCAAGGAAAAGGAAGTTGTTCCATGGCAGTTTTAGTGATAGCCTCACTAATGGAATCAAATTCTTACCAACATAAGTAACATCATTCCAAATGGGAGATCATTCAGGTGAGGATGATTCTTCTCCGCCACACGACATTCTCTGTTTCTTCTTTTATCCTGTTTCCTTACTCTATTTTATAGTTACAAAAAAGTAAGCCGACCAAACCCTTGCCAATTTCCTAATGGTGGCATTCAAAGCAGACAGACATGGATCAATCATGGTTCAACCCACACAGTGAAACTGCAATAATAGCATTTATGGAGTTAACCATGTACAGGCCCTGCACTAGAAGCTGGGCTAAGTCAAGCAGAACACCTTTATGCCAGCGGCTCTCTTCAGTGAGAGGCCTGCAAGGAAGGGTTGATGCTAGGTCTGGAAAGAGCCAGGGCTATGCTAATGTCGGGACTGTTGGGACTCTGGGATAGCTAGCATTTTGGTTTTAGTCCCTGAGCTTCTGTCCGGGGTTACAACCAAAAGACCTGGGGCTATACCCCCGACCCCCACTCCCTTCCTTGCGACGGCCTCTACGTAAGCCCAAACATTACTCTGCATGGAGGTATCCCCTGCTCATTCTAATAAGAAAATGTGTTCGCTTCTTAGAAAAAGGACACTACCTGCTATGAACATACACTGAGCGGAAATTTTTTTGCCACAAAGCCAAGCTTCTGATAGGTTTCAGATAAAACAGCCATTTAAGTCACCGCTATGTGACTCCATCACATTTATGCTCAGGACAATGAGCCAGAATTTCCAAGTAACTTGTGACATTGATGAATTTGATTTGTTTTTTCCCATCCCCAAATTATCCCTGTTGTGAAGGCTTGGCATTCTTTCAGAATATAAAATTTCATTGAACAAAGAAATCACATATCCTTACTATAGCCAACATTTGTTTCAATATATTTATTAAGCTTTGGCATCGGTGTATATAACAAAGATTCAAATGTTTTCTTTACATTCTCACGTGTGTATTAGGTCGGCTCTCTCTTGGAGTTCAGGTCCATAATTCCTATTCAGCACCTCTAGACAACACTCCACCTTTGCGTTCTATCTTACACTTACGTCCCGTCCCCTTCCCTCCATAATGCATGGGCGTCCCTTCCAAGGGACGGAAGACAGAATCTTTTTCAGCAGAAAAACCTTCTTCCCCTAAAAATTTTGAGGCCTGCAGGGGTGTGGCCCTGGGAGCATGCGCTACCCTGACTCCTTCCACCGTCACCACTCCTCAGTCCCCTTTTCCGGGTCGACGGGAATGGGCCGATTTAACCAGCGCTCCTGGGTCTGGGTTTGGCTTCGGCCATGTAATACCACGCGCTCTTCCCCGAATTATTATTCTTCTATCTTTTTTTCTTCTCTTTATCATTCAAGTACTCAGTCCTCTGGTGTCACGCTCCTCCCTGGCGCATGTGGACTTCAGGAGGCTTCAGCAGGTGGCCAGCCTGCAAGGGGCTCTTCCCTATGTCTGACCCCCACCCTCTTTGCCTTCGCTGCCTTGGCCCTGACCACAGCTAGCAAGGTTGTACCGTGTGTGAAACACTGACTCCACTCGCACTGAAGAACAGGCTAGCTAGGTGGAGGGAGCTCTTCGAAAGATCGCCTCCAGAGGATTTGGAAAAACTTCATCAAGCAGAGATCGAGGCCAAAGGAGGGCCACTGTTTTCCATCGCACCCCATAAGGGTGACTCCTTCTTGAGGAAATGCCCAATCGGGAGGAACCTCTCGGGTTCTAGTACAGCACACGCACCAAGGCTAGTCCAGCTACCGGCCTCACTGCAGAGGGGTCGTCAGATCCTTTCCGGAATCAGTGCTGAGGGACCACAAGGTTCTTTTACCGGGTGTACACCCGAGGGGCAACGCGCTAGTACCGGCTCAATGTCCGAGGGGGTGCCTGCACGCAGCACTACTGGCGACAATGCCGAGGGCAATACGCCTTCCAGGCCTAGACCTGAGGTGTAGGGTAGGCCTCATGCTCCACCACCAAGAGTCTTGGAGGAGGCCGGGCCCAGGGAGCCAGGCACCACGATTTTGGCACCTGGCATGCAGCTCGACAAAATGGCTGCCGCGCCACAAAACATGGCTGCTCATCTGAAGCCACTCCTAGGAACAGAGCAGGCGGGTGGACGGGTTTCAAGGTGGGACTCGTGTCAACCAGGTACGTGGCCTACAGTTTACCCCTGCTACCTAGTCGGAGTGCACTCTGGCCCCAGCAGCCCCCAGCCACTCCATCAACATCCCCTGCAACTGCTTCGGCCTCTGAAAACATGTTCTGCTATCAGGGACTTGCTCCCCCCGGTCACTCCACCGGTGCCCATAGTCATTCCTCGCATGGCTCCAGCACCACAGGCCCCAGCACAGCCCCCACTGCCCCTGCCGGCTCCTTTATTCCAGCTCCCCTGCCTCCCACAGCTCAGGCGCATCCGCAGCAGCCTCCGGCTCCGGTCTCCACGCCCCCCGCTCCGGACCAGCCTGACACTCTGGTGGATACAGACGAGGAGGAGGACCCTGACATGCCGTCGTCAGAAAAATGTCTTCCACGACAGGCTTGCAGGTTTGGCAGAGTATCTGGGCCTTCCTCAACCCGAGGTAGAGCAGCCCGAGGAGGGGTTCTTGGCAGAAGTCCTCACCCTAAAACCCCCTACCAAAACGGGTATCCGGATGCAGAAGGATGTTGTGGCTCTGGCCACGAAGGGGTGGCTCAAGCCACACTCGGCCCAACCTGTCAATCAGCACCTCGATGCCAAGTATAGACTGATGGAAGGAGATACACTTTTGTTATCAACGCACCCCTAGCCGCATTCTTCAGTGATCACTGCGGCATCACTCTACTCTAAGCCTCAGTCGTCCTCGGCCACGCTAGGCAAGGAAGAGAAGATCTTGGATGCATACAGGAAGAAGCTGTACTCCAACGCCTCCCTGCACCTGAGTCAGGCCAACGTGGATGCCATGCTGGCAGCCGCTAACCAGAGGTTGTGGTGGGAAATAGCAGACTTCCTTCAGGAACTTCGGGTTCAGAGCTAGGCACGCTTCAAGGTGGGTCTAGGAGAATCCAGGCTGGTAGCGTAGAACATCATGGAGTCCACTGTGGCCAACATCAATACCTCTTGCCGGGCCATCTGCATCACCACGGACATGAGAAGGAGGGCCTGGCTTCAGGCTACTAAGTTTAACCCTGACATCCAGGATCGCCTATTGGACCTTCCATTCGAGGGTAGTGAACTCTTCCACTCTACCACCGACGAGGAATTAGATAAAAAGAACAACAGATCGCAAACTGCGAAGTCTTTATTCTGAGGAAGGCCACATCCACGGCGTACACTCAGTCGCATCAACGCCCGACAAGGGGCAGGCGTTTTGCGCATTCCGGGGATTCCAGGAACGGAGGTTGAGACAACCTGACCGCTCGTCGAGTCAGCACCAGCGCAAGCAAAAAAAGGGCGGGGGCGCAAGGGCTTCTTCCAGTCCCCCTCCTCAGCAGCATCCTCAGACAGTAAAAAGGCAATGATGCGTCCCTTAGGGTCCGCGTGTCTCCAGTGGGTGGCAGGCGTGCCTCGCGCGTGCATTTTTGGCTCCATAACTTTGCGGACCCCTGTATCCTCTTGGTAGTATCCAAGGGGTACCGCCTGCCGATACCTCCCTCTCCTTCCTCCTCCCCTCCACTCCCCCAGATTGGGACGGCAACCCTCTTGGCGGAGATCTGGTCGAAGTGGAAGAAGTACCAGCCTCCCTTAGAGGATTACGCATCTATTCCAGGATTTTCAGCATACAAAAGAAGAACCAGGCTGGCCTGAGATCTGGATCTGAAGGACGCCTACCTTCACGTCCCGATTTGGCAACCTCATCACTCTTCCTACTCTTCAGGATCATGTGCTGTCATTTCAAGTACAAGGTGCTACCCTTTTCAGTCCCCAGGGTATTTGCCAGACTCAAGAATGCAGTGGCAGCCCTCCTCAAGCCCCAGGGCCACCATGTCTACCCGTACCTGGACGACTGACTCGACAGGGCGAGATCCCCGTAGGGGGCTACCCGCACTTCCTCCGCGCTTATGAACATACTCCACGACCTGGGGTTTACTATCAACCTCAAGAAGTCTCTGCTGCAGCCCACGCAGAGCCTCACCTTCCTGGGCCTCATCTGGGATACGAGCTACAAGAAGGTTTTTCCCTCAGAGGACAAGATTACAGCCATCAAGAGGGCCACTACGCATTTCTTTACCAGAGCAGTGACCTCGGTTTGGTGGTACCAACACCTACTGGGTATCATGGCAGAGGTCCTCCTGGCCGTGCCACACACAAGGCTCCGGATGAGGAGATTACAGCTGCACTTCGAAGCCTCATGGAATCAGAAGGGCTCCCAAGCTGAGCTGGTCGGCATACCGCCTTCTCTCCACTCCGTCATGTGGTGGTCCAGGGATTGCAACCTGCTGATGGGCAAGCCCTTCCGGTAGCAGTCCCTGCAGGTCATCATCACTACGGACTCCTCCCTAGAGGGCTGTGGAGCCACTCTAGACAGCCACATCGTCCATGGAGTCTGGACACGGCAGGAGTCACATATCAACTGGCTGGAGCTCAGGGCCATTTGGCTAGCCCTCAGAGTCTTCCTTCCGCTCATTGGGGGCAAGACCGTCCTTATCCATACCGACCACTCAAACAGCATGTATTATGTCAACAAGCAGGGGGGTACCAGGTCGCCTCCGCAGTGCAGGTCAGCATGTGGGAATGGGCCCTGGAAAACAACATCTACCTCACGGCCGTCCATCTCCCGGGGGAAGCCAACTTCAAAGCGGAAAGGCTCAGCAGGCTGGGAGCAGACAATTACGAATGGCAATTGATCGACCAGGTGCTCCAGGTGGTCTTCAACGCAGGAGGCCATCCTCAAGTGGATCTATTTGCCTCCTGGAAGAACAGGAAGTGCCATCAGTTTGCGTCCTGGCAGGGCCTGGGCCGTGCCTCCCTGGGAGAGGCATTGCAGATTCAATTGGAAGGCATGACAGCATATGCCTTTCCTCCCATACCCCTGATCCCCAGGGTACTCTGTAAAATGAAGGAAGCGTGTCACCTCAGCATCATCTTGGTAGCTCCTCGGTGGCCAGCGAGACTGTGGTTCAAACTGCACAGCCTCACGAACAGACCACCCATTCACCTTCCGCTGGGTCCGGCACCTTTCCTGTCCCAGCAGGGGGGGCAGGGTCCTCCACCCCGTGCCTCAGAAGTTAGTCCTTGCAGCGTGGTTCCTGAGCAGATCACCCTCAAGCACCTGAATTTATCACAGGCCAACCTGGAGATCATTCAGGGTGCCAGGAGCAATGCTACCCCTTACGTGCATGCTGGACGGCGTGCTCTCCTTCTCGGCGCACCTCGTGCACTCAGGCGTTTAGGTGGACACATGTCGCAATTACCTGGCAGCCATTGGAGCCCTACAGAAATTCTGAGGAGGTGGTCTCCTCCTCCTCCAATCCGATCTGGCGGGATTATCCTGGCTTTACTCGCCCATTAAGAGGCCACACCCCGTGTGGGACCTCATTTTGGTGTTGGGCACCTTGGCGCACAAACCATTCGAGCCTATGGCATCTGGGGACATCAGGCTGGTCACCATTACGACTGCCTTGCAGATGGGATTTACCTTCACTCGCAGTGTCGGTGAGATGCAGGGTCTTGTGGCCTCAGAACCTTACACCACCTTCCACAGGGACAAGGTGGTCCTGTGGACTCACCCGGCGTTCTTACCTGAGGTACCCTCTGCCTTTCATCTAAACGAGGAAATAGTCTTTCCTAAGTTCTTCGCTGACTCCAAGGACGAGGCTCAGAGTCTTGCACTGTCTGGATGTCGGACTCACTCTGAAATTCTTTCTGGACAGGACCCAGTGTTTTCACAAGTCAGACACACTTTTTGTCACCTTCGGGGGCTCCAGACCCGGTTATCAGGCATCCAAGGCTTCTATTGCACGGTGGATGGTGGCGGACATCAAAGAGGCCTACAAGTGGCAGCACAAGCCACTGCCAGCCAACATGCCTTCCAGTGACAGGTTCCGTGGCAGGTCATAAGCAGGGCGGCTACCTGGGCCACCCCTTTGGCTTTCTGTAAGCATTACTGTCTGAACGCTGGCTCTAAATCAGACGCAGCCTTCAGACAGGCGGTTCTAAGGAACTTATTTGCTTAAGGAGGGTCTCCTCTCCACCCTGGGGCTACATTCAGTTGTAATCGCTCATGCAGTATGGAGGAAAGGGGACGGGACATAAGAGTAATTACGAGTTACCGTAGTGACTAACGTACACTTAGTCCTTAGTCCCACCATCCTCCCCCTTAATAATACTGCTGTCATTAGGCAATGTTAAATATTTCCGATGCGTCGATGGGTACTGAGGAGTGGCGCCAGTGGGCGGAGTCAGGGTAGCGTATGCTCCCAGAGCCACACCCCCGCATGCCTCCAAATTTATAGGGGAAGAACGTTTTTTCTCGTGAAAAAGCTTCCGTCTCCTGTCCCTTGGAAGGGACGCCCATGCAGTATGGAGGAAAGGGGACTAAGAGTACGTTAGTCACTACTGTGAGTAACTCATAATATTTCACACTTGGTCTTTGCTTCCTTACCTCCTGGCTCCTTCTGAACTGTGCTTAATTTATCTTATCTTCGTTAAAATAATGATGTAATATTTATTCCTCCAACTCTGTTTTTTCATGTTGATGGATTTATCTTGGCCTGGGACAAGTGCACTTAGGACACTTCCACCCGGGAAAGAAATCTTTTAGCAAAGTGAGCCATTTGTTGAACTTCTATCTGGATGACTGGGTTTGTCACTTTATCCATAAATAATGATTTGCATACCATAAGCCAATAAAATCTGAGCGGCGGTTCTGTCTCTGGACTGGACATGTATTCCCTATTCTATTGATGCTCCTAATAGATATTTAAATGGGCCATCTGGTGGCTTTACTCTTATTGTCACCTTTTATTTTAGCAAGAATGTCCCCATAATTCTGTGGAAAAAAAAACACAAATCTGTCTCTGATCTAGGATGCTAGGTGCATTTCTTTATTGCCAGCCCCCTCTTTGTCCAGACTTGGCCATCAATTGATGGAGGACATCTTGCCATATCCATACCCCCACATACATGTTGTGTTCCCCTCTGGAATTATGTATACATGTGTCCACTATCTCCAGTGGGAGGTCCAATAGTGGTTTGTATGGTATACTGATAGTCTTTATCACTATTCATGGAAGCCCATGTATTCCTTGTTTTAAGATGTGTATTTTTCGTGACTTTATTTCATATCTTTATCTGGCAACTGCAGTTTGCTTTGTATCATATGATCTAATGAAATTGACACCCAGCTCCATGCATACATAGGAATTTATGCAGTTGTACTGTTTTGTTTATCGGTATTATCAATTTGGAATGGTATTTTTTAATGCTGTCACAATCTTGGACTACATTTAGATTAATTACCCACAATGCACATGTTATTTAAATATCTCTATTTCTATTCAGCGCTAGGGGACCACTCCGGTGGTGATAGTGCGTGGTACAAAAATAAATACCCTTTAACATTCAAAAAGGCTATTTTGTATAATATTTTTCTTGTACATATTTCCCTTATACTGTTGTACAAGTGGCTCCCTTCACAAAGCGCAACATGGAGAGGATCGGCTGTGGAATAATTCAGACAGTCACCCATTCACTTTCACAGATGTTCTTGAAGCTTTGCACCTTGCTTGTCATCACCAATGGAAAAAATAGGGCTTCATCCATATTTCTGCAAAACCAGCTCCTGAGTCCACCGAGTTAAAATCAACTAGATTGTATTCACAGATGGTTAAGTTTCTATCTGAAATAGCGTACTGCATTTGTACAATGTTATCTTTAGTACAATCACAAGATGTACAGATCTTCGCAAACTAATGTCTTTAATGTGCATGTTTAATAAAGGTGCCTAACATTATTACCGAAAAGTTTTCCTTTGACACTAAGGCCACTATTAAGAAAAGCAAATCTGTGGTTTGAAATAATAATAGTATATGGCATTAGTGACGTATTTGTTATATACCTGCAGTGGGCATCCTTCTAAAAGATGGTTCCAGTTCACCACACATGAAGCACAAAGTATGCTTGATATTAAAATTAAAGTATATAATTGTGCTAATACAGCCCATTACTTCTCCAAAGGATAGTTAAGGGAAGAAGATTAGTGGCCTTTGTTTCTTAAAGCGATTTATGGAAAGTGGGGCTAATAAATTTGTCTTAAGATCTAGGGGCCTTCTGTCCTATTGTGGGCTACAAATTTACAATGTTGGATATTGTATTCTAATTCTTTTAAAAATGCAATACTTAAACAGTAAAACATGAAAGACAAAGGTCCTTATTCAGAGTGTGGTGGAATTAGCTAGGCTAATTCTGCTGAAATGGAATACGGTTACCACTGTTGTAACAAATGTAATCCTCAAAAGTACATTTGGAGATTAGAAAAATTGCGGCTGTTGTAATTCTACTGTCAGTAATTCACCCTCCCCCATTTCCCTAGATGAAATGCCTCCAAGCCAAGTGATAGGGATATGGTTGAGTGATAAGAAATGGCAGTAATTTTTCATTTTCAGTAATCCCATTACCACCATTTTGAACGTCTACTGCCATATTCCGAATGAGGCCAAAACACTCCAAAACAAACGTTGGTTTAAATCGAAGCCTAAATGTTGCTAGGCTTAATTAACATAGGATTCATTATTTGTGGGTAAACTAATATGAACATACAACTTATTTTATACTTGTCCGTTTAATCTGCTCTGCATTGCACTGCTTGTTGCACATAGAATAAAATAAATTCTACTTTTGTTCCTTTTCAGAGTTCTAATGGATATGGTGATTTGTTCAGTGAGACATGGAAAGCCTTCACAGACAACGAAATTATACATTTGAAAACATATGATTATAAAAGGGTATGGACAAAGTTCAGATAACAGCCTTGAAATAAAATGCATATTGCTTCATATATTGTAAACTAAACTATTGAATGGTAAATGAAGACAGTTTACATCATAATTCATTTCTTAAGTTTAGAGATTTCATATAATAAGTCCCACACAATGCTCATGCTCACCTGTAGACCAGATATGGACATTTTCCATAACCCAGAATGGGTTCTGGGCAGCTCTGCACCATAATACAACCTGATGGCCAACATAACCAGTGATATGTTCCGTGCATAAAGGAGCCACTCTTCCTCTGTGCCAATGGATGTTCCTCTTTTATTAAGACATCAAATTATTGGGATATGAAATTCAATGTGATGTCTTGGTTTTCCCTTTGGATATTTTAGAGATATGAGCCCTCCAAGGATTTTCTGGCGTTCTTCCCAATAGAACATGCACATGCAAAATGCCAGTCTCAGATCCCCACTGGTGATGTTTGTGGTGTCTTGGGATAGACCATGATGACTTCAGTGCCCTTTTACTAGATACATTTAAATGTTTTCATAGTTATTTGCATTTGGAAGAGGATCTTGACTACTGACCAAACAGTTTACCCAATAACCCAGTAAGCAATTCCAAAGGTAGAATCAGAATGTTATTTCCATACGGCTGTGCATAAATGGGATGGGAGACTGGCAGAGTATCCATGTCCCAAAATTGTGGCCCTAAGCTAACAAACCTTGGGGATTTTATAAGGTTTTACACAATGACGCTCATACAGAAAAGTCAGTAAGATATATTTAGTCAGTTGCATTAGCAATGACCTCCCTAAAGGAACATCATTCAACCTCTGGAGATGAAAGGAGGGGTGCATACATTTACAGCAACATGTGGGACCTGTGCAATTCTGCACAGATTACCCAACTGACACAGACCACTGCCTACAGCGGATCTTTCCATTGCACATGATAGAACTGATCTGGTGTTCAACACACACGTGATGACTGTTCTGGTTCTCAGGCAGCAATACCCACATTCATTGGTGAGGTCTCAGGTGTTCTGGGAAGAGACGATCATCGTAGTTGCACAGCCTTATGGGCTTTCATGTTTGTGCAATCCAATCTGTTTCCTCCCTGCAACACCTGCAACACCTCCCTAAACATGGGGACTCTCCCAGCTATGGCTTTTGGTTTTGCTGTGCATGTAGCTCATGTACGTCCAGAGGCTTAAGAAAAAGACGGAAGGTACAACAGTGTGCAATTTACTTGAGAGGTTTTCTATTTGACGGAAGAAATTGAAGAAATGGGCAATATCACTCTCAGCAGACGCACCGCTCTTAATTCCTCTTCAGACACAATTTAGACTCCTTTAAAAGCCAGTCCAAGGTGCAGCCGCGACACTGGTTTCCATCGCCGCCTCCTCTCATTCTAAAACCATGCTGGTCTCAGAACGTTGATACAGCTTATGCCCATCACGATGTGACTCACAAAATATGAGACACAAAGCCAGTTTTGTTTTCTTGTTGTGTACTAATAAATCAAAGGTTTTGAAAAAAATGAACTGTTGTAAGGGAGCTAGGACATAACAGTGGCTTATTTAAACACAACAGTGCAAGCATATTTTAGGGGAACAAAACAAGACCGTGTACAGTAATGATGCAGCCTAATCCAAAGAAAATTGACTGTCCTGAGTCCTAGTTTGCCTAATCTATAAATCCAAAGGCAGGGCTATATTCCCAGAATCTGTGCACAAACAATCCGTCACAGTTGTAGGTGTTTTTAAGTGCCCCAACACACTTTAGGAGTTGTAGGCACTTCCTGGATTGATGCACAATGTATTTCCTCTGCTGGAGTACTAAAACTGGCTTTTCAACTCCCCACTCACCTTCCATCATGTATCAATTTTCAGGCTGCATTAATTCTTCTAGCAGCACAGCCAAGGGTGATGCAGTAGCGCTGGAATCCCCCACCAGCACACACTCCCAGGGGATCTGGCACCAGTAGGATGCAACTTTCTCCTTTGGCTTAAACCAGGATTTGGGGTATGGCCTGTAACAGACTGTGGGCAAATAAAACCAAGACTTCAGCATGTGCCACTTAATCTCTCTTTATTCGAGTTAGACATAAATTATTAGATGAGTTACAGCTCCACTAGCATGTGAGCCAAGGTCCCTCCCTTGCTGTATCTAAACCCAAACCTTCTCCTTTTGCCTCTCCTTGACTTTCTCTCTTTTCCTCTTTCCTCTTTCCTCTTCCTTTGCTCTTTTCTTGACCGTTCCCTCCTCCCCCTCCTCCTATTTCTTTCTTGGGCTCTTTAATCCCAACTTGTATTCTGTCCTTTCGCCTCAGTCACCTTTTCCCTGTTTTCTTCATCTTTCCTTTGACTCTTTTTCACCTCTTGTTGTCTCTCTCATCATGTTGCTTTTCCTTGATCATGACCATTTCCCTCCTCTACTCCATTTTCCTATTCCACCTCTTCCCAACCTATGCTTAATACAAAGTTCCTCCTCTTTCCTTCTCTTTCTACAAACTCCTCTTGATCTAATTGTCCGCCTCCTTCTGAACCCCCTCCTTCAACATTTCCATTACACTATATCTCCCCTCCTAGAAATGGTGCCATGCTCCCTCACTGCCTGCTTGCCTTTGGCACTTTTTATAAGGTAGTGCCAGAGCCAGTAAACGGCTATCTATGGGGATTGATGGGGTCAGCCTTTGACTGTGTAAGGGCATTTCATGATTGGCAGGTGTAGGCTACTACTGCTTCCTTCCCAGGTGTCCTACCTAAGAATTGTAGATACCGCAGGTATCTTGCATAAATGATATTTGAAGAGGGGTCTGCTACTCCATGGTGTTTAAAACTAAAATGGATTGCCAACATCTGGAGATCACATGGTCCCAAGATGGCACTTGCCTGTCCCAGTAAGGGCTACTCCCTGCCCATGTCCCTTCTTCATCTGCAGTTCACGACTCAGAGGAACGCATTTGTAAAACGCTGACTGGCGTTGCTCTTCAGGTAAGAATTCAGGCAGGTCTGCAATTTCTCTCATGGACCGCAAGCTCTAGTAATAGTTTGTGTGTGATTTCTTCATAAGTTGCCCCTTCTACTGTCTGTTTCTGTCGACCTCATCCCTTCGTAACTCTTGGGTGGGGGGCTGGAGTGACCTTGCTTAGTAGGATGGGGAGGGGATAGAAGTGCTGGTTGTTCTCCTATACACTGCCCCCCGGGTTTGAATTGCTGAGTGGATGGCATTCTCTGACCTCCACATTCTCTTGAACCCCGTTCCTTAGATTAAGATGGTGAATATTTCGTCTCTTGCTAGTTATGACCCTTCTTTTTTCTTGTTTTTTATTTATCCGACACCACCTGAGATGGAGCACTCTTTACCTGTTCCATAATGAATCTGGTCACCCATATTATTATCACAGCTCATCTTAAGACACCTCAGTCATAAATTAACTTTGTTGGCATCACCACTGCTTCTGATGGCTCTGCGGCTCCCTGACAAAGAATGCAATCCCATTGGCGCCGGGAACCCTTTCACAAACTGGAATCTTTACTATAGCCGACCACTATTCATATTTCGATAGTGAGAAAGGGGAAGGGCTTAGACCTCCTTATGTCTTATGACAGCTGTAACACATCCTGTGGAGTGAAGACAAGGAATGATTGTCCCAGCAGAACAAATGGAGGAAGGGAGGGGTATAAAAGTCACAGTAAACAGGAATGTGTGATGTTCGTTTCAGATCCGTGGAGGTTGAAGTGGACGAAGAGACCAGAAGGAGGATGGATGGTGTAGCGTAGTCTGGAGACGTGTATTGGCTGGTGAGAGAAAGTGACATACTGTGCTTTAAGTGTGTCTGCCTAGTGTGTAAGTGGAATTGCTGTTCGGAAAATAGGGAGTGAGTGAAAGGGTGACTGATGGAGTAAAAGGAGGGTGCCTAAGGAGAAGGCGGTAGGAGGAGGAGGAGCAGGAGTAGTAGTAGTGGTGTGCAGGTGGGTGTAGTAGCAATGCAGAGAGGGGGAAGTAGTAGTGGTGTGGAAAAAGGGAAGTAGTATTAGTGTGGAGAGGGAGTGGAGAGTAGTAGGAAGGATGGAGAGTGGGATACCATCAGAGGGACAGCTAGAGAGGGAGAATGAGGGAGTGAGAAGAAAGGAACGGTTAAAGGGAGGAAATGACGAAGAATGTAGAGAAAAAATAGAACATCTGGGAAAGGAATTGAAGCGTGTGGCATACCAGGTGAGTGCTTGTAGCGATTGAAAGGCATTTTCCTACCAGGGACCCTGAAGGGAATTACCCAGATTGTTTATATAGGGAAGTCTAAAAAAGCATTTACCTAAATGCCAGACTCATAGCTATTAGACAGCAGGGGTAACTGATCTCTCTTACCAACCTTGGATTGATGGACGCCTAAGTTAGGGTGTGACAACCCATGCCTATATTAGAGAGAGGGATGGCCGTTGGGCAGTTACGTTTAGAAATGACAACCCTTGAACCATATCTGGCAGTTGGTGTATTCTTGAGGCCTTCAGTGACAGTAGATACAACAAGGTGAGGGGAGAAAGATGGGTAAGTGGGAACTAATGTTACAGTGAGCCAAATGAAGCCTTTTGTTAGAAAGGGATAGACTCCATTAAAGGGACCTCAAATTGGATTGTTAATACTAGCGACTTTTTATCTTGTCGATAACAGAATAATCCCTGGAATACAGTCTTCGTATCTGGGCTTATTGCTGCTTTTTGTTCCTTTTTACCCAACACACAGCGTTGGAATGCATGGCACAATATAATTTGTGATCAATCCAATGTGTTGTGGAATTTCACCCCAATATTGTGAGATTACATTTCCAAAGCATGTAAGTGCCTGCTTTCTTTTTGCATGACCAGCATACATTGGATAGCAGTGATTTACATCCCTTTATACTCCATGGTTTCAGGCACAAGTGGTGAATAATTTGCTGTTGTGTGTATTGTAAGTCCAGGCCCATTTTAATGTCTACTTTGT
Organism: Ambystoma mexicanum; assembly: GCF_040938575.1. NCBI lineage: Eukaryota > Metazoa > Chordata > Amphibia > Caudata > Ambystomatidae > Ambystoma > Ambystoma mexicanum. The sequence goes on along the minus strand of NC_090923.1, from coordinate 445,148,163 downwards.
TTCTGCATTTTCTTGTTCATCAATGACTTTACCCAAATCGCTTGTGCTCAGTTACTGTGATCTGGGAGTTTGAACTGGAAGACTGTAAAAGAAAAAAAAATTGAGTGGTAGAGTTAGGATCTGACATATGATATAGTGGTGGAGGTATGTGTATTGTGGCGAGTCAGGAGGAGGACTCGGATCGGAGATCATCACCAACACCCCTGTATGAGCCCCCTCTCATGTGCCCAGGGGAAGGCAGCCGCTTCCTTATTCTGACCCTGGGTATTGTGTGGGAGGGTCACATTGGAGGGGGACTCAGATAAGGGGGAATTAATAACCTCTTTAACCCCAAATGCCCCCATTATTCCTAAAGCACCAATGGCATATTGGAAAATAGAACAAACCAATGTAACTGCTATGCAATCCAAAATAATTGAACATCAAAACCCCAAAAACATTATGTACTTCAGGATTCATAATGCCTTTGTTACTGGGACGAAGAAGAGGGGCCCAGAGTTAGTAAGGATCAACAATGCCCTTAACCAGAATGTGCAGTCTAGTTGTTATAGACCACAATACCTGACGGGGACATTTAAACTCAGGAATGAGTTACAGCTGAAGAGAGGAGGACACTGAAGGAGTAGCTGAGGCAGAGGCCAACCTGAATGCTGGGTCTGTCGCAGAAGCAGACAGAAGAATGCCAGCTAATACTGACACTAGATGTTAAGACCGATCGCGTGGCGCAGTAAGCACAGCGGGAAGCGGTATTGGGAAGAAAAGCCCAGCCAAGAGGGGGACTGCTCCCAACCCAACAAGCAGCACTTCAGTGTGCAGGAGGACTGCCTGAGCTGTCGGAGCTCCGGGAAGAATGTGTGCAGACCGCCAGAGCTATGTGGGAGCCGACCAGAAAGAAGATGGAAGGTCCACCGCAGCACCTGCAAGGGAAAAGGAGACGGCAAAGGAGACTGGTGATTTAGCCTAAAGCTAAAGGTAATCCCAGGGCATTCCAAATAGAACATTTAGTAGAAACCACTACTTTTGAATAGTGAAGAAATAAAGCAATACAATGCTGCAATTCCTCTTATATGGTACACTGATTGGGGGAAACCTGTAACCCTCATTGCCAACTGCCAAGAAGCTGTAGAGGAGCAGAGGAAAGGCAACAAGGGCGCAACTTTCCTTTCGAGGGGATTGGGTCCTCCGATGTATTCCTTATCTATGACAGTAATCACCACAGCTGTGCTGCTTCGGAAAATCTTTCGCCGTCTGAGTCCTGCGTCGATGACGTCGATACGCTGTCCTCGAGGGCCTCCATCGAGCCGACGTCACTGGATGTTATAAGTAGGATGCACGACGCCAGTAGCCTCATTTCCGTTTTTTCTGCGAACTTATTCGCTTCGGAGATCTCGGCACGCCTCGATTCTACTGAATCCTGTTTTTTCAGTTCTTCGAACCTGTTTCTTAATTGCCATATCGAATATGATGTCTTCGGCTTCTTCCACCCCGCGGTCTGGGTTTAAGAAGTGTCAGGTGTGCGGGTCCAAGATGTCGCTGACGGATACGCACAACACTTGCCTCTGGTGCCTCTGGGAGGACCATGATACGGACGACTGTGTCGATTGCCAATCGCTCACATCGAAGGCCTTGCGGGAGCGTAAGAAGAAGCTGTCGGTCGGTAAGGTAGCCAAGCCCCGTAAGTCGCGTTCCACTGGTCTTTCGACGGAGGATTCAAGGGCCGACTCTCTGCATCGTCGTCGGGAGTCCGGGGGTTCTCTGTCTGGGAGTCAGTCCCGCCATTCCTCTACCTCTTCCAGGCCCTCCAGGAAGCGCCGTCACCGGTCGCCTTCCCCATCCTCTTCCGAGGACTCTGCCCGTCGGCGGGTTGCTTGTCCCAACAAGCATTCCACTACTGAGGAATGGGATTCCTTCCGAAAGGAGATGTTGGCGATTTTTCAATCGCAGGGCTCCGGTCCGTCTGCGCCGTCTGAGGACGCCGGTCGTGGCCATGCTAGAGACACAGCTCGTCCGCCTTCGGCCTCAAGCAGTCTTTGCGACCACCGGGCGCCTTCGAGGTCCCGGTCGGACAAGGATGGTCGCTCTAGACATGCCCATTCCAGGTCCCGGTCCTCGACGCCATAGAGACCATGTGTACCTGTGAAGTCTTCGAGGAAGACATCGACGCCGGCGGCGCCGAGGTCTTTGACCGACTCTCTCGAGGCTCTGCCTCCGAGGAAGTCATCGACGCCATCGGCGCCCAGTCTGTCGAGAGACACGCGCCGGGATCTGCCCTCGAGGCCTGTGTCGACGCTGTCGGTGCCGCGCTCGACGTCGACGCCGATTCCATCGACGCCCTGAACGCCTTTCGAGGTGGTTTTGGCAGGGATGCCTCGTGGTACGGGGGAACCCCCTAGAAAAACTCTGGCTAAGGCAAAACATGTCTTTGTTCCTTTTTGGTTCCCTCATTCCAGCCTCTGGATTATATTTCTGAGGTGGATGAGGGGTCTAAGGAAGGGGTGGTTCCTGCAGAGGTCCCTGATGACATTGTTTCTGGTCATAGCCAGCTTGAGGAGCTGCGCCAGTCATTGCATGACGCCAGTGGGCTTGACACCTCTCCGGAGGTGGATTTTGGTAGGCCTGAGCCTGGCACGCATGCCGACTCCTCTTATCGGCGCCTGATGTCGAGGGTCACGGATTACCTGGGGTGGTCTGCCCCCCCCCTGTGGATTGTCAGCAGGATGACCTGACTGATATCCTGGACCATGGTCCACCAACTGACCCGGTGCTGCCATTCCATATGGCCTTGCAGAGAAGGGTGGCTGCGGCTTGGACTTCTCTGGAGAGTCTCCCGGCAGTGAGCAAGTCCTTGCCGAAGAAATACCGCCCAGCCAGTGGCGACCCCTGCTACTTGACCACGCACCCCACTCCGGAAAGTTTGGTGGTGCAGGCGGCTCCAGCCCCCGCAAAGCAGCCGTCGTACCCTACTATCCCCCCTGATAGGGACGTCAAAGGTTTTGACGGCTGGGCGAAGAAGGTATTTTCTTCTGGGGGTATGGCGCTTCAGGCTGCCAACTCCGTTTTTGCCTTGTCTCGTTTCACGCACACTCTGTGGAACTGTATTACCCTAGCGGCTGATCATATTCCTGAAGGGGAGGAACGGGATGGTTTCCTTGCTATCGTGCAGGATGGCAAGGATATGATATGATATGGCATTTGTAACGCGCCTATACACAAGTGTTTCAAGGCGCGACGAGGCAGGGAGGGGGGAACAAGGGGAGACAGACAACGATCCTACTAGGCCAGGTGTCATTCAGATCGCGCAAGTGCATTGGTAGGGGAGTTGGGAAAAGTGCAAAGGGGAAAGGGAGAGGGGAAAGTGCAGTACAGGGTTAGTAATGAACAAGATAAATAATAAGGGCCAGCTGGTGGCAAGTGCAAGATAAGTGCAGACAAGTGCTGGGAAGGGGGGCTGTAGGGATACAGAGACAGTCCCGCAGTGCAGGGGTTGCCAGGAAGGCAGTGCAGGGGAGAGTGGCTGGGCCAAGGACCAAGATTGGTGAGTGGCCCAGTTGCTGATTCAGTACAGTTTCAGTGATTTAGCAGGGGAGAGGGAGAGAGAAAGCAGAAGCAAAGAGGAAGGTTTTGAGGTGCTTCCGGAACCGGAGATGGTTCTCCTCAAGTTTCAGGGAGGCAGGAAGGCTGTTCCAGAGGGAGGCCCCTGCAGCGGAGAGAGATCTCCCCCCAACTCGTTGCTTGGAGAAGCGGCTGACCCTGAGGGAGTTGGAAACGGATGAGCGAAGTGCTCGAGAAGGAAGATATTTAGGAAGGGAGAGTTGAAGCTAAATTGGCCCCAGGCCCCAGAAGGCCTTGTGGACAATGCAGAGGGTTTTGAACTTAATCCTCGCAGCCACAGGGAGCCAGTGTAGCGATTTCAGTCCTGGAGAGATACGGTCTCTGGGCTTGAGGCCAAGGACAAGTCTCGCAGTCCTGTTCTGGATGAGTTGCAGAGGGCGGAGAGTAGAGGCAGGCAGATTTAGATAGAGGCTGTTACAGTAGTCCAGCTTCGAGAGAACCAGGGCTCTGGAGACAGTGAGCTTCTGGGGGAAGGAGAGGAAAAGGATACCTCTGAGGAGGTGCAGCTGGTAGTGTGACTTCTTAGAAACGTCAGAAATGTGAGGAGAGAAGGAGAGTGTGGAGTCGAAGATGACCCTGAGGTTTTTTGCCTTGCAGGTAGGAGCAGGAAGGGGGACAAGAGAGGCCGGCCAGAGAGCTGCAGGGAAGGAGGGAGTGGGTGTGCCGATGAGTAGAATCTCGGTCTTACTGGCATTAAGGCAGAGGTCGTTGGCGGCTCACCATTCCTGGATAGCAGAAAGACAGTCAGAGATGAGGGAAGGAGAAGAGGAGGCCGAGGGTAGCCTGAAAATGAGCTGGGTATCATCCGCATAGCACTGAAAGTTGGGGCAGAGAGCAGCGATGCGGTGGGCGAGAAGTGCCAGATACTGGTTGAACAGCCAGGGAGAGAGGTTAGAACCCTGGGGGACACCACAGGTAGAGAAAAAGATGTCAGACAGGAAAGATGCCATGTGTGAATCAGTTCAGTCGAGTCTGGACATGGTTGATTGCGTCAGCCGGTCCATGGCGGCGAGCACCGTAATACACAGGTTTGCGTGGTTGCGGAAGTCGGGTTTTGCTCCAGATGTGCAGGCCCGCCTCCTCAACATGCCTTTTGATGGTGAACATCTTTTTGGCAGCAAGGCTGACAAGAGTCTTGAGAGGTTGCAGACCTCCAAAGCTGGAATGAAAATGTTGGGTGCTGCAGTCCGCCAACCTCCGCCTTTTCGTCCTAGGAGACAGCAATGGAGGGGAGGTTCCTTTCAATATTACTCATCCTTTAGTAAATCAAGAGGAGCTGCTAGTCAAAGGGGCAACCGTAGGAGTGCCAGAGGTGGAAAACAAGGTACTCGAGGTGCCAACGCCACGCGAGCAGTTGCCTCTTTGCCCTCAGGCACTGCCGCAGCCTCTTCAGCTCAGTCATGAGGCCCATGCTTCTCCGGTTGGGGAAAGGCTGGCGCAGCATCTTGTAGAATGGCGTGCCATTACTTATGATGTGTGGGGTCTGGAAATCATAGCCCACGGCTACTGTCTTCCTTTCCGGCAGAGGCCTTGCGACAATCCACCAGGGAACCTCTCTTTGAAGAGTTCGGATCCACTCCTTGCGCAGGAAATTCAATCCCTGCTGGAGAAAGGCGCTATAGAACTGGTGCCTGCAGCGGAGAGGAACAAGGGATGGTATTTCCCTTATTTTTTGATTTTGAAGAAAGACTGAGGATTGAGACCCATCATGGACTTGCGCGGTTTGAACAAGCTCCTCACGAAGGATAAGTTCAAGATGGTTACTCTTTCTCAAGTCCTCCAGGCCCTTCAACTTCAGGACTGGTTGGTGTCTCTCGACCTCAAGGACGCTTATTTTCATGTGCCGATCCATCCCACGCACAAGAAGTACCTGAGGTTCGCGGTTGGCGACTCACACTTTCAGTTTTTGGTCCTGCCGTTCGGACTGACCTTCCGCCCCGAGGGTTTTCACCAAGCTCATGGTGGTGGTGGCAGCGTATCACTGGAAAGGGGGGGATTCACGACTACCCCTAACTGGACGATTGGTTGATCAGGGCATGCTCTCCCGAGCAAGTCCTGGATCATCGTGTCTGTCACCTGCCACTCCCTTTACAAGCTGGGCTTCTCCCTCAACTTAAAGAAGTCCCACTTGACGCCAACACAGCGGCTCCAGTACATCGGAGCGGTGCTCGACACATCCCTCGGGCAGTGTTTTCCTCCCCAGGTGAGGGCTCACCACATTCAGCAGATGGTGCACAAGTTTCAACATGCCTAGAGTCTCCGAGCGTTCGAGTTCTTGAGGTTGCTCGGCCTCATGGCATCCTGCATTCTTCTGGTGCCGGAAGCCAGGTTGCGGATGAGATCTCTGCAAGGGGCTCTCAAGATGCAGTGGTCACAGTCCTCCGGCAGGATGTCGGACCCCGTTCAGGTGCTGCCCTCGGTCGCCCAGGATCTTCCGTGGTGGGCCGTCAAAGGCAGTCTGATAAGGGGGCACCATTTTGGCTACCCTGGCCTGAGGTGACGATCGTGTCGGACACATCCCTCACGGGATGGGGAGCTCATGCCAACGAGTTGACAGTCAGCGGTCGTTGGTCTCCGTCGGAGTCCAGACTCCATATCAATTTGTTGGAGCTGAGGGCCATCAGGCTTGCCCTGAAGGCTTTTCTGACGACTGTGCGAGGAAAGAATGTCCTGATTCTGACGGACAACACAGTGGCCATGCACTACCTCAACAAAAAGGGGGGCAGGGTCACTTCCTCTGTGCAGGGAGACGATGCAGCTCTGGTTCTGGGCCATCCAGCAGGGAATTTCGATCTCGGCAGTTCATCTGGCCGGAGACGAAAACGAGACGGCGGACGCTCTGAGCAGGCAGAGCGCGATCTCTCACGAGTGGGAGTTGGCTCAGGAGATTCTCTGGAGATCTTCGCCCTTTGGGGGACCCCTCAAGTGGATCTCTTCGCCTCCAGTGTCAACTGGAAGTGCGAAAGGTTCTGCTCGCGGGAATTTCCTCCAAGAGGAGCCTTAGGAGACGCGTTCGTGGTGGAGTGGTCATTCCCACTGCTGTACGCGTTTCCTCCAGTCCCGTAATTCCGCAAGTGCTGCGGAGGTTACGATGGTTCGGTTCCCAGGTGATCCTCATTGCTCCGGCATGGGCCAGGAGGACGTGGTACCTGGACCTTCTCGACTTGTCCATCTGCCCTACACGTCGTCCACCCTACAGAGACGATCTGATCTCTCATGAGGGGGGTCAGGTTCTCCATCCAGAGGTCAGATCCCTTAACCTTCACGCTTGGCTTATGAAAGGTTGAGGTATAAGGATTGGGACCTCCCTGAAGACTTGCTGGAGGTGTTGCTTTCGGCCAGACGGCCGGCAACTAAGTCCCTGTACCGTTGCCGTTGGAGAAAGTTCTGCGACTGGTGCAGGGTTCAGAATGTGGATCCTTTTTCTTGTGACATTCCTGTAGTTCTGTTTTTTTTGCTTTCTTTAGCCCACAGGGGCTTGCAAGTGGGTACCATTAAAGGTTACCTGGCGGCGCTGTCTATATTTAAGCACTCGTCTGAGGAGTGTTCTTATTTTAAAATTCCTTTAATTTCTCAGTTTTTGAAAGGGCTCCCTAATGTGTTCCCTCCGTCACCTTTCCAGGTGCCCGGTTGGGATTTGAACCTTGTTCTCAAGTTTCTAATGGGTGCTCCATTTGAGCCTTTGCAGTCTTGTCCTTTGAGACTGTTAACCCTTAAAACTGTATTTTTAGTTGCGCTCACTTCCTCTCGCAGAGTGAGTGAGTTACAGGCACTTTCAGTTAAGCCACCCTTCACTGTGTTTCATAAGGACAGGGTTGTCCTTCGAGTTCCTCCTTCCTTTCTTCCGAAGGTGGTGTCGGAATTTCATTTAAGCCAGAAGGTTGTTCTTCCGGCATTTTATCCTCCTCCGCATCCATAGGTTAGATCCTAGGAAAGCTTTAAGTTTCTACATTTCACGCTTGTCCCGGGTCAGAGTGGACGATCAGCTCTTTATTGGTTACGCTGGAAGCGTTTGGGGCAAGCTGTGACTAAGCAGACTTTGTCTAGATGGATTATCTTGGCAATTTCTGAATGTTACCGCCTGGTGGGTAAGGACCCTCCTTTAGGTTTACGGGCCCATTCGACTAGGGGTATGGCTGCCTCTACTGCCCTGCAGAGGGGTGTTCCGATTTGTAACATCTGTGATGCAGCCACTTGGGCTTCGGTCCATACTTTTGTACGTCGCTACTCCCTAGCTTCTGGCCTTTGGCAAGGCGGTCATTCTAAATTTGTATATTCTAAATTCTTTTCCCACCTCCTTACATTGGTACTTCTTTGGGAGTCTGTCATAGATATGGAATACGTCGGAGGACCCAATCCCGTCGAAGAACAAATGACTCTCTTACATGGTAACGTTCTTTCGATGGGATGGTCTGACGACGTATTCCATATCGCTCCCTCCCTGCCTTCCCCGCTACAGAATTTCTTATGCGAGTGCAGCTTGCGTTTCCGCAAGGCTTTCTGTGGTCCTACTGGCAGAAGATTGGTGCCACACTTTCTGGGAAAAAACTACAACTGAGGCTACGGGCGTCGTGCGCCCTACTTATAACACCCGGTGACGTCGGCTCGACGGAGGCCCTCGAGGACGGCGTATCGACGCAGGACGCAGACGCCGAAAGATTTTCCGAAGCAGCACAGCTGTGGTGATTACTGTCATATATATGGAATACGTCGTCGGACCATCCCATCGAAAGAACGTTACCAGGTAAGAGAATAACTTGTTCTTTTGGGGACATCAACTGGGGCAAACATATAACCCACATTGCCAACAGCCTAAGAGGCTGCAAAGGAGGATTACTAAGGGCCCAATTCCACTTTTCTGGGACATCTGAAACCCACAGGAGTCAAGAGACTATAAAAAGAGATAAACATTGTTCGACCCTCCACACAAAGTGTACTGGTGTGGAGAAGCTTGGAACAAATATTGCCACAAAACTTAATTCTAGTTGTAGTAGTTTACATCCTGGCAGGCGAGTAAACCAGGAATAAACCAATAGTATTTAGTCCTAGCAGACGAGTGGACCAGGAAAGATGTTGTTTTGTGGCAAAGTGCCGTAATGAAAAGAACTTGTTAACAGTATTTAATTTGAAGAACAAGTGTGGCATTACCAGAAGTAGTAGCTGCGCTTATTCTGACAAAAGTATTTCCATTTGAACAAGAAATGTTAAATGCTGATAATTGCTTTGATTTTTGAACTTTTGTTTTTAGAGACACATTTTTGCTTTACCAAGAAGGATATTGGGAAAGTCACCCATTGCATTGATTTGTGAAACAAGTATTTATGAAAGAGACTTTTACTTTAACAAGTTGAAGGTCGCATTAGGAGGAAAAGATTTTTTTATTGAACTGAACAGAACATTGTTGAATTGGAACTTTTCCTAAGATATTCCTGATCCAGGGGAAGGGAATCCAACCCTGGCCGCAACGAGTACTTTCAAAAAACTATAGGTTTTAGCTCTTATTCTATTGTCATGAATTAAAAACAGCCAAATATTGCATGGTATTTTGTCGTATGTATTAGTGTGAGGGTCAGAGACCTTTGGACACTAGGTCATATTTCTTTAGTTACGCTTGCTAGGTAGGGACATCCTCGTTAAGATAGGGAAAGATAGGCGCAAACTAGTTAGAGGGAACATTTCCCATCATAAATGGTACATCCAGGAATTGAGCCTAATGAAAAAATGCAAAAGACAAGCAGAGTCAACATGGCTGAAATGCCCATCTGAAGCAACAAAAATTACTTGGAAAGCCTTAGACAAAAAGTACAAACTGGCAATCTGTGACGCTAAGAAAACCTCCTTTAACAAACAAATCGAGGAGTCAAAAAGCTCTTTGAAATCGTCAAAGCCAGGCACTTCACTTACACTCATGGCCCCAATGGACGAAGACTGCCTCAATATACAACTGGCCTTTGAGGCAAACGTTGACAAGGCACTTGCTAAGATTAAACTCAAACTAAATAAGAACAGAATCCTCCCTCTACTTCCCCACAAATCAGTACAGAAGGAGGAGTCTGCTGAATTCAAATTTTCCCCCATTACTTTCTCAGACAGGATGAACATGCTGTCCTCCCTATGCCCCTCGCAATGACCGGAAAATGTGATTTTCCCCTAACCTCACCCTGCAACATAAAGACATTTTTGCCCCTTTCCTTTTCAGATTTGTTAACTTCTCCTTCCCCAGCAACCAGGTCCTGGATGCTATAAAAAAGGTCACAGACACAACCTTGGTTAAGAAACCTGCCTTGACCCTAAAGAACCAACCAACCTACGTCCCATTACAAATTGCAATTTTTTGCTAAAAATACTGGACAAAAGCACTACTACGAAGCTCCAGTCCTTTGTCTACAGTGAAGGATGTTTGCTTCAACAATCTGGTTTTCGTCCACACTACAGGATGGAGACTGCACTCTTGGACCTCCAACCCCATCTGTTGTGCATCACATGTAAAGGCAATGTTGTCCTACTCGTACTAATGGACTTGTCGGCGGCATTTGACCTTTTAGACCACAACCGCCTGCTCCATATATTTGGAGAAATAGGGCTATGTAGCAGGGATACCATCAAATGGATACAGTCCTTCCTCTCGCACATCCAGAGTCTGCTGGAGAGATGCAACTTCACTGTCAGCACCCATAACCTGTGGTGTCCCAGAGGGAGCATTTATGCCCCCTCTACTTTCATGAGTTTTTTTTTTTTTTTGCTTTGCAGATGATACAAAGTTAGTCCTTGAGCTCTCCGGAGATTACGATCTTGACTCATCCAGTTTGCAAACATCATATGATCAATTCGAGGCGTGGATGATCTCAAATTGGATGTGCCTCAATGGTAATAAAACTGAGTTGTTGACTTTTGGCACAGTACGTGCAAGCTCCAAACTTGATCCTAGGTACCTGTCTTTTCCCATACACGGCTGTTGTATTCAAGTATCTAAGAGAGTTAAGACTCTAGGTGTCCATCTAGATTCCCTACTCGACTCTGATGCACATGTGAATCAGACTGTGAGAATTTCTCCTACTACCTCCGACTAGCGAAAAACCTACAACCTTTCCTCTCTTGAGTCCAATTGTGCATTTGTTGCTCGTGCAATTATTCTATCCAGGCTGGACAATGGGAAAGCCTTCCTGATCGTCGCCCTCGAAAAAACACATACAGGCAATGCAGGTAATACAAAACAATGCAGTTTGCATTGTCGAGGTAAAATCCAGAAGAGACCATATCTTGCACTGTCGACAGGACCTCCACTGTCTACCTATCATTGCCCGACTGCAATTCAAGACAGCGACCATAAAGCCTTATATGGTAACCTTCCAGTCTACATTAAAGATCTTGTGTCTATTTACAAACCCCCAAGGAGTTTACGTTCATCTATATTCACCTTGGTCAGAAACCCCATTTTTAAACGTGCTAACATCCTGGGAAGATCATTCCCTGTGAAGGCTGCCAAATTCTGGAACGCCCTTCAATCAGATCTAAGGCTACTTAAAAATTGTCGACAGCTGAAAATCCTCCTGTTCCATTGAGAGCCCATACTGCTCTTTTCTGGGCCCCAACCTGTATCTCTCTCTTGTCTGTTTATTACTGTTGCTTTTTGTGTTTTTGTTACGGCGCTCCAATGCCCACAGGCTTTCGGCGCCATATAATAGCTAAATAAAATAAATGAATAAATAGGCATTTATCTCACCCTTTTTTTTTTTTTTTAAATGTTTTTATTTTTTTTTTTAAATCAAACACACACTACAACTGTTTCAAAACATAGAAAGCATCATATTCCAGCACATTTTCATCAAAACTCCCCAACTCCCCCCTCCCCCCTTAAACTAGAGTCGGTTCTCACATGTCGTTTACGGGAGCATCATTGGGTAGCACAATACTTAGGCAGTCATCATCCGGGTCCTCTGTTTCGTTGTCACCCTGGTGAGGGTTTGCCAACGAGGCCACCAGTTGCCGCCAGGCCAACAAGGGCCCTACTTCCTCCTTGCCCCCCCTGGTGACCGCTTCAAACCAGACTACTGATTCAGCTTCCGCCCACCTCAAGAGGTCCGTCCACCATAACTCCACCCTAGGTCTGTGGGCCGCCTTCCAGCCCATGGCAATCCTACGTTTGGCCAAAACATAAGCCAGGTCCTTCATCTTGCTTATGTGTTTCAAATGCCGGGGTCTAGGAAAAAGCCCAAGCATGCATGCCTAGGCCGATTCCACATCCAGCACCACCCCCCCACCAGCCAGTTTCGTCTTGACCTCGTCCCAAAATCTATGCACCTCCGGGCAAGCCCAAAACATGTGTAGCAGTCCCGAATTCACCTCTCCACACCTGGGGCATTGCTGCGTAGCTGGTCCCCCAAACTTTGCAATCTTCCCGGGGGTTAAATAAGCCCTGTGGGTAACATACAATTGAAGCTGTGGAATCTCACGTTTCGGGACACCTTTTTGTGGTACCTCTGGGCCCGTTCCCACTGCCCATCCGTCATGGGTCCTCCCACCTTCTTGTCTCAATTGGAGCAACTCCTTCCCTGCCCTTTCTCGCAGGAGCTCATATATCCTCGATATTTCATGCCCGCCCTCTGATACATCATACATTGTTTCCAGGGATGCGTCTGGGTCTTCCACTAGCACTGTCTCAGGCCATCTTTCTCTAGTCTTTCTCACAAGCCTAGTGTAGGTTATATATTGGCCACCATGTACTCCCGTCTCTTCCTGCAACCTCTGAAAGTCCACTGCCTCCCCTTCCTGCCATATGTCCCTGAGGGTGGCTAAGCCTACCTGTTCCCAGTATCTGCGGACCGATTCAAGTAGTTGAGGGTCGCCCCCGCACAGCGCCGCCAAAGGGGCCTGCTGGGAGTATGGCTCTGAGCCCCCCCCAATCTTCCATGTCCTGTGCCAGATCTCGCAGCCCAGTCTCAGTAGCCACCCCTTGCCCACCAGTTTGTCTCTGCGCAACCACACCACTTCCATCAGAAAGCATGGGGCTGTGTCTCCACGCAGGAGCCTGGCTTCCGCCGAGTCTTCAGCCGAGAGCCACCTGGCCACGTACTGCAGCTGCCCCGCCAGGTAATAGAGTTCAAAGTTAGGCAGGCCTATCCCCCCCTTGTCACATGGGTTCTGGAGCTTCCACAGAGCAACCCTATTCCTAGAGCTGCCCCACACGAAACCCCTGCACACGCTATGAAGTTTCGCGAATAGGCTCCTAGGTATCAGAAACGGGACGTTTACGAAGAAGTGAAAAAGTCTAAGCAGGACCACCATCTTGAGCAAGGCCGCCCTCCCCATCATGGTCAGGGGCAATCTGGACCAAAATACCATGCTATTCTTGATCCCCTCTATCGCCTTTTCCGTGTTGTACTTGTGTTCTGCCTCGACCTTGTGGTAAATGTTTATTCCCAAATACCTAAATGTCACGGGCTGCCATGGTATTGGCAGGACAGGCAGCCTCTGCACCGGGACATTCCTATATCTGCCCAAAGGGAACAGACTGGACTTTCCAGAGTTCACTGATATGCCCGAGAGGATAGCGTACTGTTCTATTACCTCTAGCACGTGCTGTAGGTTTTCCTCTGGGTAACGCAAATAAAGGAGCATATCATCCGCATATAATGATATCAGATGCTCTCCACTGGCAGTGCTTATACCCACCTCCCCATATTGTTGTCGCAGGCATATTGCCAGCGGCTCTAATGCCAGTATATATAGCATGGGTGACCAGGGGCATCCTTGTCTGGTCCCCCTGCAAAGTTGCCAAGAATCTGAGACTGTGGACCTTGTCTTGACCCTCGCCATCGGGGTGCTATAAAACAACTTGACCCATCTGAGGTATCCAGGTCCCATTCCGTACCCCTTCAGGACCGCTTTCTGCCAGGGCCATCGTACCGAGTCGAAGGCCTTGCCCGCGTCTAACGACACTATAGCCAGCTCGCCCGTGTCTTCCTCAGTTTGGTCTATGACATGGTGTAGCCTCCTGTGGTTATTGGTGATGTTCCTACCTGGAACATATCCCGTCTGATCTGGGTGTATCAGTTTCTTAATCACCCTCTTCAGTCTATTAGCCAGCACCGCCGTGAGTATTTTGCTGTCCTGGTTAAGCATGGACAACGGTCTGTAAGACCCGCACTCCACGGCTGGCTTGCCTGGTTTCAGGAGTGGGATGATTACAGCCTCACGGAGGGACAATGGGAGTTCTCCCTGCTCATAGGCCTCGTTGAAAGTGGCAAGCAGTGGCTGAAGCAACTCTTGTTGATATGTTTTGTAGAACTCGCTGGGCAGCCCATCCGAACCCGGCGCCTTGCAAATGGGCAAGTTCCGAATCACTACCTCCAGCTCATCCGAGGTGACGGGTGCGTCTAACTCAGTGCGTTCTAGATCATCCAAGGTGGGCAGCTCAATGTCCCCCAATGTGTCCAGTATGTCTTGACGCATATCCTCCCCCGTGTCCTCATACAAGTGTCTGTAAAACTTAAGGAATTCCTCATTTACCTCTTTCTGGGTGTTGCATATGCAACCTCTCTCGTCCTGGATCTCACTTATCACCGAGCGGGGGGTCTCACTCTTATACAGCCAGGCCAGCAGTCTGCCTGGCTTGTCGCCCCCTGCGTGTATCCTCTCCGTATATTTCCTGTAGTTGAGCCTGCACAGTCTATCCCAGACTGCGCTGCAGGACATCTGTAACTCCTCTACTTTGGTTCTATTACCATGAGCGGTGCTCTCGCAACGCGTGAGATCCTCTAGCTCCCTTTCCACCTCCTGAAGTTCCCTTTCGACCCCCCCTGTAGCCCCTTAGCTTGGGAAATAACTACCCCACGCACCACCACCTTAAACGCTTCCCACAGTGTGCCCACAGAGCTTACGCTTCCCATATTTATATCAAAATACTCTTCGATGGCATCCCTCAGGCCCTCCCGAAACCCCTCGTCCTGCAGAGCTTCGGTCCTAAGTCTCCATGTAGGGATCCGCGGTCGTGGGGGCTGGTGTCTCCAGTCTACCACCAAGGGCGAGTGGTCCGATAGTACTCGGGCCTTGTATTCTGCCCCTTCTATGTCTCTCACTATCTCGGCTGTTACAAACATGTAATCTAACCTTGTGTGCAAATCATGTGGCGCTGTGTAGTGTGAGTACTGTCTATCCGTGGGATGCAGCCTTCTCCACGCATCCTCTAGGCCTAGGTCTTTCAGTAAGGTACTCAGCGCTTTAGCCGCCAGTGCCGTTTTTCCTGCCCTGTCCTTGGACCTGTCCATTCTGGGATCTACGGTACAGTTGAAGTTCCCCCCCCTCACCCCCCCCACTACCGTACTCCCTGCCAGGGAGCCAAGTTTACTATAGAGGGTCCTAAAGTAAGCCGCTGTATCATTATTGGGGGCGTACAAATTTATGATGTGTACTTCTCTGCTTTCCAAGAGACCCGTTACCACCACCATTCTACCCTCCGGGTCCAACGTAGAATCAAGCACCCGAAACGGCACATGGGGCGCAACCCAAGTAATAACCCCTCTAGCATACGCCGAGTACGCCGCCCCCACAACAGTGCCCTTCCATTTCCTCCTGACCACCTCCAGCTTTCCCTAGTGAGATGGGTCTCTTGCAGCAGGGCTATGTCTACACGCATCCTCTTTAAATACATCACTTTGTTACGTTTAAGGTAGCTGTTGAGGCCCCGTACATTCCAGGTCACAATTCTGAGATTACCCGATGCCATCTGGTCAGTCTATCTCCATCCCATCCCTTCCCATAATGCTCCCTATGTAGGGTCGTTCCCTGGCTCTTTCCCTTCTATTCACGAACAGTGCCCTCCTCCCCCCTTCCCCAACTTCACACCACTGCACACAACTCCCCCCCCCCCACCCTCCCCGCCAACCCCCAACAATAGCCCAGCTCCATCCCTGGATCTCAGGCCTACCCACGTCTGGACCCGTCTCGTGTCTGAGAACGAGGACCCTGCGGGGTGTCACCAATCTAACAGTGACCAACTAAATATACTACTATTGGGTGCAGAGGTTGCTCCCCAGGAGCTCCCAGTCGCCTATTTAGGAGAAGTGAGTTCAACGGGACCCGCCGGCAGATACCGTGACTTCCCCCCCACAAGCACAATATCATACTATATTCCAGTCCCAATGTCATAACTATGGCCTCACGGGCGCCTCTGCAACGTGCTACTTCTCTCCAGCCGCTTCTGTCTGGGCATCCGATTCCTGAGGTCGACCTTGCATGTCCAACCATTCCATCGCTTCAGTCGGCGTCTCAAAGAAGAGGGATCTGTTCTTATGAAACACCTTTAACCTGGCGGGGTAGAGCAACATGTAGCGGTGGCCTGCTTCTCTAAGCCTCCTCTTCACCGTTCCAAAGTTCATTCGACTCCGTTGTACGAGCAGCGTATAATCCGGATACGCCGTTATATTCGCTGACCCCCTTCTATCATGCCTCCTTTCCGGAAAAATTCGAGAATCTTCTCGCGGTCACGATAGTTCAGGATCTTCGCGATCAACGGCCACGGGGGGGGCTCTTGGGGCCGGTCTCCTGGTCAGGGCCCTATGCGCCCTTTCGACCGCGAACCCCTGGGTCAGCTCCCCGCCTGTAATCTCCTGCAAGAGCATAGTTTCAACGAAATCCGTGGGGTTTGATCCTTCCATTCCCTCCGGAACACCCACTATGCGAATGTTGTTACGCCTGGCGCGCCCCTCTGCCTGTTCTGCTCTGTCATCCAAATTGCCCACTCGTTGCACGAGGGCATGAAGCTCCTTCGCATGAGTATTGCACGCCTCCGTGGTCGGGGCCAACTCCTTCTCCAGTTCCCCATGTGCTCCGCGATCGTTCGCACGTCCTGGCGCAACAGGTTCACCTCTTCTCGGACCGCTCCGATCTTAAGGTTTAGGCCCTCTTGCAGCTCTGGCCAGGCCCAGCTTCGTCTCCCAGGCCACCTTCAAGTCGACAATTGCCGCCAGCACCTCCTGGATAGTACCCGGTGGGTCCATCGCCGCCGCGGGGGTATCTTTGCTCTTGCCCCCTTCCGCGCCCGAGGGCGACCTAGCATAGGCCTCCATCGTGGGCTGTTTGATCCGGGGTCGCACCACCTTGGAGGACATCCTGCTGCGTCGGTTGGGCCCACGCGCCCAGCTGTATCCTCGGCGCTGCAGAGTACCACACGGGGTTCACTCGCCGGCCCCTTCACAGCGAGGTTCTGCTGGACCCGGGTTCACTTTGCTAGCCCGCCACGATCCAGGGCCTCCTCAGTGGGGGCTCGCCCTTATGTTCTTGCCTTCAGCCAGAGGCGCATGCGACACGTCTATCTGGTTGGGCTCGCCCACGTTCCGACCAACTTTGTCTTCCTCAGCTCCACGGACCATTTATGGCCCTTAGTCCGCAGGCGGCCATCTTAGGTGCTGCCCTTCCATTGCGCGACCACCACCTTCTTCGAAGTCTAGTTCCGCGGATATGCAGTCTCGCTAGTGGAGAGGGCACTCACCATGTGCCCCCCACTTTCATGCGCCCTTGGATGCACCGTGGGCTCGAAAGTCCGCCAATAACCATCACTTCTTCCCAGGATCAGGATCGGATCATCGGGAGCTCCTCCAAGGAACGTCCTCTCACGTAGCCATCAAGCCACGCCCCCCCATTTATCTCACCTTTTCCCATTTAATAAAGGGCAACCCTTTAGAAAACCTTACCTTTGTGTCCATCTTGTATTTCTGACCCCTCATAGGATATACCTTTGAAGTATCTTTATTCAACCTAAAAGGAACACACCTCACTGTCTCTATTGCTAAAGGGGGTTTCCCTTCCTGTTAAACTAAACTAAGGTGCTCATTAAAATAGTAAAACGGGAAATAGTCCTCCGTCCACACCTATGCACTAAACTGGCCCTACCTCCAAGACAAAAATAAAGGACATTTAGATGGAGTGCCCTGCAAACCGGTTTAGATACTATAATATTTCCCCAGGGGTTCCAGACATCTCTCCTTGTCTCGGGATTCTTCAAATTAACAGTTCTCTTTATTTCACAATTCCTTCCAGCTTATCAAAGTTCTTCAAACGTCCCAAGTTCCACAAAAAAAACAAGTCTTAAATTCCCAAAAAAACAAAATGTCTAAAGTTTCTTAGATGGAGGGATATTGCCCTGATCCCCCACTTGGATTACTTTCTCTGCACTAGATTCAGGGTTTGGGTGCCTCAGGGCTCCCCTACTGTCTCGTCTCTGCTTTCTTTGCTGGCCCTCTGTCTCCCTAGGGTTGCTTTGTCCCACTGCTTCACTTGGCTCGCTGGGTTATTTGTATCCCCTCTTTTCTACTTGTGATTCTTTGAGCTCTTGTGGGTTTTTGTGACCTTTTTGGAGATTTATTCCCCTTGAGTTCCTTGGGCTCTCGTAACCCTGCTTTCTCTATTTCAGTCTTTCTCTCGAGACCTCAGTGACCCTGTACTTCACTTGCATCTCTCTGTTCCCCCCTCGAGCTGAGCAACCCACGTACCTTCTGCGCTGCAGGATCCGCTCCAGTCAGGATATGTCTCTTCGGCAGCGCTCCTCCCTGCCTGCCAGATTGGATACGAGCGTTCTTCGGACGCCATATGTTGTCGCGTTCTCTCCCCCTTCTGCTCTTTCATTTGGAGTGGAGGATTCACTGCTCCATTGGTGTCTGGTTTTGTCATTTCTTCATGGTCACAGGGCCCACCACGACCTGTACATGGTTGCGCTTCCAGGTAAGCTTTGCTTTGGTTGCTCTTGGCTTCTCAGCCCTGTTTGCCTCTGTCGGGGTGGTGACCTCGCCCTTTGGCATTCACCTATTTGGCATTCGCTTATCTCCGCGCAACATCCTGCTCTTCTGGACAGCGCAGCTCCGCCCCATGCCAACTTATGTCATCGCCTCGACTCTGTGGTTCCTCCACTCTGGGGTCACTGGCCCTTTATTCTCGCTCTTTCGTTATTGAGAAAGAGCGTTACGTTCACCACAGATTGTCGACCAGGTGTAACGTTCATCATATTGATCCGAGCACATAGAGGTATTATCAGTATTGCTGACTCCCACGTAGGCAGACAGTATCTGGGGTATAAGGAGTTCCCCATGGGAATCCTTGTCCCCTGGAAGGGAGTCCCTCCCAGCGAGGTCTCAATTTCCTAAACCTTTATGGAGGATCTTGCTTGGCTGGCTCACCTCCAAAGCCTCAAAGGGGGGTGGCTCCCACCTAGAGAAGAAGGGACACAGTATGCACCCATTAAACACTGAACACAGAGGTCATACCAGTTGACAGGATCTGGGATATGGAAACCTCCAACCCCTTCAGCTTGTATTTAAACACAGGAAGCTCAAGGAGTATCCATCCAAACCATCAATAAGTTTCCAAATGTCTGCTGGCTACCATGATCCCCACTTCAATGTTCTATCTTCCTTTAAGATTTACAGTATTATTCCACAGGCACTATTCCTTGGAGAAAAAATATTTCTCACCCATTTCTATGTTTAATTCCTTCCATTAATTTACAGTGCGATGTATCGATGGCAGAATCAGTATGTTTCATAAAGTTACAGACCAGCGGGAAAGGGGAAACAAAGTATTCCTTTAGGGAGGAAATGGCGGCCAGGTTGGCATGGTCTCTGAATCAGTTTTAATCCAACGATACAAGGCGTGTAGTGTAAATGCGACATGATATTTAGGGAAGCCAAGTCCTCCCTCTCCAACTGGGAGGTCAATACCTATAGTGGGATCCAGGGAATAGTGGGATCCAGGGACTGGCTCCAACCCACCCTCCTCCCCCACCACATGAAGTCATTTAAATGTTTTTTGTATTTCCTTCTGTGTTTTGTTGGGCGAGCCAGTTGAAGAATGCTAAACAAGTGAAGTAGTTTAGGGAGCAAAGTCATCTTGATTGCACCAATCTTAACCCACAAGGCGAGATGTAGTAATCTCTTGCAGTTTGAAGCGATCTCCCTAAACCTGGCCTTTACATAGTTTTCTAATAAGTAAGAGGTGTTTATTATTCTAAGAATACCAAGATATTGGAAGCCATCCTTGGTCTAATGAACAAGTGTTGAAGCAAACTTTCTTAATTGGGAACATCCCAGTTTTTCTTATGTTTACTTTTAAAGTTTGATAGAATGCCAAAAGCCGTCAAGACCTACATTAGCCTGTTGTATCATTTGCCAGGATCTGAAATAAGAATCAAGAGATCATACAAGAGCACCGTCGAGGTATGCCTACCACATGCAATCCCCTTAATGCCCTCATGAGACTGCATTGCCACTTCAAGGTGGTCTATGAAGAGATTAAATTGGAAAGAGAACAAATGACAACACTGCGGCGCTATGTGGTACAACTAAAAGTCTGCTGACCTTACTCCACTTCCCGGAATATTTATTCATTTGTTTATTTCTAATATGCGCTATTGCTTCAATAGTTCCTAGTGATTTTTTTCGAATGACAAAGTTTCGAAAGGCAAAGTTTCGAAAATAAATGCATCGAAAAAATGCATTTTTTTAAAAAAAAATGTATGTAATTTTATTAGTTTTTAACAAAGAAAAACCTTTAATATAACAATACACAATGCAAGACAAAACAACACACATCTCCTTACTACACAGATCCTCCAGTCTCTACCTATTCTGTCTTGCAATTCATGACCTCTAGTCTGTTACATGACATTAACTTAGACTGGTTCCAATTTAAGCCGATTTTCTATTTCAGATAGCAGAAAGGTTAACAGAATTACCAGTTTCATGTCCATTCCACTGTACATTTTCTGCCACCAATCATCTGCACACAAAGAAGGATGATTTATCGACCAAGGTCCCAAATGTATTGTCCTCACCTCTCTCAATTAACTACAAAACAAGTGTCTCCTTTTCCTTTTTACACAGTCTACACAAGCTGGCTTTGTGTACATTCTCTGCCCATGTGCAGAGACTATCTTTAGTATTAAATGCGTTAAACCGAAACAACATAAAGATCCTCCTTGCATTGGAGTCGGGTAGACGGGCAATATATCGTTGGATGTTATTGAAGCCCCTTGCTTCAACCGGTACGTCTACCATCGCCTTTGAGGCAGCTCTCTGTGTCGACGTCAAGTCCCACGACGTCAAGTCCCAATCTGCTCGCCAGATCTTAAACTTTGCCGCCGTTGGATTACTGTGTAATTGTTCTGGAGTGATGTCATACTCTGTCAACAAGTTTTCATAGTGTTTTACCCACAGTGCAGTGATGTCATTTCCATTTGATGTTACACTATGAAAAAGTTCAAATTGAGGAATTTGTTCTCTCAATCTGTTTTTTTCGGAATAAAGTTTTTTCGGAATAAAGACAGTAACTTCCTTATACTTCTTGCATGCACTGATATCAAAGATAGTTCATATCTCATACATGCAGTCGAGATCCCTTTTGGCAGTCCCAAGACTTTCGAACAATAGATGTTCTCGAGGGTAGGCCACAATTCACGGGAACATCCAAGTGCATTTTCTGCACCATATGTTAACACCGGTATTACCTTCTGTTGATAGAAAGTCAGTGCCGGTTTTAAAGAAAATTTGCCAAACTTTCTATTTAGCACACACGCCTGGCATGCAAGTTATTTGCATTTCTTTTTGATTTCTAGGATACAGGGAACATCATATATACTTGCACTTATTACCATTCCCAAGCATTTTACACAACTCAAAATGTCAAAGGGTTCATGTGCCAAATACCAAGTGAATTTCTTTTTGCAAGTCGCTGTTTTTGTGGATTTCAAGTTTTTAAACAAAAGAATCTCACATTTTTTTTTGTGTTGCTCTTCAGGTGGTTAGAATTCACATATTCATGTACAGCATCTAGTTTTCGTTGTAATCCAGTTGATGTTACGTCCATCAAGAGCAAATCATCAAATGAAAAAAAAAAAATGTTAATGGGGGGGCCCCCCAACCCTAGTTTTTCTTTACCCCTAAACACCCATTTTAATAAAAAAAAAATGTTATGCATATTTTTCTCTGAACTTTGGCATTCAAAACTGTTTTCGAAATGATGCCTGGATACCTGCTTCACTGTATAGTGTAGGGCACAATCAAAGACAAATGGAGATTGCCTCTATTTATTTAAAGCGGGAGGCACCAAAATAATGCCTTATTTTATTCCTGTGTGTACTGTGAGAAACCAGAGGGTGTCTCTCCTAGTAGTCCTCGGGATCTATCGTCTAGGTGGCCAGGACACGGCCATCGCTATTGGATCCAGTTCCTGGGGGTGGACCAGTGGGGGAGGATCATCTGGCAAGTGGTCTTCGGGGAGTGGAATTGGGACACTGAGGGTTGAGATGCGGTATCACCTTCCCTTTAACACATTTTCCGTATTGTACCCTGTAGGATATTTAGAAGCTTTCCCCCCACACTCCCTTCACGCACAAACACTTTCTTACACTGTAACAAACAATGGACTAACACCAGAGCCGTTTACCTGACACAGATTAGGCAGAGTTGGGAAATTGACAATAATCACACACACCTGACAGCCCTTTACCTTCCCCACAGGGATAAAAGGCGGAGCACGAAAGCACAATTCGAGCAAGGCCGAATGCACGAGGAGACCACTACAGCAAACCGGCAGTTTAAGGTGAGAAGAAAGGCGGTGAGATCGGGAAGGATGATGAAGGGGGAATTGCCCTTGCCCTTTTCAACTCAGACCCGCGAGGCCTCCAAAAGAGAAAGCATAAGACTGAGAGCCACAGCTGGCGTGCGATGCAGCAGACAATGGTACATGGGGGTCGCCCACATTGATAACGCAGGCAGAGAGGCAAGCTGGCTACCGCGGTACTCTCCTTGACTCCAGGGATCAAAGAAGCCAACGGGTTCCGCACAGCCGGTGAGTCGGAGGAACCTGAAAACAGGCCGAAATGTGTTGATCCCATGGTTGCAAGTAGCAACATTTTGAAAGCAAGGAATTTGCAAGAAACAGACATTGGGCCTCATCACAAGTTGTGCAGTATCCCGGTGTTACCGCCACCCGGTCCAGCGCTATTAGCGGCGGATCAAGGGTTGGGCGATAGTGGGTATTCCCCATTCCCCATTGGGTCCATTGGACCCAATGGGATATTTTCAGCGCTAATATCGGTGCGCTAATAGCTCCTGAAAATTGGCATTTTTCTGGCGCATTTACCCCCAGCTTGCTGCCAGACTACGTTACCACCGCAGTTAAGGGCTCCGCCCAACTCGTGATGAGGCCAATTTTGTTTAGTTTTGTGTTTGAAGAAAGTCCAGTTGAGGGTCAGGTGCAGAGGCTTCCGATGCCACATGGGCGCTCATTCCAAAGGCTCTGACCGGGGATCTGTTTTATAAACTATAAGAACTAGAAGCCCTAGGAAGGGGTGGCGTGAGGCATCAGAGTCGTCATATAAGGGTTAGGTAATATTCCTTATACATTTGAAAGTCTCTGACCCGTCTGTAACTCCTCTACTTTGGTTCTATTACCATGAGCGGTGCTCTCGCAACGCGTGAGATCCTCTAGCTCCCTTTCCACCTCCTGAAGTTCCCTTTCGACCCCCCCTGTAGCCCCTTAGCTTGGGAAATAACTACCCCACGCACCACCACCTTAAACGCTTCCCACAGTGTGCCCACAGAGCTTACGCTTCCCATATTTATATCAAAATACTCTTCGATGGCATCCCTCAGGCCCTCAGGCCCTCCCGAAACCCCTCGTCCTGCAGAGCTTCGGTCCTAAGTCTCCATGTAGGGATCCGCGGTCGTGGGGGCTGGTGTCTCCAGTCTACCACCAAGGGCGAGTGGTCCGATAGTACTCGGGCCTTGTATTCTGCCCCTTCTATGTCTCTCACTATCTCGGCTGTTACAAACATGTAATCTAACCTTGTGTGCAAATCATGTGGCGCTGTGTAGTGTGAGTACTGTCTATCCGTGGGATGCAGCCTTCTCCACGCATCCTCTAGGCCTAGGTCTTTCAGTAAGGTACTCAGCGCTTTAGCCGCCAGTGCCGTTTTTCCTGCCCTGTCCTTGGACCTGTCCATTCTGGGATCTACGGTACAGTTGAAGTTCCCCCCCTCACCCCCCCCACTACCGTACTCCCTGCCAGGGAGCCAAGTTTACTATAGAGGGTCCTAAAGTAAGCCGCTGTATCATTATTGGGGGCGTACAAATTTATGATGTGTACTTCTCTGCTTTCCAAGAGACCCGTTACCACCACCATTCTACCCTCCGGGTCCAACGTAGAATCAAGCACCCGAAACGGCACATGGGGCGCAACCCAAGTAATAACCCCTCTAGCATACGCCGAGTACGCCGCCCCCACAACAGTGCCCTTCCATTTCCTCCTGACCACCTCCAGCTTTCCCTAGTGAGATGGGTCTCTTGCAGCAGGGCTATGTCTACACGCATCCTCTTTAAATACATCACTTTGTTACGTTTAAGGTAGCTGTTGAGGCCCCGTACATTCCAGGTCACAATTCTGAGATTACCCGATGCCATCTGGTCAGTCTATCTCCATCCCATCCCTTCCCATAATGCTCCCTATGTAGGGTCGTTCCCTGGCTCTTTCCCTTCTATTCACGAACAGTGCCCTCCTCCCCCCTTCCCCAACTTCACACCACTGCACACAACTCCCCCCCCCCCACCCTCCCCGCCAACCCCCAACAATAGCCCAGCTCCATCCCTGGATCTCAGGCCTACCCACGTCTGGACCCGTCTCGTGTCTGAGAACGAGGACCCTGCGGGGTGTCACCAATCTAACAGTGACCAACTAAATATACTACTATTGGGTGCAGAGGTTGCTCCCCAGGAGCTCCCAGTCGCCTATTTAGGAGAAGTGAGTTCAACGGGACCCGCCGGCAGATACCGTGACTTCCCCCCCACAAGCACAATATCATACTATATTCCAGTCCCAATGTCATAACTATGGCCTCACGGGCGCCTCTGCAACGTGCTACTTCTCTCCAGCCGCTTCTGTCTGGGCATCCGATTCCTGAGGTCGACCTTGCATGTCCAACCATTCCATCGCTTCAGTCGGCGTCTCAAAGAAGAGGGATCTGTTCTTATGAAACACCTTTAACCTGGCGGGGTAGAGCAACATGTAGCGGTGGCCTGCTTCTCTAAGCCTCCTCTTCACCGTTCCAAAGTTCATTCGACTCCGTTGTACGAGCAGCGTATAATCCGGATACGCCGTTATATTCGCTGACCCCCTTCTATCATGCCTCCTTTCCGGAAAAATTCGAGAATCTTCTCGCGGTCACGATAGTTCAGGATCTTCGCGATCAACGGCCACGGGGGGGGCTCTTGGGGCCGGTCTCCTGGTCAGGGCCCTATGCGCCCTTTCGACCGCGAACCCCTGGGTCAGCTCCCCGCCTGTAATCTCCTGCAAGAGCATAGTTTCAACGAAATCCGTGGGGTTTGATCCTTCCATTCCCTCCGGAACACCCACTATGCGAATGTTGTTACGCCTGGCGCGCCCCTCTGCCTGTTCTGCTCTGTCATCCAAATTGCCCACTCGTTGCACGAGGGCATGAAGCTCCTTCGCATGAGTATTGCACGCCTCCATGGTCGGGGCCAACTCCTTCTCCAGTTCCCCATGTGCTCCGCGATCGTTCGCACGTCCTGGCGCAACAGGTTCACCTCTTCTCGGACCGCTCCGATCTTAAGGTTTAGGCCCTCTTGCAGCTCTGGCCAGGCCCAGCTTCGTCTCCCAGGCCACCTTCAAGTCGACAATTGCCGCCAGCACCTCCTGGATAGTACCCGGTGGGTCCATCGCCGCCGCGGGGGTATCTTTGCTCTTGCCCCCTTCCGCGCCCGAGGGCGACCTAGCATAGGCCTCCATCGTGGGCTGTTTGATCCGGGGTCGCACCACCTTGGAGGACATCCTGCTGCGTCGGTTGGGCCCACGCGCCCAGCTGTATCCTCGGCGCTGCAGAGTACCACACGGGGTTCACTCGCCGGCCCCTTCACAGCGAGGTTCTGCTGGACCCGGGTTCACTTTGCTAGCCCGCCACGATCCAGGGCCTCCTCAGTGGGGGCTCGCCCTTATGTTCTTGCCTTCAGCCAGAGGCGCATGCGACACGTCTATCTGGTTGGGCTCGCCCACGTTCCGACCAACTTTGTCTTCCTCAGCTCCACGGACCATTTATGGCCCTTAGTCCGCAGGCGGCCATCTTAGGTGCTGCCCTTCCATTGCGCGACCACCACCTTCTTCGAAGTCTAGTTCCGCGGATATGCAGTCTCGCTAGTGGAGAGGGCACTCACCATGTGCCCCCCACTTTCATGCGCCCTTGGATGCACCGTGGGCTCGAAAGTCCGCCAATAACCATCACTTCTTCCCAGGATCAGGATCGGATCATCGGGAGCTCCTCCAAGGAACGTCCTCTCACGTAGCCATCAAGCCACGCCCCCCCATTTATCTCACCTTTTCCCATTTAATAAAGGGCAACCCTTTAGAAAACCTTACCTTTGTGTCCATCTTGTATTTCTGACCCCTCATAGGATATACCTTTGAAGTATCTTTATTCAACCTAAAAGGAACACACCTCACTGTCTCTATTGCTAAAGGGGGTTTCCCTTCCTGTTAAACTAAACTAAGGTGCTCATTAAAATAGTAAAACGGGAAATAGTCCTCCGTCCACACCTATGCACTAAACTGGCCCTACCTCCAAGACAAAAATAAAGGACATTTAGATGGAGTGCCCTGCAAACCGGTTTAGATACTATAATATTTCCCCAGGGGTTCCAGACATCTCTCCTTGTCTCGGGATTCTTCAAATTAACAGTTCTCTTTATTTCACAATTCCTTCCAGCTTATCAAAGTTCTTCAAACGTCCCAAGTTCCACAAAAAAAACAAGTCTTAAATTCCCAAAAAAACAAAATGTCTAAAGTTTCTTAGATGGAGGGATATTGCCCTGATCCCCCACTTGGATTACTTTCTCTGCACTAGATTCAGGGTTTGGGTGCCTCAGGGCTCCCCTACTGTCTCGTCTCTGCTTTCTTTGCTGGCCCTCTGTCTCCCTAGGGTTGCTTTGTCCCACTGCTTCACTTGGCTCGCTGGGTTATTTGTATCCCCTCTTTTCTACTTGTGATTCTTTGAGCTCTTGTGGGTTTTTGTGACCTTTTTGGAGATTTATTCCCCTTGAGTTCCTTGGGCTCTCGTAACCCTGCTTTCTCTATTTCAGTCTTTCTCTCGAGACCTCAGTGACCCTGTACTTCACTTGCATCTCTCTGTTCCCCCCTCGAGCTGAGCAACCCACGTACCTTCTGCGCTGCAGGATCCGCTCCAGTCAGGATATGTCTCTTCGGCAGCGCTCCTCCCTGCCTGCCAGATTGGATACGAGCGTTCTTCGGACGCCATATGTTGTCGCGTTCTCTCCCCCTTCTGCTCTTTCATTTGGAGTGGAGGATTCACTGCTCCATTGGTGTCTGGTTTTGTCATTTCTTCATGGTCACAGGGCCCACCACGACCTGTACATGGTTGCGCTTCCAGGTAAGCTTTGCTTTGGTTGCTCTTGGCTTCTCAGCCCTGTTTGCCTCTGTCGGGGTGGTGACCTCGCCCTTTGGCATTCACCTATTTGGCATTCGCTTATCTCCGCGCAACATCCTGCTCTTCTGGACAGCGCAGCTCCGCCCCATGCCAACTTATGTCATCGCCTCGACTCTGTGGTTCCTCCACTCTGGGGTCACTGGCCCTTTATTCTCGCTCTTTCGTTATTGAGAAAGAGCGTTACGTTCACCACAGATTGTCGACCAGGTGTAACGTTCATCATATTGATCCGAGCACATAGAGGTATTATCAGTATTGCTGACTCCCACGTAGGCAGACAGTATCTGGGGTATAAGGAGTTCCCCATGGGAATCCTTGTCCCCTGGAAGGGAGTCCCTCCCAGCGAGGTCTCAATTTCCTAAACCTTTATGGAGGATCTTGCTTGGCTGGCTCACCTCCAAAGCCTCAAAGGGGGGTGGCTCCCACCTAGAGAAGAAGGGACACAGTATGCACCCATTAAACACTGAACACAGAGGTCATACCAGTTGACAGGATCTGGGATATGGAAACCTCCAACCCCTTCAGCTTGTATTTAAACACAGGAAGCTCAAGGAGTATCCATCCAAACCATCAATAAGTTTCCAAATGTCTGCTGGCTACCATGATCCCCACTTCAATGTTCTATCTTCCTTTAAGATTTACAGTATTATTCCACAGGCACTATTCCTTGGAGAAAAAATATTTCTCACCCATTTCTATGTTTAATTCCTTCCATTAATTTACAGTGCGATGTATCGATGGCAGAATCAGTATGTTTCATAAAGTTACAGACCAGCGGGAAAGGGGAAACAAAGTATTCCTTTAGGGAGGAAATGGCGGCCAGGTTGGCATGGTCTCTGAATCAGTTTTAATCCAACGATACAAGGCGTGTAGTGTAAATGCGACATGATATTTAGGGAAGCCAAGTCCTCCCTCTCCAACTGGGAGGTCAATACCTATAGTGGGATCCAGGGAATAGTGGGATCCAGGGACTGGCTCCAACCCACCCTCCTCCCCCACCACATGAAGTCATTTAAATGTTTTTTGTATTTCCTTCTGTGTTTTGTTGGGCGAGCCAGTTGAAGAATGCTAAACAAGTGAAGTAGTTTAGGGAGCAAAGTCATCTTGATTGCACCAATCTTAACCCACAAGGCGAGATGTAGTAATCTCTTGCAGTTTGAAGCGATCTCCCTAAACCTGGCCTTTACATAGTTTTCTAATAAGTAAGAGGTGTTTATTATTCTAAGAATACCAAGATATTGGAAGCCATCCTTGGTCTAATGAACAAGTGTTGAAGCAAACTTTCTTAATTGGGAACATCCCAGTTTTTCTTATGTTTACTTTTAAAGTTTGATAGAATGCCAAAAGCCGTCAAGACCTACATTAGCCTGTTGTATCATTTGCCAGGATCTGAAATAAGAATCAAGAGATCATACAAGAGCACCGTCGAGGTATGCCTACCACATGCAATCCCCTTAATGCCCTCATGAGACTGCATTGCCACTTCAAGGTGGTCTATGAAGAGATTAAATTGGAAAGAGAACAAATGACAACACTGCGGCGCTATGTGGTACAACTAAAAGTCTGCTGACCTTACTCCACTTCCCGGAATATTTATTCATTTGTTTATTTCTAATATGCGCTATTGCTTCAATAGTTCCTAGTGATTTTTTTCGAATGACAAAGTTTCGAAAGGCAAAGTTTCGAAAATAAATGCATCGAAAAAATGCATTTTTTTAAAAAAAAATGTATGTAATTTTATTAGTTTTTAACAAAGAAAAACCTTTAATATAACAATACACAATGCAAGACAAAACAACACACATCTCCTTACTACACAGATCCTCCAGTCTCTACCTATTCTGTCTTGCAATTCATGACCTCTAGTCTGTTACATGACATTAACTTAGACTGGTTCCAATTTAAGCCGATTTTCTATTTCAGATAGCAGAAAGGTTAACAGAATTACCAGTTTCATGTCCATTCCACTGTACATTTTCTGCCACCAATCATCTGCACACAAAGAAGGATGATTTATCGACCAAGGTCCCAAATGTATTGTCCTCACCTCTCTCAATTAACTACAAAACAAGTGTCTCCTTTTCCTTTTTACACAGTCTACACAAGCTGGCTTTGTGTACATTCTCTGCCCATGTGCAGAGACTATCTTTAGTATTAAATGCGTTAAACCGAAACAACATAAAGATCCTCCTTGCATTGGAGTCGGGTAGACGGGCAATATATCGTTGGATGTTATTGAAGCCCCTTGCTTCAACCGGTACGTCTACCATCGCCTTTGAGGCAGCTCTCTGTGTCGACGTCAAGTCCCACGACGTCAAGTCCCAATCTGCTCGCCAGATCTTAAACTTTGCCGCCGTTGGATTACTGTGTAATTGTTCTGGAGTGATGTCATACTCTGTCAACAAGTTTTCATAGTGTTTTACCCACAGTGCAGTGATGTCATTTCCATTTGATGTTACACTATGAAAAAGTTCAAATTGAGGAATTTGTTCTCTCAATCTGTTTTTTTCGGAATAAAGTTTTTTCGGAATAAAGACAGTAACTTCCTTATACTTCTTGCATGCACTGATATCAAAGATAGTTCATATCTCATACATGCAGTCGAGATCCCTTTTGGCAGTCCCAAGACTTTCGAACAATAGATGTTCTCGAGGGTAGGCCACAATTCACGGGAACATCCAAGTGCATTTTCTGCACCATATGTTAACACCGGTATTACCTTCTGTTGATAGAAAGTCAGTGCCGGTTTTAAAGAAAATTTGCCAAACTTTCTATTTAGCACACACGCCTGGCATGCAAGTTATTTGCATTTCTTTTTGATTTCTAGGATACAGGGAACATCATATATACTTGCACTTATTACCATTCCCAAGCATTTTACACAACTCAAAATGTCAAAGGGTTCATGTGCCAAATACCAAGTGAATTTCTTTTTGCAAGTCGCTGTTTTTGTGGATTTCAAGTTTTTAAACAAAAGAATCTCACATTTTTTTTTGTGTTGCTCTTCAGGTGGTTAGAATTCACATATTCATGTACAGCATCTAGTTTTCGTTGTAATCCAGTTGATGTTACGTCCATCAAGAGCAAATCATCAAATGAAAAAAAAAAAATGTTAATGGGGGGGCCCCCCAACCCTAGTTTTTCTTTACCCCTAAACACCCATTTTAATAAAAAAAAAATGTTATGCATATTTTTCTCTGAACTTTGGCATTCAAAACTGTTTTCGAAATGATGCCTGGATACCTGCTTCACTGTATAGTGTAGGGCACAATCAAAGACAAATGGAGATTGCCTCTATTTATTTAAAGCGGGAGGCACCAAAATAATGCCTTATTTTATTCCTGTGTGTACTGTGAGAAACCAGAGGGTGTCTCTCCTAGTAGTCCTCGGGATCTATCGTCTAGGTGGCCAGGACACGGCCATCGCTATTGGATCCAGTTCCTGGGGGTGGACCAGTGGGGGAGGATCATCTGGCAAGTGGTCTTCGGGGAGTGGAATTGGGACACTGAGGGTTGAGATGCGGTATCACCTTCCCTTTAACACATTTTCCGTATTGTACCCTGTAGGATATTTAGAAGCTTTCCCCCCACACTCCCTTCACGCACAAACACTTTCTTACACTGTAACAAACAATGGACTAACACCAGAGCCGTTTACCTGACACAGATTAGGCAGAGTCGGGAAATTGACAATAATCACACACACCTGACAGCCCTTTACCTTCCCCACAGGGATAAAAGGCGGAGCACGAAAGCACAATTCGAGCAAGGCCGAATGCACGAGGAGACCACTACAGCAAACCGGCAGTTTAAGGTGAGAAGAAAGGCGGTGAGATCGGGAAGGATGATGAAGGGGGAATTGCCCTTGCCCTTTTCAACTCAGACCCGCGAGGCCTCCAAAAGAGAAAGCATAAGACTGAGAGCCACAGCTGGCGTGCGATGCAGCAGACAATGGTACATGGGGGTCGCCCACATTGATAACGCAGGCAGAGAGGCAAGCTGGCTACCGCGGTACTCTCCTTGACTCCAGGGATCAAAGAAGCCAACGGGTTCCGCACAGCCGGTGAGTCGGAGGAACCTGAAAACAGGCCGAAATGTGTTGATCCCATGGTTGCAAGTAGCAACATTTTGAAAGCAAGGAATTTGCAAGAAACAGACATTGGGCCTCATCACAAGTTGTGCAGTATCCCGGTGTTACCGCCACCCGGTCCAGCGCTATTAGCGGCGGATCAAGGGTTGGGCGATAGTGGGTATTCCCCATTCCCCATTGGGTCCATTGGACCCAATGGGATATTTTCAGCGCTAATATCGGTGCGCTAATAGCTCCTGAAAATTGGCATTTTTCTGGCGCATTTACCCCCAGCTTGCTGCCAGACTACGTTACCACCGCAGTTAAGGGCTCCGCCCAACTCGTGATGAGGCCAATTTTGTTTAGTTTTGTGTTTGAAGAAAGTCCAGTTGAGGGTCAGGTGCAGAGGCTTCCGATGCCACATGGGCGCTCATTCCAAAGGCTCTGACCGGGGATCTGTTTTATAAACTATAAGAACTAGAAGCCCTAGGAAGGGGTGGCGTGAGGCATCAGAGTCGTCATATAAGGGTTAGGTAATATTCCTTATACATTTGAAAGTCTCTGACCCGTGGCCAGAGGAAAGCTAGGGGAAGGGAACCCCGCTTTCCAAAAGGTGGTGAACTGCGAATTGTGACAAGTGTAAACCCGACAGAGGGATGCAGAGAGAGAGCTAGGAGAAGGAAACACTTGCTTTCTGATGAAAATGAGCAATGCATGAACTGTGTTAAAGCCCCTAGTGAACCTGACGGCGTGAGGCCCAAGTCATAGAGAGGATTCAAGTCCGGCAGAGGGAGATCCTAAGGGGGAGAGGCAATCGCCCAAGGTGCAAGACCACTTTTGTTTATTTGATTAAGGTGCTTGAACATTTTGTTGACAATAGTAAACCCGGTCGAGGGTTGTCCACAGTGGGGACATTGTTTAAAAGGACATTTCATTTATGCAAGCAATATTTGAAAGGCTGTAGTGAACCCGACGGATGGAGGCCCAAGTTGCAAGAAGGATCCGAGCTCGGCTGAGAGAGATCCAAGGGGCGAAGAGCAATCGCCCAAGGTACCAGAGTACCGGAGGAACCTTTTTGTTTGTTTTGTCATTATGAAACACCACAAGCCTTCTAAGGCGAGAGACTTTTGCAAGAAGGAGACTTAGCCTCTGAAGGGTTTTGATATTGTTGAACTAAACTGTGAACCTCGTGCTGACGAGGCCAAGGAGTGTGCTGTGCTCGAGAGTCCCGCCTTGTCCCGTGGTTCAAATGTGGTTAAGGGAGACAAATCCTTACCATCCTGACTTTCATTTTGTGAACACTTCTTTCTTTTTTGCTGAACATTATCCCACACACTTTTCGTAATTTAGCAATAAGGAATTGGCCATAGTTGTTTTTAGTATAGGCCCTTTTTATTTGACAAGTCTCCACTCGGACTGCCTTATTTTTTGATGGTCCTAGCTTGCTCCCGTCTTAGATTTAGGTTTAGATTAGGCATTTAGCTCAACCATTATAAAGTTCAATAAACACCCTTGAACTGTGATCCCTGTCTTTACTGTGGCCACCATGAGTTCCTTACAGTACATACATACTTTTTCAATGACCACAACAAAGGTGTACCTGCAGTTTTTGTTAACTTTAAATTGGCAGCAGGAAATGCTGAGAGGTCCAGTCTAAAAACACTCTATTTATGGAGAACAATGCCAGTCACAGTGGAAAATGTGATTGAAGTCAATATGCGAACCCAAAGTATGATACAGAGCAGCATTATATTTCAACAGATGCTGCCTCATTCTCTACAAATCGTGAAACTGCACATAAAATTCAAGTGAACTATCCAGTGATTTTATAGGAGGTTGCCATTTTTTCCAAAGAAGCACCTTTCTGCTGCATATGACAATAGAAGTGAATATCTCTTCCAGTCATATTTCAAACAGAGGTCATGTCAAGCAGAACAAATAAAAAATAATGCATGAGTGAAAAACATACTTCAATGGAAAAGGACCCAGAGAAGGACCCGACAGATCAAATCAACGAGAGAAATTTCTTTAAAAAACTATTTTCATTTTATTATTATCACACACATGGATAAAAATTCATATTAAATCTGCATAGGCCCATACTAAATATTAGCTCATAATACAAATAAAGTGCATCACAAATGAGATGTTAGTCACACCTTTAAAGAGGACCACCTAAGTGGTCCACACCGCACACACACAAGTGGAACGCCTGAAACCCCAAATGAGTGAAGGGAATCACTCAAGATGGGGCCGGTGCTCACAAGCGTGTCTGCAGAACACTAAAATAGATCTTGGTAGCATACATTTGAACAAAATTGATATCGTCCTAAAAGGGAAAAAACTGGAGAAGAATTGCATACATGATTGAAATGGGGTGCCATTCGTCGACTACACTAGTGGGGAGACTACAAGATAGTATGGAGTCAACCTAACAATGATTTAACATCATATTGGTAGTTTCGATGGAATAAAGCATCTAGCTGTACTTCAGTTGATGCCCGTCTTCGTTAGGACGGCGCACTCCCTTGATGTTGGACACCATGGAATGTAGGTAAATTCACTACTGCAGAATTCTAAAACCAACAGTGGGCAACTAGGCCCAAAACGAATGGTCAATCCTAGAGAAAAGAAAAAACCAAAACAGCAAGTTAAAAGTTGATCTGGGGGGAACAAACTACTGGGAACATAGTCCATAAATGAAGTTCAGTAGAACATCAAGGAAAAACCGGGAGAACTGATGTATACCATTTTCTCAACCAGGCAAACTGGTTAATCCAGTGGTGTGTAAACCTTGCAACACGCAGATCACAATAAATGAGTCTGTAGAGGCGAAACACAAGAAGATCTAATGAAAATGGGAAAGCAAAATCCCTAAATCCTAATTGTGAAGCGAACAGACTGTCGATTCTCAGGGGTGCAACACCATACATACCAGAGGAGATAAAAATATCAATTGCAACTCACTTATTTGCGATGGACAGAAAGAAAACCTAGAATGGTTTAAGGCACAGACCCTCCCGATGGGTGAATCATGGAAGCGAAACAGTTCTGCAGCTAGCCGAATTTCATCGCCAATATCGTTGTTTTGCATAGATGTTAAACGCTGGACACCAGTATATAAAAAAAAGAAAACAAAACTTGGGTATCTCTGATTCAACAGAAGGACATAGAACTATTGTCAGAAAGACTGCCTCGTTTGTGTCTAGATTTAACTAGTCAACCCCCAGTTTGTCAAAGCTAGTATTGGCCTATGCAGATTTAATATGCCTTTTTATCTATTTGTGTGATAATAATAAAATGAAAATCGTTTTTTAAAGAAATGTCTCTCGTTGGTTTGATCTTTCGGGTCCTTCTCTGGGTCCTTTTCCATTGTAGTCTGTTTGTCAATCGTGCATTATTTTTTATTTGTTCCGCTTGACATGACCTCTGTTTGAATATTGTTAGTCGCTTCCCCTCTGCAAGCGATGAAGGGGATACCCATTCTGTGTTGTATTATCTCTTCCAGTCATACATAAGATGCTCCAAGTTGGCTTGGGACAATTCTGGTTAGTTTTCCTGAGAAATCACTGACAAACTCACTTCTTCACTTCAGCCATGCATACATGATCCCATGTGGGTGAGGCTAAGACTCCATGAGACTTGTCCTGACCCTATGGAACGTATACCCTATGTGTGTTTGCCTTTAATATTGAAAAACTAATTTTGCCCACCAGAAATAAATGGGCCTCTGCTGAAGCTCCTCTCAGACAAGCATAGTAAGCAGAAAATACTTGAAAATGCATCCATTATAATTCCTCCAAAAATGAAATTTGTGGTGTGCTCTCACTGATAACCATCAGGGTAGCCCCATGATAACCCACTATGTTCTCCTGAGGCCTCTCTTCAAACAGACTTTATTGCAATTAATGTGTCACTTTTGACATTATTGAAGGCATTGATACCGACCAGATGCAGCTTAACAGAAACCCAAAATATGCTCTATCACAGGTCCAGGTTAATTATTGGCTTAGAGACCTGCTAGCAAACTAAACTCAAATTTGAGACATTGTTTAAGGAATGATGGACGATTTAAATTGACATTACACTTGCATTTAAAAATGCTTTTGCCTGTGGTTTTTAATAGTTATTACAATTATTAATATTCATTACTTTATGAATACATATGCCACAAATCCAGAAAATAATGATTTAATATTCAATACTACTCTGAACAAATCAGCCCCCACCTTTTTCATTTTCAGACATATAAACATCCAATGGGGTTGTATTAAGGTGAGCGTGTTAATTTACAGATTAGCCAATTGAAGAGCTTGACTAATTAAAAACTGTCATTATCATGACATAAACTTTGGAATATTGCACAATTTAAAAAGTAGGAACACACAGGGAATATGACACTGACTCTGGAATTTAAAGCTGCAGGGAAGGAAAACACCTGTTCCAAAGGGATGGATTAATCTGAGGGACCAATTGAAGAGCTGGGATTCCCTTTCTCACTTTCCCCCAGAATCTCACTGTCTCCAGAGCCCTGGTTCTCTCTAGGCTGGACTACTGCAACAGCCTCTTTCTCAAACTGCCTTCCTCTACTCTGCGCCCTCTGCAACTAATCCATAACAGGACAGCAAGACGTATCATTTGCCTCAAGCCCAGGGACGGTATCTCTCCAGCCTTGAAATCTCTCCACTGGCTCCCAGTGGCTGCAAGGATCAAATTCAAGACCATTTGCATTGTCAACAAGGCTTTCTGGGGCTGGGGCCCAAACTACATCCAACAATTTCTTCCAAAATACCTTCCATCTCGAGCCCTTCGCTCAGCTACCTCCAACTCTCTAAGGTTTAGACGCTTCTCCAGGCAGAGAGTGGGGGGTAGGACTTTCTCCTCTGTAGGTGCCTCCCTCTAGAATGGCCTCCCTGCCCCTCGTAAGCTTTTGCAGGAACACCTGAAGTTCCGGAAGCAGCTAAACTTTCTTCTTCTCCTCTGCCTTCTCTCTCTCCCTCCCCTGCTGACCCACCTGTCTGCTGTACCGACTGATTGCTTGGCCACCCTCAGATTCTCACTGGGTACCAGGCTCTTTCTAGATCAGTCACTCTTGCACTGCCTCCATACCTATCACGCACTTAGGGGCTGTTCCTGTAACCCTACAGTCCCCTGTTCGCCTTGCACTTCACAGAGCTGCGCTGCCCTGGCTGCACTTACTCATGGCATTTCTGCCCTGCTTTCCCCTCCGCTCTCTGTTGCACCCCCCCATTCCCCTTGCACTTCTTGTTCTCGCACTTGCACGATCTGATTGACACAAGGCCTAGTAAGATAGTTTGTCTTGCCTTCCCTCTGTCTTCCCTCCCTTGTCTTGTCGCGCCTAGACACACTTGTGTACAGGCACGTTAAAAATGACGTATCATATCATAAGGGCTGCTGAAGGGAGGTATTCCTGTAGTAGACAGTGTGGGGTCACTGTTCTAACTTCATGTACACAGAACAAAATTGTCATTTCTGACTGCGTTTTAGATGCAGTACACAATCAGTAGCCACATAAAAATGGTGCACATACTCCATCTTAAACTGAGGGCTCCTATTAGCAGAATGTGAAGGTGCAGACAGATTGGAAGCAATGGGAAAAGTAAATGTGCCATTGCATAAACTAGTTAGTGGATATAAATTAGAAGTTACCTCAAAGGTATGTGTATGCTATCAAAGACTGAGATTATAAGAGCGCTATGGCTATCAAGCTCTATTGATATTAGTCAGCGAAAAAAAACAAATACTTTTGTGGTGTACAATATTTTAAGGTCACTATTATTATACATGAAGCAACACTATAGCTAAATAAACCATGAATGGGACTTTTTTGAAGAGCATACCATGAGAACTAAATCACACTTGGGGCCTGACAACTTGAAATTTGTAGAGAATGGGAATTCCGACAGGTTAAATTAATTTCCTTGGATCACACACATCGGTTATGATGTGAAGCTGGGATTTGAGCCAGTCTACCATTTCTGCATTTGACCTATTGTTTACCACTTCTTGACATAGAGTAAGGTACAAATTATTTGTGAGTGCTTGTGAGTGCTTGACTTTCATGAAATAAAGTAATACGCTCTTTTGTAGAAACTGAGTTGGAAAGTACACAAATCACTTAATCCGACTTGACAAAATTAAGACAACTTTATAGCAGCCTGTTTATAGGAGAATGATTCTGGCTTCATGTTCTCCATCATCAATGCAAGTATACAGGTACCAGAATATCAATTGGGGTGAGCTTAAAATATTGAATCTGTTTTTTGTCATTGTATTTCATATCTTTAAATAAAACAAACCCAACACACAGACTTCTCTTATTTATGATAAGCAGAAATACCTTTGA
Source organism: Ambystoma mexicanum (assembly GCF_040938575.1). Classification (NCBI taxonomy): domain Eukaryota; kingdom Metazoa; phylum Chordata; class Amphibia; order Caudata; family Ambystomatidae; genus Ambystoma; species Ambystoma mexicanum. Next base: position 445,110,616 of record NC_090923.1, on the reverse strand, counting down.
GATTGTATAAAAAAATCAAAGCATTTCATGTGCTAAACAATCACACTTGAAAAGGTTCACGCCAGAGGCTGGTGACATTTGATCAGCTCTTTTGTGTATGACCCATTCACTCAAATGGCCTACATAAAACGAAATATCAGGCAATGGACTAAACAAGAGCCCCAGTATTTATGAAGGCAAGCCTTCTCACAAAAGGCAGCAGAGTACTATATAGTAAAATAAAAAGATTTTGTCCAGCATCGCTGTTTCGTCTCCTTGCAAAGCCAGGATATGATCCTCAAATCTTTGATTCCACACTCTTAATTTTATTACATAATCACCACTCCTGGGCAACATTTTATGCGGTTTATTGGGGTGGCTGCTAGTTTATACAACCCTTGCTTGGAGGAATAAAGCACTAGACCTGCATCATACCCATACGCCCAAATGATTGCATTAGAGTAAAGATAGGGAGAAATAGCATATGAGGATTGTGCGCGTTGTTTGGTTATTTGCCCACCCATTGACTGCCCATGGCCATGCTAATCCCTGGGGCCATTCCCACCCATTTCCTACCTCTCCCTGCCCAAAACACCACCTCCTGGGAACTCTTTGAGCTCGCTTAAATCAAGCCTTACCATCAAACATTGCACTGGAAATGCCCGTCGGTGTTTTTCAAAGCAGTCGCCTCAGAGTTATGACTTAATTGTAGTTGTAAACCTGCTACTGGTGTATGAAACATTTCTTAACCAGGTCTGCTATTTAGCCACTTGAATTTTAAGCACTATGCGTGTGCTTCACCGTTCTGTTAAAAACAAGCATTGGCTAAGCCAATTATTTTGGCTTGTGTATAAGTATTAGACATGTTCCAGGCACTGCTATTAGATGCCCAGGTACCCATACCATTTCATTTTGCACCTGTTACCATCAATGAACAGTTAATACCACTACTGATGTGCCTGGCAAGTGCCTTTCCCATGCCTAAACGAAAGCCCGAACTGTTGGCTTTGCCAATGTTTGTTGAATTTGGGATGCGCATTGAAAATGTGCAAAAATGCTCCCTTTATTTTTGCGTAAAGGGAGTGAAGTTTGATAATCTGGCCCACTGTGTGTTCTACAATGTATGCAGAATGCTGTATAGGATTAATTAATCACAACAGAATGTAGATGTGAACAGCATTCAAACAGTAGGTTTAGAGCTTCAGTAGAGCATCTTAAAATATCCTGGCATGTTTTGTAAATGAGCACTGACTCCTTTGCAACCATGTGGAGGTCCCCCTCAGTGCGGGCCGGAGGCACTAGCCCCCTTTTCCCTCCCATAAAGACGCCTCTGTTTAGACACAAGGGGCCTACTTTTCATCAGAGCCATAACGTTAATGAAAGGAGAAAAGCCTTGAATAAGGCTTTTACTCCTTCCATTAACACCACAGCTCATTTTCTAGCATTTGTACGCGGAGAGGAAGGGCGTAATGCAACTTGGCGTTCTTGCCGCTTCCCTTCCTCTGATCCTCTCCTCCAAACAAACGCTGGAGATCCCTACGGGCATAAAGCAGGCAGACGCCATAGGGATCCATTGTACGTGTGTATAATTACAATTCAACTCAGCAGGGTTAAATTTCAATAGGGAACACTGATTACCATGCACACAAGCCTCACTCAAAATTACAAGTGAATGCTGCAGTCATGCGTTTCCTCACTTTGCGCGGTGGACGTATGCCGCCTTTTGCACTCCGCCACCTACGTGTATGCCAATGGAACTACTCCCATCCGTCAAATTACGATTTTATAGAACATGAACTGCAGGGACGGATCCGTTTCTTCGTTCCAAGAGTTCACAGAAATGCCAGGACCTCTTGATCATCGTGTTTTCAGGTGCTCTAAAGGGTTGTGTGCTCAAACAGTTCTAGGCGCTTCAATATGTGCATTAAGAATTGTGAAGAGATTCAAAAAAGTCACCTCAAGCAGGTTTAAATGCTTGCAGGCATTGTGCGGTTATGCCTCCTATTGAGTTATTTTTATTGTTTGTACATTTCTCTGGCTGCCTTGCTTACTTCTCTTCTCACTTGTAATGCTGTTTTATTGCTTATATGATGTTTCTATGGAGGATGTCTTTTATGTGCTGTCAAACATTGCAGTTTATATTGCAACAGGAGGCTTTATAGAGGATGAACCTGTTTGACCATGTTAGTGACTTCTGGTAGCGCTCTGGGTACTCTTCCCTCAGATTCCTCTTTTCTCTCCCACCATTCCTCTCTTCCTGAGGCACCACTTTGGTAATATATTTGTCTTCATCTTTGTACCCCTGATCTGTGTGAGACATAATAATTATGAGGGCCTGATGGTTGGGGTACAGGTACTGCCTGTATAACTGGAGAGCGCACATCCGATGACCCTGATGGGCTCACTTCACAAAGTTATTGCAATAGTTTTCAGTTTTATGTGTGATGTCTGAATCCTTACTATTTCTGGGAAGGTTTCTGGAGATGGCTGATCTGGATAGTGGTCTTTCTAGCCATTTTGCACTTCTACCGTTGAAGTTCACAGCTCACCCATATATTGTTTTCTGCCAGACTTGTGCTTTGAACATTTATAAGGGCCTCATTATAAGTTTGGTGGTATGCTGGTGGTAAATCCACCGAGATACCACCAAACTGTATTACAGTTACTGCCACTTGGTCCGGCTGTGTTACCACCGGATTACAAGTGGTTGTAGGCAGTGTTTGTCCCCTTTTAATTGAAGTACACATGGGATTTCGCTGGTATTACCGCCAGCAGTAATTCTACTGGTGGTAATTTCACCCAATTGGCCGATTTCGGGTGGCAAGGTGGTATAATTATCTCTAGCTTCTTGCAGGAGGTTTTAGCTCCACCTTACCACGAAACTCATAGTTGGGCAATACAGTAATGCGATGGTAACGGGATCAGTGCTGCATTTTTTACTGCGCCACCCAACTTCTGAGGCACTTAGTAATTTAGGAAATATCTCAGGAAGCAAATGGTTTCACCCAATTGGCAATCTCTCGAATACCAATGGTTTGCTGAGTTGTGATGTTGACTTGTTATCTATTCATTCTTGACCCTGTGGGGAGGGGTGCACGCCCAACTTTTGTGTTGGTTTGTAATGTAGCACACGTCCGCCAGCTTTATTCCTCACATTGCTGCAAGGTTGTCTAAACCCTTGTTATTACCTACTAGAAAATGTAAAACTGTTGCACCATTCAAAGGTACCTTCTCAATGGTACATGATAACGTGAATTTCTAATACCCTCCCCTTATGTAGGGATGTCTTGCATGATGTTTCTTTCTTATAGATAATTTGATTTCTTCTTCATCTGAATGTGTTCTTAATGTTCGTTTTTCAGGTGTGCTTTAAAGATGCCCTATTTTCATTACTGCCGCGCATGAGGTTCGGCCTGTTTTATAACACCCCACTGGTGAGTAAAGGGAGGAAACTTATTATGGGAATTCCTGTCTGAATAAAATATTGCTTATGACATCCTGACTAAAAGTGCAATTTGTGCTTGCACTAAACAAAACATTTCTTACATTGGATAACCATGGCAAATGTAACACCTGAAGATGCTGATCTTGCTCAAAAGGTTGCATCAGAAGAAGTGATATAGGTTTCCCATAGTTGTCATCGATCCTCATTTCCCCTTTTCCTGCCGATTGATAGGACTGGGTTAATATTTTGGTACCAAAATATGCTTATCTCTACTTTCACTGTTCGACAAAGACTGTAGATGCATCGATTGTTAGTTTTTGGCTGAAGTCTTTTCTTAAAAGCTGCTTTTTTAAATTTCTGAAAGAAGGCATCAAGTGTGTGTCCTCTGTGAGATCTGGATGTTAATTCCAGATATTTGCGCAAGGGTAGAGATGTGCCTAGCTCGCCACCTTTTCATGAGAACGTAGCATCATGACACCTTGAACACGAATTTGAAAAACGCGTGAGTACCCAACGTAAACAAAAATGTCATTTTTATTTTTTATTTCTTTACACGAGATATTGAATGTGAATAAGTGGATTCTGTTGGCTTGGCATCAGGGGAAGAGGGGGCGTTCGACATCAGACAGTATTTGGATTGTGAGTTTCAGCCGGGTGCTGTCCGGGGCCATCAAGATCTGCATGGCGAAAAGTTTGCATCGGGCCCTGCCACTTTAATGTTTTGTCCACTACATTGTTGTTCCACTATGTAAGCACCTAGCAATGGCATGGCCCTGCCCGCCTTGTGGCTTTTTGTAATGCATTTCTGATTAGCCCACAATGTTTTTTGATGTATAAATAAATGCAAATAAAATTGGGGTGCAGTGCTGTATGGATAATAAAAGGTTTATGGTATGTGTGGCCTCATGTGAGGCTAGCTCAGCACCTTATAGGTTGTAGGACTGTTCTGAGTTAGAGAACATGAAATATTCTGTCCCCTACCCTTTTCTCCATACTTCCATCCAACGTGGACGAGACGGTCTCACTTTTTGCAGCATCAAATATGTATTGCTGGTTTTCATAGCGACGCCAGATGCATATGCATCCTTGACCCTGCCTTCTCAGGCACCAGCTTCTGTTTTATCCTTCAGCCCCTTTCTCTGTACCATTGTGAGTGGACATGCAAACGTGGCATGTAAACTTATTTCCTGCTCTTCATTTGTCCTTCACTCTTGTCACCCAGCAGACTTAGATTGACACAGAGGCTGAATCAGGGAATCGGGACAACAAATAGTTTAATAAATGCGTACCGAATTGACCAAATTAAACAAATAGGCCCTCATAATGAGTTGGCTGGTCCCGAAATAGTGCCGGTAACAACGTACACTGGCACCTTTCTGGACTGGCCAACTCCAAGTCTACCAGTAGGGGCTCTGACCTACCGGCTGGCCTGTCATGCCAGTAGATCAGGCCCCTACCGGCAGATAAATGCCTGAATCACCGGCACTGTTACTAATGAGGCCACTGATTCAGGCAAATCCATCCCATGGAGTCCTCTAGGACTCCATGGAATGGGCAGTTACTGGTATCTCCGCCGCCCATAATATATCCCAGTAGTACTGGGATATCGGTCTTTGGAAATGAGCCTCATGGTGTCCGACTGAAATTAAAAGTTGTCAGGAAGACTCTTCTCAGTGCTCTGGGAAACCTTATCCAAACAAATTCTCTTGTCAAAGTAAAGTGTTCCAACAAAAATTCTGCCAGTGACTCTGTATGTCCTGGTGTCCTCAGCAAATCCATACATTAAATCGTGAGCGGTTTTTAAGGGCTTCCCACACCCCATTTCTGACTGCTCTCAGGGTCTCTTCTCTGAGGTTTATCAGGGTGTACAGGTTCCTGCATGCTGTTTCTCACAGTTCTTTGGGTCTTTTCTCCACTGTTCTCAGTCCCTGTTATCTTCTGTGCATGGATTCTGCTAGTGAGCCATGAGCAGTGGATCTTCCGAGATGGATTTCAGCCAGAGGATGACAAAAGGCTGCACTAATGCTGGGATGGGGTTCTCCCTATGTACCCCGCTCCCTTTCTGTCAGGGGTCTGCTACTCCAGCCAATCGCTCCATTCCCTCTCTCCTCCCTGACATCTCGCCTCAAGTTACACTCTCACGAAGTGCTTTTCCTCCACTCTCTACCTTTCTAGAGGTAGCCCTTTTTGTCTTCAGGTGTACTACCTTGTTTTCCCCAAAATGTCGCTAAGTTTCTCTACCTTCTCTGCTAGTTCTTTTCTGGTCTTCAATTCCACCTCTTCGCTTCCTTCTACTTCTTCCTGGAGGTTACCCAAGAATTCCCCCTCACTTCTTCCTGATGCTCTTCTTTCCGCTTCTGGATGTTTCTCACTTCCTCTACCCACTCAACTTCACTTTCCTCTATTTACTGTTCTTTCCTTATCCATCTTTCATTACTATATTCTTGTACCAGCTGTCTCTTCTCTCCACCTTGTTCACCCCTTTTGTCCCCCTTTCCACCCCTTTGGAAGCCACTATTAAGATTCTTAAGATATTAAAATTCTGTTTAAGCTCTTCACCCCTTTGGGCACCTTCCTCACACCCACAAACCCTTTCCACTTCCCCAACCTCCCGAATCCTATTTCTCCTAGCACACTGGGTCTCCTGATTCCTTGCCTTTTCGGTCTGCCTTTACCCAGCCTCTTAGTTGTTCTGTGCAGCCTCCTGTCTCCTCTTTACCCCACCCTTCTGGGGTTCTGCTTAGCCTCCTGTCTCCTGCTATCCCCGAGCTCAAGGTGCTCCTTCACCAGCTTTTCTACTTATTTTACGCATGCATTGAATGAGGGCTTGCTCCACCAGCTATTGACTGAGTCCTTGAGGTTTTATAGGGCTTTGGCCCCTTCTTTCTGCTTTCGTCTGATGGAATGGGAATCAAGTGTCGTATATGGGATGGGAATGTTCTGCTAGGCTCTGCCTTTGGGGGTGGCTTACAGCCCTGTTGTGGGACTTGGGATTGGCTTATCCCTCCACTGGGTTGTCCTCCTCCTGCCGAACAAACCCTGGCCTTGTCTCTCAGCCTTTCTTTATGAAAAGGGGACATACGTGTGCTGCATTGGAATAGGTAACTTGGAGGTTTTCTGGGCCTGACTGGGTCTCCCTTGTCGGCTGGACCGCAGCATCAGGAATGACAGCCGTCATAGTTGAGTACCTAACTGCCTCTTGTTCTTTAGGTTTCTGGATGACTGTCTTGGGAATTCCTTGGTCTATCTCCAGTCCCCCTCTTTGTTGGTTCTGGAGCAATTTCAGCACTGTAAGGGTATCGGAGCACACCAGCTGCTATGGGAGCTAATGTAGCTATAGTTATATCCTATGATGAACCCCTGCCATCCATGGGTGACTTGGTGGTGGTCAGCCCAGGGATCCTACCAATGCTGACCCTGGTTCAGCCTCACATCATTTGTGGCATCACTTGGCGCCCTTGGTAAACCCACCATCCACCAGCGCCATCGGGCATTGCATGTCATCATATTATTTTTATTTTTGTTTTCCTGACTGGTTAATTATTTTTTGTCTTATACTCTGGTTTGGTTGCAATTGGCTTTCCAATTTATTTGACTTCAGCTCAGTTTTTCGCCTGCTCTCCAGTCCTCTCTATGGCCTCATTGGATTTCACAACCCCTTACTGGCTCTGGTGGGTTCTCTCACAGACTGCTATGCTGAAGGCTTCAACACGTTTTTTTCTTGACTCCTGTCCATACTGGGGGCTTTTCTCTGAACACCCAGCAATCTTTTTACTCCATTTTCTCCATCTACTGTTTTTTTATTTGTATATGGTTTACACAAAATAAACCTTTACAAAACAATTACAATAAAATCAACCACAGTTAAAGAATCATAAAATACAAATAAAACATTAACAGTCATATCTTACAAACGGAGTGCACCATTAAAAAACAGAAGTATCAACCAGCCAAAGCAAAATAAAAATAAAGACATGTATCAATGGTTTTTGTCCCTTAAACACAGATCCACCGACATCCAATCAAGAATAGTTTGTTAATTTGTCAGATTATTACCTTTGAACCCTAACATATCACTCAATTGCGGGACTAAGTATTCAGCTTTGATTATTACAAGGCTTTGTTAGCCCACAAACTTCAGAGAGAAATCTAACAATGGCCAGTTATAATGCAATTAGTTTCCCATGTAGCATATTCCACCATATGTCCTCTGTATTAACCTTGGAAGGGTCATGGACAAATCTGCCAAGCGCTGCTAATCGTTGTGGTTTGAGAACAGGGCAATCCAGCAATAGATGTTTTAGCGTTTCGGTGGATTTAGTACATTGACATAAGCGACATGGAATTTTTTATTGTCTCTCCTGAGTGAATTTCAAGGATTTTCTGCATCTACTCTTGCACTTTTCTGTCTTGTGTTGGGGTCTACTTGTCTTCCGAGCCACTTACCTTTTGTGTGCATCCTTGTTCTGTCAGGTTTAGGTCCATGTGAACTGTGCCCTAGACTTGTGGCGGCTGTTACGGCCATTTTGGGGATCATCCGCTGGCTACCTGACCTAGGGACACTATAGAATGAAATTTCTACCGGACCCTCTGTTTTTTTCTGCACTCGCCTGCATCTAGTGGACCCCAGGGAAGCCAAGTTGTTAGTTTCTCATCTAGAGGAAGGGAGGTGTGGTGGTCTTGTCCTCTATAACTTTGTAATAAGTCATTCCCCTAATCTCACTACAGTCTGGGACTGGCCTCTTTGGGTTTTTCCTGCCCGTCGATCCTACCTTTTCACTTAATGTCTCGTGTTAGGATGTACCTTTTATCTACTCTAATGGGGATATTTAGGGAAAAGGTATATCATCCCTGTGGAAGTCTGAAGAAGATATAACATATCACATGACATGGTGAAAATGGTGACATGGTGAAAACATGAAGTATCAAGACCTGGTTTTATGTGAGAGGTTCAAGATGCTGGTGAAAATGAGGATGTGTCTACAGCTGCCGATCTAAGTGAGTGGATGGATTTAAGAAGTGTAATGACTGAAGAATTAACAGATGACTCAAAACGAACTTGAAGTTCTCTAATCCTATCACAACAGTTGTTGGGGTTGACTGAAACAACACTGGAGGAGTTGAAAATGGTAAACCAAACAGTATGGCGCCCAACCAGAACCCTCACTACCTTTTAGGATACTGGTCTTTAGTCCTTCCCTCTCTCCTTTGTCAGTTCTCTGAGTTGTTTGCACAGAGAGGTCGGACATACAAGCTTTAACAAAAATCCAGATTTACTTGACATCGCAAAAATCTGTAGTACAAGAGCTTTAGAAAATGAAACTTGTACATGTTGTACTATGCAGTTTCCTCCTGGGCCCTGTGCCCATGACCAAGGTCATTATTTGGTAGGATTATAATTATAAGCGATCCTGAACCATCCCCTTCATCTCGTTGTGGTGGAATTTAAGGAGCTTCTTCTTGCCTTTTTCATGCAGATTTCAAGGGGTTCCAAACCCTTTGTCTCCTCCTTTCATTGAGTCCTCCTGCCTCAAGCATCATGCTCAGTAGTTATGTTACTGAGTTTCTTCAACCAACAATCGGTACGGTTGAAGCTTCTCCTCATCTTCAAATCTACTCTCCGGGCAGTAGGTTTCTATTGTCGTAACAGAGAACTCAATGGGGGGCTTGTCATGTCTCTATCCTAGGGTATGGTCACCTCTCTACAACTGGGGTGAGCCTGACCCTCATCAATGCTAAACCAAATGCTTAATCATCCATCTGCTGTGGGTCCGACCCTATCACATTACTTTTATCCCCTGTGACCCTCCTTCAGATAGCTTCACTTCTACCCAGAGGGGAGCCCCTTTCCATGAGGCTCGGGAGGGGAGACTGCTAACCAATAGTCCCCCTAAGGGGCGGGAGGATCTCATGGAGATGCACTCCTCTCCTGGGGAGAAGGACATGATTGGGAGACACAGACCCTTTAAACCACAACCCTGCAGGTTGATTTTAAAGCCTGAACCTTCTACACATAAACTCACATCCGAAACTATGTTATTGTAAAATATCAAACCACCCTGATGTCATACCTACAGGGATAAAGAAGAGCTTTAGAATGCTACAATCGAGTGGGCCAAAGGCTTGGTCAGCTGCTGTCAATTGGACAGATGTTACGCTGGGGCTATCCCCACTGTTTCAACTGAACAGCAAAGAAGAACCATGTGGTTCTGGTATGCTGAGAGCTGATGTATGTCCAGAAGGAGAACTCGACAAGCGAGAAGACTGCGTTGAAGCCTGTAAGGTTGAGCTTGGGCTTTGGGAGACTACAGCGGGGCACATCTCCAAAGTTTAAGAGATGAACAGTGGGCCACCCGAGAAGCGTCTTGCGAGTCTGTTTGGAACTGGCATAGTAAAGCAGGTGAGATGGAAAGGTGGTGGCGTGACATGTAGTGTGTAGACAATCCGGTCCGACAACAGTGGCGAGACCGCCTGCAATAGCCTACAGCAGAGCCGCGTAGGCGAATGTGCAGAGAGTACTTGACAGTGGGGGTGGCGTGGCCTGTCGTGGGTGGATGGAGTGATCCAATAACTACACAGAGACCACCAGCACCAATTGACCGCAGAGAGAAGCTAGACACAAGTAGCATGAAAGAAGAAGTTGAATCAGAGGGAGAGGACCTGTGACCCCTTGTGAATCCGGTGAAGAGTTCCCTGGGAGAAGGTAACAGGAACAAGTACAAGTCTGTGAGGGGGCCGGGAAGATTCGAGACTCTCAATTGTGAAGAAGCAGAGAAAGTAGTATATCACTTTGTACCGCAATTCCCTGGGCAGTTCTAAAGAGTGAGGTGCTGGAGAGTGGAGAAGAACTCTGGGAGCATCTTCATCGTCCCAATGTGGGCAGGCAAAAGGGTACCAAGAAAGCGCAGTGTGTAAAACTCTCATTTAAAAGAATTACAGTTTGGTCGAAAACTACAAAGGGCATTGGGGAACCAGCTACGAGAAGGGAGTCCTTCTCCGAGCCCCATAAGGATCTCGTAGAACTGTTTGTTATGAAAAGTTTGGAACTTTTACTTTGAGAACACATGCCGTCCTTTTCATCCAGGAGAAGGGAGTAATTTCCCTGGGTCACGGTCAGAACCAGAACTTTATTATTATTTATTGTAGTGACAGGGATAGCTTAGGAGCTTTTGGACTGGGACAGTGCCTTTTGATTTGGACTTTCACAGACTTCCTGACAAGCACCCAAATTTCTTTAGTTTAGGTAGGTAAATCACATTGGTGTTAAGAACATATATGCTTACCTTTTCATCTGAATAAGTCTATAGCAACCACTATGGCACCACTTGGGCAGTCTCGCCATTCCTTGCCGCCACACCTCCCGAATGTCTCCCTCATGTCTTCCTGGTCTGACTATCACCACCTCCTGATGTTTCCCAAGCTTCTCCTCAGCTTCTTATTTCTTTGGATGTTCACTCTCTTCAACCAGCTTCTTCACCCCCTCTAGTCTCCAATCTTCCACTCATCAAGTCCCTCCCCCTTGTCAACAGCCACCAAACTCCTTTCACAATCTCCTTTTCCAAATACCCAACCTCTTTGAATGAGAGCCTGAGTTTACATATTCCTATGACATTTCTCCACCTCTAAATCAATCATCCTCTAGCTGATGGCGGTGCCTGGTCCCTTTAGTCACCCCTTCAGAAGTCCTCAGAGTCAGACAGGGTACCTTGTCACTCCTATTAGATCAAGGTCGTCTCTTGGGCACCTCAATAGCTGTTTATGCATTTTATAGCATACCATACATTTCTTTCACTGTTATTCTTGGCTGGTGCAGGGGATGTCCTATTTTCATATTGGTCTCAGCTACCAGATGCTACCTACCTCACACCCATAGGCTGTCTGACAGGCTCAAGCATCGGACACTGCATACACAGGTGAACCTAATGTTACTTATGCTTTTTCCCTCCAGCTTGATTTCATAATACAGTTTCACCAATTTAGGCTGTCATATAGGTCCCCATCCTCCTCAAGTTTAGGAGTGCCTTTCTAGCCCAAGACTTGAAGGACCTTAGCCCCTGTGGCTTCATCCTTGTACTTACTCATGTCTTCTTCTTGGGGCCTTCTCTTTCCTTCTTCACTTGTTGTTCATGCATGTCAATTTCAACTTTGTGACATTTGTAAAAATCTGTCCTTTTCTCACCTTCTCTGCTACTAAACCTTATATTCCCAATTTGGTTTTCTTACAACCTTTACTCTTCCTCACCCAAGCTTAGGCTCTCTCTCATCTCCTTTCGAGGTTCAACTCCACCATTCACCTTTTCTACTTTCTTCCTTTCCTCCAAAATCCCATAGCTCTCTTTCTCTTACTGCCCACTATTGGCTTTCTTTCCCAGCCCGTTTTGCTACCTATGTATTGTCTTTAAATGAGTGAGTGGCCTTGCTTCTCCTAATCTTTCCTCCCTCATTTCTCTTCATTATTCTTTGTTTTTCCTCTGTTCTTATTGGCTGTTCTTCACCCTCACTGTGCCCAGTCCCGCTTTCACTCATGTTCTCTTCTCATCTATAAACTTTGGAATGTTCTCCTTCTCGCTTCATACTCCGCTCCCACTTTTGCTTCTTCACACTTCTCTGAATGCTCATCTTTTAACCAATCCCCCAGATATTAAAATGTAACACCATGTTGATTGCTTTCAAGTGTCACAAATTATTTTGTTACTGTTTATTTAGTTTCCCCTTGCAGAATTATGGTGAAAGCTCTCTATAAATTCAAATACATCAAGCTCACTCTTGATGTGAACACACCTGCTGCACATCTCATACTAACAAAGCCAATTCCAAACCCTGCTAGCATATAAAGAGGGGGCCGGGGGGCCAGCGTGGAAGTCTAGGAGTTAAGACATGGTTGAAGAGAATGTGTAGAGATTCTTGACAGCTGGTGTGACAGCAAAGTCACTTCAGCACATAGATTACATTTAAATCTGCACATCTATTCCAGAACGGCATAATTATGATGGATTATTATCCTGGTCGCAGTTTAATCTATAAACCTACGCCATACCTGAGATTGGGGTTTGGTGACTGGAAATGCACATAACTTGTATTATTGATTAGATTTCTAATATTGTAGTCTATTATATGTTTTTTAATGTGTATTTTTAACGCCATATCTGATTTGAATCATATGCATGTCAACACTTCTCCCAGGTCAGCTGTGGAAGAGTTGTGTGTATCCTGGGTGGACAGTGAAGGCAAGCGTCCCCAGCCAGCACGATCCTCCCCGCAATGAGAGACAATGAAGGACTCTCCCAAATTGGGAATAAAGCCAAGACAGAGTGCGGGTGAGCTTAAATGGGAGTTTATCAATCAGAATAGGGCATGCAAAGAACTCTGCAAACTCCGAGAGCGCTCTGTCTGACAATAGCAAAGACAGGCGTATATATTTACAAAAAACGTCATAAGAACCTACATACTATAGGGGGCACAAGTTCAATGGGATTGGGTGGCGATGACTAACTATAGGTGCCTCTGCGATGTAGTTGGCCGTGGCTGGAGAACGTCACTGGTCAGCCTCGTGGGTTGGGCTGGGCCTGGCAGGTTGGCAGAGTTCATCCGGACGGTGTTGTTGTGCCATCGCGGCCAGTGTCAGAGATGAATGTCTTTTCCTGACTTATTTGCCCTAGGCCATGCACACCGCAGTCATTCAGTCATTGCAATATTATCTTCTTTAGTAAATCTTCCAATAGGTTATTCTACAGGTTAATGCAACACAGGAGGAATGCACCTTGTGAGGGGTCTAACGGTCATTCGTCAGGGCATGGTTACCAGCGTCCTGTTGACCGGAGCCATAGGTCGAGGGGCTAAGCTTCAGGGCATGGGACGGACGGTACGAGCCTCCCTGTCTTGTTAGATATAGTTATAAATGTGCCGCTTGTGTGTTGCCACAGTGTTGGGTGTCCTGATTGCACAGGGCCATAAGTCTAAGATGATCTGGTGGGTTGTGGGGTTTACGAGGGGGCGCCTTTGGAAGTGTGGGTTCAGGCAGAGGTTTACTGCTGTGCTGTAAATAATGCAGGTGGCGGCCCGTGGCCTTGGGTGCTGCAGAGGGGGCTACACATCTTTGAAGCGGCTCCAGTCTAGTTGGGGGAGGCGGGGCAGCGCGGCACGGGCCTCTGCTCTCATGTTTGGCAGTCTCCGGAGGGTGGGAGGGGAAATGGCCTTACACATATTTACAAAGGTATCTTCCTCACGTGTTGCCGGTTTTTGGAGGCGAAAACATCACAATCATTAGAATACTTTATAATATTTGTTTGAAGAACATACATTTCACTTCGCTGAAGGCATTTCAATTATATTCAGTCTGAGCACCTTATTCGTACACTATGTTTTGACAACTATTGTGTTTAGCTATATGCATATACATCTTGCAGTAAGTGAGGTAGCATTGCGGTTGGTGTAGTACATAGAAAATGAACCGCCACCGTTATGTGACGGTGGTGGCACGCAAGGGGCTTTGAACATACACGCGTGACGAGTGCATTCTCGCACACCCTTCACAGGGGCCCCCTGTATGGTTACATTCGTTTTCTTGTGTACTCTAGCAGCATTAGTTCAGTTATGGCGCAGGACCGCGGGGTGTACGGTTTTCAATGATACATATAAGGAAAACTCCCCCGGGATGCTTTTATCATTTGCACACCCCTGCAGGGGTGTGGGTACTTCATGGCTGGGGTCATGTACAATAATTACACAATTTTACAGGTTTCTTTAGTAAAAGTGGTTGTCTGGAAAGGATACATGTGTTAAACGTGGTTTTTAACATTCATATTTGGGTACCTTTCTGCTTTCATCAGATGACCATTCTACAGATCTTCCCATCACCAAGGCCTTGCTGACCGGGTCATTCTGGGAGCAGTGATACACTGCGGACGGTGAAATGTTACAGTGTTAGTATCTTATGCTAGCTCATGTCCGTCCTGTTCGTGGGAACGTGCTCACAGCGGATCTGCCAGGGTGCTGCGGCAACAGGCATAATTAAAACTCTCCGAGGGTGGGGGCCGCGCTACAGTGCGCTACGCTCACACCGTCTTCATTAGACAAAATGGTTTCAGAGGCCTAGCTAAATTCAATACGTGTGGGCAATGTCTTCAGCAGGTGAGCCATCCACCACCTGGGCCCGGGTGGTAAGGAGGGGACGCCCGATGAGCCATGGCCCTCACCTGGGGTGGAGATGCAGGTCAGGGGGGGGGATCTTTTGGACCACTCCTCCCCTACAACAGCCTGTCTCTGCCAGCCAGCAGGATAAGAGACTGAAAGACTATTAAACTTTTGATCCTTTTTGAGGTGAAGTAATGCTTCTCTCCAGCAAGACAGCCTTACAGATGGAGCTGCCCTGGGAAACAGAAAACAAATGGAACACCCTAAAGAAAAGGACAAGCTTCACACCAGTGTGTTGCATATCAAAGGGCCTTTGATGGATGGTATGGGTTGGAGAAGGGGGTGGGGCTAGTGTAGTCCGACGGAGCTCACAGTCGAGGAAGGATTCGGGAACCTTTTTGTTTCTTTGTACCTCTCCTTCCTTTCTGTCTACTTCACTTCCTTTAGCACAAAGCATTTTTGGTATGGTGCCAGAAGGCAAGGTATAACCACAAAAGTGATGGGTGGAAGGTTTTGAATGAATCTTATCCACTGGCATTGCTCTACAGAGGGCACCTGACCTAGCAGTTTGGGCTTGGCTGCTCCCATTAGTGGCAGTAGCTGATTGATTTGCATGTAACTGGACTCCTTTTGAAATTGTGCAGACGGGCTAAAAACAGAGGTGTGGAAAGTTGAACAGAGCGTTGCCAGTGGTTCAGATTTATTAAAACCCATCACTTTTTTGGTTGTTTCCAGAAGGCAAGGACCATTTTCCAAAAGGACAGGGGTTGTATACTTAAAGCAGGCTTTTGCCCAAACCCATGTGAGCTTTTGACAATAAAAGAGGGGAGTCTCCCATCTCTTCTTTGATTTATATCTGGTTTGCAAGAATAATTCATTTTTGACCTCTTTTGTAGGGTTGACCTTTGCAGAGCCCCCTGCCACTGAGGTGAAGTATGTTCTGAGGCAAAGGCAAGCTCTGCTCCCTGCGAGCACCATTCCTAGGGCCCATTGGGGGTGACTTGCTGCTCGAGTAAGACCTTCCTCTCTGCGAGCTACACCAGTACCCAGGCCGCACTGATGGGGAAGGACCTCTGCAGGTGTTTGCCAGTCCCCCCAGGCCCCATGTTGAGAGAATTAAAACTGGCACCATCCCTTGTCCCTGAACCCCTGGATTGGGACTCGGAGCATCCTGATAGTTAGAAGAGCCAGGGTCCCTGTTTTTCAGTACTGAACCACTTCGAGCCATCTGTGAACAGTCGTCGAAGCATGTTTGGTACGCTGTGAATTAACAGGACCCAACAATTCTGCTTTTGGCACTCCTTTGATCTTTGAACCGCTGTGGCTGCATCTTTAAACCAGTTTACTGTCGCACCACGCCAGCGGAGCACGTTGTTTCCTTCGCTCGAACCAAACACTCGCCTCTGTGAGTAGACTTTAAACCGATGCTTCCTGACCAAGCACCTCGAGTCAACAGAATCTTTGTCTTCGGCCCATGATCAAACACAGTAACTACCCTGTTGGCTTCATTTTCCTGCTTCATTACAATGCTGCATCAAACCACAACAAGTCTCTTCAGACCAGTCTCGATGCCTGCTTGGATCACCATGAATGGCCACATCTGAAACTGATTTGTACCACTCGGACTACGATATGAAGCCTGGTTCAAGGCTGTTGAATCTCCAAAAACTGATTAAAGGATAGTTCCGGGACTTTTTTTTTATTGTCCCTACGGTTCGGCCATGTGTTTTTAAGCATAACTCGGTCGATCGTAGAAAACTTTCCTATGGACCTTACCCGACTTTTCGTCCATTAACGCACTCGAAATCAGCCGCCATTTTCTGATAATCCTATCACTTGCCGCATCGCCCTGGCTCACCTGCTTTTGCGGCACTAAATCAAATCCCCCGCCCCTGAAACAGACTTTATCAAAACATTCATATTCCCCGCCTCTATCCGTGACGTGACTGTGCTGCGTAGGCAAACGCGCCCAGGCGTCTTCTACGCGACTCCACACAGAACCCGGAAATCAACACAGATCAGCTCACACAACACAGTGCGCCACAATTCGCAATATGAAACTGTACTTTTAAATCAAACCGCAACTGCCTTTGATAGGGCGGGGGGTGGATTGGGGCGGTGGTCGTGCAGACAAGATACAGGAAGACTCGTGAATGGAGACACACTTATGTGGATTGCAGGGGGCCGTCCAGCGTGAGGGGGGATGCTTGGCAGGAGACACGGGGTCTGGAGGTAGACATGGGAACAACAACCAATGCTCTATAGACCACTTTGAAGTGTACATGGTCTTTGGCACCTCTTGGCCTTTATCGCTCCCTGACAGCTCCACTTGCCAGCGCAAGTACCCCGGTGCGAACTGCCTTTGATAGGGCGGGGGGTGGATTGGGGCGGTGGTCGTGCAGACAAGACTCGTTTGCCGCAGGGCCTCACCAAGGAGAGGCCATCTAACTGCATGTAAGAGGCAGGCTGAAGGATCTAGTACATGGAAGGCAGGGGGGTGAGTTTATAAATACCTCAGCCTCCCAGGAGAATATATGGGTGCAGTTCACCCTGGAGACCCTGGATGCCTAGGCAGTTAGTCAGCAGCAGGCTGGCCTGTGGTGGCAAGGCGGCACGGGCCAGAGGGGGTCATCTCTGTACCCGGTGCCCAAAAGGATGATTTATTATGATCAACCATATTGATTATTTACCTATAACCATGTTTTGTGTCAATAAAATCCAACGGCCTTCCTTTTATTGCCAACGCTTGAACAAAGTGGTGTGGTAAGTATTTTTGGGGGAGGAGGCAAGGCCGGGAGGCTTGATGCCAACCCGCAAAATAACATATGTATGTCTGCTGCATATGGGTTCAACAGTTATGTGGATTGAAGGTGGGCGGCCTGCGTGAGGGAGGATGCTGGCCGGAGACATGTGGTGTGACAAGACAAGGCACAGGAAGACTATTCAATGGAGACACACTATAGATTCATTTAAAAAATCAAAACAACCATTGTTAAAATATATGTTGGGTTTTATTTTAGATCTTAATTTCAATTGAACATAAATAATAAACATTACACATTGTAAAGTTGCGGTTGCAGCACATCCATGGAAAATCTGCGGTATTGTCCACTGTCGCTGGGGAAATGTTGTCTAATGGCAAGTACCGCACAGGCAGGTATTACTCTCCGAACGCGGTGTCCGAGCCTCCCGTGAAGCCACCAAGTGAAGCAACGATAGGCCACCAGCCTGTACCACCTGTGAAAATGAAAGATGCAAACTGTATTAAAATGACAAAACTTTCTTATCACTGTCGATTCAGGTAAAAAATGTCATTCTGCTTTGAAAAAAATTCTATCTAGAAAATGCACAACATGGAACCAATTTACATGCATTCGAATGATGAGACGACCATGAAATAGTAGTGGCATCACTGACATCACAACCAGAGTATACTTACTCGTTACTCGGATTACGCGGACGAACAGTGCCGCAAAGTTCGTGCATAAGCACCATCATCATCCTCAACACTGTCCGTGAGAGGCAGGCTTCCCTGAACTCTGGCAGCTCGGTGATGCATTGCGGACTTGGCTCGCCTTCCGAAATGTAGGCCAAGCACCCGGAATTTTCACGGCAGCAGCAGTTCTCCTCCTCAGTTGGCATTAGCTCGCACCGATTGCACGTGCACCAGGTGGAGACGCCGTCCATGCGACATGGTCCAGGCTCTTCATCCGTTGACTGGTCCTCCCAACTGCCGTCCGAATCCCCATCGTTTTCGCGTGCTTGCCTTTCCAGTAGTTCTTCCTCGGTGTACTCGGGCTCGTACATATACGGCATTATTGTAGCCATTGTGTGGTAAAGAAAGTAAAATAATTTATAGCGGTGGTACTGGTATCTGTTCACACGGGCTACAATCAACGAAGGTAGCTGACCAGAGCACAGAAACGAGTCACAGAATACTCAAAGTAACACACAGAGAGTAATGGAATCGAAAATCTGCTGCTGTGTGTTGTGAAACGGTGTGTTTATACTTATTGAGGAAAGAGGCGTCCTGCCATTTCCATGGCGACAGTTCATTAGCTGAGGCGCAGCGATTGTTGACACGAAACGTGCTTTGGCGTTGGGAAATGGGCGGTACGCGTCTGCTGATGTCAGGCTCAGGGGCGGGGGATTTGATTTAGTGCCGCAAAAGCAGGTGAGCCAGGGCGATGCGGCAAGTGATAGGATTATCAGAAAATGGCGGCTGATTTCGAGTGCGTTAATGGACGAAAAGTCGGGTAAGGTCCATAGGAAAGTTTTCTACGATCGACCGAGTTATGCTTAAAAACACATGGCCGAACCGTAGGGACAATAAAAAAAAGTCCCGGAACTATCCTTTAAGGTACTGTTAGTTGGCCCCAGCCATCCTAGTCCATTTGTTGAGACCCAATAGACTGTCTAAGCACCTTTTTGCACCTTTTTCACCAAGAAGTTTATCATTTCTGGACACTATGGCATTTCTCTGTCTTTCTTTATAGGGGTGGGTTTTTGCTAGCGTTTGTAATAGTGAGTTGTACATTGGTGTGTTTAATTAATGCCTATAGATTTTATAGACCCCTGATAGGACATTCCTTTATTTTGGACTGTTGAACTATTTGGGTTGCTACTGTCTCACATTAACACCCCTTTTTAGAGTACAGTCTTCCCTCGGCCCACGTTGACACAAAAGGCAAAGGAGGTATATCTCTTACCTTTGCCTGTTTCATTTTTATGATTGGGATCACATGTTTTGTAAAACGGAAATGTAAGGGCTGAGTAGGCAGTTTAGCCACTACTCATCCTTGTACTCCTGCGGGGCAGAAGTCACAGGGACATTGGTGGAGGAGGAGAACTTGAAGAGTGCAGATTAGCTGTATTAACATTAGAGGCAAATCAGCAGTCAAGAGAGGGCAGTAGGGACGAGGAACCAGAAGATTATTCAGAACGGAAATAAGCAATGAAAAAGAGGTGTGAGAATTGATAGTAAAGTTGTTTGGCACAGATAAGTCAAGATCATAGGAAGTGTCGAGAGGAGGGTGCAGCTATAGTCTAATTTCTTTCAACACCCTTTGAAATGTATGTAAAGAAGTAGGGAGAGACTGCAATGAGGAGGTCAAGCATAGTTGCAAATTGTCTGGGACGGAATGAAAGAAGGAACTGGGTAAAGGGAATTGTAGAGATTGTTGCCTTGTGCTGTCACGCGCGCGGGGTTTGGTTTGAGTAGATGCGTCGCGTGACAGCAGAGGCAGTTAGTCGGCGGCGAGCGTTGGCTGGGTGTCCGTGTGCGGGCCCCAATTGAATAAACCTGTGAACCTACTTTACGGGCCTCACCTCGTTATTTCAGTGGCGACGAGGATCAGGGGGCCCGCCACGGCTTTGAAGACAGCGATCCGCGGCGTGTGATTAGTCGGCATACCAGCAGCTGCGGCCACGGTGCCGCAGGAGTCCCTCCCCCCACAGGCCGTTCATGCTCTGAAGGACGCAGAGCTACACAGAGCGGCGGCGCTGCAGGGGGACGTCTCCCCAGCCCACGCTGGGCACGAAAAGCAGCAGCGCTCCCTCGGCCCACAACACAGACTGAGTCCCGCCCCTACCACATTGAATGAAGATCATTGAAGGAGGTGAGGAGTGAGGGGGGAGGGAACCAATGGGAGCGGACTCTTGGGTTGCGTGCCATTGAAGGAACAGGACAGGATAAAAAGGCACAACGAAAGGAAGGTCTTTGCTGAGACACAAAGAAACGCCCAGCACAGCCACACTGCTGGCTGGTGGATATTTAATAAAGGCAAAGAAGGCAGCCAGTAGATTTGCTCTGAGGTATCGGCACAGTTTCTTAAATAAACATGGCTGCGGCAAGTATGTCTCCACCTCCGCCCTTTCTCCCTGAGCCAGGTACTCCAACCATAAGATGGGATAGGTGGAAAAAGTTATTTGACACCTATTTGATTGCTATAGGTGGCGAGAAATTCGCTCCAGCAAGAAAAGAAGCCATTCTTCTTCATAATCTAGGCACAGAAGGTCGTAGTGTGTACAACGGTTTACCAGAACCTCCGCAAGAGGGTCAATGAGAGGTAGACCAATACTCTGTGGCGGAGAAAAAGTTAGAGATCCACTTTGAGGCAAAGAAAAATCTCACATTTGAGAGGCACACATTTTTCAAAAGAGTACAAGACTCACAAGAGCCAGTGGAGAACGTTGTGGCAGCGTTGAGGTCTCTCAGCCACACATGTGAGTTTGGACTGTTGACAGACTCTCTCATACGAGATCAATTAGTCCGCTGTACCAGCAATTTGAAGATACAAGAAAGGCTTTTAACTAAGGACGTATCGTTAGATGCAGCTGTGGAAATAGCCAGAGGAATGGACCAAACACACAAATACATGAGTACTATGAAAGGGGACAAACAAGAAGGAGAAGTGGCAGCAGTAAGAGGATTCAGGAAGGTGAATACGAACAAAGAAGTCAAGTGTTATAAATGTGGCAGTAACAGATATATATCCACGGGCGCATTTTGTCCCGCGAGAAACGTTTCATGTCTCAAGTGTAAAAAGAGCGGACATTTTCCAAGAGTGTGTCGAGATTTGAACCAAGTCCAAAACATTGAGTCAAGGGTGTCGGAGCAGGAAGAGAATTTCACAGTGGTGAAAGGTGCTCAAGTTAAACATGTACTAGAGGTAGCAGAAGGGTCAAACAAGGTAAATGCACCAACGGATGTATTCTTGATAAATGGTAGAGTTGTAACCATGAAAGTGGACGTTGCTCACCATGGACCTTGATGTCAAGGAGAACATATGAAGACTGTCTAAAGGGGAATGTGAGAGACTTACAAGAACACAAGATAGAACCATACGCATATGGCAACGTAAAAATTAGAAGTTTTGGGAACATTTCCTGCTGCTATAAAATATAAAGGAAGAGGTTGTGAGTCAGAGGTGTACGTGACCCAACAGGGTTCATCCTTAGTAGGACTGGGCGAGCAGAGGAAGTTGGGAATCAGAATTCAAGCAAGTGTCAGAGGTAAGAAGGAGGGTCTTTAGTGTTCACAGAAAGTGAAAAACAGAAAAGCGAGGAAGAAGGGAAGGGGATACTACCAGTTGCTGATGGATGAGGGGAATTAGATAGGCAAGTTCGAGAAGCAGTGACAACAGTGTGGGGGGTGTGGGGGGGTTATTCAAAAGGGGAATCCAAATCTCTGCGTGAGGAGGGAACCCTGGAGTTCAGCCAAGCTCAATTGAGCAGCACGACTCAAACCCTCGCCTTAGAGCTGTTGTGGACGTCCCCTGCCGCAACACTCTGTGGCAGCTCGAACCCCAACCCTCTCTGCAGAGCCGTTGAGGGCGTCCCCTTCTTGTTACTGACACTGTCGACGGCATCATGGAAGGATGGGATGGTGGCCATGACGGGTGGGTGGCGTTGGGGCCATACAACTGAACAGGACATATGCACCTACCTGTAACGGGAAAGAGGATTGGACACCAGGGAAACTGACTCCTATAAAAGCACATGGAAATGAGGCAACAGGGTTTCCTCTAGTTTGTGTTGACAGGAATAGCAGAACCCATATAAAATGCTTGGACATTGGTGGGTAAAAGAAGATTGGAGAGATTGCCTTACCCGAGAAGAGGCAGAGGAGAAGGGTTTATTCAACGGCGGTGAGGGTGAAGAAACCCTGACAAGGAATACACCAGTCTCTTGCCTTCTGATATTAAAGAAACAAATCCAGCACATCTCCGTCTGTGTTGTCTGTTCCCCGCACACTTTGTAAGATCAAGAAACTAAGTTTAGTGAGATTAAAATATGAAAGAGTTATTATTGGACCAAAGACCACACATTCTAAATGTCAATGGAAGCAAACAGACAGACAGAAAGACAAGTGGTTTTAGAAGTGTAAATGAGGTTATCAAAATTCCGAGACTGAAAACAATAGGGTGACGAAAGTAAAAAGAAAGAATGGGATTAGAGTGGATCATAATGTTAAAGAAGAGTGTGACAAATTGAAATACGGGATACACAAGTGAAAAACTGTAAAAATGATAACCAAAGTGGAGATGGGAAGTCATAATACAATTTACTTCTAGCTGTCAAACGCATCAAACAGCCTCCTCAAACGAGCATGTGCGCAGTCCAAAAATGGTGTACTTTTGGGCAGACTACGATTTGTCCAGGAGAACTTGCTTGTGTGGCAACACATAGTTCTGTCCCTGCCCAGAGCCTAGGAAATCAGTGGCGCCTCCCTTACAGCTCCTGATTCCATGATGACACCGATGGGGTTTGCGCGTTCCCCTCCCAGCCACCTGATTTAATTATGGCACCGATGGGATTTACTACCTAATTATTCCTGAGGTGTTTAGTCTGGTTTCTCTTGCAGGGATGCAGCATGGTCTGATATGGCTGGGCTTGCAGTAGTTCTCTCAACTGGTACTTGTGTGTCCGTTTCTGATGCATGACTTATTTATTGTTAATAGGCTTGTTGGAGATCCCTGCTGTCATGTTTCCATAAGTGTCTCTGCTCTGCATTCTTCCAGCTTCTGTTTTCCAGATCTGTCTCATGCTTCTTGGGTAGGGTTCTGGGAGATGGGGTGTGACAAAGAACTATGATGGAGTTCTTAGGGTGGTGGGAGATAAGTAGGTATGCATTTGAGGGATTTCTAAAGCACGAAGCTAGCTGGGAAGCAACAGAATGCTTTGCATAGGGGAGCACCTAGGGGGTTACAAGTAAAGAGTGTTGTGGGAAGCAGAGGAGCTGGGATGGATAGGAGGAGTGGTGGAGGGGCGAGCTAAAGAGTGGGAAATCAGCAAAATTCTCCTTTAAAAGTAGGGTCTTCAGGCTCCTCCTGGTGAGGCTAGAGATAGTAGATATATGACTCTCGAGAGGAGGTGGGAGTGCTGGGGGACCCTGTATACTGCCTACGGCGACAGAGTCATGGACTGATTAATGGACACCTTGCACAAGATGCCCTGTTGAGACAAAATGTTAGAGTAATGACCAGAAATGTGGCTAGTTTCTAGAAAGCGATCCCCATTGAGAGCAAGTTGTGATCCAGAGTCCGTGCAGATATTAGAAAATGTTCTGTAGATGTGCAGTGGACGCAGCATCATGCTGTGTTTAGACAAGTATAGGAGTTATTGGAGAGGGGTATAGGGAGGGGGGGGTATCAGAACAGGCTGAGGATTACTGGGAATGCAGAGTGCGTGGACAGTATGCTTGTGCTATTGGTCTCCTGGTCATGCCTGGATAAGGTGGAGAGATATAAAGGACTTTGGATAATAAATGCCTAGCTGGCGTGGGCCAAGCGATAATTGCTCAAAAACTGGAAGTCGTGGTACCGACCAACTGTGGCGAGATGGCTTGAAGATATGGGAAGCCTAGTGACGTTTCAGAAGTTATTCTTTAGATGTGGGGTAATTTAGCCATTTATTACGATTTTTGGAGCGATTATGTGGAAACGAATGCATGTCTACATAATTGGCCAGTTGTACAGAACTACTTTTTCCGTCGCTCACTGCCCGCTTTCCTAGCACTGTCCTTGATTTTACTCCTAACCCAAGAAAAAAGGGAAATACAGAAGTACATTAAATTGCGGTACTGAGAAAGGGCGTAATTCCACATGAACTTTATTTTCTGATGTCCAAGCTTTCCCATTCTGCACTCAGAATCGTGGAATTGTAACTTTTCTGTAAAATGTGTGCCAATACAATCCATTAAACGAATAACATGAACAACATTGGGTTTCCTTGTGTGGCATTAAAATGAAGTTCTGCATAATACTGCCATTTAATTAGTTGGTTGAAATTGGTGAGGTCTTGGATATCAACGATTTCAAAGGTTTATGGTGCAGTCTGCCATCTTTTAGAGTCTTCCAAGATAACTCTCTAGTTAACCGGTTATTGCTAATGTGAATGCTGAGCTAGGACTACATCCGTAGTACCATTAGTTGGTGGCACTGTTGGAGCGGCCTCTGCATGTTCCGAACCTTTGCTCAGTTGTTTCAGAGGTTTGAGTTTTCTGTCATGGATACAAAAGTAATTCTTGATCTTGATAATACGTTCTGCCCCATTGGAATGGTTTGGGGTGTTATTTATTAGCCGAATAAAAATATGCCATTACTTTTACATATGCACCAGTTACACACCAAGGACATAACGCACAGCACCCACACACAAGCACCCATAACACCACACCCACGACTTACGGTAGTTAGAACCCCCCCAGACTCCCTGCACCCCCACCCCACATATACAGAAAGCCTACATAGCCACTTGATGGCAATACCTGGAAAACTGTGGAAACATGTTTATAGTGAGAGGACCTGAGCATGTTAAATCAATGTTTGGAGTAATGTGTGAGTACCTGGCCATATTATAGCAATACCAAGTATATGATGGGGATATTTAGCCAGATGATGCCAATATTTGGCACATCCAGGGATCATTTAACTATCTGATGGCAAAACTGGTATTCATATTCATTCATTAGAGTTAGGGAAGTTTTTGTACAACCCATAGCATGTCAAGGCCAGTTACAAGGCTACAGTTTGAAAGGTGTTTCTGGCCCTTTGATCATCCTTCTCCGATCACAGGCGCTGGTACATAAGCGTGATTAGCCAATCTGACATATTCTTCTCCTGTGTTCCAGTTATCCTCCTATCTCTCTGGCCCTCTCACCCTCCATCTACTTCTGTCTTGGGTGGTTGCACACAGAGACATTTTTAATTCTAAAAACAAATATTATCATCTTTGCTTGTGCTTCCTTCTGGTTTTCTCCTGTGCATGTTGCAATGGACCAGAAGACAATTTTGTCGCTAGACTGGCTTACTTACCACTCGAGTGTATCCTTGACATCCCTTCTCTTGGTCATCTCAAATGTCACCATTTGTTTTGTCATTAGAAGTATGTTATCTGCTGTTCATGAATTGCACATCTTTAAACAGCTTTTCCTTCTATACATCACAGGACACACTTCTAAAACCCCAATAATCTATACATAGTATCAAGCTATACTTGGGCCATTGGCCAGTCAACAAACTTGTTGCAGCCGTCACACATGATGCCAGCAGCTTAAGAAATAAAATGGTGGCGCACTGATACAGCCAATTCTTTTAATTTTGTATAACTTCAGAGGTGCATACCTGGTATTTTGTGCACCAATGATCTTTACTGCTTAAGTTGTGAAGATGTGGGAAAGGTTACCATCACATTTGGCTTGTTGTAGCACCACAGCACCATGAAAGCTCTTAGTCAGGGTTCAAAATAAACATCGGTATTTCTTGTAAATTATTTGACTGATAAATGTCAAATGTAAATGGAGGAAATACATTGATATGACATCTGGGTAGTAATGTTTATTTAAGTATCTGTGCAGGGAATTCTATTTGAAGCTTAACTATTATAGTCTTTTATGTTCTTGTATGGTTTAAATGCGTTCATTGATGATTCAAAACCGGCTATATGAACTTTTTGGGAGGACTTATTACAAATTATGTATTTAATTACAGATATCCGGCTGTCACAGCACAGGGCTTTTTAGAGCATTTTCTCAACATGCATTACACCGTTTAAATGTTACACAAGACGGGAGTAAGGTAAGAACTCAACTTCAATAATGAGAAATTGTGTATCTTGCTATGTAATTTGATGAGGTTTGAATTAGGCTCTTCAGTAGCTTTTTGATAATGTATTTGTAAGATTTGGCCAGCAAATTCAAGAAATACACATGCGTAAAATAGCGTGACTTCTCCATAGCTTTTAAATTTAAAAAAGCAGATGAACAATTTGAAACGCAAATATATGCATGTGTGTTAATCGTGCTTTTTAAAAAATCTGGTTTAATCTGTTTTGACATGCTTTGTCCAAAATGTAGGACGGCAGAATCCGGGTCACCATTCTAACACGGAGTACAGACTATCGAAGAATATTGAATCTGGACGAGGTGGGTTTACTTTTCTATAACAAGGGTGTGCCAGGATTTACTTCAATTACAGTTTTCAGTCCATTTCCCAGGGCACGTTGTCTTTGCAGTGTTATTGTTATTGTCTCGTCTTTTATCTTCCCTCTTGTGCATCTTTTTCTTCTTCCATGCTTCTATTCTACCTTTGAATCTCTGATGTTGTTTCATTTTGTTTTATATTGTTTTTAAAGGTCCTCATGGACTTACTCTTTCTAATGTTTCTTCTCTAATTTCCTTCTTACCACCCCCTTCATTCCCAGTCTAGTTTTCTCCTGGCTGTTTCTACTCCCCGCACTCCTCCACCGTGCGCTGCCTCCCATTTTTGATAATTATTTTGACTAGTACCTTTTCATTGGAGTTCTCCTCCCCTCACTGTGCGCGCTTTCATGTAGCACATGTTTAATATCTGACTTGCGGATCATCCATTTTCTCTTCTTGCTGATTCTTCATACATGATCAGATCAGTTTTCTACCTTTTTACCACCCAATTATTGTATCGCAGTTTAATTTTGTGTAAAGCGCTTTGGCGAAAGTGCTATATGCTAAAAGAAATCTCAAATACATTTTTTACATTTATTTATTGTGCGATTTAGTTTAAATGAAAACTTTTCACATATAATAAAAACCATACATTTGAAAAGAAATGATAATTTTTCAATGAAATCCTCATAAAATTACATTAAGAAACTCTAATACAGCAATTGTTAATTTCATTGCATTCAAAATGCGTACCCAAAACCAAGAAGAAGATATTCCATCAATTTCATGCACAAACCTACCACATTTTTCTGTACGAAGTACCATTAGGCCAGAGCATTCTGTAGAAAGATTTTTCAATGTTTCATCGTACATATTATAGTATGGACACAGTCAACAAGCTTTTATAGTATTTGCTCTGGCTCCTAATACAGCATCTGTTGGATATAAGTTTCATTTTATTCTCAAGACAGATTTCCTAAATTCTCTTGAGGGATGCTTGATCAAACAAGGTGCTAATATGTAATACATTTTTATCGACAAACTAAAATGGTCATTAAAGCAGCATTAATTTAATAACATTCCCCTTTTTAAAATACAGTCATTTGTAAACCGCTTTTGTTTTGTTTTCTTTGGGGAAGAGCATAATTCGGCCACAGATTAGTTTTTTCTTCTCAGAAGTTCCTTGCAATCTTTCCAGATAGTCAAAACATTACTAGTCTTATTCATCAGCTCTGATTGTAGTTTAATAAATAATGAAGCCTGTGGAGGAGTCAGAATATGGCCATAAATGTGTAGAACCTTCCAGTCCACATGAGCTTGCAGGGATATCATACCCATCTCGTGTCTAATAACAACCATTGGAACCAACCAGGACTTTCCGCTAAATCAGAGCTTCCAGTTTGGATCAGACAACGTTTTTGTCTTGAGTTTCTGCCCCGAAAATTAACCAAGGAACCCATTTTTTATATAAAATCTAAATGTAGGTAAAATAGAAAATCATCCAAACCTAAAATCAAATTGACGCAGTTGATTAGCTGCTGCTGAAACAATGATCTAAAACTTTTATACAATCATTTCTGGCATAAATGTAACTCCCTAAATATTTATTAAAAATAGTTAACCACTTCAAAGTCCTGACCACCTATATTCCATTTTAACTTTTTCCACTTTGATTTTTCTTCGTTCAATGTTAGAATTTTTGATTGAGCAATGTTCAAATGTAAGTACAAATTCAACAAATATTAGGCACTCCAAAGACTTTTGTAATCCTATTGGTGTCAAATCACTAACAATCATATGATGTGTATTTATGTATTTGTTTATACCGCGCCGTAGCCCGCGGGCATCAGGGCACACACAAATAACAATAGATAAGAACAGGACATAGGCAGGTGGGAGAAGATTGGATTGATCTAGGTGAATAGTGCCCCTGTTTAGATGTGAACGCAAGGATATGGGGAGGCTATTCCAAATTCTGGAGTAGCAGTTGGCAAATGATCTTCCCAGCCCTTTGTTCGTTGATCTTAATGAAGGTAGGGATTTATACCTTGAGGTGGTTGACTTCAGGTAGTTGGGAGTTTTCCCATACAGACACATATGAACCAGGGTTGCCGCTTTGAATTTTTGTCTGGCCGCAACTGGTAGCCAGTGTAATTCCTGCCGGTAGATTGAGATATGACATCTTCTTGGGATGTCCTCGTTGAAGTATGGGCAAATGTTCCTAAGTAGCTTTAGATTGTACGGGCAGTTTTTGGCAACTAAGTTCACATGGGATTCTGCACTCAATGTGCAGTCGGTTTGTATAACAAGAGTTTTGATTTTCTTTCTCACTAAGATGCTACAGTCCTGGATGGAAAAGGACTGGTAGCAGTTAGGGAGTTTGGCCCTAGCTTGGGAGGCGCCAAAGATAAGGAGTTCAGTCTTGCCCTTATTGAGGCAGATCCAATTGTCCGCCATCCAGGTGTCTACTTGATTGCAGATGTTTTGGAAGAGTAAACTGTTGGAGGCAATCGCTTCCTTATGGACGCGGACGCTGAAATCCCCTGTACAGCCCGCACTGTATTGTCCACGTGCGTATGACTAGCAGAGTGCCAGATATTGATCCCCAGATATCGAAACAACCTAGTCTCCTATTTGATTTCCAACTCCAGGAGGTCTTTTTTGGTTTCATCCCAAAGTCTAGCCAGCAGGAAGATGCAGGATTCCTCTCTACTGAAAGTAATACCAGTGAGCTCTCCAAAACATTCCAATACCTCAGGATGATAGGAAGGTTATGCACGGTATTGTGCAGATATAAAAGACAGTCATCAGCGTATAGAGAGAGAGAGAGCAGGTGTTGCATCCTGCCGATCTCTATTGCGGCATCTGCGAACTTGGGGCACAGGAATACCGCAAGCGGTTCCAACGCCAAGGCATAAAGCATCAGCGACAGAGGGCAACCCTGTCTGGTGCCCCAGCGAATGTTCCAGGCTGAGGATATATGTTTGCCCCTATGCACTCTTGCCATTGGCGCAGAGTAAATCCATTTTATCCATCGTGAGAACCATTCCCCAATACTAAAAACTCTCCAGAGCTGCATACATCCACTGCCAATAGACTGAGTCAAAGGCCTTTATGGCATCCAGTGAGATTACCGCACAAGGAAGTTCAGTCCTATCAGTTATTGATAGATCCCATACATCTGGGATCTATCAATAAAGTATCGGAGCCTGCGCAGATTCAAAGAAGTGCTCCTATTTGGGGTAGATCCGGTCTGATCTTGGTGTATTATAGATACGATAACCCGCTTGAGCCGGCTAGCCAATAGCACTGTCAAGATCTTAATATCCTGATTTAGCATCGACAATGGTCAATATGAGTCCCTGAGGTTGTGCGGCTTCCCAGGTTTGAGAACCGGTTAAAACGTAGATTCGCACATAGTACCAGGCAAGATGCCCATCTCGTAAGCTTCATTGAACAACCAAAGATGCACCGGTGCCAGCACATCACTGTAGGCTTTATCAAATTCAGACACAATAATGCTCCACAATTCTTCCTCCGTGATAGGCGCCTCAAGGGCAGCAGCCTGCTCCACTTTAAGCCTAGGCAAGTTAATATGCGCTTATGTGCGACAGACCTCATCCAGATCCACTACCCCACTCACACCATAAATCCCCTGGTAATATTGACTAAAAACATCATTAATGGTAGACTGAGCCCACTAGGACTCACCACATTCATCAAGGAGGTCAGTAATGGTATGCCTGGGCTTCTCATTCTTACACAGCCACGCCAGCATTCCATCAGACCTATCTCCTTCACCATGCATCCTGGAGGTGTACGTCCCATAATCGAATTTCCTCAATTGTTCCCAGGATTCGGTAACCTGCAATCGCAAAAGGTAATGGAATGTCCTCGTTTCGGCCCCCAACATTGCCATGACCTACAATCTCCTGTATACTATCTTCACGTTTGCCCAATTCAGAGTCCAACGTTTTCCTGATGGCCCCCACCTTGGCAATACTTTTGCCCTGTACCATAACCTTGAGGGTCTCCCAAACTGTGCTCCAGCATCTCACACTGCCCACATTAACAGTCAAATATTGCTGTATTACATCCTCCAAATGACCCTGTAACACATCATCCGAAAGGGCTTTCATGGGCATGCATTAAGTCGGGACCGGCAGAAGACCCCTGAAGGGCCCGAGTCACTATCGCATCCACAAACTCAGTTAGACATTCACTGCCAGTGAATAGATAATCAATCCTGGCATGAACCCTGTGTGGGGCAGAGTAACAGGAGTAGCATCTACTGTCTCTGTTGAGGCTACGCCAGAGGTCCACCAATGAGCGATTTTGGAGCAAGGCACATAAGGACTTAGCAGCCGCGGAGGGTCGGGAGGGTCTACTATCGGACCTGTCCAAGGCAGGGTTCAACGTGCAATTAAAATTGCACCCCCCCCCTGCCTATATCCAATCGAGATTTCTCAGATGTGACAGTCTGTTGTATTGAGAGCAAAACAAAGTGGCGGCATCATGATTCGGGGCATATGAGTTCACCATGCAAACCTCTCCATGCTCTATAAAGTCCCTCACACCAGCCTGCCCTGGCCATCCGTTTCCAACTTAGCTTAAGTGGTACAGATCCAGCAATCCATATGAGAACGCCCCCAGCATATTTTCAGTATGATGAACCATATCCCATACCTCCCAATTTGGAAACAAGTTTGATAAGCTCCTCCCCCATCAAGTGCGTCTCTTGTAATGGAAATCTGCTTCCTTTTGAAATAAGAGATGATTCAAATTCTCTTCAAATATGTGGACCTCCCCAGACATTCCAAGTGCCGATACTAACCGTAGCCACCCCACAAAAACCAAAAGCCCAACCTACTCCACCATGCACATCTTGCTCCTGAAAAGGCCACAACCGGTCTCTGGCCAGCACAACCAGCACACACACCCTCCCATGTCCACGCCAACATCCACCATTCACCTTCAATCCCAGGTACCTACAGCAGGTGCCCACATTCAGCCCTGCCCGCCAGCCTAATGCCCAAGGTCAACACAAATGAACTGGAATAGAAACAAACCACCACCCTCCGGAGGAGCACGAGCTCCAGATCAGGTCCCTGCAGGAGCAGTGGACACACGGAGACAGCCACCTCATCTACCATAACCATCAACGAATTATGGTAAGCGCCGATGCCCTTGCGCTTCGCTTTTTGTAAAAAGCGCTATTGCAGCCCGAGTACTACGGCACCTCAATACTCTTAATCCTGCACAAGAAATGGACACATTTCCATGAGGATGACCCAGAAAGCTACAGGAAGCCTCTTGCCACCGTTAAGGTACACAAGGTACCTGGTAGCTCCAAGATGGCCGCCCGTTTGATGCCCGAAGCCCCTCTGCCTAACTAGGCCTTCAGCAGTCATCTGATTGGCCACCGGGCCTATCTCTTTCCCCATTGGCCGCCGGTAGGCAAAGCCGGCCCACTCCCTCTAAGGCCCACGGGAGGTAAGGCCAACACCTGTTTGTGCCTGTTTCTTGCCGATTCTGCCTCTACCAGTCCCCCTGGCCCACACAGGAGAGCACCAGCATGGAGGACCCGCTGCCCCAGAACCACTCACCGTCGCCTTCCAGCCCCTGAAGTCAACGGGTAAGCCCACCACCAGCATAATACGCGCACCCACTGATCCCTAAACTGGCTAACCCTCACCCCCATGCGCTAAACCCTACCACCTGGCTGCCGCCCTACACACCTACCGCCACTGGCCCACACCACTTTGGTCACGGCAGCTGCCCAACCATTACGTGACAATTGTACTCAGAACTTGCCTTGATCGCACACTGCTCACGGCTGCACACCTCTCTCGAACCATACTGTGATTCAATGCTGTTACACTGCTTGCACCGTTATATGTTTATTTGAATGCCTGATTGCTGCTCGTAGCACCTAGGTGCACCCACCTCGGTTTACATGATCTTAACTATTTGTGATACTCGAATCTAGGCAGGTTGCCACCGTTATTATTATCTGCCTGAACATTGGATTCTGCCCATTTCGAGATTGTGATTTAGTGCCATGTGTACCCTGCCCTGTGACTGTTGTATCTAGAGTATCTGACTAATGCTCATAGCTCACCAGGGCCCCACCTACTTAGACAGTATATGCTAACCCCCTGCCTTCCAGTGTATAGTGTATTGTGCATTCTGCCCTCCAGGCTAATATTGTGTAATCTTTATCTCGCTCAACAGTAATACATGCCCCGAGCATATGAGCAAACAAACTCACACACAATATGTACTCTCTGCCCGTCCTCACCTGCTTAGTTAGCACGCTACTCACCTGTATGACCACACCGCACCCATCTACATTAAAGCACCTCCACCACTATCAAATCACCTTGAGTCATCGAGGACACACGATAGACCTCCTGCCCAAGCCTTCACACACTCCAGATAATACAGCACTAATGATACCCAACCTCAGCCTCAGACTAGACAGACTCAGAGCCCATACCATCCCTATCCACCACCATGCCACCCCTACACACACACCACACAGAAATTGCAGACTTAGCTCACGCACCTCTAAAGTGCACATGCCCCACCTCCGTGATAATACATCCATATGCTACAAATTCAAACCCACGCTTACTACACCTAGCGGTAACTCCTACTCTCAATGTACCACTGTACCTAAAGCAGACACCCACACCATACCCAAAAAAATCTCTTGCCCTTGCCCAACCCTATACAAATGCGCCTTAATGTACGATCACTCAATGCCCATGCATTAGAATTAAATGACCTAATAACTACCCAAAATCTAGACTTACTCGCGATCACAGGGACCTGGCTCAATGAAGCTTCCAGCCCAGCCATTTCACTAGCCCTACCACAAGGGTATGCCATCCTTTGACAAGATAGGATAGCCAGAACAGGAGGGGGGGTAGCCATTATTCACAAAGAAACACACTCTATCAGAACCGTACCCCACCAAGAGGAAGACAATATTGACATCCTATCAGTCAAATTAGCACTCTCTCCAAACAGCACAATAAATATTCATACCGTATACCGTCCACCTGGCCCAACCACTAATTTCATAGGTCAAGTCAATCACCTCCTAGGAAACAACCTCAAAAAATCCACAAAATCAGTACTTATAGGTGACCTTAACCTAGGATTCAACGACTCTAAGGACAAAACTGATATCTCTCTAGCCAAAGACCTCCAAGACCCAGGCTTCTCTCAAAAGATCACTTTGCCTACTCATGATAAAGGACGCATCCTAGATTGGATTATAGACCACAACTGTAACACAGCCATCACCTCCAATACTAGCCTCCCATGGACAGACCACAACCTTCTCCTATTTGACATCCCTGTCTCGCTAAGTGCTAAAGTGCCTACTAAAGCACCGGCGACCTTAGCCAGAAGTGCCAAAAAACTCACCACTGACAATATCAGTGCACTCCTCAATCTGCCATGCCTAGCGCCCCCGTTCGCCGTTGACCCCAACATCCTCGCAGAAATATTCAAAGACACCATCACAATGGCTGTCAACACCGCTGCCCCATTGGAAAACAAAAAAGAAAAAAAAACCTTCCATTCAAATTCCTGGTTCACAGAGGAACTCCAGACTTCTCGCAAAGACAAACGCTTAGCACTCAAAAATTGGCAGCTAAACCCCTGCAATACCACAAAAGCTAACTTCAAATCCATAGCAAAAAAATACAAAGACGCAATCTTCCTTGCTAAATCTGAAGCCTACAACCACTGCATCTCCAATGCCAACTCCCACTCTAAAGAACTTTTCAATATTTTCAAAGAACTAACCGTACCACCTACATGCCCTGATGAGATCGTCAAAGACGAGGCATGGTGTACAGGCATTCAATCAGCCATGCTCACAAAAATAAACCTTCTCCAAAACAAAATATCCCACCACTTCAATACCTTACCAAAGCAAAGTGCACATGCACAGATAAAACCTAATGTAAAAGTAAGAAATGTGCACAAATTTGCATTTACCGAAATCTCCGAAGCCGAGGTCACTGACATTCAGACACCTCAAACCCTCACAATGTAAGGGTGATGTATGCCCCTCTAAAATCATCAAAGATTGCGCAGAACGACTCGCCCCTCTTCTCACAGCCTTCATCAATGCATCCTTCAAAACGGGCATAGTCCCAGACAGCCTTAAATAGGCCTGGGTACGCCCTCTCTTAAAAAAAACGACACTAGACCCTTCTAACCCTAACAACTACCGACCCATAACCACAGTCCCATTCCTCCTGAAACTACTTGACAATGCCGCCCACAAACAGATTCAACTATACCTTGAATCAAACGCAATCCTAGGTAAGACAATCTGGGTTCCGCAAGGGACACAGAACTGAAACCGCCCTTCTAGACTTAAAAAACGAAATTACCAACATCCTAGACAAAGGCAGGCCTGCCCTCCTCCTCCTCCTTGACCTTTCAGCTGCGTTTGATCTGGTAGACCACGCTACTCTTACCAGTCACCTGACACACGCTGCACACTTCTCAAATGATGCAGCATCCTGGGTAACATCATTCTTGGAGGGTAGAGCTATGAAAGTGTTCTCTAACACAGCACATGCAGCACCCTCCATCATCCACTGTGGTGTGCCACAAGGTTCATGTACTGTCCCCACGCTCTATAATCTTTTTACCAAGCCACTATTTGATAAACTAGACGCGCTGGGGATCACTTACACAAATTACGCCGACAACACGCAGGTTCTCCTCCCCCTGACAGGGAATTATCACCAAGACGCCTCTACCCTACAGCAAATCTACTCTACCATAGAAGCATGGATGGCTACTAATGGCCTCTGCTTGAACGGGGACAAGACCGAAATCCTCATTCTAGGACAGAAATCCACCCTCTACAACCTCAACGCACTGTACATCAATTTCAACATAGACAATTGTATCATCCCAGTCCTATCCTCAGTTAAAACACTGGGGGTTCACATAGACGCCACGCTATCCATGGACAAACAAGTCAGCGCCATAGTCTCGGCCTCAGCACTGAGTACTAAACTCATTAACGCAATAAAACCATTCCTAACCAAGGATAACTGCCTCTCTATCCCCCGAGCAACTATAGGAGCCAAACTAGACTATTGTAATGCGCTCCTAGCCGGCACCTCCCAAAAAAAACTTATCCAGGCTCCAAACAACCCAAAACAACGCTCTCAGAGCAGCCCTCAGCATACCAAAAAGAGAACACATCACACAAGCCAGAAAGGCAGCTCACTGGCTCCCAGTCAAAGACCGTATCTCCTTCAAAATTCTCACAACCACCCATAAATGCATCAACCTCACAGCTCCCTCTTACTTATCTGACATGTTAGGTAGATATCAATCCATGAAACCAAGAAGAGCACAATACACAAATCAACTATCAATACCTTGCATCAACAGAACCAAAGCAGGAGGCATAGGCTTCCCCTTCCCCTTCCTCGCACCTAAACTCTGGAATTCTCTACCTACTGACCTCAGAGCTGATCCATCTCTCTTCTCCTTCCGAAAAAAGCTCAAAACTGCCCTATTCAACTAACCCCGTTTTCATGTGCTCCTGCATAACTGTAAAAAGGTATATCTCGTCCAATGTAACCGTACGGACATTAACTGTATGTAACTAAGTATAAGCAACACTGTAACTAGCGCCACGCTGCCTTCGGTCTGCTGTGCGCTCAACAAATGTGAATAAATAAAATAAATAACAATAAACAGGAAGAAGTGGCTCAGCACTAAAGCACTGCTCATGCCTTCTCGCCCCCCCCTCCACCCCAAGAACAGGACTGCACCAGAGGTCCACGGGTGTGGAGGAGGCCACTGTAGTAGACTTACCCCGTGGGCACGTCCACCCTGGGGTCCTGGGTTGCTTGTATCGAATCCGTGACCTCAGTCAAGAAACCTTTATTTGCTGCCCCCCCCCCTGAGGCATCGTTGAACCACAGTGAATGAGCACCATGAATATATCCATGCCATCAGGAGCCATGACTGCATGACTGCCATGAGTGCATGTCCATCTGCATAGGTCCGCATAGTATCAACTAGCCAGACTAAGAAACATTTTTGGGCCGCAGGCCCAGATGGCATGCCACATTCATTCATCCATTGGTTAACCTTGCTAGGATGTTAAAAAAAACAAGGACTTACCCTTGTACAACACCTTGAGCCTGGCGGGGTATATCATGTGCCGGAGCCCCGTACTGCAAAGCCTCTCTTTAGTTGGACCAAACATGTTCCTCTTCTGCACCAGAGGGGGTGGTCTGGGAGATGGCCAGCAATGATGATGCACATTTCATTCCCCCCCCCTTCTCTGGAGAATTTAAGAAATTGCCTCTCGGTCTCAGAAATTAAGAATCCGTGCAATAACAGGTTTGAGGAGGACCCCTGGAGGCAGACGGCAAGCCAGGGATCTATGCACCCTCGCAACGGTGAACCCATGCAATCGCTGTGCAGGGCCAATTTCCTGCAGCAATACATTCTCAATGTAGGTTATGGGGTCAGCACCCTCTTTGCCCTCTCTGAGCCCCTATCAGAACCTGGGCCCACAAAGTAATATAGAAACAAACAATGGAGACTCACTGGGAGACTTGAATACTCACCCACCGGGAGCACCTTACGGATGCTTGGCGAGAGGTCCCCTCTGGCCTCTTCTTGTCCTCCCAAAATGACCCGGGTCCCCCTCAACTCGAAGGAACCTTTCCAGCAATACACCCTACTGCCTGCTTTAGCCACCAGGCCAAATGGGTTGATTGCTTGAAAGGGCGTTAGACCCAGATTACCTATGTTCCCACAGCAAGCTGAGCAAAACAAACGGAAACCAGGTTAGGAGGAGACAGTACTGTACTTCTAGAACAATACAGGAAGAAGCAGGAGACCAGACACTAACCTCAGGGGAGAAGGGACCAAGTTCCGGATTAACTCCTGCGCACACTCCCCACAAGTTCTGCCACTGGAGAGAAGCACAGTAACCAGATCTTAGTCAAGGGAACCCCCAAGAGGCAAGATACACAAGGAATAATAAATATACCAGCAGGGCTCTGGAGGGGTAAGGTGCTTACCAGATGGTGTGGTTATTTCAGAGTAGAAGAAGTCCAAGTTCTAAGACGGATGCTGGGAGGAACGGAGGAGGGAAGGTTAGTATGGGGCTATCCCGGGCGGCACGAGGGACGCACAAGAGTCAGGTTGTGGCACCAGGTGTACAAGATAGCGTCCAGATGTTCTTGTGTCAATCTCTTCGTGGTAGCAGGAAATGGGGTCCGGAGGAAAGGGGAGTGGCTTGGCAGAGAAACGTGAGCAGAGCCTGGTATGTATGGAATGGGTAAGGGAAAGTACAAGAGTTAAGTGAGGGAGAGAAAGAAGAGTCAGACAACACCTGTTTATGGAAATCTGAGGCAATCTTGGTCGGTACACTGTCGGGCTGAAACAAGGACACTGCGAGAGGCAGCAGCAATCCACACAACACACTGAGTTGAGTATCCGTGCGGGCAAAGACAGAAAAAACGTAATCCGTGGTCAATCCAAACACAGGCAAGATGCGTAGGCAAGACGGACTAAATCAACGAGCGGAAGGCGTAGTCAGGAAGGCAGACCAGGTCAGGAAACTGGTAGGTAATGGCGTGACAAGGAATTCACAATGCAAGCTCAAAAGATTCAGAAACTATCAGAAGCACCAACACGGAAGTGTGGAGGTCTTTTTTTGGCCCGAAGCCGGCATCACGTGATCGCGAGTCCTGGCCAATAACAAGGGAGGAAAGCTGTGTGAACAGAAGGCGTACCGTGACCATGGCAACCATCCAGACCTGAACCAAGGCTGTGCTGCTAACTGGAAACAGGATAAGAGTGGAGTACGTGAAGCAGCCAGCATGTATTTAGAGGCAGGAGGGAGAACACGCTTTGGCATCATGAGAGCCCCAATATGCAGCCATTGTTACGCCGGGATCTGCCCTCAGCGTCTTCAGCTTGTTGTTCCCGCACTCGATTCTTAAATACCAACTCCTCCACTGTAGCGTTCAACATCTCCGTGTCAGCTTTCGTAATCCAAATCCTCTCCTCGTTGACAGCCACTCGGGTGGAGAGTGACCACACATCTTGACGCAAGAGGTTGAGGTGCATCTTGACCTCTTCAATCTTGTGTTCAATAGAGGTACTTTGTCCTCCTGTTATGTCATACATTACGCATCAATCTGTGAGCTGTTCTCGGGCCCCTGAGGAGGTTGTGGTGGGGTCCAAGTCTCCCAGAGCTCTAAGCACACACAGCCAGCCTAAGCAGTCCTCCCAAAGGTGTCAGCAATCACTGGCGTCACACTCCATCAGCTCACAGAGACCAGATGAGGCACACGGATATCATCGTTGGGCCACGTCACACACCACAGCCCACAATGACACACCACCAGGAGCAGTATTTCTCAAATTGACCGCAGATGATTTGCCTGCAGTCGATTTGACCGAATTTAGGGAGGTCTCCAAAAAAGCTGACGGTGACTGAGTGCGAGGACCAAACTGCTGAGGAGTCGTTAAGTCCCTGCAGCAGGCTTTCCAACAGCACCCCAAAAAAAATCAGCTGTTGATCGTCCATGCAAAGGATCTTTATAGGATCTGCCTCAGGAGCGCTGGCATTTTGTTCCTCATTGCATCGTGGCTTGCCACACCCCCATATAATTCTGTAAGGATTATATTCGCAAAAATCTTATTTGAAGAATCTAAAGGGGAAATTGGTCTATAATTGATTGTATGCAATCTATCCCCACCCCTAAAACTAACACCAATGCCTGTGCTTTCCAGGAGCTCGGGATGACTTGAGTTTTTATATTTTCAAATAAAACCTGCTAAATCTTATACCACAGACTTACATTAGATATCAGTGGTATATTAGACAATCCGTCAGGACGCAATGCGTTTGATTTTTTTACTATGTCGTTTTTGACCCGAATTTTGTTCTGGTCGGATTGCCTCTAGCCAATTCAAAGCATTTTGAACAAATATCTCATCCGCCTTCACTGATGCATATCATTTAGGAAAATGTTGTATCCAAGTGTCTTCACTCAAAGGTTGCACTTGGAGATAAGAGTCAAGATGGCTTGATCATCTGCCAAAAAAACCTTCACATCTCTATGAAAAATACAAGCCAGCATTTTGTTCAGCGTCTGTAATAGACATCAAGAATGTATGGCCCTTTAACCAGTTTTTAAACTATTTTTCAATTTAAGTATGACCTTTACTGGCTGTGGTTTACGTTTTTGCAACAGCTTCCCAGGCCACCAATCCCTTGTTTTAAACCTCTCTCTGTTACTATCCTCCTCGAAAGGTGCTGTAGGCAAGCTGCAAAACTTGTGGGGATCATATAGTTGTTGGCCATTTGTATCCAAATGAAATGGTGCTAATGAACCAACAACACAGGAGCCAACCTTGGGTGCCACAGCACAGTGCGATCTCTTGGCCTAACTTCTACAATTAAATGAAAAAAAGATCTTTCTACGCTTATAGATAAAGGGAATGTATACTCAAGATTGCAGTGTTCACTTCGGTCTGTAGGGCGGACCACCAAATCGCACCCATCGCCCCTTCCCCCAAGGGCCAAATAAGGAAAGACAAAACTGTAGTACAGTGTGGACTTTACACAATCATTCTGCCAATAAAAATGTGATGGACTATAAGCCCCTGTATTTCCTTTTAAAGGTGCCAACTCGCAAGCCTTGAACTCCTGTCTGCCAGAAGCTCTTGGCCTAGCCGTTGCATCATACTAAACTGGATCGAGACATTCAGAATTAAAATCACCTTCTATTATACTAGCCCCTTCTTCAGGTGTTTCTGCAAGTAGCAGGTCCGAGGTATTTACCGAAATAAAATTTAACAAAACTTTAGCTGGATTAAAATAGACATTCAATACTAAACATTTTACACCACTTATGAATTTGACTCCCTCCACTCTATACTCATGAGCAAAATATCATGTCTTAAAACCTTAATCTGGTGAGCCAAGAATCCAAGGCTCCCTCTGACAGCTGCCAATAGGCCGCAAATAGGTTGGCCGTTCTCCCCCTGTTTTGCCTTAACATAACATACCTCAAAGCCCTCAATAACGGAGGGGGTCAAGCATCCCGGTTTCTTATAAACAGCTGACGTGTAATTTTAAAAAGGTGTATAGTGAGTAAAGCCCCTGGTGTTCCAAGACAATCGAACAAACAGGAGGCCTCATTCACATATTTCATTATTCCTAATATCACCATGTAATGTGTTAACAATTGCTGGCCAATCATATCTGACTAATCGTATATGAGACTTTAAGTCCCGATCTTTACCATCGTCTATACATTCCTGGTCTACCTGTAACCCTACCGTCATAGACCTAGATGGAATAGAGGCCTCATCATAAACGTTGGATGTGGAACATACAGGTTAGTCATATATTCCCAACTCCTCGAATACTTCGAACCCCAACATTAAGATCACTTGATGCTCAGCTAAGATTGCATTTCTCACCATCTTAGAGGGGAAGTGGATTTTGACCACGTCCACACAATAATCAACAAATTCAGCCTGTAACAGATCTGGCAAAGTAACCAAACACAAACTAGGTATTGCAAACAGCAAAGGCATGATACATTGTCGGTTAAAGGTTTTTGTACCTTTTTCCCAAATAGTCGACCAAGAAATAAGAGATGGGGGCGGAGGCGGGGTAACCATCATTTCTGCTCAGTGCTTGTTTAGAAACACTATTATACATAGGCTCAATACATAAACTTTGGGCGCCATTCAAGAATTTGTTATCCTTCTCTTTGCATACCACCTTAATGCCAGGCCTCTCAATAACCTTCCTTTTCTCCTCTAAAGTGCGGAAGATGGGAAACATTTGAGTGGGAATTTTATATGACCCCTCTTTTGAGTAAAAAGCTGGTGCCGAAGGTTGCAATGAACTATCGACCTTAGCCGGTAGCTGTGAGGTACTCGGACTACAATAGTAAACTTTTCCTACTGCAATCCAGCTTACCATTTGATCAACAACAGCTTCTTTGTTTTTCTGAAACAATGATGCACAAGATATTTATTTCTACGTACCGTGATGCACCGTACGTATAAATATCACTCCAGTTAAATGGGCTATTACCCATCTGTAAAGGCTGTAAAAAATGTGTAATTGCCCCCCTACCCACAACAGGACTTGTATGTTTTTGCGTACCCTCGGCCTTTTGCAGTTTAGAATTTAGTCTTGCCAGACTGTTAGTTTGTTCAGCCATAAATCTGACGCCATCCCCCCACACTTACTTTAGGATTCTCCAAATTAAGTTTGAACTTGAACCTTTATTACGATGTTTTGGGGGTGCCTTAGAGTTTTTACATTTCCTTTGAGTTTGTTCATTTACTACCACACTCTTTGAGCTTCCCTTCTTTACCATGCTACCATTTAGCACATTTGAAGCCATATTTTCCTTTACATTTCTCATAAAGGACATGGTCAGCAGTGACTCTTCCTCTGCTACCACGATTCCCACCTCACCACAAACTATCCCAGCTACAACTCTGGGCTCAGGTAAGGTGGTTAGCTCAGGTATGGGGGCAGGAGTCCAATCTATGGGGCCAGTGAATTCGGAGGGCATTGCCTGTGTAGTATGAACAGGACCACCCCCACAATCTCATAGTGATAACACTAAAGGCCTCTTCATTGGGGTTAACATGCACCTGGAGGTCCTGACTTGCAGCTGTAATAATGCTCTCTGAATAATACAATTACTCTTACGTCCCATCCCCTTTCCTCCATACTGTATGAGCGTCCCTTCCTAGGGACGGGAGTCAGAACCTTTTTCACCAGAAAAACCTTCTTCCCCTTTAAATTTAGAGGTGCGCCGCCCTGGGATCATGCGCTACCCTGACTCCGCCCACCATCGCCACTCCTCAGTCCCTTTTTCCGCATCGACGGGAATGGCCCGATTTCACCAGCGCTCATGGATTTGGCCTTGCCATGTAATTCCACGCACTCTTCCCCAGATTCTTCTCATCTTTTTGTCTTATTTGTCATCTAGGTACTTCGTCCTCCGGCGTCACGCTTCTCCCCGGCGCATGTCGACTTTAGCGCGCTTCAGCGGTATCCAGCCTGCGAGGGGCTCTTTTCTATGTCTGACCCCCAAACTCTCTGCCTCCGCTGCCTTGGCCCTGACCATGGCTGGAAAGGTTGCACCACGTGCGATGCTCTGACTCCACGCACACAGAAGAACAGGCTAGCTAGGTGGAGGGAGCTCTTCAAAGGATCGCCTCCAGAGGACTTGAAGAAGTTTGTCAAGCAGAGATCAAGGCCCAAAGGAGGGCCGTTATTTTCCATCACACCCCGTAAGGGCGACTCCTTCCCGAGGAAACGCCCATGCGGGTGGAACCTCTCGGGTTCTGTTACCAGCACACGCACCGAGGCTAACACAGCTACTGGTCTTACGGCCGAGGGGTCTCCGGACCCTACCAGTATCAGTGCTGAGGGACCGCAAGGTTCTTCCACCGGGTCTACACACAAGGGGCTATGCCCTAGAACCAGCTCCATGTCCGAGGGGGTGCCTTCATGCAGCACTACCAGTGACAATGCCAAGGGCGATTCACCTTCCAGGCCTAGACCTGAGGTGCAGGATAGGCCTCATGTTCCAACACCGAGTCTTGGGCGGGGCTTTACCCAGAGGGCCATGCACCACGACTTTGACACGCAGCCCGACAAAATGACTGCTGCACCAGACAACATGGCTGCTCGTCCAATGCCCCTCCTAGGAACAGAGCAGGCGGGTGAACAAGTTTCAAGGTGGGACTGGTGTCAACCAAGTACGTGGCCTACAGTTTATCCATCAGCAGCACAGGGCAGGTTTCCCCTGTTACCTAGACAGATTGCGCTCTGGCCCCAGCAGCCACCAGCCACTCCATCAACATCCCCTGCCTCCGCTTCTGCCTCTGAAGACAGGTTCTTCGAAAGGTTCCTGGCACTGATGCAAACCCCCCAGATGGGGGACATCCTAAGGGACACAGTACAGACGGTTCCACACCAGCCTCCGCAGCAGCCTCTGGTTCCGTCTGCCATACCGCAGCCCATGGCGCCCAGCACTCCTCC
Source organism: Ambystoma mexicanum (assembly GCF_040938575.1). Taxonomy (NCBI): domain Eukaryota; kingdom Metazoa; phylum Chordata; class Amphibia; order Caudata; family Ambystomatidae; genus Ambystoma; species Ambystoma mexicanum. Next base: position 445,067,029 of record NC_090923.1, on the reverse strand, counting down.
ACCAACTCTGGACCAGGCTGACACACTGGTGGACACAGACGTGGAGGAGAACCCTGACACGCCGTCGTCAGCGAAGGCCTTCCACGTCAGCCTTGGCAGAATATCTGGTCCCTCTTCAACCATGCGACCCCCCCCCTAACAAAATCGGTATCCCGATGCAGAAAGACATTGTGGCTCTGGCCAAGAAGGGGTGGCTCAAGCCACACTTGGCCCAACCTGTCACTCTTGTTATCAACTCATCCCCATCCGCATTCTTCGTTGATCGCTGCAGCGTCACTCTACTCTAAGCCTCAGTGGTCCTCGGCCACTTCATCCTCATTGCTGCTAGGCAAGGAGGAGAAGATCATGGAGGCGTACAGAAAGAAGTTGTACTCTAAGGCCTCCTTGCACCTACGTCAAGCCAACGCGGATACTATGCTGGCAGCCGCTAAACAGAGGTTGTGGCGGGAAATGGCAGACTTCCTTCCGGGAACCTCCGGTGCAGAGCCAGGCACACGCTTCAAGGCCGGTCTAGGAGAATCCAGGCTGGTACCGCAGGACATCATGGAGTCCAGAGTGTCCCACATCGATACCTCTTGCCGGGCCATCTGCATCGCCACGGACATGAGAAGGACGGCCTGGCTGCGGGCTACTAAGTTTAATCCTGACGTCTATGATCGCATATTGGACCTTTGTTCGAGGGTAGTGACCTCTTCCACTGACGAGGAATTAGATAAAAAGAAAAGCTTGCAGACTGCAAAGTCTTTATCTGTCCTGACAAAGGCCACGCCCAAGGCATATACCCAGTCGCATCAACGCTCTGACAAGGGGCAGGTGTTTGGAGCATTCCAGGGATTCCAGGAACGGAGGTCGAGACAACCTGACCGCTCACTGAGTCAGCACCATCACAAGCAACAGAAAGGGGGGGAGCAAGGGCTTCTTCCAGTCCCCCTCTTCAGCAGCAGCCTCAGACGGTAAAAAGGCATGACGTGTCCCTTCGGGTCGACGTTGTTCAGATGGATTTCTGAACTCTGACCAGGAGGGGCAGAGGTTCAGAAGGCCAGCCTAGTTTCTTGGAACAGGGTAACCTCTGGACAAGCCAGACCAATCCGGGTAGCTATGGCAGGCGGTCAAGACTAAGTCTCAGGAGGGGTGAGGGTGACTGAAGGACCTCAATGAGCACACAAAGTAAGGACACTTACAAATTACTCCAGACAGGTGTTATATCAAAAATATAGACACATTTATTACAAGGCCTTTGTAACAAAGATGATAGCAAAAGAATCACAGTAACACTAAGTAAACCAACACAACACTATCAATACAATGTATATACAAGACCATTGGGGTCTAAAGGGCTAAATGCACGAAATATGTCGACAACCTAAATGGGAAGGAAACAGGCAGGGAAGATAGTCTTTAGGCCCAGTTCGACATCAAAAATACACCTAACTAAGAGGCAGTCCAAGCCCTAAGAAGAGAGGAGCCTTGTGCTCAATAGTACATGCAATGCAATCGCACGCGGTTGTTTCAGTGGGCAGAACTGGGTCTCTAGCAGCTCAGGAAGGTGGATGAGGCGATGCAGAACAAGTTCCCACTATTCAAGAAGGACCTCCACTTGAAGGCAGAGGCAGTTCGAGAGTTCGGGATGGAGTCGCTATTTCGCAATAGCAGTGGGAGGAGAAGGGCCCCCAGGGGCCACTTGTGTGTAAAAATGGGCCTTTGCGCTAGGGGGTAGTGGTTGGGATATTGAGTACTCACCGGTCCAGACGCAAGTGGACCCAAACTTCGGCAGGCCAGTCCACTTCGCTTGCTGGTTCGAATGCAGAAAAAAGGACGTCTCTGCACTTTTTAGTTCCTGAGATACAGCGATGATTCCCAAACGGGACAGTGGCGATTTCTCCGCTCCGGGTGGATGAATCTACCAAGTTTCACTGCAGCAGGTTTCAGGGGCAAGAGGGTAACCGCGTTTACTCTGGTCCTGGCGCACTCGTCTCACTTCAGACCTGGGAACGCCAAGTGTACGAAATTCGGTGTGAGGGTGCCGGGGACACACAGCTAGCAGTATACCAAGTTTCGAGGACCTCCTCGACACGGTGGCGTTGACGGAGCAAAGCAAATGGGTAAGCTGGTCAGTCCACTGGTTGGCCATGGGGCCATGGGGCCATAGGGCACATCAGAGAAAGCTTACTTGCAGGGTTTGATGAAGGTGCCGAGAATAGTTGGTCGCACTTTTCCAATGGGTCGAATCGTCTTCGCAGACCTTCTAGGACGACCAGATGCAGAGGGGGTCCCACAGGACGACAGCGGGCTCAGGGTGCCAACCATTCCAGCGGGTCACCAGCGGTTTCTCAACTCAGCTTCGTAGTTGCAGGATACTTGGATCCTATCGTTTGTTCTGTGAGAACTCAGGAGATCGACATGGTAGTGGTGTTTTCAGCCTCCTCTTCTCCAAAGTTCCCTTCGCGCCAAAATGTAGAGGACCCAATGGGAGATCTGCTCACAAACACACACTCCATACGTGGACCAATGACAGACCACGGTGGTCCCAGTCATTTATGGCACTCCAGACTCTCTGGCACCCAGGATGTGTATTGGAACCAGACGTTCCAGCCCACATCCTGGAGGCACACACACAAGGCATGCAGAAGCCTGCGAAAGAATTGGGATTTGTGGGAATGTACATGACTAAATAAGGACTGACCGGGGTCGACGCGACCTGCGGAAGGTGAAGGGGCAAGATGGCCAAAGGACAGGACAAAGAACCTCGTGGCATGGCCATTTTGGAGCCAGGCCACCTATTCGTGCCAAACACGGTTAGCGTGGTTACATGTAAGGAAAGGGTTAAAAATAATGCGAAAAGATAGCTGCCACCAGTCCTGTCCATGACACATCTGTACAGTTCATAAAAAGTCCAGTGAGAGTATCTAGGGCCTTTGGAAATGACTAGACCCAAGTGTGCTGTATGGTAAGATACATTGCACACTTGTTACATGTTGCACAAAAGTTGCAACATGAGGAAAGGACTAAGGGAAACAAAGTCTCCTAGTACTGACTGTCTTAAGGGCATGTCAGTTTCCCCATAAAAAGTGAGCAAAAGCCCAGAGGAGTGCAGCTGAAGGCTGTGCATCTCTCGCAAAGTCAGTCAATGGTGTCTAACCAGCAGCAACAAGTTTGGGGGTTGACACATGGAGGGAAAATTACATACAATTATGAAATCTTTCCTAACACACGTGTCTCCAGTGGGTTGCAGGCTTGCCTCTCACGTGCATTTCTGGCGCCAGAACTTTTCAGACCCCTGGATCCTCTCTGTGGTATCCAAGGGGCCCCGCTTATCGATACCTCCTTCTCCTCCCTCCTCCCCTCCACTCTCACAGATTGGGATGGAAACTATGTTGGCGGAGAGCCAAGCAGTGGAAGAAGTGCCATCGTCCGAGAGAGGCTTAGGCTTCTATTCATGGATTTTCGCCATACAAAAAAGAAACAGGCTGGCCTGCGAGTTGTGTTGGACCTGTCCACCTGTTAGGGAGAATTCTCTCTTTAGGCTGAATTTCCTAACCTAGTGAGTCCCCCAGCAGCTTTGCTGGATTTTTGGGGTTTATTGTTTTCTCCTGCCAAGAGTGAGACTCTTTTACCCTCACTCTTGGGCATGATTTGAGTGTGTTTCTTTGAATCTAGATGTGTTTAATGGGCTTTGGGGTCTTTTACTCCATAGGGCTTCATGTGTTTTTGTGATGTTACACAGCACCCTCAGTGCAGTGACACAGGGGTGTCATAGTGACCCCCCAGTATAGACTCCATACCGTGGGACACACTACTGTCTCCAAGGGCATGTAAAGTCACCATTGACTTTACTAGTCTTAAATTCTGAACAGAACCAGTACAAACCATCACATTGTGGACGTACTGGCTGGGGCAATTCAATTGCCCCGGGGTCTGTTAGTCGAGGGGGCACGTCTCCGCCCCCCTGATCGAGTTTTGGCTGGTGGCAGTGGATACTAATTTTTATATTCTACCGCAAATATTTTACTATGGGATTTCCCATTGTTTTAAGCTACTACCTTTATTTAATTATTTACGGTAGCCTCGAACATACCGCTGGTTTATTTAATTAATATTAATTCTCCGGTTGGTATTTTTTGCCAAAACTTGATTCTAAAATGGCGTTTGTGTTCTCTTCTGTGACTCCAACCCAAGTCGAACCCTTTGTTCCACTTTTTGGCGGGCTTCTCCACAGAAGCCCTCCAAAGTGGTGCCACTCTGTCTGGGGTACTTAGGAGGGGTGGAGGGAAATTTAGGCACCCTGGACTGAGTTGCCTAGGCAACTCAAGTCGCACTCCATCCTGATTGGCCCAAGTGGTGAGCCGACCGGCTCACCACTTAGCATGTTTGAGTGACAGCTAGGCTGAGTGAATGGGGGTTTGCTGCATAAAAGCAGGGTTTTGGGGACTGGAACTTCAGAAGTCGCCACAGGACCTAAGAATCCGACGAGGGAGAAGCTGAGCCGACCTGCCATGACACCACCACCGGTGGAGCCCTGCTGGACTGCCTCACCACTTTTCCCAACGACAGAGGAGATCTCCCGCCGGAGAGTCTTCTTCCTTTGACTGGTGGGGATAACCAGTTTCACCGTCTTTTCGCCTTCCCGCCGTACCTCGTGGCCGCCTTGCCTGTGCCAAGCACCCCAGCAACCGGGATACCACGTTTTACCACGACCGCGAAAGAAAGGTACCACCTTTAATCGGAAAACTCCACGGCTGGTCTCTTCCCTGGTAGTGCAACGACCTTCATCTTTCCTCCAAGTCGAGATCTTCTCTTCCCCTGGACGACGACGCAACTTGCACCCACTACCAGAAACAACTGCCACCGCTGGAGGATCCTTCCCACTTAAGGTACCGTGTCCCGCCTGGCTTCCCTTGCTACCGACTGTACGGGGTAGATTTAGCCCCCGGCTTTCGAACCTGGGTTAGTCTGGAACACCCTGGCTAAACTTTCTTAAAGCCTCTCTAAACTCTTTTTGAACCCTCTTCAAGACTTTCTAAGCCTAGTGTAACTGTGTGATCTTGGGCGCATTTGTGCTCTGCTCTCTCTAAGAGTGGGCCCAGTCGTTGGACTTTGGCTCACCAGTGACTTTTGCTCTTCTGCCTTGCTAACAGTGTTCCTGAATCTTAGAGTGGTGTACCTTTCCATATTCTGTCTTTTTCCCTCCCTTTCTCACAAACTTATCAGAGTGCAATCTAGTTAAGCGCTCACCTCTGTATGAAAATAAGTGGTGTTTTACTGTGATTTATCCGATAAGGGAAAAGGGGTGTATATAGCACAATAGTAACTGTGTTTCGAATATTTTACAATAAGAGTGCTGGAGTGTTTCAAACTGTGTGTTTTTAAATAAATAATTATATACTTTGATACCAAAGCTCTGGTCAGTGTTTGCTTGTATTGTTGTATCTGAGTGCCTATTGTGTATACTTTGCATACTGCCGAACTATTCTTGAGAGAGGTCTGACTGCTCAGCCACAGCTACCAGGTAAATCTGGGTGGTACAGACTGCTACCAAGTGGGTTTACTGCCAACACCTGTAGTCTTAAATCTTTTGCAGTGGTCCCTAAGGGAACTGCACAGGTTTCTGCCTAACACTGGTGTAGAGTGGTGGGATTTGTATTGAGTATACACTTTAGAGTGCTTGAGGATACCTTAGTACAACTAACCACAAAGCTTAGCACTGAAAAAGTAATCTTTCTAACATGTCAACTATGGAAACTTATAGTCAAGAGTCTCTTGCTACAAAACTGCTGATTGTTTAAGAGTATTATGCAAGCATAAGAACATCCTGACTAAAGGCAAGAAAATGGAATTAATAGAAAGGTTGTTAGCTAACCAAAGCCTGGATGATGGGTCTGAGGAACCTACCATGCCAGAAAATGTAGATAACAGTATAGAAATTGATATTGATCAAAATGTTGATAATCTTGAGGAAGTCAGAAGAGGAGGGTGAGGCTGCTGTGACTGTCCCCCCTAGGCCTCTGTCTGCTCTACCTGCTGTACCTACTGGGCCTTTGCCAAGTCCCACACTTAGTCCTCAATATCTCGAATTAGAGAAAATGAAACTTGAACTAGAGTTCAAGAGACTGAATACTCTGGCTGAACAGAGACATCAGGAAATGAATCAAGAACTAAGGCTAAGGGAAATGGAGCTCAAGCATGAGCTAGAAATGAAGAAATTATCTGTCGAAAATGCTTCTCTCTCTGGCTCCTCTAGAAGTTCCAGTCCTAAAAGACCCCAGATGCCTAAAGAATTGGTTGGTATGTATGAGCCTAAGTTGGATGTGTTGGATTGGTTGTCTCTGTTTGAATATAATCGTGGGCTCCAGAACATCACAGGTAATGACTTACTCACCTGGTTATACTCTAGGCTTCCCCCTGTTGCAACTGATGTGGTAATATAGTTGGGGGAGGAGGATAGGAAAGAGTATGAATGTGTGAAACTAGCTTTGATAGCTAGGTTTGGGAAGACCCCTTCCCAGTATCCTAAGAGGTTTAGAACCCTCAAAAAGAATGATGGTACCCCTTGGGCTACCTGGGTGAGTGAGTGTTTGAAAAACTTAGAGGGATGGATTAAGTGTTACAAGGTGAACACTTATGAAGGTATGAAGAATCTTTTTATGTTGGAGTCAATTTATGATGACTGCTCTCCTGAGCTCAGACAACACTTGGCTGATTAAAAGGAATTAGATTCCAGAAAGCTAGCTAAGGCTGCTGACTTGTGGGTTGCCAACAGGGCCACTCACAAGGATTCAGGGGTCACTCAGAAAAAGGATGAGGGAAAGCAGCCACCTAAAGTGAATCCAGAGAATTCTAATACCTCCCATACCAAAGAGGGCCACAAACAACAAAATAACCAGGGTAAACCCCAGGGTAAACCGAATCAGGCTAGTGTACCTTCTGGTCAACAACCAGAAGGAGGTCAGAACAAGCCACCCTTTGAGAGCGTTTGGACAATGCTATATCTGTAAGGCTACTGACCATATCAAAGGGGATCCCAGGTGCAAGGGTAAACCTGCAGGGATCAGCAAAGTCCCCTTAGACTTCACTCCTGAGGATGAAGTACAGATGGCTAGTGCCCACTCTGAACTCTTTGCTGAAGACCCCTTGGGTCTTCAAGCAACTGTAAACTTAGAGCCTATGGGTCTGGTTAGTCCCCAGAATAGGGTTGTGTTTAGCTCCCTACCTGTTAACTCTAAGGTGTATTATGTGGACAGTGTTCTTGTCAATGGCCAGGATACTCCTGCCAGGAGAGACACTGGGGCCAGCAGAACAGTAGTGGATGAAAGTTTCTTTCCACCTGAGGATGTGGCAAAAGCACCCAAAGGTCCCACTAAAATGTCTGGAGGCCCTGTCCAGACGGTTCCTATTCTACCAGCCCTCATTCAGTGTAACAACATGACAGTGAGGATTCTTGTCAGTGTGCAGACTGAGGTGCCTGGGAAAGTCCTGTTGGGGAATTACCTGAGAACTCTAGGAGTAGTGTCACATACCCCCAGGCCTCCCAGTATGGAGACCCAGAACCTAACCAAATTGGCTAGAGAGGCCACCTTAAGGGACCCCTCTAAGCCTGTGGAAACCTCTACTGAGACCCCCACTACAAGCCCTGGTGTTAGTAAGTTGACCTCTAACCCAGGCACATTTCAGGCTAGTGCATTAAGGAAATGGGAGCCCCAACCAAGCTCCATCATTGTTCCCCCAGTTTCAGAGTCTGTCACTCCCCCTGCTTCTGAGGAAGAGGAGGATAGACCTACTGGACCCTTACCTAGGCCTGAGAGAACTGGTAATTCTCAATGCTGGTGGAAAACCAGGAAAGAAAAGTCTAAGGCCAAAAACCTTCAGACTGTTGGACCTTCTACTGAAGACCCCAACTCAAATCCTAGTATTAGGGGGGAAACTCCTAAAGTAGGTAAGGTTAGATCTAAGAGGAAGGGGAAGCAGGTACATTGCCTAACCCCAGCCCCTCCAACCAAGAGGCCTAAAACCCAACCTGCTCCCACAAGAGAGGTGGTGAGGAACCTTGGAGGCCCCTCTAGATCTAAGGGAATCCTTTATAAGGACCCCTTGAAAAAGCCTAACACAGGTTCAGAAGTTGTACCAACTTCTGAGGGACTGGTCAACCAGATCCCCTATAACTTTAAAACGACTGATGTTCCTCAAAGGGTTTGTAGGTCATATAGCTTACAAAGGAAAACCTTTGATTGGACCATAGAACATAGGTCAAGGTGTCACCATCAAAATGCTGATGGACTCTCTAGGATGTATGTCATTGACTAGAGGTATGAGTTTCATCCAGGAGTGGATTAAATCCTCCTGTCACTTAGTCTGGGGGGGGGCGAGTGTTACGGAGAATTCTCTGTTTAGGCTGAATTTCCTAACCTAGTGAGTCCCCCAGCAGCTTTGCTGGATTTTTGAGGTTTATTTTTTTCTCCTGCCAAGATTGAGACTCTTTTACCCTCACTCTTGGGCCTTTTTTGGGTGTGTTTCTTTGAATCTAGATGTGTTTAATGGGCTATGGGGTCTTTTACTCCATAGGGCTTCATGTGTTTTTGTGATGTGTGTTACACAGCACCCTCAGTGCAGTGACACGGGGTGTCATAGTGACCCCCCAGTATAGACTCCATACCCTGGGACTGACTACTGTCTCCCAGGGCATGTAAAGTCACCATTGACTTTACTAGTCTTAAATTCTGAACAGAACCAGTACAAACCATCATATTGTGGACGTACTGGCTGGAGCAATTCAATTGCCCCGGGGTCTGTTAGTCGAGGGGGCACGTCTCCGTCCCCCCTGATCAGGTTTTGGCTGGTGGCAGTGGATACTACTTTTTATATTCTACCGCAAATATTTTCCTATGGGATTTCCCATTGTTTTAGGCTACTACCTTTATTTAATTATTTACGGTAGCCTCGAACATACCGCTGGTTTATTTAATTAATATTGATTCTCCGGTTGGTATTTTTTGCCAAAACCTGATTCTAAAATGGCGTTTGTGTTCTCTTCTGTGACTCCAACCCAAGTCGAGCCCTTTGTTCCACTTTTTGGCGGGCTTCTCCACAGAAGTCCTCCAAAGTTGTGCCACTCTGTCTGGGGTACTTAGGAGGGGTGGAGGGAAATGTATTCACCCTGGACTGAGTTGCCTAGGCAACTCAAGTCGCACTCCATCCTGATTGGCCCAAGTGGTGAGCCGACCAGCTCACCACTTAGCATGTTTGAGTGACAGCTAGGCTGAGTGAATTGGGGTTTGCTGCATAAAAGCAGGGCTTTGGGGACTGGAACTTCAGAAGTCGCCACAGGACCTAAGAATCCGACGAGGGAGAAGCTGAGCCGACCTGCCACGACGCCACCACCGGTGGAGCCCTGCTGGACTGCCTCACCACTTTTCCCAACGACAGAGGAGATCTCCCGCCGGAGAGTCTTCTTCCTTTGACTGGTGGGGATAACCAGTTTCACCATCTTTTCGCCTTCCCGACGTACCTCGTGGCCGCCTTGCCTGTGCCAAGCACCCCGGCTACCGGGATACCACGTTTTACCACGATCGTGAAACAAAGGTACCACCTTTAACCGGAAAACTCCACGGCTGGTTTCTTCCCTGGTAGTGCAACGACCTTTATCTTTCCTCCAAGTCGAGATCTTCTCTTCCCCTGGACGACGACGCAACTTGCACCCACTACCAGGAACAACTGCCACCGCTGGAGGATCCTTCCCACTTAAGGTACCGTGTCCCGCCTGGCTTCCCTTGCTACCGACTGTACGGGGTAGATTTAGCCCCCGGCTTTTGAACCTGGGTTAGTCTGGGACACCCTGGCTAAACTTTCTTAAAGCCTCTCTAAACTCTTTTTGAACCCTCTGCAAGACTTTCTAAGCCTAGTGTAACTGCGTGATCTTGGGCGCATTTGTGCTCTGCTCTCTCTAAGAGTGGGCTCAGCCTTTGGACTTTGGCTCACCAGTGACTTTTGCTCTTCTGCCTTGCTAACAGTGTTCCTGAATCTTAGAGTGGTGTACCTTTCCATATTCTGTCTTTTTCCCTCCCTTTCTCACAAACTTATCATAGTGCAATCTAGTTAAGCGCTCACCTCTGTATGAAAATAAGTGGTGTTTTACTGTGATTTATCCGATAAGGGATGTATATATTTCAATAGTAACTGTGTTTAGAATATTTTACAATAAGAGTGCTGGAGTGTTTCAAACTGTGTGTTTTTAAATAAATAATTATATACTTTGATACCAAAGCTCTGGTCAGTGCTTGCTTGTATTGTTGTATCTGAGTGCCTATTGTGTATACTTTGCATACTGCCTAACTCTTCTTGAGGGAAGTCTGACTGCTCAGCCACAGCTACCAGGTAAATCTGGGTGGTACAGACTGCTACCAAGTGGGTTTACTGCCAACACCTGTAGTCTTAAATCTTTTGCAGTGGTCCCTAAGGGAACTGCACAGGTTTCTGCCTAACACCACCTCTCCCTCCCTCTGCAGAAATTCAAGATGGTTACGCCAGCACTCATTGCGTCGACACTAGACGGGGGAGACTGGATGTGCCCCCTGGATCTGCAGGACACCACTTACACATCCCGATTTGGCAACCTCATTGCTCCTTCCTACGCTTCAGGATCATGGGATGTCATTTCCAGTACAAGGTGCTACCCTTTGGCCTCAACTCATCCCCCAGTGTATTTATCAGACTCATGAATGCAATTGCAGTCCTCCTCAGGGCCCAGGGCCACCATGTCTACCCGTACCTGGACGACTGGCTTGTCAGGGTGAGAGCCCCGGAGGGGGTGGTCCACACCTCCTCCACCCTTATGAGTATACTCCAGGACCTGGGATTTACCATCAACCTCAAGAGGTCTCAGCTGGAACACTTACAACTTCTCAACTTCCTGGGCCTCATCTGGGATAACAGTTCCGAGAAAGGTTTTCCCTCGGAGGACAAGATTACGGCCATCAAGAGGGCCTCTACACACTTCCTTACCAGACCAGTGACTTCGGCTTGGTGGTACCAGCACCTACTGGGTATCATGGCAGCAGTCCTCTTGGCCGTGCCGTACACGAGGCTCCGGATGAGGAGAGTGCACCTGCACTTCGCAGCCTCATCGAATCAGGAGAAGGGCTCCCAGGCGGGGCTGGTCAGCATACCGCCTTCTCTCCACGCGGACCTCACATGGTGCTCCAAGGACTGCAATCTGCGGACAGACGGGCCATTCCGGCAGTCAGCAGCCGGCTCCGCAGGTCACCATTACTACGGACTACTCCCTATAGGAGTATAGGGACCCGACAGGAGCAGGAGTCGCATATCAACTGGCTGGAGCTCAAAGCCACCTGGCTAGCCCTGAGGGCCTTTCTCCTGCTCATCGGGGCCAAGACTGTCCTGTTCCAGACTGACAACTCCACCAGCATGTGCTATGTCAACAAACAGGGGGGTACCAGGTCCCCTCTGCTGTGCATCCTAGCAGTCGGCATATGGGAATCGGCCCTGGAAAACATCATCTACCTCTGGGGGAGGCCAACTTGGAAGCAGACAGGGCGCTAGGAGCAAGACCACTAGGAGCCAGTACAAGAGTAAATGGAACAGGTTCTGTCACTGGGCAGTTTCTAAGGAGATCGACCCCCTGACGTGTACTCTGGATGATGTTCTCTCTTTCTTGGCACACCTTGCCCACTCAAGTGTGCAAGTGGACACATGTTGCACCTATCTCCAAATGGATGAGGCTAGGGACAATGGAAAGCCAGCCTTACTCCTATTACTCGACCTGTCGGCAGCGATCGACAGCAGCCTCCTTTTCCACCAAAGAGGCAGCTTGGGTCAATTCCTTTCTCTCTGACAGATCCATGAGAGTGTTTTCTCCGGTTGCATCTGCAGAACCGTCTCCAATCACCTACGGAGTACCGTAGGGTTTGTGTGTCTCCCCTACCCTCTATAACATTTTCACAAGGCTTCTGTTTGATCATCTTGACGACCTTGGTGTATCCTGCACTAACTAAGCAGATGATACGCAAATACATTTACAGCAAAATCCAAGCTTGGATGGCCAAGCATGGTCTTTGCTTAAATGATGACAAGAGCTTCTGCTCATTGGATCCAAGCAGAGACTCAACAAGTTAGGTCCTCGATACTCCTCCTTCAATATCGATGGGAACAACATCAAAGTTGACAAGGATGCCAGAACTTTAGGATTTTACCTGGACTCCTCCCTTTCGCTCCACAGACAAATAAGCACTACAGCATCATCAACTGCCTACACTTCTAAACTAATAAATGCGTGTAGAGAATTCCTGTCCACCAATAGTTGCAAAACCCTGGCTAGGACTCTGATCCTCTCCAAATTGGACTACTGCAATACTTTATACTTGGGCACCAGTCAGGGAAACCGACACAAGCTACAAGTAATGCAAAACAGTGCCCTCAGAGCAGGCCTAAACATTCCCCAGTCCAATCACATCTCACAAACCTGAAGGAACACCAACTGGCTCCCTATATAAGACAGGATCACTTTTTGAACCCTGATGATCACCCACAAGTGTCTGAATAACTCAGCCCCCAAGTACCCGGTCGACAAATTCTCCAGAAAGGAATCCACTAGACCCTCCAGAGCCGGCTATGTCCACTGCCTGAATATCACTAAATTCAAGCTGTCTAAAGCAGGAGGATCTAGTTTCCCAGTTTTGGAATGCTCTGCCCCCTGACCTAAGGGCAATACCCTCATTCCTATCCTTCCGGAACAAGGTAAAAGCATGGCGCTTTTCCCAGTCTAATTAATGCCACTCCTCTCCTGCCCGATGACTGCTTCAACCACTCGACCAGGTTGATCACAGCCCAGATCTGTATCATCAGGTGACCATCCTGAAGATACCACTTCAGATCTCCAGCATGAGACATGAACTCTTTATATTCTTACTCTCTAACCCTGTGCCTCGCACTGCACTCTACTGCCACTTGCTCTTCACACCTGCCCTGGTAACTTACCTATTAGCCAGTACATCCCCTGCACTGGACTAGAACACTACATAGCTCCTAGCTATACTGTCATATGCCTCTTGTAATTTTGTGACTTGATATGTAACACAAGTCTATTACCTTTATTACCTTGCTTAACACTGCACTTTCTCTGCCACTGTTTGTTTTCACCTGTCCTTGTAATTTCTATCATCAGTCTCTTGTACCAATTGTTATTCATGCATGTAAAAGTGCCCAGATACCTCTGGGTTCGGTGCGCTATCTAAGCAAATAAACTAAACGAAACTAAACTATCTGGCAGCAATAAGGGCCTACAGGAATTTGGACTTTTCCAACCTGATAGTCAAGAAACATCTATCGGGCTTGTCCAGGATTTACCCGCCCATCAAGAAGCCACATCCTGTGTGGGACCTCAATGTGGTGTTGGGTGCCAAGGCGCACAAACCCTTCGGGCCAGTGGCGTCAGCGGACATCAGGCTGGTCACCATCAAGAACGTTCTGCTAGTAGGACTCGCCTCCGCTCGCAGAGTCAGCGAGATCCAGGGTCTGGTGGCTTCAGAACCCTATACCACTTTCCACAGGGATAAGGTGGTCCTTCACACTCACCCGGCATTCCTACCTATGGTACCCTCCGCTTTCCATCTGAACGAGGAAATAATCTTACCTACTTTCTTTGCTGACCCCAAGGCCGAGGCTCAGAGAGTCTAGCACTGTCTGTATGTCAGACACGCTCTGAAATTTTATCTGGATAGGACCATGGGCTTCCGAAAGTCAGACACACCTTTTGTCACCTGCAGGGGCTCCAGACATGATTATCAGGCATTCAAGGCTTCCAAAGCAAGGTGGATGGTTGCAGCCATCAAGGAGGCCTATGAGGGGCAGCGCAAGCCGCTGCCAGCCCACATGCACTCTCAATCGGTCAGAGCCACGGCCAGTGCATTCCAGCGGCAGTTTCCATGCCAGGTCCTAAGCATGGCAGCTACCTGGGCCATCCCTTTCAGATTTCTGTAAGCATTACTGTTTGGAAGCCGGCCTTCGGACAGGAGGGTCTCCTCTCCACCCAGGGGCTACATTCAGTTGTAATAGCCTATACAGTTTGGAGGAAAAGGGACAGGTCGTAAGACTAATTACAAGTTACTCACTGTAGTGACTAACGTTCTCTTAGTCCTTAGTCCCCTTTCCTCCATACGTCCCACCATCCTGCTCCCTAATAATACTGGGATCATTAGGCAATGATAAATATTGTCGACACGTCAATGGGGACTGAGTGGCGCTGGTGGGCGGAGTCAGGTTAGCGCATGCTCCCTAGGCCGCACCCCCGCGTGCCTCTAAATTTAAAGGAGAAGAAGCTTTTTCTGGTGAGAAAGGTTCTGTCTCCCGTCCCTAGGAAGGGACGCCCATACAGTATGGAGGAAAGGGGACTAAGGACTAAGAGTACGTTAGTCACTACGGTGAGTAACTTGTAATTTTGTACATAAGTCCTTTAAAACTAAACAGCCCTCACGCATTTCAAAATTCAGGATATTGTACCCCCTATCCATAGAGTTTAACAGGCGTGATAGAATGTTGACTTGACTATTTTATTCATCTATTGAGTATTTATAAAGCGCCTATACAACAAATGGTGTTTCATAGCGTCCACTATTTGCTCTGTTCAGCTATTGGAAGCATGATTGCAGCCAGTACCCTTTTCCTCAGTAGTCCGATAGTCTGCCTGTTCAGGGCCTTTTGGGGAGCCTAAAGGAGATTGTGTCTGGCATCCTCAGCTCTTCAAAAGTTTGCACGTTGCCTGTTCTCACACTTTACGAGCTTATATAAATGACTGACAAAGTGTCTGTTTGCACATCAGGGCGATGTAGCAGTACCTCCTGTGATGTCATCAAATCGATGTTGGTTATCAGCTTTAAAATCCAACGATAACCATACCCATTTATTTAAGGCGTGAGAGATAACAGGTGCTAAAATTGACACATCGGACACCATGTCTGCGTGGCCTTCGATGTTCAGATCTTCAATTTCTGTGACGCGAGTCCCTCGATCTTTGGTCTTTAATGCAGCCCAGCCTCCAGGAACCGGCATAGCGCCCTTGGAGGAACTGAATTTTCCAACTTGCAAGCCAACCCCTGCGTCGTATGATCGCAAATCTAGTGAGCCACCAGCAGCACCCTCCATCATAGAGCCCCGGGACAAACCGCTCTCGTTAGCTGGTAAGTAGGTGCTTGTCCGTTTGTAAGCAGTCGGAATGATTCATTAACCCTTACATCATTTGGGACTGGCGACTCCAGATTTGTCATTGGCTAATTGGATTTACTTCTTAGAATACAAACCATGAAGCCAACCCCAGCACCGATAGCAGGAAACCACACATAGGTGTAGAAATAAATTTAGATATGAATGTGAATCCCATCACCTTTTTAAGAGGGCTAATTAGACTGATCAAGCTAACTGGCTATTATCTAAAGAGTGGCACTAAAGTTTTTAAGTGCTTCAAGCCAGTGTATTTTACGGTCTCATTTGAGAAGCTGTGGGTGGCTGAAAGGGCACACAGCCCCACAGTCCTCACCACGCCCCAATTCTCATCAATTTCCCACGCAAGAGTCGGCACCGTGCTGCCACCACTATTTTTACAAGAGGGGCAAATGACTCCTGTGCAGGCAGAGGCTGAAGGGGAAACCTTGGGGAATACTAGAGGGAGAGCAAGAGCACCTGAGTGGCAACAGAGTGGCAAAGGCAGCCAAACAAGCGAGCGAGGCCGGCTGCACAAGCCCACGGCCTTACCTCAGTCTCTGATGCAATACAGGGCGGCTCGCCGGCTCCGTGTACCATATGCCGACCGCAGATGCCAAAGCTCTCTGGATCACTGTCTTGCCTGAATCTCGCCTGGGTCCCCAAATCACCATCACCGCTGCAGAGGTACCGTGAGGTATCGTGAATGCAGACGGCAAACGCTGTCAGAAACGCCAGTCCACAGCAATAGCAGCGCTTAGCTTAGCTTTGTGCCCTGTTAGAAACCTAGCACTGGAGCAAAGGACCCAACAGGAAACCGAAATAAGCCTCCGGGTCAAAACACACTTGAAAGCTTTGCTTTGCACAGTTCTGCCATGTCTGACCCGGAAACCTCATCACGAGGCCAATGAGAATTGCACCCCCAATATAAAAATACAAGTACCAGAATCCAATGCAATAGGAGCTTAAAAGCCAGGACTTGCTGAGCATCTCACACTTGACAACGAACAAACTGGAATTCCTTAGTTTTAATGAATGTCTTCCTCCCCCTGTGATGGCTTTGTCTACACCACATGACCTGGAGAATCCTGAGAGTCGGTAAGGAAAAGGTAGAGACGATAGAGGTCCTACTCCAGAAACCTTTCCTCGTTTAAACATAGATCCTCATTTACAAAGCGGGTAGCAATCCCTTTTGCTTCTTCCACCCCTGAAGAATGGAAGAATTTTCTCAGCCCAACTGTCTAACCAGCCTCTTCCTTTTCAAGAGACCAGCTTCTTTTGCTTCCTCCCAGAAATCTTAGCAGGGGATACTGCCAACCTGAAGCAGCAACAGTAATTTCATACTTTTTCCGCTGCAGGCTTTTAAAGGCGTAGTGCGTCACCTTCATCAGTGGTGCCACGTCTTCAGTCCTCTCTGTTGCACAAACTGCAAAACCCCTTTAATTTGCAGTTCATTCAGTATCAGTCATCAATATGTGGTTGTTTGGTTTCCATCGGGATGGACAAACGTCACTTCTGCAGAGTGACTCTTGTAGTTTGTGCCCTAGAGCTACTGCTTTTCTTCTTCTTTTCCTGAAGAAACCGCAGGATAACCATGTTTCACTCCCTTGGTTACTTCTCTGCACTTTCCTGGTGGAGGAAGTTTTGCTACTCCTGAGCAATGCTTTTATTGAATTGCTCCCTCATAGCGAAGGGGAATGGTTGGTATTCCCACTACATTCTTGTTCCTAAGAAGGTGGATGATCTGCTGTCCATCATGGACTTGCACCTGTCTAATTTGTTGGTTCTGGAGGATCAGGGTCTGATTGATTGATAGCCCTTGAACTTGAGGGCGGCTACATCAGATGTTGCTTAGGTTTTTGGTGGGGAAATCACACTACCAATTTGCATTCCTATTGTTTGGCCTTTACTCCGCCCCAGAATGTTCATAAGCCTGTCAGTTGTCAAGGCTCACCTCAGCAGGGAATGTATCCATGTCTTTCCATACTTTGACAACTAGCTGATCAGGGTTTGGTCTCTGGACACAATCTCAGTATATCTTTTCAAGACATGACAGTGGCTTCTCAGCCTCTGGTTCTGGGTCAACTTGTGGAAGCCACAGATTAATCACCTCAATGACTTCAGTTTCTCTTCAGAGGTTCATGTCTCAAATGTCAGCTGATGGTCAGTACCTTCGAGCAAGTCTGATTCCAACTTTGGGTTTCCTCTACCACCTGGGTCTGATGTCATCATGCATTTTTCTGGTACAAACATGTGATTGCTCTAATTTGTTGCCATGCAGCCAGTGATTGTAATTTGGGGACAACATGACCGACTCCATCAGCGTTTTGGACAAGATGTCACAGAATCTCAGCTGGTGGTCCCTCAGAGACAATCTTCTGATAGGGAATTGTTTTTGCTATCTTTAGCTGCAGGCCATAGTGATAACAGATGCCTCATTGTAGCTTTGTGAGCACACCAAGGTGACCTCATGGATACCAGTGGATAGAGGCCAGATAGCACATTGGCTTACTGGAAATAAGCAATAGGCGCCTGGCCTTGATGGCTTTGGTGGCTTTTCTTCTATCTATGCATGGGAGGTTAGTCCAGATCTTGACAGCCAGCACAGTGACATGTACACCTCAACAAGAGCTGTGATGTGGGATCGGCATGGGAAGGTGTGCGACTCCAGCAACATTTCCTTGTTTTTTGTAAAGGACAGCTTCGCTTTTCTGGATCAATTTTGTCATTTTTGGTATAGCTTGCTACTTGGGCGCATAGCATTCGCAGGGTTACCTCACTATTTGTATATTGAAAATGTTTATTAGTTTTGTCAGGTGTATCGACCCACGTTCAAGTTATTATGCTGCAACATTTGGTGCTGTGGACTTAGAAAATCCAAGATGGCCGAAAAGCCCACATTTGCGCCAGAACCCACCCGCGCAGTTTTTGCGCACACCAAAATGGTCGCCTGACCTGCCACCCACCAGTGCGAGCGTGATGGGCCAGAAGCGCCATGGGCGAAATCAGTGCAAAGGAATATGGTGCTGTTCAAAATCTGTCTTAATTAATGTCAAAAATTGCTAAAATCATGGGCACGGAACCACCAGACAAAGAATCCAACTTCTGGTTGGGTGTTCTACATTACTCTACTGCAGAATCTCCATTAATACAATGTTAGCAATGATCATATGCTATCAAGTAAAATCCCCTTTTTGAAATGTATTAATTCAAGACAGCTCCCAAAAATGGGTGCTGTACCGGCACTTGACACTAACCGGCGCTAGCGATCTAAACTCTGACAGGAGACTGGTATTTCAGGAGCTGAGATGGAACCTGAGTTAGCTGGAAACTTGAAAGCCTTGCTGGTTAATGAGAATTCTTAACACCTACTATTCCCGGGCCCTATATTAAAAGGCAGTATGATTTAATTAAAAGTTCAATTGGCCTCTGACCATGGGAAACATTCACACCTGCCCTTACCAGCAACAGCACAGGAGATCACATGGTCGTGTTAATCAGATGCAGAGTGGCACCCTGGTCTGCTGACCTCAGTCAACACACTAGACTCTTTCTACTGAATAGGATATGCTGATTTGAGGTGTAATTGTCAACAGTTGCTCTGGGGGAAGGAAAGACATTTGATCTCTGAGTCAAGCCAAGTTCCCGGGGGCGGGGACAAGCAAATGGGTGTACTGAAGGAGAGGCAAATGTATGTTTTATTAAATTGCTTATAAAATATTGTATGAAGCTGACAAAAATGTACAATTTGGGGATTGTTAAGATGAAAAATGTACCTACAATTTGAGACGAAACTCAACTCTGTAAGATGTTCTGAGACCGAACCCCGGGATTTATGAATATTGTGGGTACAGTGTTTATGCTAGAAATATGATAACTTATAGTAATATGCTCAGGGACGGGGTGTACCTACGTGGAAGATTGGATGAAAAACCAACATGGCGAAACCCACTAAAAAGCGCAAAATGTTGTCGTTTCTGAACCCAAGATCGCAGGAACATGGGGCTTGAACAGAGAACTGTATTAAATTAATCTGGGATGTGTACATGTATTCTTAAAAACTTGTGTACCTTGGAAACATGTTTGATTATGAAAAATTGGGTTCTCAGTAAAAGCAAAGGGGTGTTTCTTCAATAGATTGTAAAATGTAGCAACACTCTGACTCACAACTCTGTTCTCCAGTGAGAGCACAGAAAATCATTTAACCTATCAGGACCCTCAGAGGGTTGGGCATAGAAAGTCAGCCTTCCCACCCACTTTCAGAAGACATAAAAAGAGCCACTGAGACCCAGGTAGACTACACTTTCCACTTTCTTTCGAAGCACTTTGCAGGACCAGACAATATCCAAAAGGACCACATCCAGAACTTAGACTCCAGATAGATTCCAGAACTTTGAAGCAGAAGGCGTACTGCAAGCTAAAAGTATTCTCAGCTGGCCTTACAATTTTGCAAACTGATTTACTCCAGACTTCCAAGGGGCACATCAGAGTAAAACAGCCGGGCTGTGCTGTTTGATTCTAGCCAAGAACTTTCGCCAGAACCAGACCCAGAGAGCAGTGCTGTATCCAGAACCGCAGACCAGACTGCTGTGCAGTGCCGAGAACTTTTGTCAGAACCAGAGATCCAGACCAGCAGAGCAGAGAGAACCGCAGCTAAACCTGTTCACCAGATCTGTGACGAGACCCATTCCTTTCAGAATTAGGAGTGAGTATCCAGCCAGAGCTGTGCAAAACCAATCTTAGTTTAAAATAATCTAATTCAAACCATTTCCACCTATTTAGAACTGCATAGAAATTGTGTGTCCATTCTGTGATTTCAAACCTGTGAAAGTGTCATTTGTCATTTGAATCTTACTTTATTTCTGAGAATCTACCTCCACTAAATTGTCTGTATCTTTTGAACCGCACGTCCTAGGAGCAAGATTTAACTTTCATTTTAAAGCTAAGGACCTAAGCTTTCCAACAAAACTGACTTTCTACTCCTTATAGTTTTTCCGTAATCACGCTCGACGCACTTGAAAAAAGTGCCGCGAATTGCAATATGACTCAACTTCTTCACCTGTCAAAAATAGCGGTCTTTTGCTTCCATTGCTGAAATTCGTTTTCAACCTGATAATCCCTCATGAATCATTGCTAGTTTTGACCTGAACTAATTCAAAGTAGCTGTCACTTACCCTGAATCTCCTAGAGGGAATTAAAATCATTTTTAGCATATTTTCACTTTATTGCAATCACATTAAAAGTATTTCTGCATGTTTTAAAAGCATACCGGTTGCTCCAAGCTTGCTAGGGGGGAACTAGAATTTGTATTGCTTTTGATTGTATTCCTGAAAACCTGTGTGCTCTCTTTTCCATCTCTTTATATTGCTTAGGGGGGGGGGGGAGTGAATTGTCAAAAGAAAAAGTGATCATATTATCTCTTGTTGAAACCATATCAGTTTATTTCTGTGCTGCATTCTTTTCCATCATTGCATTTCCTTGAAACCATAAAAGTATTCTCAGCTACCTTATCCTTTCTCTACCAACTCCTAAGTAATTAAAAAAGTGTGCTAGTGTAATATTATCCATTGTTGATCACTGTCATATTCATAAGTGTGCTATCAAATATTAACAAATATTAATGTATTCATAAGTGTGATTATTTAAATATATATATATATATATATATATATATATATATATATATATATATATATATATAGTTTAATTTTTCAAATAAATCTTTTAATTTGCAAAACAAACCTACTTCTTGGCTCAGTGAGGTCAGGGGGATTCAAAGAGAGGGGCGTTATACTGGGGTTTATCATCCAGATCTATGAACTTGTCATAACAATATATAAATAAGGGCTTCCCTTGGGCATCCCAGACTAGGCATTGATTTAGTTGGAGTGCTGAATTGAAGTCACTTAACAGTTCCCATGCACAAATACAAATCAGACAGTCACCATTGTGATTGGTACAGTTTTGTTTGACATTAATTGTTGATCGCTTACCAATTATTTTATCCTTTTAATCTGAGTAATATTCATAACCGTTTGTATTTGCAGCAGTTTGTTTATATAAATAGATTAATTATCTGCATCAGTTTTGGTGCCCAATTTATATTTCTCATGTATTTATTATTTCAGAATTTCATCCAACACGTGTTTCGGTCGTAAATCCTCTTTCAAGGCAGTTCTAGTTCTGTAAACAAATACATATAGATCAATTCATTATTGTGATCATTTAACTATATACTTTTATAAATGTATTGTATGTATATAATCAATTCATATAATAATAATTTGCAATACAAGTGTATTATCCCATATTGTTGTTCTATTGTAATCCTCGGAAAAGATTACAATGTATACCAGCAAGAGGCATGCCGTTATTTTTGATGAGTGGTAAATAAGTGTGCTCTTGATTTGGTATTAATAGGGTGTTACTGTTGTATTTCCCGTTTCAATATAAATTATTTTATAAAGTGGAATTTCACTACACGTAGTCTAGATATAATTCTATTGTCATTATATAGCCCCTAGCCAAAGTTGGAATTGCTGCATGCAGTCTCCTGAGGGAAATAAAACACACGCATTCGGGTGTGGTACATTTATTGATTTAATATTGTGCTTGTGTGTGTTTACATGTACTTAGCTTTCTTGGTGGATTATACAATTCAGACCAACATGGGACTAGAAGGGATGTAGAAAAGAAAACACTGTGAACATAGCATCCCCTGCCCAGGAGTGTATGGAGCAGTAGGGAAAAGGCGGCATGGGCGTTCACCGTGACAGCCCGCCCCGCGGTCTCACGGCACAGGCCAAGAAAACAAGCTGTCCCGGGCTGAATATGCCATAGGTGACCCTGCAGGTGAATAGCACAGCCGGATATAACAGTTCAATGGTGCCTCCAGAGAACAAGCTTCATGTAAGTGCAGCCATCTTGTTGGCTGCTCAGCAGTGCCTCTCGTTGGGCTTCTTTTTGGGTGCTGTTATATGTATCCTCATATCGGTTCCTTGTACTGAATTCTTGTTTAAAACAAGCATTGACAAAGCATATTGTTTTGGCTCTTTTATCTTCATTAGATGGGCATTTGCCAGACACTGCCATCAAATGAGAAGGATGTAGACACTGGTCATATCTAGAATTGAGAACAATTGCATGCATATTCCAACCATTTGGCAGCTGTTGCCATCTTATGAACAGATGTGCCTGACAAATACCTATTGCATGCCTACACAAAGTCAGAACTGTGCCGATGCTGGTTCAAGGTGGCACTTTGCTTTAGGTGGGGTATTACACAGATTTGCGAATCTGTGAAATAGTAACATTCTCCTCTTTTTATTAAAAGGCTCATGCTTCCTCATTTTATGCTTGCTTCCTTTTTCTAGGTTCCAAAATAGACCAATAGCAATGTTTGGGTCTTTTCACAGGATTTTTACTGCCATAATGTAAACATGTTTTTGAATGTGTAATTACACTGTGCTGTATTTTTTTAAGTTTCTGTCATACCAAACCTTCACCAAATAGAAGCTAACAAAAATAAATAAATACAAACTTATTGTGTGAAAACCTAGGAAACGAAACAAAAGCAACCCTTGAAAGCTTTTCACTTCAAAAATGTTTATTTTGTAGTCCTCTTATTTAAAATAACACACATCATAAAGTAGCTCCTGTCTTCCTTGTAATTATTTGTTATACATTCGTGTTTAGCCTCATTTGTGTTAACATCTGCCGAACTGGCACCGTATTATATCCCCTTCTTCTTCAGTCACGCGAGGTAATCTGGCAGCTTTGTTAAATGACATTTAAAATGTTTGAGCTAAGTCAGAGGATCGTATGAGAATTCCTTTTACGATCGACCTCCTCCTTGAGTTCCTTTGACTGTCATAGATAATAGTCATTACTTCGAGCCTCCAGTGTGAAGGGTGCAAAGATGCAATTGCAAAATACCATTCTATCACACGTTTCAATGAGTAAAGTATTATTAGTACAACTAGAGTAATATATAATTTAAACAATTTGTTTCCTTTATAGCTGGTGCATGCTTTGAAAACGGTGTCTGTGTTCCACGTCCGTGTGGTCGATTTTAAATACAAGTAAGTACTTTTGCTGTTAAATAGTTTAAACTAAAATTTTTATTTT
Organism: Ambystoma mexicanum; assembly: GCF_040938575.1. Classification (NCBI taxonomy): domain Eukaryota; kingdom Metazoa; phylum Chordata; class Amphibia; order Caudata; family Ambystomatidae; genus Ambystoma; species Ambystoma mexicanum. The sequence goes on along the minus strand of NC_090923.1, from coordinate 445,043,701 downwards.
GTTGAAATATTGTTAGAAAGGTATTTACTGATTATTTGTTGTAGCATTATGGAAAGTTTAAGATTTGAGCAAATGTGTATGCTGGAAATAGCAACTTATACTGCCAATGTTGATAGTGATTCCTAACTGCCAGATGAGAAAGTTGTTGTACAGCCTCATTTAGAAATTTGACGGACAAAGAATAGGTGTTACTCGGGGGCTGGCAAGCAAATGATGTTTTATTCACCTGTGAAAACCTGCATTCTATGCCTGCTGCTGGCACCTGCTGCCGCAATCTGACATTTACCTTGCTTCTCTCATCGCTCGTCCTTTACATTCATCCATCTCCACCTACCCTCCTTGCCCCCTTCAAACCAAAACACACACTCTTAGCCATTTGCAGTTGTTCATAGCTGAGTATTAAAGGGAATATTCAATGATGCTTTGGGGCGTTAATATGTGGCAACAGCTTTTAGCCATCATTATAGGCTCTTGTTTCACTTGCATCTGAAAACTGGGGCTGCGAGCTGATAACACTCAGTGCGGCCCATTGCAGCCTGCTGCAGCAGTGAGTATTGCTTTAATCACATTTCCCACCATACATCATTACAATGGTGTCTCATATTGTGTTGCAGGCAACTTTGGTATAGCTTCTTCTCACCCACTCTTACTCCTACACCTGTTACCAGGCATGCATGCATCCCTGACTAGCAGAAACATCCTTGCTGTTTTCTTTTAGGTCCTACCAGACAACATCAAATCTGTTAGCGGCTCTACTATCAGTACCCGAACTTTAGCAGAAGCTACTGCACCAGCTAGAAAAATCAGGTGGGTGTGGGAGCTGGTCAGTATGGCTCTTACTTCATCTACCTGTAATTTAGGTTATATGGGTTTGAAAATGTCATAGATGGCACAAGAAAACACCCAACTCTTAGAGGAGGTTTGCAGGTTTTTAGTGAAGATATTTTGGGTTTTATGGCCATACTGCTTCTCGTATAATCGCACCTCCTCTCTAATCCAGGCATCCTAAGCTCCTGGTTAGTGTATATCTATTTATTTTTCTTTTTTTTTTTCTTAAAGTGCGTTTTTGGATGACTAGCATCCTTTTCGCACTAACATATACCAAAATACATATTTTACATTCATATTATTAAAAAACATAAAAAGAACAGTTCCTAAAACTGCCCTCATTTGAAAACAGAGTTAAAACATCTTAAAAACTGTCACCATTAATATTCATTATCGTTTTACATGCTTCCTCCCACACATGCATTGCCGCTGTGGTTAATACTGAGGACTCCGCTCCAAACTGACCACTCCAAAATACATCAGAAGTCGGGTCAATTTCTTTTTCATACGTTGGCTTATGTATGACTCCTAATTCTTCACATTGTAGTGTCTGGCAGACTCTATGGTTTTCCCACAGTGTCTACATAGCCTTTGGTGTCGAGGAATGCCTCTCCAATGCACCCGTGTTTTCTAACAGCTTAATTGTTTGGAGCCTAACTGACGGCATAAACCTAGTCATTATCGGGTATTGTTTCTTTATCGGGTACAATTTAGGGCTATTTCTATCAAATTATTGTCTGACATAGTCCCTAAATTTCTTTAGCGCACCAAGATGAATCAAAGCAGTATCTATATTATCAGTCCTTGCTTTTACAGGAATTTTGGCCAGGTTGAATTCTAACCATGTCTTCGGAATTTGTGTATTTCCGATTTTAAGCATGTAGTTTGTTACTCTGGTCTCCAGGTCACTAAACCATTTGCTAGTCTCATATCTACTCGCATGTTGGACAGTAAGCGAAAGTAAGCTATCTGGGCCTGCTAGATCGAACTTTATTTTTGCCCATAAATTACACAAGGCTACTGACCACAGCATGCCCAGATAAGCGAGCCCCAGTTCTAGTCTGATCGCCTGTACAGGGGTACCAGGAGGTAAGCTTAACATTGATCGCAAAATCTTTCCTTCTAGTTTATTGATTGCCTCTACCCATTTCCAAAGGAAAACCTCCAAGGCATAAATGATTGTAGTAACAATAGATATTTTGTACGCTAATATTTTTACTTCAAGGCATTTACCCCCTTGTGCATCAATCGTCTTCCTCAAAACTAGCCATCTCCCCCATGCTTTTTGTGTTACTTCCTCTAGATTGGCAGCATTGAAAACTTTGCCCTTATGGTGATTGCCAAATAACGATAGCTATTGGTGGTTTCTACTATTTCTACCCCTAACCACCAGGCGTTATGTTTATTAGCAAATATCATAATCTTTGTTTTTTTGATATTTGGCTTCAGTGACAACTCCGATGAGAAGGTGGACAAAGCGAGAAGTGAGTGCTGTAGGCCCACTTTGGTCCTGTCAAGGATCATCATATCATCTGCATAGGAAATGCATACTAGTCTGTTATTACTATATTGCGGTGGGGGTGTTGTGTGCTTCCACCAGTCTTCTTGCCAACAGGAAGCGGTAGATGTTAAGGCACCCTTGCTTCAAACCCCTCCGAGTAGGGATACTGTCTGAAAGGGCCCCATCCTGTGATAACCTAATTTTTACTGCAGTATCTCTATTCAGTGCTTTTATAAAATACAAGAGAGAAGGGTCTATTTCCCAATCCTCTAGCATGGTCCACAATTTCCCTCTGTCGACACTATCAAACGCGGACGAGTAGTCCATGAAACAGGCAAACAGAGCCAACCCCAGTTTAGCTTCTAGGTCAGATATCTGTGTCAACAGGGTCCAGATAGGGTGAGTTGTTGAACACCCCTTTCTGAACCTTGTTTGATGATAGGTAAGTACAACATTTTGGGCTACCTACTCCGTGAGTAGTTCCAATAGGATGTTGGCAAATACCTTCCCCCTACAGTCCAGCATTGCCAAGAGTCTGTAGTTTTCTTGCCTATCTCTCTGGCCTTTTTTGGAACTCAGGGATCAGAATATCATCTTTCCATGATTCTGGGATCACCCTAGTACGGCATATCTGGTTCCATGTGTTAATTCAGCCGCAAAAATATCATGATGCAAAAATATCAGCATATTTTTGCAGCGAAATTCACACATGGACACTGTGGAGTACACCCCCGCAACCCCTGCTGCCACATAATATGCCCAACAAAAATATCGCCTATGGCGAACCAAACGGCCATATCTACGGCAATATGGGGATATTATGTAGTGATACTGCATATCTGTAGGTACATATATTTTAGTGTGCTAGCCCAGAGCTCAGGATCACTTTTCAAGGTCAAGTTGTTTAGGCCATCCAGACCCGTGGCACTGGATGATTTTAGTTTCTTGATTCTCACTACTAAATCAACTGTTTTGCTGTATTCATCCCACTTTGCTATTTTGCATGCCACGGGCGACCTGATATAGATTTTCTGGGCACCGAAAGGAAATTTTAATAAACTCTATCCAATTAGCCTCGGTTACTGCAACTATTTCCTTCTGCGCTCCGGGCAGTCCCTGAGCCTTCTCCAACCAATGCCAAAACATTTTTGTGTCATTTACTCTTATTAGTTTGTTCAGGTATTTCCACCCTTCATCATCACAGGAATTCCTGTGATTGCAGAGCCATAATTTTTAATTGTTCCATTCAGCAGTTATCAATTCTTTAAGGTCTACAGGGGGCCCTTCACATTTTCTTCCCAGTATCCTAGTAGCTGAGTTCTTCTTTCTTTTTCCTGGCAATGAGTGGGTCAAACCGCCATACAGGGCGTAATACATTTTTATGCACCCCTTTCTTGCATGCTACCACTTCAGTGTATATCTATGGTTTTACCCTCTGTATGCTAAAAGACTAATGGTCTCATCACAAGATGGGCGGTATCCCAGTGATAAATGCATCGGGATACCGCCCAATGCTATTATTGTTACCACAGTTCGGTCTGTCGCAATTTGCGCCGGATCGTGAGTTGCGGTGGTGCTGTTAGTCAACATTTATTCGGAGTCCATAGGACTCTGGGGCTTTTCGTCGCTATTACCGCTGGCGAAAGTCGGCAGAAAGGGGATGTTTTTACCTCCAGCAAAAAGCTGGAGGTAAACCTCCCACTTTCCACCCAAACACTGGATTGGGCGGAGCAGTAACGCTGCAGCAATAATGTTACTGCCACATTTTTACCGCTCTGCCCAACCCCTGATGAGGCCCTCAGTTAGCTGAGGTGTGAACCTGAAGGCATCCAGCAGTATCTGTCTAAAATTATCTCAGGGACCTTCTTACTTTCCCTATTCCATCAATGGGTTCGTTTTCTGAAGGGAAGTGGGACTGTACCTTTCAGACGTTCAGCCCAACTGTCTCTTTTCACTCACGTACATTATTTCCTCTACCTCTCGATCTGATGGGTTGGTCTCTTGTCACTCTTCTTCCAATCCCTCATTACCCTACCCCTCCTCTCTCACACTCTGCCTAATCTGCCTCCACCCTTTTACTATATTACCACTTCCTCCTCCACACCCCTACTCCACCCTCCAACCACTACTCCACCGTTTGGGGTTGATTAGCTGGTAGTAAGTGCGCTGAAGAGATATTATATGATTTGACCCTTTGGACAATTGTTAATCTAAACTTTCAGGAAGTTTACCTGTTATGTGTTTGTCTTGTACCTTTAAGATCCATAATGAGCAATGGCCTTGTTTACATTTGCTCTGTACTGCTTTATATTTACAAAATGTTTAAAACTCTTAATTGGGGGCATCCATTCACTGTTGGGGAGACACTATTTTATCAGTTAAATTACTGTTGAAGAAGGCTTTTCCCTGGCCTGTCTAAATTTCAACATGCATTTGTGGAGAGAGCTCACCTTACTGACCTCACAGGGGGTGGCTCCCCTCTGGGCAGAAGGAACGAATTGCATAGATTTGTCAAACACCTTTGGCATTGTTGACCATGAAGCCCTCTTTAATATCCTCACCATGTGCGTGGACTTCCACTGTCTTGCAGTGATTTGCCCCCCACCTTTCCAACAGAGACCAACTCATCTAGAGGGGGTCCTGGAGATAGCAGACTTCCAAATGACTTCATGTGATTTCCTGTCCTCTTCAACCTCCTTTTGGTGGACTTAATGACTGATGAAAGCCCTTGTTGCATCTTTTTTCTGACAAACATATCCTTGGAGTGAACATTGTTGCAATTCTTGCGTTTTTCTTCCCTGCTAAAGTATCCAGAGTGCCTACACATATGTCTTTTATGGGGTTGAGTTTTTGATAGCACTTTTTATTTGCATTTTTAAACATAATATTTAACCCTTGGTCGTAATCCCCCCCCTTACACTCCACCCCCCCAAAATCTAGTCCGGCAAAGGTCCATAGGCAAAGATTGTTGCCCTAGGGCACTCTGTTCCTCAGTGGTAGGGATCAATTTCTGTGCTTTCCCCTCCTGGTCGGAGACCCTGGGTGCCCCAGTTTCTTTTTCCTCCATCTGAGCTTACTCTACTATGCCGAGAAATCGCATTTGCCTCGGGCACCAGGCCCCCTTTGATCCAGTTTGTAAGAAGTCCAGTACTCTCGACCAGTCTGCACGATAGGCTCGGTGCTCTCCCTGGAGGGAGTTCCAAATCTTTCCTAACCATTTGTGTTCCATTGGGGGATCCTTCGACTTCAACTTTTGAGCCAGCGCTAATGCCCCTGCCATTGTCAAGATAACATATACTTTCCTGTCAGCTTTCGAGGGGAGGTCCTCCAAGGTCCCATCTAGGCTTGGGATTGCCAGGCCTCTATTGCCTCCAGCCCTCACTCTCAGTATTTGAGCTATCGCCTCGTGTATGCCTCCCCAGAACACGCCTAGTTTGGGGGAGTCCCACCATATGACACTCCACGTTCCCTCCATTCTGCACTTCCTCCAACAATATTTCGATTCCCTCTGGAACAGTTTGTGGCATTTTACTGGAGTTAAATGCCATTGAAAGAACAATTTTATCTACATTTCTCGTATTTGAAGAGATGTCGTGAGTTTAGGGATACTTGCCCACAGTTTTGCCCACTCTATCTCTTTTATGCGCCCTGTGGCCAGCTCCCATCTTTTCATGTATGTCCTTTGAGACAGGTGTTTGGCTGATTTTAAGTGTGCATATATCGATGTCACCATCCACCTGTTTCCGGGATCCGTGGTGAGATATTTTTCAAAAGGTGTTAATTGGTGGGTTGCTGCATCTCTCATGGTTGGGTGGTGAAGCCAATGTCTTATTTGTGTGTAATGGTATCTCTCCATCTGTTCCAGTGCGAAATCCGTTTTGCATTGTATAAATTGCTTCACTTGAGTGTCTTCGAAAATGTCTCTGATTTTTTTGGCATCCCCCTTCCTGCCACTTCGTGAAATCAGAGGTTTTATACCCCGGGTGAATTGTGAGTTGTCAAATATCAGGGTGAATGGGAACGGGTAGGATGTTATGTGCGCCTGCTTAATGGCCTCGTCCCACGCATCGCCCGCCAGGGCGAGAATTGTACTGCTGTACATCTGGGCCGGTCTGTCCGCCTTGGGTTTCCAGAGTATCCTTCCCAGGTCTTCCCCTGCTACAGCTCTATTCATTGGCCTCCAAATCTTATCCCGATCTTCGTTCAACCAGTCCTCTATGACTCTATTCTGAGCTGCCAAATAATAGGTTTTAAAGTCTGGTTCGCTCAGCGCTCCTCCGGATATGGGCCTCTTCATCACCCTGGTAGCTACCCTCCGAGTTCTGTTAGTCTAGAGAAATCTTCCAGTGATTTTTTTGGGTAGTCCTAAATAGGTCAGGTGAAACATGGACTGGGAGAGCCGAGAAAAAGTAAAACAACTGGGGGAGTATTACCATTTTTAGCACATTTATTCGGACCCGCAGTGTTATGGATTCGGGGCCCCAATCTATCAATTTGCCTTTGAGCTTTTCTATTAGGGGCGGGTAGTTTGGTTGGTACAATTCCTCTATGGACTTGGTCAGTTTGATCCCCAAGTAGGTTATGGTCCGTTCCACCCATCTGTACAGGTAGCCCTTTTTGAGATCCTGTTCTTCTTAGTGTGGTAGTGTGAGGTTAAGAACCTCAGATTTATGCATGTTTATTTTTAGACCCGCCACCCCTCGAAATTGGTTAAGTTCACTCTCTATTGCCCCCAGGGAGATATCTGGTCGAGTGATTGTCAGGAGCATATCATCCGCGAAGGTGGCAATTTTATGTGTTGTTCCCCATACGTAATTCCTCGAATTTCTTTGTCTGCTCTCACCGCCGCCAAGAACATCTCCAAGTGGAATGCGTAGAGTATGGGTGACAAAGTGCACCCTTGTTTGGCACCATGCTTCGCTACCACTGGTGGTGATACCTGGCTGTTTATGTCCAGTCGAAGAAGGGTGGTTGGTAATTGGCCCTTACGCTATCGATAAACTTATGCCCAAATCCTATCCTCTCCATGATTGCGAACAGAAAACCCCACTTTACCCGATCAAAAGCTTTCTCAGCATCTAGGGCCATGAGAAGAGCAGGGCTTCCTTTCTTGTGCGCCTTTTTCAACCAAATGTGCTATTCTTCTAACATTATTGCAGGTTTGGCCCCCCCTGACAAACCCAGATTGATCTGACTGGACCAAGCGAGGAAGGATTCGGTTGAGTCTAGTTGCCAGAAGTTTTGTATACATTTTTGGCATCAATGTTGATTAGGGCGATTGGGCGATACGATCTGCAAACCGTGGGATCCTTCCACTTTTTCGGAATAAGAACTACCTTTGCTTCTTCCATGGATTGCATAATGGCTTTATCTGCCCGGAATTGATTAAATAAGTTAGTCAGGTGGGGGTAGAAGCGTCTCTTTGGGGGTCTTCTAAAATTCATCAGAGAAGCTGTCTGGTCCTGGGGTTTTGTGAATGGGTATGCCTTTATCACAACCCGGATTTCCTCTTCGGTTAAGTCCTGCTCCAGGACCTCTTTCTTCCACCGTTCATCTCGCCAGATCAATTCTTTGTAAGTAGGTGTCCTGAGCCAATGGGGAGGGGTTATCTGAGCTGTAAAGTTTAGTGTAGAAATTAACACGCTCTCTCTCTCAATGTCCCTGTTGTTACAGCTAATCTTGTCTCCACCCACTTTGATTTTCAGGATAGTTTTGTCCTTCCCCCTCCTTCCCCAGTAACGTGGCCAGAAACCTGTCCGACCTATTGGCTTTTATGTAATATTTCTGCTTCAGCGCTTCTATGGAGCATTCCACTGTCCTAGTTTGTATTAAGTCCAGTTTGCCTTTTATAGCACTATATTCCTTTTTGTTGTGCGCGCTCAGGGTCTTCCCCATGCATGACATTGACTGCTTCAGCTTAGCCTCTAATTGCATTTCCTCGAGCTTCCATTTCCTATCTCTCCTTGCTTTGATGGCAATGATTTGACCCCTTATTGTCGCCTTGAAGGCATCCCATCTAATCTGTGTGTTCATATGTTCTATTCTGTTAGTCTCAAAAAAGGATCTTATCCCTTCCGTTACCTCTTTGGTTAATACGACATCTTTAAACAGGGACGTTGGGTACCGCCATTTCCACAGACCCGGCAGGCCTCAATTTCTTTTTAGTTTTAGTGTAATGACATTGTGATGCGGATGTAAAATTGTGCCCACCGTGATCCCCACTGCTCTGCCTAGGAGACTCCTGGATACCCACATGTAATCAATCGTGGATTGTGTGCGGTGAACGTGTGAGTAAAATGTGTAGCTGTTTCTATCACCCTCCAATTCCCTCCACGCATCCACCAGTGCTAGATCTTGTATTTTTCCCCTAAGCTCCCCCGATCCGATGTTTTCCCTTGTGCCGGTAGCACTTTGTTACTTCAGTTCCTTTTGGGGTCCCACACGATATTGGAATCCCCTATTAGAATAATGGGCTTTTTGCAAATTTCTCAAGTCTGCCTAATGCTTTCTGGATAAATGCATCCTGCCCTGAGTTGGGGGCATATATTGTCGCAACCATGTAGGCTTCCCCACTCCCCATCAGGCCCACTGCCAAATATCTCCCCTGGTCATCACTATCAGTTCCGGTCTGCATCAAGTCCAGACCGTCTCTCAGTGCCAGCAATCCCCCCCTTTCTTATTGGGTTGTGTGGCTTGAAAGAGTTGGGTGTACCCCCAAAATCTGTTTCTTCCTCTGTCGCAGGAGTGAACATGTGTTTCCTATAGGGTTACTTTGTGAGGACGTTCCCTTCCTAAGTATCTTTCTATTTATTTCTGTTTAATTGGGGAGTTTAGGCCATTGACGTTTAGGGATAAAAGTGTGAGATTTTTACTGCTGGCCGTCATTGCTTGGGAAGTGGTTTGTGAGATGTCTGGGTATCGTTCATCTCTGGTCCTCCCCGTTGGTCCCTCCTTTCTCGTCCTCACCGCCTTCCCGAAAGCTCCCTTCCCCCTGTCCCTCCCCTCCCCCGTCTGGGTGGATTCAGTCGACCTCTAGCCCGACTCAAATTGGTGTCTCGAGCATTGAACCCGTTAATAAACCCAGAACTGTCCATTGCAGGTTCTCCCAAACCCATTACAAGGTCCCCCCCCTCACTCCCCACGGGACCTGATATGTGCCCTCTTATTTTTGTGCCCTCCCCAGGCGATGTGTAATTGTATAATTGTATAGGCCCCTACGAGGATGTGTGATCACTCTGCGTTCTTTGCGGGAGACATGTTCTCCTAGTGTTCCCCTAGGGTCGGCCCCTTGAGGAGTGGCTGTTATTCCCCCCTTTTGGATCTTTTGGACCTCACTGTGGACCATTCCCAAGGTCTGCGATTGCTTTGTTAAGGGTCCAGTGGGCGACCCCACAGCCTTTGTTCATCTCCAATTCCCAGGATGCCCTCTCCTTCTTCGAGTGAAGTTATTCTGTGTTGCTTCCTTTGCCACTCAAAGAGGAGGCCAAATGGGAAAGCCCATCTGTACCGGATCTCTCGGTCCCTCAAGAATGCTAGGATTGGGGCCCTTTTCTTCCTCTTGAGGGTTGATTGAGCTAGATCCTGGTAGAGGAAGATTTCCGAACTGTTAATTGTAATCTGCTTAGCCTTCCTCGCCTTAAGGAGTATTGTTTCCTTGGTTGTGTAGTCCTGTAGTGCTGCCAAGACATCCCTTGGTCTTGTCCCTGGTTCTTGTCTGTGGGGGCCAACCCTGTGGATCCTGTCAAACTTTATCTCCTGAGTTGACTCGGGGTCCAATGAGCCCCATGAGGATATTCTTGGCAACTCCTGGGAGGTCTTTGTCTAGTGTGTCCTCCGGGAGGCATTTAATGCGGATGTTGGACCTCCTGGACCTATTTTCTAGGTCCTCCTCCTGCAGCTCAAGATTGTGAATGGCCGCTGCCAGCGTCTCCAGCAGTGTGTCAGCTCTCCTTGTGTCCTCTGTCAACTCTTGGCTAGTCCTTTCATTCTTATCCACCCAGTCTTCCATTTTGTTTGTCTCTATTTCTTGCAGTACCTGAGCTAGATCCTCTCTCAAGACGTCCATTTGTTTTTGTACCATAGAGGTTATCTTGTCGCCAAAGTCAATGAAGAACTGCTTGAGCAAGGATTGGGTCACCGGGCGCTCTTGCTCTTCCTGCGTGGATTTGTCTCCTTTTCCTGGGGCAGTGTCTGTTGACCCCCAGCGGAGTCCAAATCTCTGGCCCAGAATTTGGTAAGTGCCCCCTCTTGGGCTTTTTTTGGGGCCTTTTTGGGAGGTTGGAGGGGTCTTTCCCCCTTGACTTTGACATGGCCACTAGATAAATGCGAGTCAAGGTCCTTGGGTTGGTCACCGGTGTTTTCTGGCGGTTGACCCTCAGGTCGCAGAGGGTCAACGTTGTATGGGTTGCTCCTCTTGCGGTGAAAGTGACCACTCTATGTTCCAGTGGTGGCCTGATACTTCGTGCGTTCTTTCCTTGCGCCCAGCTAGTGTCTAGCCCTCTGCGTTCCCTGGGCCTGCTGTGGGGAACCCCCGTAGGCCCAGGCGCCAGCGCGGGTGAGACTAAGAGACACGCTGTGCGCGGGGAGACCTGGGTTGGGTAGGCTTCGTTTTCATAGGGAGGTCCCTCTGGAAATCAGTGGATGAAGTAGGTGGGGGGGTTTTCTCGCCTCCGTTTCCGCTGTTAGTCTCCACAGGGGCCGGTACTCCTCTGCTGTGGCCGTGCCAAGATGTCTGCTGCCCTGCCTTCCAATGCCGCCATTTTATGGGATTGGCTCCTCCAGGGCCTGGCTCCTGCGCTTTCCAGCACCGTTCAGGACTCTTGTCATGGTGTTTGGGGTTATTGAGGGAAGGTTAAGCCCCTTTTCTTTGTCTTACTTTGAGCAGTGACGCCGGGCCCTGCAGTTGCCTGCTCTCCCCTACAACGGGGTTGCTGGGTCTTCAGGACTCTGTGCGCACGGGCCTCTGATTCCTTCAGGGAGAGGGTGCCCATGTGTGTGGCACTTCTCTGGCTAGTTCAGGCTGTTGGAGCAGGTCCTTGGGGTGAAGGGGGATCTCCTCAACGCGCCTCTATGGGGCAAGGGTTGCAATTTTACGGTGCCAAAATGTTTTTCACCCCCTCTTACTTGTTTGGTGGGGATCACTCGTTCTGCCGGGTGTTCCCCTCTGCTGCGGTTACTCTGTTGTTGATGGATAGCCCTATCCTCGAGTTCCGTGCTGTCAGGGCATTCTGAGCCGAGAGGTGGTGGAGCTCTCGTTCCTCGGCTCCCACCCCGTTCCTAGTAAGGGTCGGATGCCTCCCGCACTCAATCTGCTACTGGTCTGCTCTTCTTTCCCCAGCGGGGATTCCCGTCCTCCAATCTCGCCGCTGAGAAGGAGAGGGCAGTCGGGCTGTTTCCTCTTGTCACCCCGCAGCAGCTCTCAGTCCCAGTGGTCCGCCGGGTAGCCATTACGCTGTGCTTGTCTCCTGCACCCAATCCCTCACCCACTGGAGGTCGGGTCGGGAAGCAGGTGCTCGGCGATCCCGGTCCGTGGAGTCCCCCTGCTGGTATGCCCCACGCGGCCTGCAATACAGAGCTAGTCTCTTTCTGCTCCATTGCTGCTTGTGGTGTCAGCGGGATGACAGCTGCTCTCTAGATGCTTCTGTTGCTCCTTGGGGGACTATGGTGTGTCTCTCGTGCCTGGGGAGGGCTTTCTTAGTAGATTAATAAACTTATGACGGTCCTGTGTGTCGGAGGGACGCCGGTCACGGTGCTCTCGGCATCGTGGCCATCTTGGAATCAATAGCATTTTATAATAGTTAGTTGTATGATTGGTTTGTTTAATATAACCTATATATATATATAGATCCTTCATTGGAATTTTCTTTATTTTGAAACTTGCGTACTATTGCTGTTTGGGTTACTACTGTCTCACATGCACATCCGTTCTAAGAGTGAATCATTCCCCCAGTTAAACAGCGACAAAAGGAAAAGCAGATATCTCTTGACTGTGCCTCTTTTACCTTTATTAGCCTTTACTCATCCTTGTACTCTTGCAGAGCAGTAGTCTTTTTGTCACAGTATCCAAACTGCAGACAAAGGAAAGTACTGCATGACAATACCCAGGATATCACCAACCATGTTACTTGCCACTGGAGCCACAGGTGGGGAGACCAATATAACTCTGTCTTCAATTATGGGGAAGTTTATGGGATACTTGCAGTCCTCCAAAAAAAAGGTCTACCGAGCCGACATCAAGAATAATTTTCAGCCTTCAACTTTCCCTTAAAAGGATATGACCTCAAGCTCTGATCCAGTGAAGAATCCTAAGCCACTGGACCCCAAGCCAGAATGAAAACTGGTGCTGCAGCCATTTTGAGGAGCTAATAACACAATGTTTTAGAATTGTCCAGAGGAAGGCTTAACCCGGAAGGGACCCATCTGGGGAAATTGAAAAGATATATTCCCCTTGGTAAAAGTTGGAAACCTCCACTCTTTGAAAAGGCTCATATGGAAATTGGGCAGATGCATGAGAAGACTCAGGGGAGATAACCTTGGGGTGTTTACTTAAAAAGAGTCACCTCAATGTATTTGCAGTAAGACACCCTTGTAATTAAAGAGGAGGAAGATGGTTGGCACAGGGAGATTTAGGGTAAGAGGTAAAAGTCAGTGGACTCTTCAGGAGTCATTACTCTTCTGCATAGGGACACGATGGGGAGTGAGGCCCTGGGGATTTTGACTAACTCTTTGTGGGAGAGCTTAAAAGAAATGACAGCGGTATGTGATGCCATTTTTGTCAGTTAGCGGAGGATAGGACTGCAAAATAAGTTCTTGGTCCGAAGACAAAAAGGGCTACCCTTAGAAAGATGGGCAAGAAAGAAAAAAGATTTGTGAGAGTGAAACTTGAGGTGAGACACTGGGAAGAGATAGGAGCAGGTGGCTGGAGGAACCTAAACCTTGTGGAGAGGATGGAAGCAGGAACCTGGTGAAAAGGTTGCTTCCCCCGCCCCCACACTCCCTTCCCCTTTAATTTTGTCTTAACTAGCCCCAAACCCCTACCCCAACCCCACTTACCTGATTGTGGTGGTGCTGCCCACCGTCACAACAGCAGCTTCACTGGATCTTGGCATTCCGGCCCTGCCTTCTACAATCATGGCGGTCATCTTGGCAATGTATTTTCATTCATTGAATGGGATGTTTAGCACCCCAAGTAACCGCTTTGGTAGCCTGGGGTGCAAATGACATTAGTAACTCGTTCCACGGGCTAGACCAGGCCTAGACCAGGGGGCAACATCCTGGTGCCGTTGTTAACCACCCTTGCTTCGTATGTGCCGTTATATCCCCCTCCTCCTCCTCGGTGTAGCCCGTGGAACTGGTTACTAACACCATAGTATAGCACTAAGGGCCAAGGAGAAAATACTCTGAGAACTGTGGGAAGCAGGCACAGGATCCCTTAAACACGATACTGAGAATTCTAGAAAAGAGACCTTAAGATCAGTGAAGAATAGGGTTCAGGAATCCCTTAAAACCCGGGACTAAGAACTTTTGTTTGTACATTTTACTTTCTTTACATAGATTCTTCCACAGCACTATCCCACCAAGGAGATCCACCCTGACAACTTTGAGTTTAATTCAGCCACTGTTTATTTTGACCAATCCTGTACACTTGTAGAAAATCCTTTGTTAACCTAATTCATTGGTTTTGGCTTATTTGTTGATCAATGTTCGCTGTCTGACTGTAGTAGTTAAGTACATCTGACAGACTGAGACAAAGCTAACTTGGCTGGCTGACCCCAATGTCCAAAGGCAGACTGGAGTCTTGACGCCTCCCAATTCCAGAGTCCTGGCTTCTCTCTTAGCCACACTCCACATAGTTGTTCATCCTCTGACCGTGTATTTGGCGCCTTCAGATCTGGGCCTCATCCACACCCCATGCCTTGAGCTGAGTGCTCTCTTATTTCTTCTTGATCTTCCTTACTGGGTCTTCGCTCTCCACTCTCTTGCTCCTTGCTGAAGCTCTCTCTCCGCCTTCTCCTGATGTTCCTTTACCACTCCCTCCAAGTTTCTCCACCCCCTTTTGATGTCTCGTTACGACCTCCTTCAGGGCTCTCCCCATCCTCTCCTGACTTTGCCCTGCCACCTCCACCATGTATTTTTCCAGAACCCCCGTCCTTTTCTCCTCTTCTACTACAACCTGCTCCTCCAATCTCATCCCCATCTCTCCAACTGCCTACAAGTTCCTGCTTCCTGCTCCTACTAAACACCACCTATGGCCCTATTACTCCTACCTTGTGTTGAAGTTCTGGACCTGCGGAGGTGAATATGTGTGGGCCTTTGATTCGTTGAGGTTAATTGATTCACCTGAAAATGTGGTGGGCTTTTGGTGTTGTGCCAAGCCTTTAAAGTTACCCCGCCATTTAAGATTCCTTTCCAGCGGTGCCTCAGACTCATCTTGGAGAAACTCTGGTGTATTATGTGACAAACCCGAGGGTGTTCTCACTCCTATTCCCCATGGATCCTCTGTACAGGTGGCCAGCGAAAAGCCATTGCTCTTGGCTCCTGACCCTGGTGGTGGACCAGCGAGGGGGGGATCACCTGGGTGAATGGTCTGTGGGAGCTGGGAGTGGGATACCCTTTTGGAAGACATGGTACCCTCTTTTCCTAATAATGACCAAACCAATCCTTCCCCCATCTTCATGGGGTATTACAAACCAACTCCATTGAATTCTTTGTACATGACCACAAAATGTACTGAGACAAGTAAGAAACAACTGTTAGCCATTAAGACTATTTACTTTCACCACTTAGGTACTGGAACGAACAAGAGGCCTGCTGAGAGCAGTAGAGGTCAGTCATGGCCCCTTAATGATGGTCATTAATATTAATTAACTCACACACCCAAAATATGCATTTTGAAGTCCAGTTTAAACAAGTGGCAATTGAAACACTCTGTTCGACACTATGTGACTTTCCTAGTAACTTTGATGAATCCTATGGCTCCCTCACTAAAACCCTGCCTAAAGTCTCCTCCCAGAACGCCAGGGAAACGCAGACGCTTCCTGATCCTGACCATGGGGGTGGTGTTCTGCGGGAGGCTCCCCTCGGAGCAGAAAAGGTGTGGGGAAGTGAGAGGATTCCATGGGATGAGACGCAGTATTTATCCTCCTCTAGAGAGTGTGACATTGTAATGCCAAGGTATGTAATTGCTTGTTGTCAAAACGAGATTGCTGTGTCACAGCATACACACGTAACCAAGGGTAAAACCACTTGCGAAATCCTAAATCTTAAAGGAAATAAAAGGCCTCTGAAAGTCCCAGAGACTTGTAGAACTCAAGACCTCTATTACACCCAAACATACAGTGAAAGGACATTCATAGAGAATAACAACCTAAAATAGCTGCCTTTTCCTGTCCAATCAGGTTTAGTAACCAATCTTCATGCTATTCCTATAAAACATGTTATAAAGAACAAACTGAAGTGTGAAAGTGAAAACCAGCTAGGAAAAAACATATTGTTATTAGGATGTTCAAGTCCCATAATCCTCTAAGTACTGGGACGAGGAAGATGACTGAAGAGGTGCAGTACTACAGGAGTGGTCCGCTCATTATTGTAATTGACCCACACCTGAGGGAGACTCAGAGGCTTAAAAAGCTCCCTCAGGTGCAGGCCAAAGACCAGTAGCAGGAGTGGCAGGAGAGGAGGAGAGAACAGTAGCATGGTGAATGCAGACAGTGCAAACTGTGGGAGGAGAGAAAAGTCGCCGGAACCATTGCATGTCAGAAACCAACTGTCGATCCTGAGAGGGTCTGTGCCTCCCAAATCCAGAATTGCAGAGGATGCGCAGCACGAAGCGCTCAAGAGGGAAGCTTGACCTCTGGCGATCAAGTCTACAAAGGTTGCGCAGCGGGAAGCGAAGACAAGCAATGTTTCCCTTCCAGAAGGTTGTCACAGGTGGCTGGTGTGCACCTGAGGGCCTTGAGATTTCTGGTGAATGGGGTTTACCAAACAACGTCCGGAGCAGCAAAGGCTACATTTCCAGATGGCGTATGCAACGGCAAACTCGAAGGAACGGTTTACCGCCAAGTGAGAAGCCAAACAAAGAGGAATCCTGTAAGTGGCGAGAGCAAGAGGAAAGCTTGCCTTACCCTGTGAGCCCACAGCTTGCGTCTGACCCCAGAGAGCTCGTTCCATGTTCGCATATGCAAGGAAAGTATTCAAATGAGAGACGCTTGCATGTGATTGAAAGAGACTGGAAGAGCACTTTTGAAACTTGCGCTATCAACAAAGCCAAGCGAAATCTGTACGAGCGAGCGAGCAAGAAAGCCATACTAAGTACTTTTGCATGCGAAAATACTAAAAAGCAGTGAAACCGCATCAGGCAAAAGCAAACAGACTGTGATATTATAAATGTGAGTTTATGGAAACCCCAGCACTATAACAGGGCAACATGGCAAAAAGGGAACAAGCATTACCCAAGACAAAAGAGGGCTAAAACCAGGCAATTAGCAAATAACCAAAATTGCCAAGTGCTGAAAAGGGTCACTGAAAGATTGACAGACAGTGGCAAGTGTTGCTCATATGTAATCTAACCTGTGGTGAAAGTTGGTGTAAACTCACTTAATACAAGTGAAAGCAAGGAAGGTACAAAACACTTTACATATCAGTAATTGTGAATTTGTGTAATGGGGAAACAAGAGTGTCACAACGGCTGCCCTTCTGAGAGAAGGATCCAGAGGGAGAAGAGCATTATTGTGAGACAAAGCACTAAAATAAGTCTTGTATTCCCTGAAGAGTTGATGGAAGTTTTTGAAGCTGTAATTTGCTGAATGGCTTGAAGTTGTGGTAAAGCATTAATCAGATGATATTGGACCCCAAAAGCAATAGTGGTTACTGTAACGCTCACCTGATTCCCGTAGAGGCGCCGGTCTTGACTGGGCGTATACCGTATCTTCAAAGGTGATGTGTAACACATGGCTGGCTCTTTGGGCTGGACCTCTGTGCACTGTATGTTTGACTCGAAGGGTAAGATGTCTGCAGATAGAAAATATGGGATTAAGGAACTGGGTTATTGAATGTCTCTCTCTTCTTCCCTTTCTCTTCTCCTGTAGAACCCCAAAGGTTAACGCTCTCACCTTAGGTAAGTGAACGCCGTGCTCTCCATCTGCCTCGGGGCAGGGTGCTGTAACCAGTTTCTTCACTGGATAAGGGGAGCAGGCCTCTTGACTTCAGAGGACTGCTGTCCGTCGTTTACTGCACGAACGGTAAGTTTCGAGTAATTCTAATGTCTTTAAAGTCTTTAGTAATGATGTTTCTTGTTTTGCAGGGTTCCGGCGATGGCGCATGACGGGCTGAAGTGAGTTGAAGATGGAGCCCGTGTGATGAATAGAAGCGCCTGGAAGCACGTAAGTAAGCGCTAGTTGCCTGCTTCACGATGCGCTCTAACTGTCTTTTTATTTTGCAGGTACAAGTTCGGAGCGGCTGCAGGGTGCCGGAATACCCACTGGGTTAGATGTGAAAGGAGTAATGGCACGTGAGTATTAAAGTTCCCCAATGTCTTTAAACGCACCTTGTTTTGTCTTTCAGATGTGGGATGCAGCACCGAAGGCCTCCGGAGCGTGCGAAGAGTTGGTAAGCTTTTGTCTTTCAGATGCCGGAATGCAGTGTGAAGACCTCCGGAGCGCACGAAGAGTAGGTAAGCCTTTGTCTTTCAGATGCCGGAATGCAGCGCGAGGCGTTGGTGACAGCCGATGGACCAGGTAAGTGAAGAGCTGTCACTGAAGACCGTAATGCTAACCTGTTCTTTCTTGTCTTTATAGGTGTTGCTGAAGACTGGATTCAGGATGGTAAGCCTTTTTCCTTAGGCCCAGGATCAGATGCAGAAGACACGATGAACGTTCTGCTGCAGAGGATGCAGAATAACGCAAAGCAAGATTCATCCATCGGGTGTGGTTTAAATAGCCTCCTGTAGTGCTTTGGTGTCTCCTTCCACAGCCACGCCTAGGTAAGAAAAGAGTTCCTGCTTTCCAGAAGAGTTCCAGTGTACTGAATCTAGGGAGTGGCTCCTGCTCCACCCAACAGGAAAACTAGTTCCAAACAGAAGAGGATCAGAGGCTCAACTGGCAGGCAAGTAAGCAGCATGGTCTGCTGCAGGTAAGTCCACCCAAGCATTATGAGCCCGGCGCTTCCAGCGCTGGGACTGGGCATGTTTTATGAGCCTGGTGCCACTGGCGCCAGGACTGGGTCCAAAAGGTCCCAATTGGGACTGGTTGGCACTCGGAACCTGGGTTATGGATCTGCTTCCAAGGGAGTTGGGAAAACCCTGACCTTTTGGAAGCAGAGATCATGACAGTTACGAATTGCTGTTCTGGCAGGGCAGTAAATCTGAACTGCAAACTATTGAAGAAGTGGGCCTGGTGTAGGGGCACAACAGGTGGAAGTTTAATAAGTGCTTAAGAAGGGGATGATGACCAATACAATCTGTTGAATGTAAAGCTAAATATAATTGTGGCAAATCATCTTGACTGATACAATCTATGTTGGTTGTGATACTAAAGGTATAACAAAGTGAATGAGAACTGCTAATTAACTAGTTGAAGCAATTAAAGGTATATCAAGTTGATATCTGTTGACAAGTTATAAACTACTAATTAAAGAGTTTGTGGCAAGTCATCCTGACCAAGATCATTATTGTGGCTAATTATCCATTGAAGGATTGTTCAAAGAATTAAATAAACCTTCTATTTTCTGAGGTGAGGTTCTCTGTTGACGAAGTGAAGTTAAACCAAGTGCAGTTGGAACTTTTGTTAACAAAGTGGAACTGTGCCAAACTGACTTTGGAAATTGATAGAGACACATTGAAGTGGGCACACTGTGGTTGAACATTATTGTAACTCAGGATTTACTTCTTTTGTTTTCTTTTCCTGAACTGTGAAACAAGGATCACGTTTAAACTTGGCCAAGGGAAATTCACCCAAGTTACAAAACAAGACTATGGTTACATTTCAAATTCGATCATTATTGTTTGTTGAGAACTGCTATACACTTCCTTGTGTATGTACAAGTGTGAGTGAAAGATATCCTTTATTACAGTATTTTCTTTAGTTTCTTTTAGGCAGGGAAATCCTTGGCAAGGTAGGGATAGTGAGGTGTTCATAAAACCTAATTTGCAAATAAAATGGCATTTGCTGAGAAAACTTTACAAAGTTGTCTGCCTCTCATTTCTGACCTCTCACCTAACTCACAATGCAAATCCGTCATAAACACTGTTTGCCCTGTGAATTTAGCAGAAGGCCACCTTACCATCCCACCTTATTTGGTGTTTTTAAGGCTCCTTAGACAGGGTTAGCTGCTTCAGTGCCTTAATGGAAGGGTTGAAGAAAAGGTGTGAGAAGAACTAAACATTAGTAAACAGCAAGGAAAAACACAGAGTCCCACATAACCATTCTAATTAATAGTCATGGCAGAGAACGCAGAAGAGGCTAGTCCGGCATGAGACTGTGTCCTATAAATGTAAGAAATAAAATATCTGAGTGGTCTCCAACACGAATGGTTCTCCTCCAACAATACTCAAGGGTTTGTCCTGACTGTCCAAGGTCGTTTTTTAGTTCTACTTTTTCTAAAGCCTGCATGTTAATGCTATGGATGATTTTTTTATATAGCACTTTCACCAAAGCATTGTACATAGAACATATTTACATACAACTATCATCCAAACAAAATTGGTACTCATTTATCGACCCCGGAAGGAGGATAGGCTGAGTTAGCCTTGCTGGTATTCAAATCTCAACCTGCAGATCAAACCTAGATCGAAGCAGCGAGTGCTATTTTACTGGCTTAATCGCACAGCATGTTTTACCACAAAACCCCACTACTGGAAAAGGTGATGTGTGGTAAAGAATGTTCCCTTGAAAAGATTATTTTACAGCGGTGGATGTTGCGTTTGATCTCGTTTTGTATACGGTAGAACCGCTCCTGTAAGCAGTGCCACTGCACCATTGCTTCCGTCACGCCTACACTCATGCTCTCTGGGTCTGATCTCAGACGTACAGGAACAAATAAAGGGGGAACCTCCTCACATGGGCAGAACTCACTGAAACATAAACCAAGTGTGTGCATTGTGTTCATTTATGCTGTGCTCTGCTTTCCTGGCTGTTGTAAACTCACGTAGAAGGCCAGTGACACAACTGCACTGGCTTCACATTGCAAGTTAATTTAAATTACTCTTGCTAGACAAACACATTAATGACAGGCTTGTTCCATGGTGAATGGGAGTGGGCATGTTGTCTGAAAATCTAGTGATGATCACTAGTGTTTATTAGCCTATCAAACATAGTTCATTTTCTGTTGGTCAGTTTACCTATAGTTTGCTACTCTAATTGCACAAATGTTTAACTGAATCCCTTTCCTGCTTTTGTGTTCAATTACAAATTGATATTTTGTGTAGATAAACTGACTGTAGGTTTCAATACGTATTGTTGGTTCATTTGCCTCTGCTGACTGGTGTTGGGGCGCTCTGCTCCTTCTTTTTCACAACAAAATGTGCCACCCTTCAATTTGGATCACTGTGCTGCCTCTGCACACACAGAGGAACAATGTTGCCCCTTCTTCCCCTTCTTCCCCATAACCAAAAAATGACTGGGCCTAAGAACTGCAGGTCACTCCCTCTTTATCGCGATCACAACCCATACCTTGATATGCTATAAGATGTATATATTTTACTTTCAATTAATTATAAGCTCTCATTAGGGTGACATGACTAATCTCATGTCCCCTTTATTTACAGCCCCAACGCTCAAATGCACGCAAAGTAAACAGTGTGCGAAAACGTGAATTTATTTAAAAGTATTAGAATGAGAGAGCCATTCTGATTGGCCCTCGCCGAGTCATTACCAGGCCAGGAATCCCTCTGTCGGGATTCCACAGCCTTTGTCCCCGGCGGGGGGTGTGGCAGCCCCTCAGCCAATGAGGGTGCTCAAAGCGGGGCCATCCCCGCTCCAAGTCTCCCCTCGGCTGAGAGGCTGCCTTCGGCCCCCGCCGGGGACTCGGGTAAGGCTTTTTTTCCCTCCCCTTTCCTCCCTCCTTCCTCCGCCCACCTCCATGCCCTCCCCACCCCACTTACCTTCTATCCCTTGGTCCCCGGTAGGGACGATGGCAGCCTGCTGCCGTGTGGAGACTCGGAGCAGGGCCATCCCCGCTCCGAGCCTCCACACGGCTGGAGGCTTCCATCGTCCCCCGCCGGGAAACCAGGTACTTTTTTGGGGTTTTTATTATTCTGTTTTTTTCCCCTTCCCAACCGCACTTACCTTCTTTTTTTTTTTTCGGGAGCGGACGTGCTGTTTCCCCCGCGTCTGCTCCCGATGGCCACCATGGATGGGAAAACGGATTCCGTTTTCCCTTTCCCGGTGGCCATTTTCTTTGTCGTTTTTTATTAATTTATTTATTTTAAACACTGCAGCGTTTCGGTTTTTGCGGGCCGGGGTACTAATAGCTATATGCCCACTCGGGCCTATAATTATGGGCCCCGGGGCATTACCAGAGTCGTTAATGCCCCGCCGCTCGGGGCATATTGCTTTATTAATGTCAAATCCAAACAAAGATTGTCTCCAGTTTTATGCCATGGAAGACACCACAATGTTATATACTCATAAACAATGAGTCGGCAAAAAGAAATTTTACCTGCATGCTTTTATCCTCTTAATTCACACACAAAGATTCATTACCATAACCAATTCTATGTACATATTAAGAGCAAAAGCAGGGGTCTCCAACCTTTACGTTGCAAGAGATACTTGTAGGTGATATCCAATAGGAAGGAGGTACTGGCGAAAGCTAATGGGGTGGTGATGTCCATGAGTACGAGAATTTGTACCGCAATTTTTTGGGGCAGTTTATTTGCTGTTTATATAAAAAGGAATAAATAACATATGCATTTGCGATGACATTAATAACTTCAAAAACATCTTTAATTCATTATGTTTTATTAGTATCTGTCTTCTAAAAATCAAGCATATCAAAATGTAGCAAACCAATTGGGACATTCAATGAGAAGGCTGACACTGCATGCTATTCACCAATGCTCAGTAATCGGGTTGAAACAGCAACAGCATTTAGATGCTGTCAGATGGCATTAAAGTTTAGATTTAAGTAAGTTCATGTCTGAAAAGGCCAGTTTTTCAGAGAAAGGGAATCACATTGGCTGATAAGTGCATATAACCTCCTTGTCATAGTGTTTGCACCACTGGACATGGCAGACTTAAATGCAGGACAGTTTTTAAAATCTCTTACAACAGTCTCAGCCACAGGAGTCATTGCACACTTCACAATTGCACCATCTGTAAAAGTATTCTTTTTTTTCTTTTTACATCAAATAATTAGCAACAGTGAAGGATGTCTCTGTAACAACATTGGCAAAGAAGCATTTTGTTTCCCTTCTTTTTAAGATCTCGGACAGCTTTCTTTGGGAACATTGTTTTCATAATGCGCGTTATCATTGCAAAATCCCTATCAATGTCACTCTTTTTGCCCCACCATAACTTGGGCACTGTAGATTAAAGATGCACATTTTTTCTGGAAGAAAGGCATTTGTTTCTCTGGATGGAAATGGTACATATTTTGCCTTTTGTTGGATGGTGCATCTGCATCCAGGATTTCAACATGGGTAGTTTATTCAGCAAACAATTCAACAAATTCCATGGTCTGCTTAGTCAAAAACAAAATCTACTGCATATCCTCAATTCATGCAAATTCAGCCAAGGAGCCAAAGCCTACTTTGTTGACTACCCTTAAAATTGTTTGTTAAAATAATTTGCATTTGGAAACCAAAAAGTGTAAATCACAGGGCTAAGATAACATTCATGTTTATAGCAATTACTTGAAACGTGCACAGATCTCTGTAGACCTCCTGGTTTTCAACCCTATTAATTGTTCTCCCATCCCATGACTCTCCTCAATTCCTTGTATGCACCACCCTATTTTGTGCAGTGCTCTTTAACTTAGTAACTAGGTTACTTCTCCATCATTGGATCTTTCATGGATTCACATGCTTTGAATATTTCCTGTCGTCAGGCCAGGAAACCTCGGTAACTTTAATATAGTGGTTTTCCTATGGAAACACTTCAACACCTTCAGTGTCCAATCAACGTCTTTATGGGTGCTTTAGGCAGCACCAGTGGGGCGTCCAGTATATAGCCCCGCCCCCGCGGCTTCCCTTCAGATTTCAACTATCTTCCAAACTGTTGGGATCACCTTGTGCTCTCTCCAGAGAATTTGTTGTTTTTTCTGCACATCTTTCGCTGTTCCACTGGTTCTTTTGATACTTCTAGATCCCATCATGTCATCTGTGGACCCAAAGAAGTCATTATTTCGGCTGTGTGTGACCTGCGGCCTCAAGAATGTGTACGAGGATGATGGCCATGTGGACTGCTTGTACTGCTTATACCCCAATCACTCCGCTGAGAACTGTGACATCTGTCCGGGTTTCTCCCAGAAGACCCTCAGGGACTTCAACAAGTGATTGATTTGCTGGCTGAACGAGGGGGCTTATCCGGCTTTGGAGGTAGGGTCTTCTGGCAGGAGCAGGTCCTCTACTCCTTCGGCCAAGAGATCGCCATCACTTCAGAGGGCGTGGTCAGCAGAGCTGATGCCTAAGAAGCAATGCACTGGTGAGGCCAGTCCAGTGTCAGAGTTGAGAAAATGCTGAGTCTTTGGTGGCTCGACCGGTGCCGAGTACTGCGGGGTCAGGAGCCCCCTCTCAAGGCAAGTCTGTGCCACAGGCAGATAAGCAGAAGGACTCGGGTTCTCGGCCGCACAGACCTGCGGAACTGACTGTCATGCATGCTGGACGTGGTCCTACCTCCCACGCTCGTAGAACAGCTAGACCGTTCTATTCCAAATGGCGGTTGTTCGACACGTTGCCAGGAAAACGACGTTTGCACTTTTCACGTCGCTAACATCACGTGTATTCTGCTTCGTCACGTGAACTACGGCATTACGTATTTAAGCAGCGTGGAAACTTCACTCGCTGCTTCTGATCGAATCATTTGGCGTTGTGTAGCTGATCCTCCGATCTGCATCCTTGCAGGTTACTACAGCTAACTTTTGGCCTTCTATAGCGTGTTTTCCGCCACACGCTGATTCCTGGAGCTGTTTGGTTGCGTGTAATTCCACACGCACACGCTATCTTCAAACGCGGCTGGCCTGGGCTGCGTGAATCCTGTTCGCGTGTAAATCCACACGCGCACGCTATCTTCAAACGCGGCTGGCCTGGGCTGCGTGAATCCTGTTCGCGTGTAAATCCACACGCGCACGCTATCTTCAAGCGCTGCTGGCCTGGACTGCGTGAATCCTGCTCGCGTGTAACTCCACACGCGCACGCTATCTTCAAGCGCTGCTGGCCTGGACTGCGTGAATCCTGCTCGCGTGTAAATCCACACGCGTACACTATCTTCAAGCGCTGCTGGCCTGGACTGCGTGAATCCTGCTCGCGTGTAAATCCACACGCGCACGCTATCTTCAAGCGCTGCTGGTCTGGACTGCGGGAATCCTGCTCGCGTGTAAAATCCACACGCATATGTTGTCTTCAAGCACTGCTGGCCTGGACTGCGTGAATCCTAATCGCGTGTAAATCCACACGCACACACTCTTTTCTTCGCGGCTGTCCAGAACCGCGTGTACTTTGTTTATACCTTAAAAGGAGCTCTATTTCCAACTCCTGCACCTGTGTTGTTAACAGGGGGATTGATTCATTTTCTATACTTTACACTACGTGGGAAGGAAACTTTTCAAGGATAATTGGAAGGTGACAGTGAACAGTACTTTGGACGCTATCCTGTGGTGCATTCAACCCGGTATCTAGCGTGAGCCTCGTTCCGTTCGGGATAAGTCTCCCTTACTAATCTTCCCTTCCTTGTCGTTTGTTCTACCTTGGATTCCTCAAGAGACTCTGCTGGATTCATCTGCCCTAGACTCAAGGTCAGTGTGTGCATTCATGACATTTCCTATTCCACCATACCCAGGTCGGGGCAGTTATTCATGATACTTTATTTTGTTCTAGGCTGACTTCTTATACCTTACCCACGCCCTTTCCAGTGATCCATCGCTCTGCCTGTTTTACCAGCCAGAGAGTTGTATCATTTGGAAGGTCTTAACTTGACTTCACAACTATCAAAACGCGTGAACAGGGATCCGGAAGACCCTACCACCTGTATCCTTTTAAGTACCGTATCCTTTTCAGTTAATACTTTGGTGCTTTCTGACAGAATCAGAAGCCATGGAGGGTACGGATCCTTTAGCTGTTTTGACTCAGTTGATCAGCGATTTGAGAAATGAAATGGTTACGGCACAGGACATGTTATGGCACCGTATGGACGTTATGCAAGACGCCATGCACGGTAGTCCTCAGGGAGCACAAGTTCCAATGGCCACTGCATCTGGATCTGGGACTATGACACCCCCACAGGAAACTATTAATGTGGTTATGCCCACTCAGTTTCCCTTGGCCCCTCCGGAGCGGTTCACTGGTGATCCCAAAACCTATAGAACCTTCGTTAATCAGTGCCGACTCCATTTTCTTTGCCGTCCTACATCTTTTCCTGACCTAACCACAAAAGCACCATTCGTGCTTTCCCATTTAGGGGGCACAGCTGCTGCTTGGGCTAACCCTTTGTTGGAAACAAACAGCCCTTTGTTGTACGACTGTGACGATCTCTTGGCTGCTATGAGTAAAGTCTTTGACATGCGTTATGCTACTCAAGCCATGGATCTGGAGTTACTTAATCTACAACAAGGCAATCAACCTCTTTTGCCTTACATTGCCCGGTTCAATCAACTAACAGCCGAGACTCAATGGCCTGACGGCAAGAAAACGGCTGTTTTCTACAAGGGTCTTTCAGAAGAACTGAAAGATGCCTTATCTACTGTTCCGGTGGTTCCTACGGGATTCACAGAGTTGCTCGATTTGGTTTTACAAATCGATGCCCGAAGGAATGCTCGGAAAGGAGAGAAAAAGCCTTTCATGCAAGCCTCGGGGCGTTCAGAAACACCGGCAGTCCTCTCGAACGACCCCGAACCCATGCAGATTGGTGTCGTGAGAGGCCGATTGTCCAATGCAGAACGAGAGAACCGAAGAAAGAACCATTTATGTATGTATTGCGGTTCATCCGAGCATTTATTGGCGACATGTCCCAAAAAACCCATCAAGCGTTCGGGAAACGCCAAAACTCGACAATAGCAGGAGTCCCTATGTCGAGTATTTCATCGGACTCCAGTACCATTCCTAAACACGCACCCGTAATTGTTGAGGTGACGTTACGTTGTGGTGAACGAGAATTGGTTTCCAAGGCCATGGTTGATTCCGGAGCCACCAACAATTACATAGACATTACATATGCCAAGAACTGTTCCATACCCCTTGTAAACAAAAACAAACCCGAAACGGTTAATACCGTGGACGGATCTGTTTTGACTTCTGGTATGGTAACCCAGGAGACGGTATCTGTTCAGATGACATTATCAAATAATCATTCGGAAGAAATCGTCTTCGATGTCATAGCTGCTCCGCAGTACGAGATCATACTTGGTCTTGCATGGTTAACCCTTCATAATCCCGCCGTTGACTGGGTTTCGGGATTGCTCCAGTATCCTTCGATTCATTGCAATGAACATTGCTTTACCAGTCAGGAGGTATCAAACAAGCAACACATATTGGCCTCTATGGTGGGAGCTTCGACTATCAGCGTGGTACATCAAAGCGACGCTACCATACCATGCGAATACACTGAGTATGCGGATGTCTTTGACAAGGGCCAGGCAGAACAACTGCCTCCCCATCGACAGTACGACTGTCCTATTGAACTGATTCCTGGTGCCAAAATCCCTACAGGTTGTTTATATTCACTGACCCCAAAAGAAGACGTTGTGTTGAAAGAATACATTGACAAAGCATTAGCGATGGGTTTCATACGGCCATCACAATCACCTGCTGCGTCTCCTCTATTCTTTGTTCCAAAGAAAGAGGGAGATCCAAGGCCTTGTATTGATTACAGGGCACTTAACGACATTACCATAAAAAAACAATATCCTCTACCACTGATAAACGTTCTATTGGATCAATTAGGTACTTCCAGTTACTTCACCAAATTGGACTTGCGAGGAGCATACAATTTAGTTCGCATTCGTGAAGGCGACGAATGGAAGACCGCTTTCAAGACACGGTACGGTCTTTACGAGTATTTGGTGATGCCTTTTGGTCTGTGCAACGCTCCCGCCACTTTTCAATTCTTCATGAATGATATATTCAGGGACATAATGGACCAGTTTGTGGTGATTTATCTGGATGACATTCTGATATATTCATCATCTTTTTCGGAACATGTCAAACACGTTTCTACAGTCCTACAAAGACTAAGGGAGAACCTTCTTTATGTGAAAGCCGAGAAATGCGTCTTTCATTCACAGGAAGTGGAATTCCTGGGCTATGACATTACCAATCTAGGTGCTCGAATGAGCCGTTCTAAGGTGAAGGCCATATTGAATTGGCCGACTCCGCACAATGTCAAGTCATTAAGTCTTTCTTAGGCTTTGCGAATTTTTATCGCAGATTTATTCATTCCTTCTCCAAAACAGTAGCTCCTTTGACGGCCTTAACTAGCTCTAAAGTTCCTTTCTGTTGGAACCCAAGTGCCCAAGCATCATTCGAAAAGTTGAAAGAAGCATTTACCACTGCACCCGTGCTTCAACATCCAGATCCAGATCGCCAGTTTATCGTTGAAGCGGATGCATCCAGTGTCGCTACTGGAGCGGTACTCTCACAAGTTTGCACAGAAACCAAGGAGGAGCACCCAGTGGCTTTCTTCTCTCGCAAACTTACCCCATATGAACGGAACTACACCGTCACTGAGCGGGAACTGCTGGCTATCAAGGATGCCTTCCAAGAATGGCGTCACCATCTTCTTGGGGCCAAACATCCGGTGTTAGTGTACTCTGACCATAGAAATCTTCAAGCATTCAAATCCATGAAGTGCCTTACGGCCCGACAGGCCAGATGGCATGTCTTTTTTGCCCCATACGATTTCCAGGTTACATATCGTCCTGCCCGAGAACACGTTAAGTCGGACGCATTGTCCCCTATGAGTGAAGAGGCGAAGGAAGAAGCACAAGTACAGAATCAGTTGTTGGCAGATCATGTAATATGTAGTTGTTCTGTTCAACCATCCTTAAAAACTGAAGTACAAGAGTGGGTGAAAAATCATCCACAAGTCATCCAGGATATGAATCTGGACGTACATAACGGTTTACCATTCACACAAGGAGTACTCTACCTACCGACGTCTTCAACGCGGAATAAAGCCCTCAAGTGGAATCATGATTCCTTGATCGCAGCCCATCCTGGACGGAAGAAAACACTAGAACTACTCAAAAGATGGTGCTGGTGGCCGTCCATGTCAAAAGATGTCATAGATCATGTATCAACTTGTTCTGTATGCATCCAATGTAAAAACACACCTGGTAAACCAGTGGGCTTACTCCAGTCCCTACCTGTCCCTAACAAACCATGGGACATGATATCTATGGACTTTGTGGTAGAACTCCCACCAAACCAGGAGTTCGATACCATATGGGTTGTAGTGGATTATTTCACTAAATTGGCTCTTTTTGTTCCCTGTATTGGTTTACCAACCGCTGCTGTTCTGGCTGACCTATTCATCCAACATATTTTTCGTTTCTTTGGTCTACCATCAGTAATCATTACAGACAGGGGCTCACAGTTTGCGTCACACTTCTGGAGAGCACTAACCTCTGCATTACTGATTGATGATAGAATGTCCAGTGCTTATCACCCTCAAACTGATGGACAGACCGAAAGAGTCAACTGCACTATGGAACAATATCTGCGGTGTCTGTGTCTGCAGTACCAATCGGATTGGCTCACGGTCCTGCCGGCAGCTGAATTCGCCTATAACAACTCCTATCATAGTGCCATAGGCACTTCACCGTTCTATGCGCTTTATGGACAGCACCCTCGATCAATTCCTTTGGATTCCAGCTTGTCTTTGGGTACTCCTGCCGCAGGCCGTACCTTTCGTGATCTGAAGAAATTACAGAGGAAAGTGAAGCAGCAATTGGAGCAGGCTAAAAGACGCGACAAGTTCTATGCCGATGCTCGTAGAATACCCGCACCCGTCTACAAGGCCGGTATGAAAGTATGGCTGTCCTCTAAGCACTTGAGAATTCCAGGAAAAAAGAAATTATTGCCTAAATACATTGGTCCGTATATAGTGCTCCCAGTAATTAATCCGGCTGCTGTCCGTCTGGCTTTGCCACAACGATGGCGAGTGCATCCCGTATTCCACGTGTCACTCATTAAGCCATGTTCTGAAGCTACTAGATTGCCTCTACGGCCTGTTACTATTTCTGTACGAGGTTCGGATGAATAAGAGGTACAGGACATACTGGATATGAGACTACGTTCTGGTAGGCCGTTTTATCTGGTGGACTGGAAGGGCTATGGTCCCGAAGATAGATCCTGGGAACCTCTTTCTAATATTCATGCTCCTGCTTTATTGAAGCGTTTTCACACGAGAAGGGGAGAGGTTGCCCCTTTGGGGGAAGGCACTGTCATGCATGCTGGACGTGGTCCTACCTCCCACGCTCGTAGAACAGCTAGACCGTTCTATTCCAAATGGCGGTTGTTCGACACGTTGCCAGGAAAACGACGTTTGCACTTTTCACGTCGCTAACATCACGTGTATTCTGCTTCGTCACGTGAACTACGGCATTACGTATTTAAGCAGCGTGGAAACTTCACTCGCTGCTTCTGATCGAATCATTTGGCGTTGTGTAGCTGATCCTCCGGTCTGCATCCTTGCAGGTTACTACAGCTAACTTTTGGCCTTCTATAGCGTGTTTTCCGCCACACGCTGATTCCTGGAGCTGTTTGGTTGCGTGTAATTCCACACGCGCACGCTATCTTCAAACGCGGCTGGCCTGGGCTGCGTGAATCCTGTTCGCGTGTAAATCCACACGTGCACGCTATCTTCAAACGCTGCTGGCCTGGACTGCGTGAATCCTGCTCGCGTGTAAATCCACACGCGTACACTATCTTCAAGCGCTGCTGGCCTGGACTGCGTGAATCCTGCTCGCGTGTAAATCCACACGCGCACGCTATCTTCAAGCGCTGCTGGTCTGGACTGCGGGAATCCTGCTCGCGTGTAAATCCACACGCGTACACTATCTTCAAGCGCTGCTGGCCTGGACTGCGTGAATCCTAATCGCATGTAAATCCACACGCACACGCTCTTTTCTTCGCGGCTGTCCAGAACCGCGTGTACTTTGTTTATACCTTAAAAGGAGCTCTATTTCCAACTCCTGCACCTGTGTTGTTAACAGGGGGATTGATTAATTTTCTATACTTTACACTACGTGGGAAGGAAACTTTTCAAGGATAATTGGAAGGTGACAGTGAACAGTACTTTGGACGCTATCCTGTGGTGCATTCAACCCGGTATCTAGCGTGAGCCTCGTTCCGTTCGGGATAAGTCTCCCTTACTAATCTTCCCTTCCTTGTCGTCTGTTCTACCTTGGATTCCTCAAGAGACTCTGCTGGATTCATCTGCCCTAGACTCAACGTCAGTGTGTGCATTCATGACATTTCCTATTCCACCATACCCAGGTCGGGGCAGTTATTCATGATACTTTATTTTGTTCTAGGCTGACTTCTTATACCTTACCCACGCCCTTTCCAGTGATCCATCGCTCTGCCTGTTTTACCAGTCAGAGAGTTGTATCATTTGGAAGGTCTTAACTTGACTTCACAACTATCAAAACGCGTGAACAGGGATCCGGAAGACCCTACCACCTGTATCCTTTTAAGTACCGTATCCTTTTCAGTTAATACTTTGGTGCTTTCTGACACTGACTCACAAGTCCTCGGCATCGGCATCGGACAAGGAGGTCTAATTCGTCTTCCTCGTCGATGAAGAAGTAGTCTTCCAAGGAGAGGCGTCACTCCTCTTCAAGCCATGAGTCATCAAAGCACCGGTCCAAGTGGCCTTCTTCTCTGCCAAAGAAGGCGCTGACGCCTTGTCTGTTATCGTCTGATCCACCGAGGATGGTCTCCTCGACGGGGGACCTTCCGTCGACAGCTTTTAAATCTATGGCCCCGTCGACGACCCTGCTGACGACAGCTCAGTCGACGACCCTACTGGTGACGACCCCGTCAACGACCCTGCTGACGACGGCTCCAGTGACAGTGGAAAAGCAGAAGTCGACGGCTACGCTGGTGGCCGCTGAGGGTCCATTGCCTCCCAGGGATACAACGTGGCAGTCTGGGACATGATTTATGTCCATACCCCAGATGGATATTCTCCAACATGAGCCGACCTCGGTCTATGAGTTTTCGGATCCGGATGAGGAAGAGCAGCTGTTTCTGGATCCTTCGGTTTTGGGCCTGCAGCCTTCTCTTGCATCCATGTTGGGGGGGGGATCTGGGGAATGTACTGCTTCAGTATCCTCTTGTCAATCCGCACTCATTACTGTCAATGCAAGTGCTTACTACGTTGCAATCGCTCCTGGGGCAATTGGATGCCAGGCTCCCTATGCCTCAGGCTATGGCTGTTCTATTGATGCAGGACCCACCTACCTTTCCTCGTCGGAAGGACGTCTCGGAAGCCCATCGTGGTCTAGGGCCTCATCCCAGAAGGTCTTCCCCCGGTTCGGCCTCCTCCGCTGTCTCCCAGGGAGTTCAATCCCCCTCGAAGGGATCAGGCGGAAGGGGAACTAGTGTGTTCGGAGGACACTCTCTCGACGGACTCCTTTTCGCCCAGACGAGCGGACACCTGTGATACTGACCCAATCTGGAGGCTCCGAGTAGTCTGACCCAGCCATCTCCGCCGGATGATATTGACACGTTTCATGCCATGATGGCTAAGGCCTGTTACGTGTTTGGCGTCATTCCAGAAGAAGAGAAGGACTACTTTTTGTTTGACAATATAGGGAAGAGGAGAAAGGCGGTCTTCTCGATCCCTATGTTGGACCATGTGAGGGGCATTGGACAATGAGACACCAGTTTAGAGAGCCTGCAGTCAAGGGCCGCTTGGAGAAACAATTCAAGGTGCCGCAGTCCCCTCCAAAGTGCCTGACGTCGCAGCTTACTCTGCAGTCTGTGGATTCGGCAGCAGCAAGTAGAATGGCTTGATCTTGTTGATCACACACTGCTGGTGACAAGGCTCGGAGAGGTTGCAAACTGCTCCACGCTGGCGTCTAAATGGATTGCTTCCTTCTCAGGACCACGCATGGTGAGGGTGTGTGTTGGCAACACCCACTCTACTCCCATATCTCAAACCTGTTGTGTTCCGCAGGGCTCTTGTCTGTTGCCGCTCTTCTTTAACTTGTATATTCGGCCACAATTAGATCTCCTGAACAGCCTGGGTGTCCAATATACGAACTACGCAGACGACACTCAGGTTATCATTCAGCTCAGTGGCCAATACAAGAATGACGCAGAAACCCTTAATAACATCTACAGAGCCATGCAGAACTGGGTGGCCTGTAACTCTTTGGCTCTTAACAATAATAAAACCGAGCTTATGATCGTCTCCACTAAGAATACTCGGAACAAGCTACCACCAGACTACTCCAATTTCTTGCTAGCAGACAAAGTTATAACTGTCCTAAGAAAAGTGAAAACACTGGGTGTTATTCTGGACGATGAACTCTCCATGAAGCCTCACGTCTCCAATACCCGGTCAAGCTGTGGACTTAACTAACCACGGACAACTGTGCTCTCTTGTCCACTGCATTGATAAATTCCAGGCTGGACTACTGTAAGAGCCTGCTGACCGGCACTACGGCCACAAAAACATACAAGCACTCCAAGTCACACAGAACAATGCGGTGCGCACCATCTTCAAGCAATCACGCTGCACCCACATCTCCTTCTTTAGGAAAAAGCTATGCTGGCTCCCCGTAAAACATAGAATAACACAAAAAGGGCTCACATTAGTGCACAAATGTGTGTCACTATCAAGTCCTATATATCTATCGGAGCGTATTAAGATCAAGCCAAATCTTTGTTCCACTGTATCTACAGTACTTGTTCAGCTGAGATACAAACTAACCAAGTTCGGAGGCACTAGTTTTGATTCTCAGGCCCCCATGCTTTGGAATTCACTTCCGACAGCCATACGCCAAATTCAGAACTACCTTCTTTTTAAAAAGGCCGTAAAAACTCATCTCCTTAATCTCAACTAAGAACACTATGCTTTATTCTCTCTTCTAACCTGTTCTTATGTTAGTGTGTCTATGCGCCCGGAGGCCTGCAGGCATGTGGCGCGTTACACACATTTGAATAAATAAAAATAAAATAAATCTGCCAGAGCAGCAGCGGAAGGAGGTAATGCTTTTGGTTTGTGAGGGGGAGGAAGCATCTAATCATAGTATTAATATTGCGGTCGACCTGGCGAAGACGGGGTTTAAGCAGATTAATAATAGCATGGTTATCCGGCATCAGGCCTGGCTTCGATGCACTGATTTCCGGCCAGAGGTTCAGCACAGGGTGGTGGACATGCCTTTGCTAGGGTAGCATCTTTTTTCGGGGAGAAGATTGATGACGCGTTGAAGAACATGAAGGCAGACTCCGATACTGCGAGGTCCCTGACAGCCCTGCAAGGCAGACGTTCTGTTCGCCCCTTTCGCTCCTTTTGTGGGGTCTCGGGGCACGCAAGGTTTGCAGGTTCTCATGACAAGGGGTACGGTCGATCTACCTACTTCTCCCAGGGCTTCCGCCGTTCCTTCCAGTCCTCACCGCGAAGCAAAGAGTATCAAGGACAGAGAAAGAGTGCTTCCTCCTCCTCTCAAAGAGGCTGTCAGTCCAAGCCTCAACAATGACTGCCAAAAGGGCAGTCGACTTGGGGGGAGGGTGATGAACCACCTCAATGAGTGCCGGGGGATCACGACAAACAGATGGGTGCTGGAAGCAGTCCAAATGGCCACTCGGAGTTCAAGAGTCTGCAACTCTCTATTCCTCCGGTAAAAAGAGCTCAGCCGCACCCCTGGGTCTTGCATGAGGAGGTTCATTTGATGCTGCAAAGAGGAGCCATCGAGAGGGTCCCGGCATCGGAAAGAGGAAGAAGAACCTATTCCGGGTTCTTTGTCATCAAAAAGCCAAACAGAAAATGGCACCCCATTCTGGACCTGCGGCCGATCAACAAGAATCTAAAGTGACAATAATTCAGGATGCTAACGTTGCAAGACATCATACGAACTGTTCAACCAGGGTAATTTCTGGCATCGTTGGATCTAGAGGATGCACATTTTCACATCCCCATGAACCCCACCATCGGAAATATCTAAGGTTCTTGGTCGGCGACAGGCATTACCAGTTTTGGGTTCTCCCCTTTGACCTAAAGTCAGCTCGTAGGACTTTTACCAAGTGCCTGGCTCCAGTGGCGGCTTACCTCCGCAGAAATGGACAACCTGTTTATCCGTACCTGGATGACTGGTTGGTCAAGGGGGTAACTTGTGAGCGGACTTCGGAGTCTCTCATTGCAGCTATGCTCATTTTGCAGCGGTTGGACTTTGCAGTCAACTTCGGTAAATCCTGTCTGATGCCCTCAAGGGATTTGGTTTTTCTGGGGGCTCATTTTCAGACGGCGCTCAATCGGGTCACGCCGTCGAAGGAAAGGATAGAGAAGCTGTTGTCCCTGGCAGGATTGTTTTTAAGGGGAACTTCGGTCACGGTCTGCTTGGACGTGTCTCGTCTCGGCACCATGGCGTCCTGCATCCCACTCATTCCGAATTGTTGTCTGTTCATGCGCCCGGTGCAGGAGATTCTCGCTTCAAGGTGGTCACAGATCCACGGCTCCTGGTCCGACAGGGTGTTCATCTCCTGGTCTCTGGCAGAAGCCCTGCAGTGGTGTACTCACTCCGGCAACATTGTTGGGGCATGCCCCAGGTGGAACCAGATTTTCGGTATAAGATTGTGACCCATCCCTCCCAGTTCGGATGGGGTGCTCACCTGAACCAGTTCCAAGTGAAAGGCCTGTGGTCCCAACATTCTGGAATTGAGGGCAGCTCACTGGGCACTCAGATCTTTTCTTCCCCTCATTCAGGGCACCACAACTATGTTCTAGCTATGCAAACAGGTGGGCACACATTCACAGCCCCTGTCCCAGGAGGCTCACGCCATCTGGCGTTGGCCCTTAGCGCATAGGGTTCAGCTTCTGGCTTTCTACCTACCAGGGACTCAAAATATTCAAGCACATGATCTCGACAGGGCTGTCATCGACAGATGACCGAATGGCGGCTAATGGACGACCAGGTGGCGAAGATATTCGAAAAATGGGGGCTCCCTCTCTGTACTTGATTGCCAGCCCCGAGAACAAGCAATGCTGTCTCTTCACCAGCAGAGTGTCTCATCCGGACTTTGGGGGGGGGTGCGTTCTCGTTACCTTGGACAGGCTTGTTCGCCTGTGCTTTTCCTCCGTTTCCACTGATCAGGAAAATGATTCAGATGATTTGCAAGGTTCCACGCAGGATCATCCCGGTGGCCCCGTTCTGGCCCAGACAGACCTGCTTCACCTAGCGAGGGACGACCCTCTTCACCTGGGTTCAGAGCCGGATCTTCTTTCACAGAACAAGGGGATGGTGTGGCATCACAACCCGGGCTCCCTCAACCTAGCAGCGTGGCTCCTGACCACTCTAAATTTGGAACCCTAAAGATTCCTCAGTAATGTTGCTGCATTTGGCTGCAGCGAGGGTGCCATCTACCAACGCGTCATATGCCCGTAAGTGGAAAAGGTTCTGTATCTGGTGTTCTCAGCATCCGGGCTTGCAGCCATTGCGGGTTTCCCCTCCACAACTACTTCCTTACCTTCTGCTGCTGGCGACGGAGGGTCTGGCATTGTCGTCTATCAAGATCCGCTTGGCAGCCATCTCAAGGTTCACGCGGCAGCGCAACTCTATGCCTCTGTTCAGTGACGGATTGATTAAACATTTCCTCAAGGGCCTTTTCAGGACTTTTCTCCCTGAAGAAAATGTTTTCTCCGGTCCAGAGTCTCAACGTGGTGCTCGCGGTCCTCATGAAACCACTGTTTGACTCTGTCAACGGCTGGCATAAAACTTTTCACATGGAAGGTCATTTTTCTGGTGGCTATTACATCTTCCAGGCGGGTTTCGGAACTACAGGCTCTGGTCATTGACCCTCCATACCTGTGTTTCATGAAGGACAAGGTTCTTCTTTCTACGAATCCCCACTTTATTCCTAAGATTCCGTCAGACTTTCACAAGAAAGCTAAGATAGCCTTACCAACTGTTTTTCCTAAGGCTTCTACTCCAGCAGAGAAAGCATTGCATTCTTTGGGTGTCAAGAGGGCTTTGAAGTTCTATCTGGACCGGACTAAGTCGTTCAGGGCATCTAACCAACTCTTTGTGGCTTTCGGCCCCTCCAACAAGGGGAAGCTGATTTCGAAGCAAGGCATTTCACAATGGGTGTTGTCTACGATATAATTATGCCACGAAAAAGCCAACATCCCTTTGCAGTCGACTCCCAGGGCTCACTCTATGAGGTCCACAGCGTCTTCGGCGGCTCTTTCCACAGGCATATCGCTCAGTGACATTTGCCAGATACTACTGCCTGAATCAACAACATGCTGAGGACGTGCAAGTTGGGCAGATGCAGCTTCCGGGGTTTGAGTTCTGCTCATGTTTTCATTCTTGGTTAACTGAAAGTAATATCTTTCTTTTGTTGTTTATATCTCCTCTCGTATACATCCTGTTTGCCTGTTATGCATCGCCAGGTCCTCTTACTGCTATGTAATCTATTCACAGCATGTGAATCCATGATAGATCCAATGCTAGAGAAGGGAGTAGTTTCTTACCTGTAACTCCATTTCTACAGCGTTGGTATCTTTCATGGATCCACATGCGCCCTCCGGCCTCCCCTCTTAAGGAAAACATCCTCTTAAGGTATCCTCCTTGTTTGGAGAGGTTAAAATCTGAAGTGAAGCCTCAGGGGCGGGGCTATATACTGGACGTCACATTGGTGCTGCCTAAAGCACCCAAGGTGTCGAAGTTTTTCCATAGGAAAACCACTATATTATAGTTAGAGGTTTCCCAGCCTGACAGAAAATATTCACAGCATGTGAATCCATAAAAGATACCAACGCTGGAGAAATGGAGTTACAGGTAAGAAACTACTCCCATCTATATTAATCCTATACATGTCAAAATATATTACAAAACACAGCTCACTTTTTCCACCTAATTACATCATTCATAAAACATTGGGTGAAACAGAACTCTCAAATCATGTTATTTAAGTACTGACATTAATAGTACATGTCATTTTACATTCCTGTTTAGTTTTAGAAGTGTAAGTGTACACGCACCAGAATGCAGTGCAGCTTGTTTCCACATTTACTTAAATGTTAAAGTGCCATTAACTCTTGAATTCCTGTATTGGGACATGCATAGATGTGGGCTCCTCCATATCACCGCAAATTCCACCTTAATCTTTAAAACAGTGGAGTACTACTGCCTTAAAACGGTGAACTCAGTATATTCATATAAAAAACTGAATTCATAGTTTTACCATAAACAGCAACATGTAACGCTATATATACCTTTTTTCTTGAATGAGCAAGAGAGAGGGGGGAAAAAACAAATGCTGTACGGAGCCTGGATAGATCTGTCCAAAGCTTTTGATCAGGTGGAACGAACCCTACTGTGGGATAAACTCCGGAACTGGGGAATTCCAGAATCTCTTCTGTCAATTTTGGTGGAACTTCATAAAAACACCAACCTAAGAATACGGCTCGACGCAATGGGGCACCTGTCCAGACTAGTGGAAGTTAACAGAGGTGTACGACAAGGGTGTCTGGGGGCACCTCTGTTTTTCAACTTGTTTCTGGCAGACATGGGCCATTTTCTAGAAACAGCTGCTCTGATAAGCCCAATACTAAACGGGAGGAAAATCTGCTGGTTGGCATACGCGGATGACATAGTTCTCCTCGACAGAACACCAATTGGGTTACAACACCTTTTGGACAAACTGAACGAATACGTAGGATTAAACAAGTTAACAGTAAACCCATCTAAATCAAACATCTTGATTTTTAAACATCCATTGTCAAAAGTAAAAAGCATAAATTGGTCCTTGGGAGGAGAACGGATCAAAACAGTAGAAACCATAAAATATCTGGGTTATAACATCTATGCACATCCAGCGACATATAAAGTAGAAAATGAAGTGGCAGTTAAAATAACACAATTTACATCACAGATGATCAAGCTAAATTATAAACTCTGCAAGTTCTCTATTTTGCCTCTGGTAAAGTTTTACTTCGCCAATGTGGTTCCAGTCGTGCTATACGGTCTAGAAGCAAAACCGGATCTCTGGTCCATAAACTGGGACAACCATGAAGGCCGCCTCTGGAAAAGAGTTTTGGGTCTTCCAAATTGCGCCACTCTAAAAAGCCTAAGATTTGAACTAGGCCTAAAATCTTTAAATTGTATGGCTGATTGGAAGCTCATTTCATTGTATAGGGAAATAACACTTAGCAAGGATTCGACGTTGTATGGCGACCTCAAGCATGAAGCATCATTGAAAAAATCCGATATCCTCATCTCGTTGGAACGGAAAACCTTGGAAACACTAAAAAAA
Source organism: Ambystoma mexicanum (assembly GCF_040938575.1). Lineage (NCBI taxonomy): Eukaryota > Metazoa > Chordata > Amphibia > Caudata > Ambystomatidae > Ambystoma > Ambystoma mexicanum. The sequence goes on along the minus strand of NC_090923.1, from coordinate 445,004,738 downwards.
CTGGATCTGAACGAAGAGACCTTGGCTCTAAACCCTCATAAAGTTAAATGTAGACTAGAAGAACGGGACTGGATTGAAACAGTGGAGAAAATACGAGAGGACCCAACCCAAAATATATTTTTGAAGGGAGAAAAGAAACTTGGATCACTCTCATGTTACCTACTGAAATCTCCAAACAGAAAACTGCGCTCAGACTTCCTCAGAATGAGACTGAATCTCGTCCACTGTGGGGCGGTTCTGGCAAGACGTAACCAAGGGCACAAGGCAATAAAATTATGCTTAATTTGCGTAAACCCTGCCAAACAAACGCTAAAACATATCCTAATGGATTGCGAAGGCACCTGGCTTCAGCGATTAAGATTCTTCAGAGATCTGGTACGGAGGGAGGAAGACATAGTCACAGACTTCCTCTGGGACAGAATAATCTCAGGGAAAAATGCTGCACTTACGTTTGCAGCAATCCAGGTGCTAATAAAAAGTGGGTTGACAATCTAACACAACGATCCAGAGGATAGAGGTACCTAAGTAGGTAATTTATAGGACCAGAAAAAACTTGGCAGGGTTGGTGGATAGTAAGAAACCTTAACACAAACTTTTATCTCTTTTTTACCTAACGTAAATGTTTTATATTACCTTCCTCTTTTGTAAAGGCTTAAGCCAAAACAAATAAAAAAAAAAAAAAAAAATATATACCTTTTTTCTTGCAAGCTTGGACTCACATGGAGTGTCTTTCTTTCTACACACACACCTAGCAAAAAAGATTACAGCTGTAGCTTTATGCTCCCCATTCCCATTGAAAGCCTATAATTACCAGCATGCAAAGTAATGCTAACCGAAAGAAATCTAAATCGTAGTGAGACTGAAGCCATCAGAGCCCTAGCTTTTTTTCACATGCCAGGCAGATGTATGCATCCCTTCCCTTTCTAATCAGCTATCGTTTGCACCTCTTGGTGACAATGGCCACAACACACATTTCCCATTTACTTTTGTTATAGACAGTTAACCCCTTGTTTGTACATAGCCCCAAGCCCGTCAAGCCAGATGCAGCCCCTCCTCTCACGGTGCACACAGCCTTTGACTGTTTGCTTTGCATGAAGGGAGCAAGGAAAGAGGCCCAGGGGCTTCAGACACAAACATAAACACACAGTTCTCATTTTGTCTGATTCGAGGAGCTACTGGGGAAACCTCTATTGGAGACCCAGGCTCTAAAGAATGCTAGGTATTCTAAATACACTCATATTTCTTGTCAATAAAGGTCTCTCAAAACCCTTAACTTCACAAAATCATTTCAATATCAAATATGACATCACATTTTCATATGAATAAAAAAAAAATTCTATCTTCCACACTGACACCACCATTTACAAAATCAGAAGACTGTTCTAAGATTTACGGTGTCCCACTTGAATGTGATGCAGAGGCTTCTTTAACGTGTGTGCAGCTTTCTCTGAACATGTGTAGGCAATGTTCAGCGTGTGCGTGTGTGTGTGTGTGTGTGTATACAGCTTTCAATGAGAATGTGTGTGTGCAGCTTTCAATCTATTTCTCTTCCTTTGCCTTCAGAGCTACAGATTTTTCGCTGGAGAAGGTACATCACACATAGGTCTGCTGCACATTTCAGGATAAGGGATTGCATAGGTGTGCTGAGCACTGAATATGATTTTCTGTAAACAGAATAAAATCGCTGAGCTACTTTCTGTTGTATTAATAGCTAAACTCCAACTGGCGAGAATTTTAAATGATATCCCGTCAGGCGATATTTCATGACTACATTTAGGCCTACGCCATTCTCTATGCCGATAGGAACGCAAGGATTCCCTTTTTAAATGTTACTTAATTTTACAAAAACAAATCTGCATTTAAATTTCACAAAATGTCAGTTAAACACTTAGTTTTGTTGAACATGAAATCTCACTTTGTACTGAAGTTTAATAGATTCTACAGGAAATTTTATGTAACACTGTACCCTGTGTCCCTATAAAATGAACATTCCCTTTTGCTCCCAGCCCATTCTATTCACAGGATTTGCAATGGAAAGCAATATAGGACTATCTTTAGCTATTTTGGGATTTTCATACTAACATTTTAATTGTGGCTTCTTATTTTGGAGAATCAGGTTGGTCCTTCTCAGTCTGAGTTACTCCATCAGCAAGGTCCCTTTTAGCTGCTGTATAGGTTCCTAGTTTGGACTGGCCATTCCCTTTCAAATTGGAATTGTCTCTGCAGACTGTATGGAAAACAATCACTCCAGTTGATGTCTGTTCTTCTCCTTTCAATCATCCTGAAATCTCATTCTCCTCCTCCAGTCTGGTTGTGTGCTACATATTTTATGATATAAAACTCCTCCCCTAATCTTGTGACTGCCAAGATCCACCCTTAGTCTTATGACTAAAAAGCGCGGCGGAAACTCACTCTTAATTTTTTGGAAAGGCATTTCGTCTTGTAATGTAACTTTTTATATAAATGTTCTAGCTTAAGTTAAAAAAGTATCAATAACATCTACATACCAGGAAGAATGATTCATGACGCTACATGCCTCTGTGATTTGTATATTTACAGAAATAATCGTTTTTAATTTTTTAGTACTTACTATCATTACAAACTAGGTGGTTTTTGGATCTGCTAAATAGCAATTTTTTATCTACAATGTACAACTTATTTCAAGTAACTAGGGTCTTGCAACGGATTATATTTTTTAATCTGAATACTACACGTGGAACATTTTGTCTTGAGCAATAGTGTATGTAATAAATCCGGAGCTTCAGTTAAGCACTGGACATTAGGACTAGATTAATGTGAGTCAGATCTTGAGCTTGTAGATTTCTTCGATCAAGGCTATCTTGAGGTGGACCTGCGTGCCATCTGCATATTGGGAGATGTGGATGTTGAGTGGAGCCAGGAGAGTTCAGAGCAGCTCCATGTAAAGGTTGAAGAACCCAGGGGAAAGAATGGATCCTTGCGGACAGGTGATGGGTAGAGATGATGATCTGGAGGAATCGGGATGAATTGGTGGCAGTTAGCAATGTAGGTTTTAAACCAGCTGAGGATGATCTTGCTGATCCCGAATGTGACAATGTAGAATGTCAGTGAGTTTCTGATGATCTACTGTGTTGAATTGAATGATTCTGAGATGTCGAGGAGAACCAGAAGAAATGTTAAAGGCATAGTCGATCATCTTGATGGTAGCGGTTTCCATGCTGCAACTTGGTCTGAAGCCTGATTGATGGGACTGAAGAAGGTTGTTTGCTTTGATATGGTAGGGATGTATGGCTACTCTTTCCTCAAGTATCTTACCTAGGAGTTTAAGATGGGTGATGGGGCAGTAGTTGCTGATGTCATCGGTGTCCAGTATTGGTTTCATGAGAAGTGGGAAAATGTGTCTGGTCTTGAGGGTCGTGGGGAAGGTTCCCTGAGTGAGGAAGCTTCAGATGATTGGCAGGTAAGGGAGGAGTGCTTCAGTCAGAAGTGTCTTCAGCATGTAGGCAGGAAAGGTGTCGTCCTCATACAATGTGGCTTCAAGGCTTCAAGGTATTTTTGGCCGGCAGTGAGGCCTTGAGTGTTGTGAAAGTTGCCCAGGTAGTTATGATTTTGCAGGATAGAATGGGTAGTGTGCTGTCAGTTGTTGTGTTGGTGTCAATGGGTTGGCAGATCATGCTGATCTTGTTGATGAAGAAAGTTGAGGGCATGGATTTTATGATGGAGTGCGGCATGGGTGGGTCAATCGGAGGGTTGATGCAATGCTTGATTGCTTTGAAGAGGGCTCTGCATTCATTGATGGCCTTGGCGATGGTGTTTTGGTAGTACTTGGCTTTGGCAGTGCTAATCAGTCGCCTGCATGTAGCACAGTGTTCCTTGAGCAGGGTGGGGGTTAGGTGCGCTGCATGATTTTCGCCAAGTTCTTTCTTGTATTCTGATGGTTCTTTTGTTGAAGTTCAGTAACTGCTGGGGTTAAGGGTGTCTTGGGTGGAGGTGGATGTCATTCAGGTTTTGGCAATGAAGATGGTGTCAAAGTCATGTGTGGTGATGAGGCATGTCAATGTCTGCTGTGTGTGATTGATTGCTGAGCCGACGTTTTAGTGTAGTGGTGGATGATGGAGTGCTGGTGTTGTCTATGGTGGTGTGGGTGAGGTTGCTGCGATGTAGTGTCCATGATGTTTCTGGCGAGCGGCATGGTTGGCAATGAGTGTTGAGAGTGAGGATGGCCTGTTGGGAGAAAGGGTTCAAATACATATTCAGTGGGACTTAACTGATGTTAGAGGAGCAGGGGTTATTTTCCTCTCCACTTACAGTTCAAACAGGTTTAAACAGTGTAGTGTAGTGTTCAACAGTGTAGGTTTGCCTTATGTTCTAGCACTAGAAAAGTCAGACCTCAAGTGCTTTACCACCTTAGTGCACTTGTCAGTCATTTATAGGTACAGGAGTAAGGACTGCTTAAGTAGCCTGATAACACAAATCTTTGTAAGGATTTTTAAGGATGTTCTACCTGGTGAGAATGTCAGTTTGTACGGGACAGGCTAATATTCGACTGCAAAATCTGGTGGGTGGTTCCTTGGAGCTCATGAGGAACCTCAACTTCTGATGTGTAACTTTAAGGTGCCATTACCTATGACCCTAAAATCGGGAAGTAGGGTCAGTAAGTCATGAGCAATCTCAGTTGCAGAAGCTTAACCAGATTTTTGAAATAAACAACTTACTCCTTAACTTACATACATTAACTATGGTGCTTGTTAACATTAATGATGCTGCTTGTTAATGCATTAAGTAGACCTTTTTTTTTATTGTTAAACATCGAATTTGGTTCACACGAGAAGCAAAAAAAATATTACAGTAGAAAAACTGATCCCGCTCATTCTTCCTACACTAAGCCAACTCCAAGACTCTAATCCCTATGACCTCGTAGAAGGCTATAACAACACCATGCGCATAGCCTTAGACGCCATTGCACCATTGAAACTTAGAAAATCCAAACCAAAAAAGCACCTCGACCAATGGTTCTCCAGCCATCGTAAAACCCTTAGATTGGAAAAGAGTAAACTGGAACAAGTCTGGAGACAATCTCCGACTGACCACAACAAACTATTGCTTAACAAAATAACGGCCAACTATAAAAAAGAAATCATAGCGGCCAAACAAGAATCCTATAACCAGAGAATCTCCCAATCCAACTCCAGCTCCAGAGAATTATTTACTATCCTGAAAGAATTGGAAACCCCGGTAACAATCCCAGATACTTGCGTTCAAAACAAACAATGGTGCACCAGTGTCCAAAATGCACTAAACAACAAAGTCACTGGCCTTCAAACAAAAATTAAAAATAAGAAAGACTCCCTCACCAATCTTACCAACCCCATCAACGCCCACTCGAGCCCTCCACCCTCACACCACACACCTAACACTGCTCGCTTCAGCTTTTCCAAAGTCTCTTCTCTCGAAGTAGAAAAAATAATTCTTGGCCTTAAACCCTCCAACTGCAAAGGTGACCTCTGCCCCCCACAAATCATTAAAGACGCGGCACAAGACCTCTCGCCATTCATCACCAGACTCATCAATGCCTCTTTCTCCTCAGGAACAGTCCCCAGTAACCTTAAAGAGTCCTGGGTCCTCCCTCTCCTCAAAAAACCCTCCCTTGACCCGTCCATCCCAACCAACTACAGACCGATTACCACCGTCCCATTCCTGCTCAAGATACTAGACAAGACAGCATACCAACAAATCCAAAAGTATCTTGAAACAAACCACCTTCTAGGAATAAGACAATCCGGCTTCAGACCCCAACATGGAACTGAAACAGCCTTGATAGATCTGAAAGCCCAAATAGACGTCCTTAGAGATAACGGGAAAACTGCATTACTACTCCTGCTAGACCTCTCTGCGGCGTTTGACCTAGTTGACCATAAAATCCTATGTAATCATTTAGACTCAGCTGCCCACTTCTCACAAGAAGCCATCAGTTGGATTGAGTCATTCCTCAACAACAGATCCATGCGAGTCTTCTCCTCCTCTGCCGCCGCCGAACCCATCCCCATTACATGTGGAGTCCCACAGGGCTCGTGCGTCTCCCCCACTCTGTACAACGTGTTCACAAAGCCCCTGTTTGATGATCTAGATGGCCTGGGTATCACCTACACTAACTACGCCGATGATACACAAATCCTCATCCCGTTGACGGGAGATTACAACCAGGATTTGGCCTTGGTGAACAGGATGTATCTCATCATCCAGGCATGGATGGCTTCGCACAGTCTATGCCTGAATGATGACAAAACTGAACTCATCATCCTTGGTTCCACGTCCAACCTAACCAAACTCGACCACAATTATGCCAACTTCATCATAGATGGGAACCTAATCAAGGTTTCGAAAGAAGTAAAAACCCTAGGAATGTACCTTGACTCCTCCCTAACCTTCCACAAACAGGTTAGCTCGATGGCATCCTCTACGGCCTACACATGTAAGCTCATAAGAGCAGCCAAACCCTTCCTCTCCACTCACAGCTGCACTACACTAGCCAGAGCATTGGTATTATCCAAACTGGACTATTGTAACGCCCTCTACATAGGAGCCACCAAGCAAATCACCAACAAAATTCAGACACTTCAAAACAACGCCCTTAGGGCAGCACTCAATATTCCCAGGAGGGAACACATTTCCAATATCAGGAAATCCCATAACTGGCTCAGCACAACAGACAAAATCCTGCTTAAAGTAGCATCGCTCACCCACAAATGCCTGAATAATGCTGCCCCACGCTATCTGGCAGACAGAATATGCAAACACACCCCCATCAGACCCACCAGAACCTCCAATGCTAATCTGCTCACCGTCCCCAGGTTTAAACACACCAAAATGGGTGGCAACAGCTTCCAGGTGAAAGCACCTCAACACTGGAACTCCCTACCACCATCGATCAGAACTCACCAACCTTACTCACTTTTTAGACGCAACTACATCCATTGGTTAAAGAACACGAACCACTAACACCTCTAACACCACACGGCTGCTCTCCGCGTTGCATGCTTTAAGTGAATCTGTAAATTTGTAATACTAAACTTGTATATATTTGTAATTCTTTAAATACATTTACTGCATTCTCTCCTGCCAAACTGTACACATGTTCCTTCATCGTCACACTGTAATTATGTAATGTAAAGTACAATTATGTAATGTAAAGTATAAGCAACCTGTAACCAAGCTTTGAATCACCTTGCTGCTCATGCGTCCTCATACCCTCGGGTCTGGTGCGCAATACAAATGAATAAACTAAACTAAACTAAAAGATATGTTTTAATGGTTTTCAATATAATTTCTCCACGTGGCTGCTTACATCAATTGTTAATGTTTTGGGCTAGGCACTTTTTCAAGATTTGAATTTGTGTACTAAAGGAAAAGTTATGCGTTTAATACATTGTATCGGCATTTATCAAACCAAAGTCGTAACAGTTTCAGTTAATCAAAAGATAAATTCTCAGAGAAATGTCACTGTCTTTTTCATAAATATACTGTGACGTCTAAAGTTACACTGTGCATAATTACATTTCTGCATGCCATTGTTTACTTTTATTTAATTAACATGGTAGTCCTCTACGACTAATGAGAGTGAGAAATCCGCCAAAATACATAACAAACTCCCAATGAGAGTCAGTAACGGACACACCCCAGTAGGGAATGAGACTAGGACCAAGTGCGGGTGAAGTTAAGAGGTAAAGTTTATCTAGATAAGATAGGGCATGCAGAGAACTCTGCTTACTCCGAGAGCATTCTGCCAAACAAAACACTGGCATTACATTAAAAAGGGTTACAGCGTCATCGGTGACGAAAACATATACAGTACAAAGGTTACATTATGATTGGTGGAGACGCAGATCCAGTATATCTCTGTAGGGGCCGCTTCCATGCGATTGGATGGCTGCTTGGCGGGAAGGCGGACATCACGTACATCAGCTGGGATGGTCAGTGCGAGGTGAAGTAGTGTGGTTCTGGATAAGATGATTGATACTAGCTCACTAATCTAAACACTACTTCACAGTGTGCCATGTATAACAATCATTTGCATTCTGACATTTGGGGAGGAGACCATATATTTCACATGTTGCATTTTTATAGGTTTGTCCTGAATCACTGGTCAGGTGAAAGGTATGGGGGTCATCTCTGTCGGGGGGTATGGGGGTGAGCGCTTCTCTTTTGCACAGGGTAGGTGAGGGGTTCTGGCTACGACTCGGACCGTATCCATATATATGTATAGTACATGGGTGTAGGGATGTTCAATCTACAACATGATTGTTCTATTTACATCGGCTCCGTGGGCCACACATTTTACATCTTGACATATAATTCTTCTAACATCTTACATGTGCACATGTTATATGAAGGCAGTTGATCTACATCGTGAAACAAGAATACGTGGGCCCGAATATCTTATCTACTACAGTCGGTTAGCTAACACATTGGTCAAACATTCTTTTAGATCTCGTGAAAGCAGCTTTATCACACCTTAATACAGGGGAGAATATATGGTCACAAGCGGGATTAGTACCAGCGGTGAATCTAGGTGGCACACAGTTGTGGGGCATGCATCTGCTACATCAATAAAGGTGTGAGGTTAGGGGTTGTGTGGGTCATATGTCTTATGGGTAGTGTCTGTGAATACAGAGGCAGGTTTGTGGAGATTAATGTTTTTTCCAGGCCCAGGCTCCGGCCCGATCATTCAAAAGGCAGTGATGTAAGGAGGAGGGCGAGAGATACAGTGTTTAGTTTGTGGCCTTTCATGCCCAGTCTTCCGTGAGAACAGGACAGTCACAGGGACAACAGAGGGAGGTGGATGGAGGGGGTTGCGTCCATGCCCAGCTGCTGGCTGGGCACGGACGCTGATGGGGAGAAGCACCAGCCTGCAGCTTGGTGTTTTCCAAAGACCTATTTACCCAAAGGCTACAAAATGGAATCGTGGTTGGGCCTACTCGTATAAGTTGCTTATGCATGGGTCGCCCCAGGGCGGCCCATCACCCTGGCTAGGGGCACATGGTTGGCCTCGGTGTGAGTATGGTATGTATATGTGGACTGGAATATAGGGGAGGGAGGTCGAGAAAAGACCCCGCCTTCCTTACACTAGTCTTTGTAACTTTGTGTCAATCTTTGCTCTTTGTCTACAAATCAAATGTTCCACGCACATCTGGCATCCATCTTCCAATGGTTCTTTCCATAGTATGACTTATTTACTGTTGTTCAAGGAGCACACTCTTCAACTCCATTCTAGATTAGTCTTTTTTAATTTGTCAATTCTAACATGTTAATGTATACATACGTGACACCCTTTGTCAGCTCATAGAACCTCTCATGTTTTAAAACCACAGATGGCCATCTATCGGGTGATCAGAAAATGTGCTCCCTATTGGTACAAAGGTTCTGCTTAATAAAGTCACAGAGCTGTTAAAGTACATATACATAAGTTTATTCACTGTAACATTTAATATTGATTGAACAAAGGTTAAAAGCCATATCAACACATCCCCGGCTATGCAGACCTCCTGTCGTTTATTGTCTCGGGAGTCAAGGATGGTACCACCATAGTAAGCGCGCCGCCCCGTCTCGGTTATCAGTGTGGGATGGGTCCTGTGCACCGTAGACATCTGTTACACCACACGTAGGCTGTAGTTCCCGGTCTTATGATTCCTTTCACGGAGGCTTTGCGGGCTTCTGTCGAAAAGGGCAAGGACACTTCCCTCCTTGTTATCCTTTCTGGTCTCGCCGCCATTCTTCTCCATTTGAGCTGCCGTCCTGGAATAGCCACCTCCTTGTGCATTTGTCCTTGCTCGAAGTATGCTCACGTGCTCTGCCTTTTATCCCTTTGGGGAAGGGAAAGGGCGGTCAAGTGTGTGTGGTTATTCTCAATTGCCTGACTGTGGGACCCTTGTGTTGGGATAAGTCAGGTAAATGGCTCTGGTGTTAGTTTGTTGTCTTCCAAGATGTAAGAAATTGTTTGTGGCGGAAAAAGGGCGGGTAGGATGGGGAAAAGGTATTAGAAGGTATTATAAGGAAGGGGGTACAACGTCTCAACCGTCGGTGTCCCACTTCCACTCCCTGAAGAGCCCCCTATCCAGGTGATCCTCCCCCACTGCTACAATGTGTGTGTATGTGTCGGAAAAGCCAGCAAATGATTATTGTGATCACATCAGGACGCCCCGTACGAGTCGCTGCAGTGAAAACAAAACAAACAAAAGAATAATGTACTTTGGAGTGTGCTGGTGATGTGGAGGGCCTAGATGCCTCAGTACACAATCAAATGAAATGAAAATGAGGAAATGCATGCAGTGTTTTTCACTAAATCAGGCAATTGTCAAAAGAAGCAAACGTGGACAGTGTAAAAGAATGTCTTGACAGAATGTCATACAATAGAAAAATCAGGCTGGTCCTAAAAGTATGGACACATTACAACGATAGTAAAGGTATCTAGAGGATAAATCATGGAGCGAGGGTTGTTATTGTACATTCTCATTAAAGCCTACAATATAGCTTCTTGTGAGGAAAATAGTAATTTTCTCAAAGTTACAAAGGATTTGTTATGCTCTGGCTTTGTCCTGATGCACGATTGTTTTATTTTTTTAGTTTGGGAACGGTCCATCTGATGTCATCTCTGTGTTTTGTGCTGTTAACATGGTGAACCAAAGGTGCTGTGATGAGAGTTGCGTATGCAACTGCGATATTCAGATATGCGTGCTTGCTTTCCTAGTGGTTTTGCCAATATAATAGGTTGTATGTAAAGATTATTGCATACATCACTAGGGCGGTGTTGCAATTAGTGAAAGTAATCCACAGGTGTTTTAAGCAGATGATACAGATTGGTTCGCTCCCAAAAATTGCGCACACAACCAAAAATTAAGTTGCTTAATTGCAGATTATTTAATGTAAATCAAACAACAGCCGACACGTGTTTCGAGCAGAGCTCTTCTTCCAAGGCTGAGAAAATTACTCAAATTATGTACAGTTTTAACAACCAATAAACAGCAGTTAAGCATCATGCAGATCCAAAAGACATACAGTAAGCATGTGGGTGGCAAGGGAAAAGCAAAATAGGCGTCACAATGTTAACCAACAGTTTGCACCAGTTAATATGCATTGCAAGGTATAATTATATGACATGGCAAAATTAAAATTAGACATGGAAGGATATATAGATCGTAGATCATTGAGGTGGGGCGAGCCGTCAAGTCAATGTCATATATAGAGGAAAAAAGGAAAAGATGTATACAATGGCTTATTGTTGGGGAAGATTGGTGTATAATGACTCGATGTCCATAGTCATAAGCGTGATATTTCCTGTATCTATTTGGATTTTTCAATCCAATTGATCATTTGTGTGGTATCTTTCATGAATAACTTCATTTTAAGGATGCAGCGTCTTAGGAAAAAATCTGCATATTTGTATAATGACTCAAGGGCCGACCCTATGCCAGAGACAATCGGTCACCCTGTTTGAGTTGCCACATTTGCATGTATTTTTGCCAAGGTGTAGAAGTTGGATTCTCGTGGGGCCCACTGGAAGGAGGAATTACTTCTCTTCTTGCTATTCGGCCCTACTTGGTATGCCCACTTAATCTTGTCCTTCATGATACCAAGTAGGTCCTGTGTGGTCTCCGAGGATAAAGGCACATAGCTAGTAGGACCTATAAGTAGTCTCTGACATTCAGTGATGTATTTATTATGATCCTTAATAATGATTGCACTCCCTTTATCTGCCTTCTATTTATTATGTCCTCATAGTTGCACAATTAAGTTCCTCCCTTCATGGGCATGTCATATTATAAGATGTCCTGCTGTCCAACTTTTCTACATTTTCACCGGATTTTCAAAGACCACTGACTGCAGGGATCTAGTTGGGGCTCAAATGTGAAACGTAGTCTTACTATGTGACATTGTCACTTCCATTAAAAGAATTATTCTCTAAAGGTAGTTGTAGTCTAGTCTTCCTCATAAACCCATGGAACTCATTTCTAAAGTTGAAAGGGCTATGTGTATTAGTAGGGATGAATCCAAGTCCTTTATCTAGGACAGTCCTTTCTGTCATGTCCAAGGTATGGTCCAAAATGTTGATTCCGCTCCATAGGGGTTATGTTTCCCTTGTCTCCCGATTCCTGGTTAGTGCCCCGCCTTAGTCTAAAAAACATTGACAACAAGATTGTCTGTTCCCTCTTTGGTATTTGATTTAATATTTATAGAGTGCATATAAAGGCAACTCGGTGCTATAATCAGTAAAGCAGAAGAGCCAACCGCCTCTAATAAAAAGAGAAAGGTCTTTACAGCTTGCCGAAAAGCAAGGTGATTCTCACTTGCCCGCAGCTCACGAGTAATCAAAATCCAGAGTCTGTGGGCCGCGACAGAAAATGCACGACCACCAAGACCGGAAAGCCGGATCCTGGCAACTGCGATAACTGCATAGTCTTGGGAACGACTAGGGACATATGGCTGAACTTATGTTACAAGTGCCCGGCCCCCTAACCATAAAACGTCCTATGAACTAAATAAAGGGATTTAAACTGCACTCATTTTACAATGGGGAGCCAGTGCAGCTGGCGATGCACAGGAGACTGAGGAAAAAGGGACCAGAGATACCACAAGTGCTGCAGAGTACTGGAGCACCATATAGTCGTCCGATAAGATATAAAGGTTGAGCCAAATAAAGTGAGTTACAGTAGTCTGCTCCACTCAGAATGAGGGAAGCGACCACCGGAGCATGACGATGACAGGGAATAAAAGGAAGGACTTTCTGTAGAATTTTTAGTTTGAAATGCCCAGCCTGGTAGACAGCTGATACCTATGCTTCCAAAGAAAGTGAAGCAGATAGTTTGACACCAAGTTCCCTCACCACTAAAACAGGAGGGGGGAGAGAGCCAAGAGAGACAGGCCAGAAATCGGAAGTCCACAGAGCGGCAGCTGAAGGGGACCCATCACCAAGACTTCCATCTTGTCCCCATTCAGCCTAAGCCAATTATCACTCATCCACCTTCCCACCGCCTCCAAGCATCCCTGCAGCTGCGACGCAGCCTCCAGTTGGTGTAGGTCAATTTGAGCAATAATCTGCGTATCATCCACATATGTGTAGCACTGGAGGCCGTGGGTATGGATGAGTTTGGCCAAAGGCTGAATGTACACGTTAAAAAGTGTAGGGGGACAGGGCAAAGCCCTGAGGAACACTGCAGGAAAGAGTCCAGTAAGAAACTATTCCAACCAGGCCAACACCTGGCCGGACACTCCGGCCTCTGTCAATCGAGCAATTAGGATGGAGTGATCGACAGTGTCGAAAGCAGTCATAAAATCTAAAAGTATCCGTGCACCCACCACATCCTGATCAGAGATAATCAACAATGGAAACTAAAACGCTTTGCGTAACCCGGCCAGGATGGAAGCCTGACTGGAAAGCATCAAAGAACCCAGAGCTCTCGAGAAAAGAGCCAAGAAGGCACAAAACGAGTAAATGAGTACTTTCATATTGAAAGGCAGTAAAGACATTGGGCTAAAATTAGAAAACAGAGAAGAATCCAGTGAGGGTTTTTTAAGAAGAGACATCACCAAAGCGTGTTTTAGGTGAGCAGGAATAATTAAGAGCTGCAGGAGTAGTTAACCGCCTGCGTAACCCACACTGCAATCAGAGTGCAGTCAGAGGGATAATGTTTTTCATAGTTTTCAAAGAGATAGGATCAAGGGGGAAACATAAAAACACAAATGAGCAAGTACATGTGAGTCCAACTGGAGCTTTAACACTCTCACTCCTGAATTTCAATAAAATCAAATTTGATTCAATCGAATAGTACTGCAATTCTTATTTAATATGTATGCAGCCGGTGTTATAATACACACGAGTATTGAAACATAGGATATTCAACATGATACATAAAAACATATATGGTGTAGTACATGAATAACAGTGTCCAAATTCGCAATATTTGGAATTTAAAAATTATGCAGTTACATTCTCTATGTGTCCTAGTGGGGATAACATGGGAGGTGAATGGTGTGATTGCCAGGTCAAATGCACATATATGTGATATACTAAAAGTTCAAAGACAACAAAAAACAGGCCAACACAACAGTGTTTCGGCTGTTGAGCTAAACCTGAGAAGCTGTGGTTTAGTAGGCATTCATCAGGACGGATCAATTCTTATGCGTGAAGAATCCTATGTAATCGTAATCTTGAGGCACGTTGGCACAAGTCATCTGTGTGTCTATGTACACCGTCTGCATGGAGGTTATACCAGTCGCTGGCCTGTGTGTAGAATAGGTCCACAGGAGGGGGGCGCCTTATTGCGTCAGGATGTAGACAGTAAATGTGATTCCAGAAGACCACAGAAGCGGTCTATCAATTGTGTAGATCCGCTGGTCAGTAGGGTGGAGACTCCCGTCTTCCGTGTGGCTAGATGGGTGCCCATCTGCCCCCATCTGCCACTAGGGAATGGGCCTTAGTAAAAAGAAATAAGGGAAAGAAATGGATTGTGTTGGGGGGGGGTTCCCTGCCCCCTCCACTAGACCAACAGGGAATTGTTTTTATGGAAAGGGGGTGTCCCTCCCCCCCACCCAAAATGGACTACCGGCCATGGTATGCACCCCTCCCTGGGGGCAGTTATCTGCTCCTAGGAAGGGGCATCTGACCCTAGGGAGGGCTGACTGATATGGCCCCCCTTTCATTTGGTGTGGGGCGGGAGAGGGTCACACCCCTTTACATTGGAAAATTCCCCGGAGGTTTAGGGTGCCCCTCAGCCTACCCTAAAGTGTAGTTTACCATTTTCATTTTTTTCTTTGTTTACTAAACTTCCCTTGGCGCAGATGGGCACATTGGTGTGCCAATCTGTGCCCGGGGTGCCCAAACCTTACTGCCCCCACCCACTGGGGGGCCTGTCCACATTTCTTGGTGGCCCTCTCCACCCCACCCCAAATGGAGGGGGGGTGTACCTCACGCAGCCGTTCGTAGGAGGCCCAGGGAGGCCTGCATGAGGTGCCCCCCCCCCCACCCATTTGGGGCGAGGGGGAGAGGGCCACCACAAAATGTCGGACAGGCCCCCCAATGGGTGGGACAGTAGGTTTAGGGCACCCTGGGGGCTGAATGGCACACTATTGTGCCCAACTGCGCCAAGGGGAGTTGGGTAAACAAATCAAAAAAGTGAAAATGGTAGACAGCATTTTAGGGGGGAGCTGTGGGGCACCCCAAAGCTCCAGGAAATGTTGTAATGGGAAGGGGTGGTGGCCCTCTGCCCCCACCCAAAATGGAGTGGGGGCCATGTCGTGCAGCCCTCCCTGGGGGCAGATTTGGGCCATATCTGTATGGTGTGCGCTTCTGAAAAAATCCTGAAATTCAGCTGTCGGAAAAGACTTGGGGTTAGCCGCGTTGCAGGCTTTCCCCTTGGCGCCCAGGTAGGTGCACCCACACATGTGAGGTACCGGTTTTTCGTTGGGATACCTGTGGGAACGCGGGAAGGTAGGCCATATGTTCCTGGCGGTGTGTTTCGATGGGTGAGCCGAGTGAAATGTGCGGAAATTGGGGTTTTTTGGACACATTTTGGACTTTGCTGGGTTTTCTGGGTAATAAATTCTGGCCCGATTTGCGCAGGTCAGACCTCTGCGGATTCCGACTGGCATCCTCTTTTCAAAATGCATGGGGTTCCCTGCTTTCCTTGGTGGCTTGGACACCCTAGTCCCATATCTGTGTGGTGTGCGCTTCTGCAAAAATCCTGAAATTCAGCTGGCGGAAAAAACTTTGGGTTAGTCGCGTTTTCGGCTTTCACCTTGGCGCCCAGGTAGGTGCCCCCACACATCTGAGGTACCGTTTTGATCGGGACACCTGTGGGAACGTGGGAAGGTATGACATTTGTTGTGTTTGAGGGGCTTTCATAACGTTTCGACCCATTTGCTGGTGCCCTTTGTCACACAACCCTTTAATTTCCCAAATGTGCCCTACATTTAGTCACTGCTTTAAGCACCATACACTTTTGTAACCTGCACAAGTCACCTACCCTTGAAAAGGTCTGCCTGTGCTCTTTCAAAAAATGTTTGCTTGCCGTTCCTCACCACATTGGTTTTCCTGATTTACACATGCTAAGTACGTCTGTTCAGGCTGTAAGCATAAAACTCCTGTGTACCATGGCTCAGTTTTTGGCTTGTGGTATTGCTTGTTTTGTGAAATACTATAAAAAATGTGTGATTTCCTAACTGCAAGAGTCGGGGGAATGTAGCGGAGCATTCTTTTTCTCAAAATTCATAGAAGCCATTGCCGTACCAAGCCAACCATGTCCACCACATACCTTTCAGTCATTTTCCCGTTTTTTCCCCAAACTATGGAATTTTCCCCTACCTAGTTGCTGCCTGACCTGCGCAAATCACCCCTTCCTAAACTTGGAATTTTGTCTACTTTTCAGAAATGCATGCCTTTCTGTCCTCCAATTCGGCTTTCCTACCCTTTGTTTCCATTCCGTCCACGCATGTCCAATTGGCAAAAATGTCCATAATCGCCTACCACTCACAAAACGCTTGATAACCACATCAAAATAATTTATTTTCGTTTCTACTCAACCTGTTCTTGAAAGCCAGGAAATTGGGGAATTTAGCACAGCAAACCATTTGTTCCTAGCTCTTACAAGGAAAAAACCACAGGCTTCTATGTACATAATTTTATTGCCATTTGTTGAAAGAACCCAAAATGTTCCCCCTTTTTGGTTATTTTCTCTCACCCCCCTACAGCAACCTAGGATTCCTGGGTGGCGTTATACTTTAAGGAATTTCATAAGTATTAGTCACTAGACTTGATTGACAATGAAAGGCAATTCATTTAAGCCGTTATTATTTCTAGACTTTATTTTGTTGTACCTTTGGGCGTCAGAGAGGTCTTTAGCTTTACAAGTCTCCAGACATTTAGAAGGATTTTTATTTCTCCCAAGGCCTAAGAGTTTGATTGTTTTCACCCCTATTTATAGGTGTATCTTGTGGAGCAGCAAGATGGTTATTGCAGCACGCCATTGTATACTTTGGCATTGCAGAGCCCTCTTCCCTAAAGGAGGATAAATACTGCTCATCCCACAGATTCCTCTCATTCCCCTGAGGTGATCCTCCTGCAGAACACCACCCCCAAGGTCTGGATCCGAAAGCGTCTGCCTTTCCCTGGCCACCCAGGAGGAGACTCTAGGCAGGGAATTAGTGAGGAGTCCGTAGGATTCATCACACTGAGATCAGAAAATTGGGATGGGTAATAAATGATATTGTATTTCCTTCACAAGGCAATGTGAGAGGGATATGTCTGTTCCACCGCCCCCGTCTACATATAATTCTATGACTCCCCACCCCCGAGAGAACCAGCTTGGCTTCCTTTAACTTTAAGAGCGCATAAATCACCACAATGCCAACCTGGCTGACAAATTCACAGACTCGAGAGACTAATGCAAAACTGAAAGCCATGAGGTTTCAATACCTTAAATCACAAAAAGTAAAATACTAGTTCTCCATTCTCCATATACCCACTAAGACTGTGGCACAGCTTCTCCTAACCCACATCAGATGAGCTACCAGTCTTTACAGCACTTTCTAAAAGAAATTAAACATCATCACTTCCAAGACCTTCTCATGCAACGTGATCATCCTTCAACATTCGCCTGCCGGTATATTACCACTGCATGTGCAAACCCCCACTTCAGCCTTCCATGCCGACTCCCCAACCCGCACATATGATTATTTCACCTTATCACTTCTGGCCTTGTGTACATCGCTCTGTTGCTATCCTGCTAAGTTCCCATCTAATGAGCCCTGACATGGTTGCAGTACATTCACCCAAGGGCAAAGTGGCCACAGCAACATTCATAGATAACACAGCATTGCATAAAAGGCGCACGGTTGCAACCTGGTCTGTGTAAAACCCTATGAAAAATCATGTGAATCTGTTGTATTTAATTCTAGAGCAAAATAAGTTGTCAAGGCGGTTATCACAGATTTCTATCTGCTAAGGGGAATCTCCCAAATGTTTTACATTTTAGGCGTAAATGGATTCTGCCATGAAACATGGAAACCAGATCTGGTAACTAGTCTCACTTTTAGACAGCGCTCTGTGTTTTAAAAACTGCCGTTGGGGAGGTTTGTACCCAGATCGGCCTGCCGGCCATTTGGTGTATAATTGAACTTGCCAACATCCATGTATCGCGCCCCCCTGTATAGTTCTGGACATCCGTAATTTGCATGCCAGCAGCATGTTGGCAGTAATTGGGCTTCACTTTTAGAAAGTGCCCTAGCCGATTTGTTCACTACGAATTGTGTACACGATTATGATGACCAAATCTGCTACAAAAAGGGTAGCAGTGTAGAAATTGGAAGAGACATTAGAACTACTTTGGAAAGGTTCCCTGCAAATTATTCTTTACTGGCATTTCTAGAACCAAAGTTATTTTAAATTTCACATTGGCTTTTTTCTGGAATAAAAATAGCAATCTATTCCAAAGTAAATAAGAGTTTTTTTCAATTGTTTACTGTTTATCCCCAAAGCCTGGCGGCCATTAGATTAATAAATGCATGTAAATCTCTTTTTGGTTTGGTATAGTGGCCTTTAAGAAGATAGTTATTGACAAAACAGATTTGATGTATTTTATTCAACCATCTTTTCAGTGACACTTGCAAACTGTCAGATGTGTGTATTGATGGCTGTGGCTGGTGTCGACCCACCATAAAAAGTAGGGCTAGATAATGCCCTTTGTTCTCTGCTGGGCCACCTTCCCAAGAGAACAGGGGACTAGGTGGGAGTCACTGCTTCAAAGGGAACTCTGCACGCACAAGAGGAAGGTCACACCATGAGGATAATTACTTCAGTATGTTTGATTTAATGCATAGAGGAAGATCAGGAGAAGGAGGGTTTCTCAGTAGAGAAATTACAAGCAGGAGTGGTGTTCCACCATCTTGAGAATTCGTAGGTCACCCCTACATCCTGTACCCTCTCCCCACTTCCTGCAGACAAAGCACTCTGGGTCTGACATCAGCAGGAAAAGACTTATGTCATAGCAGCCCTGATTGGCACCTTGCAGAAGGATTGAAGTGGGCCAATCCGCTCTGGCAAAATTGCTATGTAAGGCAGAGGTCTGCAACATTTGGCTATCCACTTGTTGTGGACTTCAACTCCCCTCAACCCTATCCATCTTTGGAAAAAGGGGCATACCATTACTGTTCTGCCCAATTCTCCTTTATGATTCAAATCACTGCTGGTTTATTAGTAGTGTTGGCTAAGTAGTATTTTAGAAAAAACTACTCATCTGTGCACTCCTACAGAGCAGTCGTTATTTTGTGTCAACTGTTATCCAGCGTTGATATCATCCACAGTATCATCCACAGTTTACCATGTGAAATCCTTGTAACAAAGGTAAGCCAAAATAACTTTAGTGCAGAATAGCCTGTGCCTGAGAAGCAAAAGTCATGAACAGGTTAAAGGGCTACAAAAGTGAGGATGGTAAAAATGAGATGGTTAAATTCACTCTGGATCTATGAAATGATAGCCACACCGGAGGACCACAATTTACAAGCAAGTGACATTTGTTTCCTACATTTCTTATTTTAATTTGTCGACTGTATTCTTGCTTTAATCTCTTAATCAACTACTAAACTCAAAGGGTGTATTAACACATAATGCATTCATTTTTTCCGCATGTATGGTTTACAGGCAGCTTGGATTCATAGACCAGCTGAGGGTGACACATAACTCTGATATATTCATTGGAATGCATGGAGCTGGACTCACCCACTTACTGTTTCTACCAGACTGGGCTGTTGTTTTTGAGCTGTAAGTCCTACAGTATTTATTCTGCATGATCTTTTCCTGCTCTGATAGTTATAAAATATAGTTGAAGGTAATGGCGAATAATCAACACATTTACTCTTTACTTTAATCTGTTTGGATTTCTGTTCTAATTAATTTCATTCATGTCATTTATGGTTATAGAGTCATGAGTCACAATGTCACCCATGGTCACTATTTTGATATGTTACTACAGCATTATAGTGGATTCAATAAAATAAAAGTGAGAATGGCTTACTTTCCATTATGATTTGATCAACATCTTTACAATCATAACACTTATGCTTTTTGGAAATGTTTCACAATTGTTGACATGTTTTTTTCAATGCTGTTTTTCCCCGATTTGAACTTCTATTATGTGATATGTTGTGATGCTGAGTGGGATGCATATCTGTTCAGCTTTGTTTATAAAGAAAGTTCTTCTCATTTTGATTCACATCAGTATGGTGGGAAAAGGGAGAGCACTAGTTATGTTACTTAGGATTGCTTAGCTGCCTGTGGAGCAACAGATTGCCAGTCTTCGTAGGGACTGTAATGTTTGTAATTGGTACTGTCACAGATGGTCTCAAGAACACACCAACACACAGAGCTAGTTCAAGGGTACTTATGTTCAATTCAGCAATGGGCCTAATGGTTGTTGCTCTCTCTAACCTAGGAAGTGGCAGTTCCACCTTAACCTGGGCGTCTCTCGAAACCGGACTGGTGCTAGAAATCTGTAATCCTACTATTTAAGAAATTATCTTTTTGTGAGATAATTTCCCTGCAGAAATTATTTAAGAAATTGTGCTTTTCAGGCATGCCTGTATTCTCCATCAGTGTTTCTCCAATTACCTGATATTCCTTTCCCTGGAACTCTCTGCTACACACCTGCTTCTTCTCTTCTTACTCCTACTCTCATCCCTCCTACTCCACCCACCATATCTTCTTTCTCTCGCCCCCCCCCCCCACTTCCTCTGTCTCTCTGGTGGTCCTTTTGCCTCTCGTTCCTTGCTACTTCCCTCCACTGTTCGATCCTACCTACTACCACTACTCTTTTATTTATCTTTTTATTGAGCATTTGCATGGCACCTATACAGCATAAAGTGTTTCTAGGTGCCACAAGACAAAAACAGAGGGGGGGGGAGACAGAGGAGAAACAACAATAACGGTCCTACTAAGCCATGTGACATTCGGATTGTGCAAGTGCAGTATCAAGAAGTGCAGGGGGAGGAGGAGAGGGAGGGAGAAGTGCTGGAGGGAGGGAGGGAGCGCAAGGGGGTGGGCAAGTGCTAACGGGTGTGGAGGAGGACAGTGTCAGGGAGAGCAAGGGGTTCGGGATGAAGGTGAGGCGGGGGAGGAGCAGCCTAGGAAGGCTAGTCAGGGAAGGGTGCCCAAGGGCAAGTGCTGGAAGGAAGGGATGAGAGGGGAAGAATGGATGAAGGAGGGCCTGACCCCGGAGAGACGCAAAAGGGACACAGGCATCCAGTCATAGCAACAGGAGGAGACTAGCAGGGGACAGGGAGAAGGAAGGAGAAAAGAAAGGTCTTGAGAAGCTTCCGGAATTTTAGGAGGTCCGGCTAAAGTCAGAGAGGGGCAGGGAGGCCATTGCAGAGGGAGTCTCCTGGCGAAGATTGAGATCTACCCCCCACTCTCTGCTTGGTGAAATGTCTGATCTGCAGAGAGTTGGAGCTAGAGGACCAAATTACCCTAGCCAAGAGGTATTTAGAGGGAGAGAGTTGAATGTAGCGAGGTCCCCGGCCCCGGAAAGCCTTGTGAATGATGCATAGTGTCTTGAATTTGATCCTTGCAACCACCGGGACCCAGTGGAGAGATTTTAGGGCTGGAGAGATGCAGTGCCTGGGCTTTAGGCCAAGGATAAGTCTTGCAGTCGTATTCCAGATTAGTTGAAGAGGGCGGAGTGAGGAGATAGAGACAGGTTAAGGAAGAGGCTGTTGCAGTAATCAAGCCTTGAGAGAACCAGAGCTCTGAAGACGTTGAGTTTCTGGGGGAAGGTGAGGAAAGGGAGAATGCCTATGAGGAGGGGAAGCCACAAGTGGGCCTTCTTGGCAAGGTCAGCGATATGAGGTTAGAAGGGGAGAGAGGGGTCGAAGATGACACCCAAGTTTTTAGCCTCAAGTGAGGGTGAGGGGAAGGGGGCCCAAGTGGGCAGCCAGAGTTGAGGAGGGAGGGAAGGGGGAAGTAGGAGTCCCAATGAGAAGGATCTCAGTCTTACTTGCGTTAAGGCCGAGATCATTAGAAGCACACCATGCCTGAATAGCAGTCAGACATTGGGGAATGAGAGAGGAAGGAGAGGAGGAAGGGGAGGAAAGCTTAAGGGAGAGCTGTGTGTCATCAGCATAGCACTGGAAATGAGAAAAGTTGGAGATCAAGTGGGCATGAGGGGCAAGGTAAATGTTGAAAAGCCATGGCGAGAGGATAGAGCCCTGAGGAACGCCACAAGTCGCGAGGGCGGTAGAGGAGAGAAAGGGGTCCAGTTGAACTTGGGAAGGCCGGTACGAGAGGAAAGAGGTTAACCAATCCAGTGGCCGGTCCCTGTTGCCCGGGGTATCACAGAGCCAATTTATGAGGATGAAATGATTGATTGTGTCAAAGGCAGAGGACAGATCGAGGAGAATAACGGCGAAAGGAGATTTGGAGTCGGAATTTGAGAGCAAGTCATCACGGGTGTTCCATGAGAGCAGTTTCCGTGCCTCTGGCTGCTCTTAAGCCAGACTGGTAGTCATGAAGGTAGCCAACAGATTCAGTGTGATGGATTTGTTGAGAGATGACCAACATCTTCAGTAGTTTGCCCAAGAAGGGGAACGTGAAGATAGGGCGATAGCTGGACAGGAAGGGTCCACAGACAGCTTTTTTTAGGAGGGGGTGCACAAGGAGTGCTTGAGGGATGAAGGGAAGGAGCCAGTGGCAAATGACTGATTACAGAACTCAGGAAAGTCAAGAAGGGAGCAAGAGAGGCAATGTTGTCTTTGATAGTTCTAGAGGAGCAGGAAAGCATCTGTTTAGAAGAGACTTTCATAGAGCAGACTGTCTTGGTGACCTCATCTGGTGCTACGGGTAAGAAGGAGGAGACTAGGGAGAAGGGGAGGTGAGGGCAGGAGGTGGTCTGAAGGCAGGCATGCAGGGAAGGGAGGGGCATAGAGAAGAGAGAGTGCAGGATGTCCTAAGTTTTGGTTGTGAAATGGCTGGCTGGCGCCGTGCAGAGGGCCTGAAAGGGAATAGGGGAAGTAGAGACTGCAGTAGGATTGGCAAGTTCCTTGCATATTTTCAAAAGTTCAGCCGTGTTGTTTGTGGCCCCATAGATGCGGGATTGACTATGGGATTGTTTCTTGCAGTGGATAGCGAGTCTGTATTGCCTTTGGAGTAGGCGACCAGCCGGTTTGTCAGGGGATGTGCTAGAAGCTAGCCACTTCTATTCCGTAACTTTGCATTTGCGTTTCAAAGAGGCGAAGTCTGAATCATTCCAACTATTGCACTCAGAAGCAGCCTTCATATGGATCCTCATGGCATGGGCAAGGATGTCAAGAGTGTTGAGATGGAGAGGTGAAGGTTAGCAAGAGCAGAGTCCATGTGAGAGTGAAAAGTAAGAGCGGGGGTGAAGGAAACGGCAAAAGCAGCTAATGACACTCGCTTCATCGGCCGAATGACGGAGAAGGAGACTGGCAGTGTGGGATGAGGCTTAACCGTGGAACCTAGGAGCTCCAGATGGAGAGGAGAGGAGAGAATAGTCAGACCAGGAAAGAGAAGTAGGGAGAGGGTTAGAGAGAGGGGAGATATCAGCTGTGATGGCACATCCAGAGCGTGCCTGGCTGAGTGGCTTGAGCTAGAGGGAAGGATGGTGAGAGAGAGAGAGAGAGAGAGAAAGAGTCGCAGAGGTTGCAAAAGTGTAGAGTGGCCGCATCGGGAGAATCCAGATGGATATTGAAGTCTCCAAGGAGGAGAAGCTTTGAGGAAGAGGTCAGCAGAGAGGAGGCAAGGTCAGCCCACTCTGAAAGGAAGGGGGAGTCAGGCCAGAAGGCCTGTAGATGGTAGCGTGCGCGAGTGAGAGGGTGGGAGAGATGCAAAGCTTGCAGACAAGACATTCAAAGGAGGAATAGGATTGAGTGGGTATGATGGAAGCAGGGTCGCGTTCTGGGTTGACAAGGGCCACCCTTCATCAACACATGTTAGACCTGGGCTTGGATAGGATCTTGTAGCCCTCATGAAGGAGAGTGTCAAAAGCAGTGACAGAACTGGCATTGAACCACATCTCAGTGAGAGCGAGGATGTCTAGGTCAAAGTCTTCAAGGAGGTGACAGATGTCAGAGGAGATTTTGACAGCAGAAAGAGAATGTAGGGAAGCTAAGTGAAGCCGGTTGCCAGTTTTATCGGTCTTCGGAAGCTGGGTAGAGGGGCGAGGTACACCCGTCGGTGGGGGCAAAGAGGCCAGAAGTGTGGCAGCCGGAGGAGTGGCAGGAGAAGGGAGGAAGTTAATGAGAGACAGAAGATGCCTGTCAAGAAGGAGGAGGTTGGGTTGAGAGCCCTAGGCCATGAAAGTGCCATTCGGGTAGACATTTATGATGCACCTGGAAAATGAGAAGTGTGCCAAGAGCACTTACCATTTGGTTCCACCATTAATGTCAGAAGAATAGAAAGGGGAGAGGACAGAGACTATATGGGGAGTCCATAAGTCTGGAGAGGGAACGACAAAGAGAATGTTAGTAATAATCTGGCTGAAAGAAGCATCAACATAGGCGTCGGCAATTGGCAGGCCTGGGTTAGAGACCAGGAGACACTACTTAAACGGTTTCCTTCCAGGCTTTGAGAGGGAGCATAGGTAATAGTGTAGCAATTTGAGTAGAAAGGGGAGATGGAAAGCGCACCATAGGTGGTGGGGGAAGAAGGATACCCAGAGGAAGAAGGATACCCAGGGCAAGAGAGGCAGAGAACTGCACTACGCACAACATAACTCAACCGGCGGCCTAGCAGCCAAACAGGCACAGATGAATTCCTTGAGCAGAGTTTAAACAAAGGCAGCAGATTTAAGAACCCCAGATTTGAAATTAAATTTAAAAAGTACAGGGAAATATCAGCATTTCAGCAGGGGCAGCAGATGTAAAAACACCCAGATTTGAAATTCAAATGTATTTGTTTTGATAAATTATATAGCGCACAAAGCCCAGGGGCATCTAGGCGCTTAACTTAAGAATATGGTTACAATAAGTGCTGGCAGCGGAACGAGTTACAATAATTACAATTCAGGGGTACAGATAGTACAGGAAGAATACATACTTGGGGAAAGCTCACCTCTTGTTGCGGGGAACTACATCATAGTACATAGGAGGGACATAATAGGTGCATAGAATACATACTTGGGAAAGCTCGCCTTTTGTTGCGGGGAACTACATCATAGTACATAATAGGGACTGTTAGGGAGAATTCTCCAGAATTGCTCATTTCCCTTACCTACTGAGTCCATCAGCAGCTTTGCTGGATTTCTAGGATTACTTTTTTTCACCTGGTAAGTGTGAGCCTTTTTTCCCACTCTTACATGTGTTTTGCTGTGTGTGTTCAACATTTTTGTGTTCATAGACTGTGGAGCCTCATCTACTCCACAGGCATCATCTTTTTACTGTGTGTTACACAGCACCTTCAGTGCAGTAACACAGGGTTGTCTTTTAGACTTCCCAGCTCAGACTCCATTTTCTGGGACTGACTACTGTCTCCCAGAACATATAAAGTTGCCATTAACTTTATTAGCCTCTGTAAAACCACAGACCCAGTACACCCTATCTTACATAGAGTACCTGAAAGGGTTAACAGTTATCCTTTTTTGTCTGTTTATCTTGGAGCATTGTTTCACTCCCTTTTCATCAAGACTTGGCTGGTGGCAGTGGTAACTACCCTATTTTTCCTACCTCGTTTATCTTAAATAACCTTGGTATTGTTTTAGGCTATCTTGGTAGCCTCGAACTTAAACCCGCTAGACCATATGTGTTTTATTTCGGTTCCGGCTGAGTTTATTCACCATTTCTTTTTGAAAATGTCTTTCTCGTGTTTTACTCTGCGCGCCAAACCAGGTTTGGTTCCTTTGTTCACTGTCTTTTCGCAGGCTTCTACGCAGAAGCTCTCCTTAGGCGCCTGTATGTCTGGGGGGGCACAAGATGTGAGGGAGGGGTTGAGGACTCCCTGCACAGGGTCTCCTTGGAGACCCATGTCACACTCTGAACTGATTGGCTGTGGTTACTGTCCCAGCGGAACAGCCACCCTGCTGTGATTGACAGCCAGGCTGTGCGAATGGGGGAAAACTGCATAAAAAGCTGGTCTCTGGGTCTGGAAAGGCAGTCGCCACTGGACCGAAAGAACCGATGAGGAGCTGACGGAAGAGGACCCCTACCACGACGGAAACGCCTGGTGAAGCCCTGCTGCAGGTCCGAATCCTCGAACTCCCAACGACAGAGAAGATCCTTCCCCTGAGCTGGTGGGACCAACCAGTTTGCCCAAACTGCAAGCCAGGACTCCCTCCTCTGGTCGAATTCGCTGTACAGAGCTACAGTGGGCCGGATAGCCTGGAAGGTCGCACCCTGGTTGGGGCCGGATAGCCTGGAAGGTCGGACCCTGGTTGGGTTTAAAAGGAGCGCACCTTTTAATTGTTGCTTTGCTCTGCTGCTGGTTTCTTCCCTGGGCAGTGCAGGACCCTCCAGTCTTCCTACTTCATGTCAGTCAGACAGTCGCTTCTGGAACCGTGAGCCTGCAGGAAGTGCCTCAGCTACAGCTTCTTCTCCATTTAAAGGTACTGTGCAAATCCGGTTGTTTGTTTCGTTCAGCCGCGTGAAAGTGTTTGAAATCTTTCTCCAGTCAGAGGGCTTGTCCTTCTCCACTCTTTAGACTAACTTTTCTGCCGACCAACTCTTGGCATAGACTTAACCGCGAACTTCCCTGAGCTGTGTGATCTTGAGCAAAAGACTTGTCCTATTGACTTTGGCCCTAAGCCTTTTTGATTTGATTCCATCACGGTAGTTCCTCTTTCTAGATTGTCCTGCTTACTTACATGTTGGTGCTGTTCAATTTCTGCCTAACTTTGTCTTTCCCTCCCTTTTAAATTTCTGGAGTGCCATTTTGCTCCAACTTCATTTGTGAGCTTAACTTGTCTGGAATCTATTGGGAGTGGTGTGGTGTATTAAGAGTGTGATTTTTAAACTGCTTTACTTTAGTGAAATGTTATACAACTGATGTGTAAATAAATGTATATACTTTTACTCAGAAACCTTGAGTCAGTGTTTGTTTGAATCATAGTAATTGTTGTCCTTTGTGTAACTATTGATACTGCTCACTTGCTCTTGAGATAAGTCTAGCTGCTCAGCCATCGCTACAACTTTTATTGTGTAGTACAGGCTTGTACCAAAGGGGAATTTGTACTGTCACTTGTAGTCTTAATTGTGTGTGGTGTTCGCAAAGGCTACTGCATATAATTCTGTTTAACAGGGACCTAATAAGGAGACGTGGCAGAGTACAAGTGGTTGAAACAGTAGATGCAGAGCATGTGCTGCCTGCTTAAACGGGCTCACCCCTTATTACAGGTAGTTGGGTAACAGAGCATAAGGGGGGCTTACATGCAGGCGGGGTATGACATTAGAGCATGTCGGATGGCGCCAGCTAAAATTGAAAGACTAGTATGACAGTAGAGAATGCATGCAGACAGCAGCAGTGTAATAATATTGGAGTACAGTAGAATCATAGAGAACAAATAGAGTGTGCAGGTAGTGTGGCAGTAAAGCGAACCATGACAATGTTGAGGGCTGGCAACGCAGCATGATAGTTGCGATAATGATAGTAAGTAACGTTCACGAAAGAGAAGGCAGAATTAAGTGAGGGCAAGGAGCAAAAGTCATGACAGAGTAACTCAGGAACGACTGCTGGCTTTGGCATCGTCGGCAGTGGCACAAAGGTTGCTGACGGGCAGAGGCAGGGGAAGAGAACGGCATTCCCAGTGACGATCATGCGAGGGAAATACTGCATTGTCAGTACAAAGGCAATGAGATACATATCGGCGAGGCGGCCAGAGTCCGAGTCAAGGATGGGTATCGATCGGTATGAAGTTTCGGATATTTTTCAGGCGAGTGCGGAGATGGAGGCAGTGAGGCAAGAAGCAGCAAAGTTGCGTACCACAGGTGGAAAGTTGTGATATAAGGTCAGAGGTGAGTGAGGGCATACGGATGGAAAAACCTTCGCTGGGGCGCAGCATAAACATCAAGGCAGAGAAATATCAACAAATATCAAAATATCAACAAATGAGCAAGGCAGCAGATGTAAGAAAACCCAGATTTGAAATTCAAAAGTAAGGGAAAATGCGAGCAATTAAACATGTGCAGCAGAAATTAGAGCAACCAATATGGAGTTTCAGAAGACATGGAAAGTGAACAATTAGGCAAGGGCAGCAGGATTCTGAACAGCCTGGGAGATTGTCAAGAATGAGGAATTCATCGTTAGTCTTAGACTGTAGGGAGATCAAAGTCAAGTGTCTGGTATAGATGAGGATCAGTGCAGGCCAGAGGGCAATGGTGTGGACCGGGTCCGGGCAGATCAGGCGTACAAGGGATGCCAGTTGGTGAAATAGCAGATTAGAGTTTGTTGATTAGTGAATGAACTGGTGGTTACTCATGTGCGGCGGATCCAGAACAGCGCAACAAAGCAGTTGCAACAGAGGGTTGGAGCTGTAAAAGTGCTGTGGATCATGGAGCGCAAGCAGTGGATCAACACAAAGCAGGAGGGAAAAACGTTTACCTTTAGGGCTAGGCGCACTGGACTGCAAAAGGGCAGAGCTTCAGAAAAGATTTTGGGGCAGCCCGAAATTAAGCAAGGCACAGCAGAAAAATGCAGCATGGCTGCCAGGACCTTGTATGGGCCAGGAGTAGGGGGCCCGCTTCACCTCTCGGGCCCCTACTCTTCTATCTCTCCACACCACTACTAATGTAGGGCAGTCCTCCTGACAACCAGACACAGAATAAATACAACCCTCTAGGGTAAACCGCTCAGAACACCTTTTGCATAGATAACTAAGTTTTACTTCCAAAAAGAAAAATACATGTCAGCAGGGGCATTCACACACTACTGCCACGGAGCGCACTTGCTAGTTCAAAGCAAATGGAGCATTTTTTTTTCTTTTTTTTTCCAAACATGTTTTTATTGGTTTTATACAAGCAAGTTATACATTGTGGCATGTAAGGTGAGAGTGCTTCAAGCAGCGTTGCCGTGCTTGTGAATGCAGGTAAAAGAAAGAAACAGAATACATAAACAACAACAGTAGGTCAGAAAAAGGTCCATGGGGAGGGCAGGGTGGGGAGGAGTGAGGCAATTGATGCCCCTCATCAGGTTAAGAGCTCGGGGAGGCTGATCATGCTTCCGTATCATGTTGGGTGGCGGGGGGGAGTGGGGGGAAGGTGCCACCCAGTCCTAGGCCTTCAGTGTTACGTCTCTGATTTTACGAGTGGGCGAGGAACTCCCCAGGTCGATATCTCTGGATGCCCTTCCATTCTCCATCCAGTCATATTTGTCCATCCATCGTAGAGAGGGAGGTTGTCGGGCCAGGCCTGGGTATGTCTGTGCGTAGTCCAGGAACGGGGACCACGTTTGGAAGAATTTGTCTCTGTGCCCAAACCGGAGGGCAGTGATTTTTTTCTGCCGCTTTTATGTCCCAACATTTAGTCCACCACATTTGAACCTCTGGGTTTTTCCAAAGCTTTGCCATTGAAATCTTAGCGGCCGTCAGCAGGTGGGCACATAGTTCTGCTCTGTGGCCTGATGGGGGGAATTGGCCCTCGCCGCTTGCTCCTAATAGTACGATACCCGGGTCCCATGGGATTGACAAGCCTGTGATCGTGTGGATTTGATCTACCACGGACTTCCAAAATTGAGTCGCCTTGGGGCATGTCCAGAGCAGATGGTATAGTGTGCCTTTGTCTGGGCAACCTCTCCAGCACGACGGTGGGATTGACGGGTTGCATTTATTGAGTGATTCTGGGGTTCGGTACCACCTGTAGCATACCTTGAATGCCCCCTCCTTGTTGGACACACATTTCGAGCTTCTATTTGCTCTTGTCCAAATGTGGTCCCATTACTCCGGTTCGATGGTCCTCCCAATGTCTTTCTCCCATTTGAGCATATATGGACCCTTGCGAGAAGGGTCAGTTCTGTCTAGGATCTTGAAGAGGGTAGATATCTTGCCCTTGGGGGGAGGCAATGTGAGGGTTTGCTCCAGGGCTGTGAGATCTGCTTCCGAGGTTTTTCATGATCCTGTTTGAGAGCCAGTGCCATAGTTTGGTGTATCTGAACCTCTCATTTTCCGGAACGTTGAATTTCACCTTGCAGGCCTTGAAGTCCAGGGGGTTTCCCTCCTCGAAAAAGTCTTGCACTCTCTCCAGTCCTCCTTCCTTCCACCTCGTGAAGTACTTGGGGTTGATGCCAGGTGAGAATTCCGGGTTCAACCAGATCGGGGCGAGTGGGCCTGTTGAACTGCGGACTTTCCACAGCCGCGCCGCCTTCCTCCAGCACGCCACTGTGTTTTCGGTTGCCAACAGAGGCCCCACTTCCACACGGTTGTCGGGGCGTTTCATGTGTGGTAGTGAGTTTATCGGGACTAGGCTCCAGGCCTCCTCTAGCTCCAGCCAGCGGAGTTTCGGAGTGGTAGGTGGCCAAGCGAATGCATGCGAGAGCTGCGCAGCCAGGATATATCTGGCAACATCAGGCGCTCCCAATCCTCCCATCGCCCGACCTCGGAGCATTAGCTTCCTTGGGATGCATGGCTGTTTTCCTTCCCAGATGTATCTCATAATGGCCCTTTGTAGTTTCTGTGCATCTTGCTTCGGGATGGAAGTTGGTAGGGCTGAGCAGTGGTAAAGTAATCTTGGAATGAGGTTCATTTTCAGAGCCGTAATTCTCCCGAACCAGGAGTTTTCCTGTTTCTGCCAGTGTAGTAGATCGCTCTTGAATTCTTTGAACAGCGGCGGAAAGTTAGCTTTGCATAGTCTGTTGGGTGTGCCTGGCAGCTGGACCCCTATGTATGGTAATTGCTTTTTCGCCCAGGGTATAAGATATTCGTTTTCCAGATCTGTAGTTAGAGATCGAGGCAGGTTGATGCTCAGCTCCGTTGACTTCGAAAGGCTGACCTTGAATCCCCATGCTTCCCCAAAGTCTTTCAGTTCCATCCACAGAGCTTTCATGGATTCCCTGGGCTTGGTTAATGTTAAGAGGAGATCATCGGCATACAGGGCAGCTTTGCATATTTGGGCTTTGATTGCCAGGCCTTGGATCGCTGCATTTTGACGTACCCTGTTCGCGAACGGCTCCACGGAGAGGGCAAAGATCAGTGGGGAGAGGGGACATCCTTGCCTTGTGCCTCTTGAAATGTGAATTGTGTCGGATCTGGTCCCGTTGATTCTAAGCCTGGTGAATGGATGCTGGTAGTTTGCAAGTGTCCATTTTATGAAATTAGGACCGAAGCCGTAATGCCTTAATGTTTTTTGGATATAGCCCCAATCTAGCATGTCAAAAGCTTTGAGCGTCGAGCGATAGCACCATCAGCTCCAGACCCTTCCTGCTGGCTGATTAGATAATGTTTATGGTTCTCCTTATGTTGTCGTGAGTGCTACGGCCGGGAATGAATCCGGTTTGGTCCGGGTGTATGATGTCTGGGAGTAAGGGAGTCAGCCTGTTCGCTAGGATTCTGGCGAATATTTTGGCGTCATAGTTCAGGAGGGTAATGGGTCTGTAAGAGGCACAGTGACTCCGGTCCCTGACAGGTTTCAGTAGCAACACGGTTAGCAACTCTTCCATCGAGGGGGTGGTCGTCCCTGACGCTAGGAAGGAGTTGAAGAGGGCCGCCAAATGGGAAGCGAGTATGTATGAGAACTTCTTATAAAATTGGGCTGTGAGCCCGTCCGGACCCGGAGTTCAGTTTTTCAACGTTGCTATGACCTTGCTCACTTCTTCTACCGAGATAGGGGCTTCTAGGGATGCCGGTTGAGGATGTGGGTTGCACGGCTGTACTCCTGCTAGGTATTTAGATTGTGCATCTGCGGCAGTAGGGGAACCCGACATGATTACTATGTGGTGTGCAGTCATGATGTCCATTTTCTCTGTGCTAGCATAGCGCGGAGTCCCCTGTGCGTCCTGGAGACATTGGATGGTGTTCCTCGAGTGCAGCTTTTTCAATTTGTGGACCAAGAGGCGGTTTGCTTTGTTGCTGTGCACATAGTAGAACTGTTTGGTGTATGTTAGTGCTCTGGTCGCCTTGTCTGCTAGATGCATTTCTAGAGATCGTTTCGCTTTCTGGAGTGCGCGGCTCGCTTTCTTGTTCCGTCCCTGTTTCAGGATACGTTCCGCCTCAGTCACCACCGCTTCGAGTTTATCCTGTTGTAACTTGCGTAGACGTCGGAGCCGGGCGGTGCAGTCATTAGCCGTGTCCCTGATGACAGGTTTCATGGCATCCCAGATCGTGGATATTGATGTGTATTTGGTGGTGTTTTCCCTGAAGTAGTTCTTAAGGGCTTCTGCCATTTCCGTTCTGATCGCTATGTCTGCCAAGATCTGGTCTTGAAGTTTCCATTGTCGCTGAATCGGCTCAGGAAAGCTCTGTACCCTCAGTTTCATTATGACCGGAGCGTGGTCCGAGAGGGCTCTGTGTTATATTTGGATGGTTTCAGTGCAGGGAATGAGAGAACTAGAGAGGAGCAGCAGATCGATCCTTGAATGCCCCAGATGGGCGTGGGAGAAGAATGTGTAATCCCTTGCTTCCATGTTGGCCCATCTCCATACATCTTTGGTGTCGGTTTCCCTCAGGAATTCTGCCATGGTGAGAGCCTTGCCAAAGTCCTCTTAAGATGGAGGGAGCGTTTTTTCCAGGTTCGGGTCTGGAGTCAAGTTGAAATCGCCCCCTATGAGCAGCTGACCTTCAGTGAAGGTTATGAGTATGGGAAGGAGGTTACGGGGGAATAGGCTTTGCACTGTATTTGGGCAGTATAAGGCTGCTATGGTGATGGGAAGCTCTACTAGTAGGCCTTTCACCAGTATGTACCGCCCCTCTGGGTCTCTTTTGATAGTGATGTTCGTTAATGATACGTCTCGGCTTATCAAGATGGCAACCCCTCTTTTCTTGAGGCCCGCAGAAGCAAAGAAATGTTTTGTGTAGCGTTGGAAGGAGATGCGGCACTCGTCTGTCCCGAGGAGGTGTGTCTCCTGAAGGCATATGATATCGGGTGCCAGTTGGGAGAGCCTGTGCTCTACGGACTTCCTCTTCCGAGGGGCATTCAGACCCTGGACGTTCCAGGTTAACATTGATAGCTCCCTATCCGGCCGGGCCATTTGTAATTATGTTGGTTGGCGGATTTACCTTGCTTAAGTCCGATTGCAGGAATGTAGTCTCCCCTTCCCCGATGGGCTGAGCTGCCACTGTTGTGGTGGTTCCGTGTAGAGGAACGAGCCCCCATGCAGCTTGTGCCCCGGTACCCCCCTTCCTTCAGCTATCTCCTTAGATCCAGCTACCCCCCTCCCTCTGACTATGGTGAACAAACAAAAGGAACAAGAACAAAACCTAAAACAATGAACAAATATCGGTATCCAGACCAGCCTTCTACCAACGGGGCTGTCGGCTGGGCCATAGCTACCAGCTAGGTGGGAGACCCGAGGACCTTGTGCAGTGTCGGTGAAAATATAGCAGTGTGGGATAGAGCACAGTTGATAACTCCGGCCAAGGGGGATTGTTGCTTTGGGATTATTCCGGCTGGGCCCTGTGGGGCCAGTTCAATTGTACAGTTCTGGACACCCCGGCAGGGCCCAAGGGAGCATGGTCGTCCATCCGGGAGCTCTCGCCCAGGAGGTCCTGGACCCCAAAATTCGATGAGTGCCACCCGCTGAGGGGGAGTTTTCCGAGATGAGAGAGGGGGGGCTTCAGTGATTGTTAATGTTCTTCCCCCAGGAGGGCGGGCCGCGCACCCTACGACGACTCCCTACTCGGGACCAGGAGCAGAGAGACTCCCTGTTAGCCCCCTCGGGAGAGTGGCTCGAGCTCCCGGGGACGACCTCCTCTGCGTCCGGGTTCATGAATAGTTCCACTTCTCGCGGGGAAGGGATTTGCTGTGTTTTCCCTCCCAAGTGAAGGCGAAGCCTGAGGGGAAGCTCCAACGGTAGGTTATCTTACGTTCGCGCAGCCAGTCAGCCATGGGTTTGAGAGTTCTTCGTTTTGCTAGTGTCGATGCTGCTAAATCTTGGAAAAGGGATATCTGTGAATCCTGGAAGTGAATACGTTCCATGGCCCTGGCTTCTTGCATTATCTCCTCCTTGAGCTTGTAGAAGTGGACTCTAACCAGCACGTCAGCTAAACCATTAGGATTTTGTCTAGGTCTCGCCCTATGCACTCTGTCGAGCTCCAGGGGGCGTCCTCTGGAAGGGTGATAATGAAGCGGAAGAGATCAGATACATAAGCTGGGAGCTCTTTCTCCGGGATTGCCAGCGGAATACCCCGTATTCTGATATTGTTCCGCCTCGAGCGGTTTTCAGCATCTTCTTGTTTGGCTTCGAGTGTCTCGCATCTGCACTCCAGGGCCCTAATTCTGTCAGCTCCTTCTCCGATCTCAAAGTTCTGTTCGTTTACTCTTCTTGTTTTTCTCCCCCCCAGCAGGCATATTTAGTAGCGTGGAGATGTCCCTTTTCTTAGTGGTTTTATTGGATTTGGACATGACTATGCAGAGCAACCACGTACAAGACGGGTAGGTGGGAGAGGCTGTGCCGGTCCGATTCCTGCAGTTCCTCCCAAGGTATTTCACTCTGCTTTGGACCTCGAGCTGAAGGGGCTAGTTAGCTCGGGAGGTATGGGTTGCTCACTAGACCCTTGCTGTAAGGGGAATTTCTCGGAGTCAGATTCGGGCCCCTGATCCCCGGCCAGTCACATGAAGCTGCAGAGCGTCGGATCCCACTCAGGGGCCAGGCCGGAATTTAGCCGCAACTTGCGGGCCCAGGACCCAGATAGTGATGTGCTCCGGCAGGAGATGAACCGGCCTCGGGAGGGGGGAATCCGCAGGTGACCCCACAGTTCTTGGACCACTGGGGTGGTGTCCTACAGAGCGTGGTGCGGCAGGTGCCGCTTTACCTTGTTCTAAGGTAGTTGTGGGAACCGAGGCCCTCCACAGGGAGGGGCTATGTGGGATGGCGCCGTCACAGTGCGCAGTTGGCCCCAGGCAGGGAGCCCCCAGGCAGGCTCTTCTTCAGTGCAGCCCTCAGCCCGATCCACCCCCTGGGAGGCGGGGGTGTAGCAGGGACCCCACAGTGTTGCTGAGGCCGATCTGGCTGTCGTGTAGGGCCCCGGGGCGCCAGCTGCTGAGCTTAACCTGGTTGCGGTCCTGCCCGCCTGCCGAAACTCAGTCTGGGGGGCCAAGAGGAGTGCAGAGGCCCTAGGGGTGGGAACTCTGCAGATTATCTGGGATGAATTGTTCAGGATTGGTGTGAGTGTGAGGATGCCGGAAGAAATGATCGAGGTGGGGGACACTCCAGGATCCCGGTGGACGGCTTGTGTTGTCCGCCAGGGGGGCGATTTGCTGGATGAGCAGGCCTTGCTCCACTTCGCCGAAGGCAGGCACCGAGAGAGCACTATCGGGGGGGGGGGCCCTCAGGCGGCCTGCAGAAAACGTCTCGCTCACCGGAGAGGGTACCTGAGCCCCTGCAGCAGTTGGACCCATCCACCCCTGCGGGAGGGCACAGTGCTGGCGGGAGTCCCCCGCTGCTTGCGTCTGAGGAAAGATGCCCCACTTCCAGCGGCCGCTTTCAGGTGGTCCGTGCAGCAGGGGGAGGGGTGGAGGCCAGCCGCAGGGAGGGTGGTAATCGCCACCCACCGGGGGGGGGCCCTGATCGGTTTGTTGGCCCGCTGGAGTCAGCAGATGCTCCGCCGTGCTGGGGCCAGGTCCCGGAGCCCCTCAGCACCCAAACCCAGATAACTGGCTCCGCTCGGGCTGCTCCTCCAATGGCTGCGTCGGGAATAGGCTGAGTCTGCCATTTTCTGCTCGACACTCAGGCGGGTTCTGCGTGCCTCTGGGCTCGGAGGATCAGCCGATAGCCCTGACGGATTCGAGTTGGGAGACTCACGGGACATGCTCCTTCATCTACGCCGCACAGCTTCGCCTTTCAGAAGCTCAGAACTCAATTTACACCGGGCATTGTGGCTGGTAGCGTGACTCCATCCGGGAGCTCTCACAGAGCCAAACCGACCACCATGACTCGAAGCCACGCCCCCCAAATGGAGCATTTTTAAGGGCAACCCCATCACCCATGACGCAACCAATATATGGTATTCTCTTCGTCATTCTCCTTGGTGGGGCCCCTATATACATGTCAAGCCCTATCGTCCACTAAATGATTAGCTGCAACTGCTGATGTCCATCTTCTTCTATGTGGTCCTTGGCCTTGTTAATGTAACACCCTAGAAACACAATTGTTTCATTAGATGAAAAGACTCCTCTTTCACATTTCGACCATGTGATGTGCACCTGGTATTTAGACATGAGCACAGTAGATACTCCTGAGGTCAAGATAGCGTCTCTGAAATGCAAGGAGCCTTTTTCGGTCCCAGACACTCTGGCATCCCCACTATGCCTCCCCACCATTGGCCTAAATGTGTTATCCTCACCCCACGCACTTCACAGTAAAAATCACAGGTCATTCTGTTTGTGCTTCCCCCTTGGCATCTGCCCCTCCCTGGGTTGCCTATTGCGCACATACTAATCAGTCAATCAATAAGGGATTTAGGAGTTGGGATTTGGGGGCATGGGTGCTCTAAATCTAGAATACATGTTTTGGCAGCTCCAGACCTCTGCCTTGCCTTCCATGAGATTGTTTATCAGGGACAGGCGCAACCCTAACAGCACTTCACTGTTCATATTCCATTCCTTTCAGATTACATGGGCCTGCAGTGTGAAACAATTGAGGGTTGTGTCTTACTTGATAAAATTACCTTCTGGCCTACTGCTTGAGATGGGTGCGCGGATGGGAGAGTTTATTCCTGCAAAGGCCTATGTCTATCATGCTCTGGTACTGGGTCCTGGACTCTGTTGTCCTGGTCTAAAATGGTGGTAGTTCAGTATACTTTTGCTGCTTGACAAGCCTAACATCTACAAACTCTACACTTCCTACAAACTTCTATATCCTATTATCCCTGCTATACACCTCCCCCTGCCACCTTTTGCCATTTGGTGCACGTGCTGCTAGCGTATTGCTCTCAATCTGAACCACTTGGGGGACAGGGGTACTAGGTGTACATCGCATCATTCCCTCCTTTAGTTAATCCTACATTAACTAAGTGCTGCCATTCTCTGTGCTTCCTCATACCTCCATGCCCCTTCCTTTGGCACCCAAACTCGACAAACATCACACAAACTTTCTCCTGCTTGGGCATACTGTTCCGGAGTACATGTAAGATAAATGCATCTCCCATACCCTGCCAAATCCACCCAATGCTCAGCGTAATTCTCTAGGCCTGGTGGGGCTGTGGTTACCGTTCCCGGGGGGTCAATACTCCGCTCAATCCTCACCATATGGGGTTTGTTAGGATCATTTGTTTGGGCCTGCCCATCTTTAGTACCACTTAGCTATGTACCCCAATTGTAACCATCATTAGGAAGAGTGTTTGCGCAACATCGATGGATCACTTGCCAGGTGCGGAACATCACCAGCAGGAGCACTACAATGGAGACCAATATCTTCACTAGTGCTCCCATCTAGTATGCCGCCCATGAGAACATGCAATCAAACCCGTCATCTACGTCAATTCCACTCTTAGTTTGGGTATTCGTTTTCAGCTTGTGCAGGGCCCCTATAACGTGAGTCAGGGATCCATTTTCTGCGTCATTTGAGGTTATGTAGGTGCAACATGATAGTCACATTTTCCTACAACACCCCCCCCTTCCATTGCTGTTACCAGGTCCAGGACGTAGCGGTTCTGAAGTGTCATCAACCGGATCCCTCTCATTTCGGTCTTGATCGCATTTAGTCCTCGCTCTGTATCATTGGCCAACTGGATCACTTCCCGCCCAACTCCTACAGCTATTTTGCATTTGCTGCCGCCTGTACTCAAGGTAAAAATATTGAGGCGAAGAAGACCTACGCTTTGTAGTATAGTCGGTATTTGGCAGGAATTTCATTCAGTAATTTGGAAGACTCCTCGGATAGGTAATTTGAATGCCTCTTCTGTCCCCTGAGTCAGCGCTTCTTTCTTCCTGCTTGCGGGGGCTGATCCATGGGTTTGCTCAGGCTGCATTGTGCCAGTGTTTAGTGCTATCACGAGATGTGCCTCAGGGACCACAAGTATTTCTGAATGAAGGATAGCCAATGAACATGTCCCCCTCCATGATGGTGGTAGGTGCATATATGCCTGCTGACCGCACACCCAGTACATACATATCCATGAGCGCTGCAGTACCCTTTTTTGAGATCTGGAATATGCAAAGTCTTGTTGCCCGTATGATTTCCTACAGAAACTGTTCCTCTTGCATCTGCCCCTTCACTGGAGCTTCTTTTGCTTCGAGCCATGTTAGTTTGGACACATGTGCCATCCAGATGTCATAGCATAGGTTAACTTCCCATATCACTTATTCAGCGAACCCCACCGGGCCCCCAGCTGTGCAGCTGACCACTGCTCCGTCCCATCGGTTGGATACAAACAGTAACCATCCATCTTTATTAGCGGACACAGCATACACTGTGGGTCTTTAGTGTTCTTGGCACACCTTTCACTGCCTTTGTCCATCAGCACGAGTCGTATGCCATGTGCCTGGAACAAGCTTTGCACTCGGCATAGCGCTAGATGGACTAAGCACTGTTAGTCTAGTGATGAAGTTTCTGGGGTACTAACATCTTGGGTGCCCCTGATGTGTGGGGGCGGGGGGAATCACAGAGCTCACATTTTTCCTCGCTTTCCCACTGAGCGCTTGTCATTATACCACATGTTACTAAAATCAGGATAGTGCACATCCTCAATTGTATCTAGACCAAGACCCCTTTATTCATCATATTTGTTTCTGGTATTCATTTATCTTCTCATTTTACGTACCCCTATAGCAGTACTTCTCAGTTGCGCCTTAAGCAATGATTCAGAATACATGTCTGTTGTTAACCTCCCTCCCACATATACGCCCACATTTAAAGAGTCTCCTCTATCACACACCCCTTTTAAATGCCCCACGATATAAAATTGGTATAGCTTATATACTTTGTCAATCCAAAGAAAGCCCCCAAACCTATAATCGCTATTATGTAAATTATGCAATTGTAACAGGAGTAACACTAAGCAGTACATTTTTTGAAAGTGCTGTACATTATTAACAGTGCAGGAGAAAACACATGATAATGGCAACAATTAATACCGTTCGTGGGTATTTGAGTATGCCGAACGTTGTTTGTATTGAAGAAGTATCTTTATTGTACTGTAAAAGAAAACTTATATACAGGTGCTGTTGTTATGCTATCTTTGTAGCAGAACGTTTGTGCCTTTGTGCCTTTCAATGCCTACTCAATAGCTCCCACAAAATGACAGAAAACTACTCATTAGCAGATATTGGTACTCGGTCAGAGGAAGAGGGTGTCATATGGGGGGGCCAGCTGGACATCCGAAAGGTGCCCCCAATAGTGCAGCGCCTTTCGTTTGACCACAAATGGAGTTGCATACACGATCGTGAACGGACCATTGTATCGGGCTTGCTCCACCTGCAGAATTTTTTTTTAACAAATATTAAATCTCCAGGTGATAACTGAAGGGATGGCAAGCTCGCAGATTCCGATGTAGCCCCTTCGAGGAGCTATCTGTTGATAGATCATTTTGATTGAGTGCATCAACAGACAGGACTGTTTAAATTCATCCCCAGGATCGACGCAGCCCTGTGAACATCAGAGGCGCTTGTAATTGGTGATACAGGGGTCTGCATTTGCCAACGCATCACTATTTTGTGAAGCATTAAATGGTGATCGTTGCGGGGCTGCATCCACATGCTAAACAGGGCCAAGGACAAACAATAGACACAGTTTCTCCTGAGGGTAGCACACAATTTAGATAGCTTTGCTTTCAAGAGCCTGGTGATCTGTTCCACTACACAACGTTGGCCTGGGGGTGGTAAATTGAACACATCTTCTGCTTTATGCCCAATAGGGCCGTTATCTCTTTGAACAGTTTGTTAAAGAAGTGTGTGCCATTGTCCGATCTTAACCTATTGCACACAGCCCATCGAGGAAATGCCTCTCACCACGAACTTGGCAGCTAATTTAGCATCCGGATGCGTACAAGGACCAGCCTCGACCCATCGGGAGAAGGGGCATACCACTACGATGAAATATCGGTATGTGTTGCACCATTCCCCCATATCAGCGTATTCGATATGGAGCTCCCGGAACGGCCCTCTCGGGTGGGGCAAGTTGCCTTTCAGTGTCTGAAGTGTTTGCCCAGTACTATAGCTTTGACACACTATATAGTTACAAATAAAAACATTCAATAGTTCTTGCAGGTTGGGGACAAGCCAGTCCTGTTTTTCTGCAGCAATATGTTGTTTGGACACTTCAGAAGGATGGTGCAGTTGCTCAGAAGCCATCAACTCATATAGCATGACCACTTTTCCTGTAGTACTCTGTTGCCAGACCAAATCAGTTGGGGATTTTGCACACCCGCTCTTCTGCCACAACAGTTTCTCTTCCTAGGAAACCAACCCTGTAAGTCAATTATCTTCTTATTTGGTAAAGAAGTGTATGGCAGTGACTTCTGTACTTGCATATTTTCAATCTCTGGGTATTCATGTATCTCGGGTATGGGAAGGTACATTGGACGTTTGGCAGCTGCGATCCACGATGGCGTTCCTGAGAGAAATGTAGTCTGTTGTTGGTATGGGCGGCACACTTTACCACTGCTACTAACGTGCATATATCAGTCTGTTCAGTAAGGCAGAAGGCAGCACAGGGGATCCATCTGCTTATTTAAATTCCCTCCTTTTCCATCGGACCAATCTGGAATGCACAGTAGTAGTGACGTTTGCTGATTCAGAGTAAACCTCTGCACCCCTGAGATGCTTCTAGGTCTCGTATTAGTGCGATAAATTGTGTGATAAGTTCAGCAGCTTGGGATGAATAATGCATAATGTATGGGCAACCTTTTTAGTAGTATGGTCTTGTACTCTTTGTCCACTAGGCGAACCACAGCCATGCCCATGTGCACTCTACCATCTCTTGATCAATTCTGGCCAACCCATCAACGAAGAACACTTCTCCCTCATCTGGGTCATAGTCACATGCTTTTGGGGTGTCATCGTCTGGTCCTTCATAGGTGGCACAGTCATGTACTTCGTCATTGTCATGATGGTTCAATCAAAAAGGTTGTGGGATTCACTGTTTTGCATCGGACTATGTGAATTTTGGATCTAGACAATATTATTTCATATACTAATGCTTGCTGCGTAGTCTCTGTGGATTTAGATTTCTCTAAAATAGCAAAAACTGCGTGTTCCACATACAAAGTTACTGAACATGCCATGGTGATCATTGCATGCTTCTCTATGGAAATGCAGCAGTGGCAAGCGCTTGTTCACATGGACCTTGTCCCTGCATGACTGAGTCCAGCATGCCACTGTAATATGCGTGGGACGTATGGCCCATTTTGCTCTTTTGTGTTAACACAGCTGTTGTCATTTGGCCTCCAGAGTGTGGAAAAACATAAAACTCCGGGGTGTAATCAGGTGTTGCTAACTTTGGGTCTGTGGCAATCACTTCCTTTAAGTCATTAAAACTAGTGAGTATCTCCTCGGTCCACGCAATGGTAGTTTTTGTCTTTTGGGCCTCTTTGAGAACCTGCAGCAATGGTTGTGTACGTGGTGTGATCAAAGATCCAGGCCCTGCAGTAATTGCATAATCCCAGAAATGTCTGCATGTCTCTTACTGTCTCTGGCTGGGGTGTGCTGCATACGACAGCTGCACGTTCAGGTGTTATTCATTTTCTGTGAACAGAAAAGAGCTGAACTAGGTAAAAAAACCTCCTGTAGACAATACTGTAATTTGGCTCTGTCCACCTAGTAGCCCTTGGCAGCCAGCAGTTGCAAAAGAGTGATAGAATCTGCTCTGCACTGATGTTCACTTGTAATGCACACTAACAAATTGTCTGTGTACTGGATAATGGTGCTGGGCACATGTAGATTGCCCAGATCTATGTGAACCCTGTTGAAAATACTGGGTGACTCATAGTACCCCTGAGGCAGCCTTGTGTGTTGGAGACTCCTCCCGCCATGGGTAAACGCTGTAAAATATTGAGAATCTGGGTGTAGGGGCACAAAAACAGAATGCATTCTTGAGGTGGATAACCGTGAAGTGGGTAGCTGTCATGGGTATGTTACGTAATATTGTGACAGAGTTCAGGGCAACTGGAAATTCTGCCTGTACTATGTAATTCAAAGGGCTGAAATACTGAATCATTCTCCAACTTAACCCTTTTGAATTTTTATTAGGGTATATGGCCATATTACAAGGTTAATTGGAAGGCACAATAGTCCCTTGGTGTAAATGTGCGTTGAAGGTATCATTTATTCCCTCCTCTACTTTGACAATGTGTATTGCTTTACTTGGGCAACACTGCACGTGGTTTGAGGGTGATATATATTGGGGCAACACTTCACAACAGGCCTACATCATGGGGATTAGTTGTCCACAACCCATCTGGAACCTGGGCCAAATCCTCTTGGGAAAATGAAGGAACACTTCCGGCTACAAACATGGGGCATGGGACCTGTCGTATTGAATCATAATTTCACAGGGAACACATATTTCTAGTACTATTTCTCCTTCACCATCCTTGTCTTCAAGCAATTTGGAGTCAGTCAATTCCTTAAACGGCCTGGTCGGCTCAATGCACTACACAGTACACCACTGTGCCCACTCAGGTTCTACCGCTGTCGGATCAATCTTAGTCTTGGATACCAACAATCCTTCCATTTCTAGCATGATGTTAATAATCGTTCCTGTGGCAGAGCAGGTCTAAAAATAAAATTCGAGGGTATTTTCCAACACCTGTTTCCTATGTCATGGATCGCATTGAACAACACTGTCACTCTGTAAATAAATAAATCTGGATTGATCGACACTCCTCGGGCTGCCAACTTACTCCCTAGGGCATGAATAATTACCATTGCTCTTGTGCGGCATCATCCCTGGACTGGAACAAGCCACTCCTCTTTTGGTAAACAAAATGGTCATATTGAGCTTACTGACATCTCGTCCCAACAGGTTAACGGGAGACGTTTCCAAAAACAACAATGGTACCTGCACTGTCTTTCCCCCACCTTGATCGCTAGTTCTTCTGTGAAAGGAAGCAATTTCACTGCCCCAGAGAAGCCCTGCATGTCCATGATCTCTATGTAGAGAAACAGAGGGAGGGTGAGGCGCGCACTGTAGTTCCCAGTGTTGAATACCTGCTGCATTTCAAGTTGCTGTTCTCCTCCAAGCGCTTTCATGTCTCTAACAATCTTCAGGGAGGCTGTCTTTTCAGGTGTTACAGATTAGTCTCAGTTGGTCTCAAGGAATTCTGGTAGCTGTAGTCTGTTTTAGGTAACCAGGAACCAACTCCCCTCCAAAATCACACATTTTGTCCTGGTGGGGGTGGGGAGGAAAACTAATGATGTGGCTCTCCTGGGTAGGACATGGTGACCCTGGTGCCACTGCCTCTACCGTC
Organism: Ambystoma mexicanum; assembly: GCF_040938575.1. Taxonomy (NCBI): domain Eukaryota; kingdom Metazoa; phylum Chordata; class Amphibia; order Caudata; family Ambystomatidae; genus Ambystoma; species Ambystoma mexicanum. The sequence continues at coordinate 444,961,227 of NC_090923.1, read as the reverse complement.
TGCCTCTAAAGCCCGGGACTTCTGAACCAATTTGTTTCAGCCCTCCACATTTCTTGGGTCTGTAAAATCTATTAGTCGTGGTCCTCAACATCTCTGTGTGTGCAGCATGATCGATTGAAGGTCGGGCGTATCTGGATAAGCGCGAAGCAAGGCAGCCCACCTGTGTTGTGATGTCATTAAAGTGGGCGTCATCATAAATATCATCCATTAATCATACACCCAGGCACCCGCCTTCACTCAAATGTCATCAGCCTGATCTCCCAGTATAGCAACGAATAAGCTCTCCAAATCCCCTACAGCTACTGTAACCATCGCTGTTATTCTCGAATGCATAGATCAGTTTTCCTGCCCTAGCAGTAAGAGGTGGTAGACTTTTTATGAAATTGCTTTTATTCATTTGTGGCTTCCCGGTCCTTTGTGCAATAAGGGGAGCTGTGTTCCTGTCGCTTTCCTAGTCTTCTTTCTTTCCATAATCTTCCCTTTTGCCACTGCTATGTGCCCATATATGTTCGTTAATCGAGGCCCCCATAAACTGTCCACTTGCATCGATATTGCGGGCACGGCCTCTTCTTCCTCCACCTCATCTACCGTATCCCTTTCCGCCTCTCCTGGGTCTCCATTCATCTCGTCTTCCTATCTCACTGTCCTATAGTCCAAACTTCCCAATCCCCTTATCCTCCCTTTCCAATTATACATCCTTAATGGCTCTGCTATCGATCCTAAACAGGATGTCTCCTGCTCTGCCCTCGTCCAGTCCACATAATGCTTTCTGTCTCTCCCTCTCCTCTATTCTCTATTGAGCCAATTCTTCCTGCACTGCCTTTAAGGAATCCCCTCACTCCTTCTGGGGTTTTGTATCAATGCCCGCCTTCTTGTTTTCCCCTGCTGTGCTCGATGGCATATTGTTACAGGTATGTTGATATTGAGCCCGTGATGATGGTAGGGTTGGGTCAGTGGCATGTCGGGGGACATACGTGTGGTTGGTGTATCCTAAGGCAGCGCAGATGGGGTAGCACCCAAACAAAGATTGTGGTGTGGTGATGGGCATTTGGTTCTCTATGCCTCATCTGGATGGGGCGGACAATCGCTCCCTGGTGGGGCAGTGGGGAGAGTTTTACTTTCTGCCACGGGTGCTCCTGTGGGTGACTTCACCTCACTTGTCACCACCATCCTCTAAATCTTCTACAGTTCTAACACTTCTTTCCTCTTTGGAAGCGTTTTACCCTTGTATTTAGATGCTAAGAACGTATACATATTTCCCAATATTTCTTTGTTGTTCGTGCCCTGCTCTGGCCCTGATTGAAACGGCCCTCCCCGCGTCTTGGCCACCTAGTGCTCATTGTATTTCAATATCTTATCCTTATACAAGGGTAACACAGCACACATATATTCTAACAGGGTAATCAGTGCCATTTCCAGTACCACCCTCTGCCTATTTTAGTACTCAAATAAATGTGCCTGTCTGTCCTGAAGTTGCACCAGCAGTTCCCTTGTACCTTTCTGTCACCCTCTAGTCACCTTCAACACAATTACCTGTCCCCGCCGTACCCCACCCCTCATGCACTTCTCTCTCACTCTGCAAATCAGCACTTTCCTCACTATCCGCCACACTCAACACTCACACCTCCATCTCACACACACACTACACCACATCATCAACACTATGGACCCTTCCTCGGCCCGCCTAAACCAACAACAAAATCAATAAAAACGCAAAACCTTCTACGTATTGTTCAACACCCCTGTTACAATGGGTGAGGAGATCCCAGGCCCTCTAAATATACAGAGCTTCTACCCTTCTTCCTTTATTTTATCTTCTTAAAATACAGCGCTGTCTTCTCCCCCAATCGGGAAGGCTCCCATTATCCTTTATCCTTTTATTCGACAATAATAATAATAATAATAATAATAATAATAATAATAATAATACTAATAATAGAAAAAGCCATGTGGTCTTTCTACACGCCCAGATGCAACCATTTACCTCATTCTCACACTTTCTTCAGCAGCCACACCCATTCCCCGTCCCCCTTTTCTCCCTCCCCACATTGTTTTCTCCTGCTAAAGGTGCACTTAGGTCTGTTCGTTCTCCGGGGTGCCTCCATCATGGGTTCCCATGAACCGGCTGCAACATCTGGGAGCTGAGCCTGTAAAGACTGTAGAGGATATCTGTACTTCTGCCCTCTATATGGTAGAGTAAAGGCACAGAACACCCCAGCCAAGGCTCATATGAGTAGCAATGGATGAGCAATCGAGGCTTAAGCTTTCAGGGGGTGATGCAGGCTGGTTCTTAAGTACGAGTTCCCAAACCCCACAAAAAAATCCACACACTGTTAGGTGATAACACAGCTTCTTTATATAAAATAAGGTTCAAGAATATATATATATATACATTTAAATAATAACACTTTGTACGTTGCCAATACGTATTCAAAGAATGGCAAATATATACATTATGTGGTACTACACAATACTTAAATTCAGTCATTAACTGGAGACTGTTTTAAATAGGAATGTGAATTCTTAAGTGAGGTGGAAAAGCATAGAATAGGGAAGAAAGGCAGGTTAGTTATGGACAGTATCAGAATGCTTTCTTTAGACTAGATAAGTAATTCTGAGTGTGGATCCCCCCTCCTGGGCAACCTGTATTGGAAATGTTAGGGAGTAACTTATCTTGTCTTTTACAGGGCAGTCAAATAATGTTCAATAACCTTGTACTTTCTTTTAAAAGATTCTTTCATCCCAAATCCCAAAGTACCTGGGAAGCCAGAAGAGAACAGTCTCCAAGATGAGTCTAGGACCCCTGGACGACTCCTGAGGCTAGAAGATGCTCTTCCTCGTCACAGTACCTTTGGTGCCTTAGCAGATGAAGTGGCAGAGTTTCTCGGTTTCACTCGACGATTCCCTCCGAGGATGGACCCCATTGGAAAAAGGAGCCACTAGGAAGATGAGTGCAAGAAGAAAAATGGAACCAAAGTCTTTCTAAAGTGGAGCAATTTGGCTCTTCGCAGTGTTCTCCTTTTGGTCGACAATTTCTCTGACTGTAGAAATCCTGGGAAGATGAAACTTGCTGTGGGTTCCTTAAAGGCTTGGCAGATGAGAGTAAGACCCCGGGGACCCTTCGATGACTTCTTGCACCAACGGGTACATAGGTCACTTTTGGTGTTTGGTTTTGGTTCCTCAATGCTGCATCTGCAGCACGGACCTCTGGGTGGCTTCTGGTGACCTGGAACTGCACCAAGACTGGACCCTGAAGACGTCTTTGTTAGCTTCTTCTGGTGGCGGGAAATCCACCGGCAGACCTTCCTCTGCACCCATCAACTCTGGACTCTCTCTGGCGGGAAAAGGTAGTCAATGGCGATGGCAAGGATGTCCTTTGAAATGCACTATTCCAGGGTACCACCCTCTCTTCTGGGTGGTAGAGAGCAGTGGCTTCCAGCGGTCACAAAACACACCTCCTGACCCTGGGCGACACCAATGAACTTCTTCGACTCAAGATGTCCGGGCACTCCTCCTCAGGACTCACAAAGACCCTTTCTCTGTACGGCAGGCACACAGGACTGGCTTTCAGGGCACTTGGGGTGAAGAGTAGCAGGTTGCACGATGGTCCATCATAGCTCGGGGAGAGGTCTCCTTCGCAGGTCCTCTCTGGATCAGCGTTTGGAAGAATACAGCTTTTGGATTACATGAAGAAAATACAGCAGCAGACTTCTCCTCCAACTGGGCTTCAAGAACCAGCTCCTTCTTGCTTCAAGTTCGACTTCAGCTTCTGAAAGGATATACACATCCATTCCCCATTCACTCTGGCTGAGCAAGGCTCAGTCAACCAATCACACAGAAGGGCATTCATAACAAAGAATGTAGATTGGGGTAAGTACTCAGACTTTCAGCACTCTACATGCCATTCATGTCCGTTTGTCAGTGCAGTCTCAGGCATTGTCACACACACCACACCCAGAAACCCATAATACAGAATGTGAATTCACTTCAGGCACCATTTGCATAAGTCCCACCCCTAGAGTGTAACTAAACACACAGCCCCAGGGAAGGCTCCAGTCAGTCTGACAGGAGGCAGTCCCAGACCCATATATGGTGTTTCTGTTTCCACCCAACAGCCAGTCAGGAGGAAGGGACAGAGTCAGGGATTCCCAGGACTTTGGGAAACAAAGTAAAAGGCAATAGAAACCAAGACGCCACAGTGGCCATCTTGCCTACCTGCAGGAAACCATTGATTTGTATGGCAGGGCCTGGAGTGTCCCAAAAACGGAGGACACAAAGAGCCACTGCCAAGTCCGAATGTAGCTGCCACCAGCCTGCTCTGTGGGCAGCACACAGGTGGCCAAAAACAAACATAAGAGATGCAAGGGTTTACCCCACCCATGGGTGCCATAAGGGTATCCCATGGGTGGTGTTCACAAAAAATAAAACATGAAGAGCTGCACTGTCAGAGGTCAGTGGCAGAACACTTAGAGAAAATACACACAGAGAAGTGGTTGGACAAGGACTAGGAGGCCCTGTCCCTTCAAAAGCATTTCCAGCATCACATACGCCCCCCAGACTGAGGTTAGGGCAACTGATCTCCCACAAAATTGTTACCCCCATCCAGACGGTCAACATACCTTCTGTAAAGGCCATCTGAATTGTCATGGTTCTTCCCTGGCCTATGCTCAATGGTGAAGTCTAGGCTTTGCGGTTAATGGACCACCTGAGCAGTTTGGAATTTTCACCCTTCATCTGCATTAGCCACTTTAAGGGCTTATTTTATTGTTCATTTATAACGCGCTTAATACCAACGAGGGTTTCTAAGCATGGGATCGGGATTCAAACCTGTGTTGTGCCGCGATGTCTTGCTTCCAAGACAAACACATTTCCCCTGAGCTATCCTTCCTTAAAGGAAGGATTTTAAAGGCCGACCCTGTAAGGTAAGTTCTAAAACGCCTAAGTGCCCAAATTATACTGCAACACTAATTTTCAACAGTGGCCCACCTAAGTTCCCTACCCTTGAGTTGCCTACTGATGATAATTATGGGGTTTTCTCTCCCTTTGTCGTCTACCTGAGACACGACAGCTCAAATTCCAGTGTCACAGGCATCAGTTTGCACAATGAAGAGTTTGCTGTAGTCAGGGGTGCACAAGATAGGTGCCCTGCACAGACTTTCCTTCAAGCCATCAAAGGGCATTTGACAGTCTTCACCCCAATTAACCTTTTTAGGCTGTTTGGGTGATGTCAGTGCTGTAGAGGGGCAGGAGTGGTGCCATGGTCTGCCATGATGTTTCTGTAGTACCCAGTGAGGCCCAAAACAGCTCTTACCTGGTTTTGAGAAGGAGTCTCCCAGTCCTGTACAGCTTGTATTTTACTAGGGAGAGGTTGGATTTGATTCCATTGTACCTCATGACCAATGTAGGTAACCTTCCCCTGTGCTGTATGGAACTTGGTTGCCTTGATAGTAAGGTTGGCCATCTTCATGGCCTGCAACACCTTATCCAGGTGTGTCAAAAGTCTTCCCAGGTGGAGCTGTAGACCGCAATGTCTTGGTAGGCCACACAAAAAGCCTCCAGTCCACTGAGCGCATCATTGACTAACCTTTAGAAGGTGGCAGGGGCATTCTTTAACCCAAAAGGCATAACCCTAAACTGGTAAAGCCCTTCTGGTGTCGGAGCTATTTGCCAATAGCCTGATGTGAGGTCAAAGGTGCTCACAAACTTGGCAGCACATAGCTTGTCCACAAGCTCAGCACCCCTGTGCTATGGGTGTGCATCAGTCTTGGTGACTGCATTGACTCCTCTGTAGTCCACACAGAATCTCCAATCATTGGAGAAATCATTGGACAGAATTCGGCATAGCAATCACCATCTATGCCGATGACACACAAATTCTCATTCCCCTAACGGGCAACTATGAACGAGACCTCAAAACCCTCCAAGACATAGATGCCCGCATCCAGGCTTGGATGGCGGCTAATGGCCTATGTCTAAATGGGGAATAAATGGAAATACTACTGGTAGGCCCCAAGGAAGCCTTAAAAAGACTTGACAACACATACAGCTCCTTCATCATTGAAGACACAATCATTACAACCTCGGCCTCTGTGAAAACCTTAGGCGTCTACTTAGATTCCACATTATCTATGGATAAGCAAGTCAGCTCAATCTCATCAGCAGCTGCATTCACCTCAAAAATCATAAATGCTGTGAAACCCTACCTATCGCCAAAGAACCGCCTCAACATTGCCAGAGCCACAATAGGTGCAAAACTAGACTATTGCAACGTCCTACTCCTTGGCACGTCCGCAAACAACATCAATCGATTGCAGATAGCACAAAACAATGCCTTCAGAGCTGCTCTCAGCATTACCAGGAGAGAGCACATCCCTCAGGCGAGAAGAGACGCCCACTGGCTCCCAGTCAAAGCCCTCACCATCACACACAGATGCCTCGCCCAAACTGCTCCAGCTTACCTAGTAGAAATAATACACCTAGCACCAACCCACAGACCAAAACGCAAGAAATATTCACACCAACTCTCAGTCCCAGCCTTCCACAGAGTAAAAGTTGGCGGTACCAGCTTTGAAGTTCTTGCCCCTAAAGCATGGAACTCGCTACCACCCTGCCCAAGGAGCGAAGAATCACTCCCTTCGTTCAGAAAATCCTTGAAAACAAAGTTGTTTAACTAAATCGTATTATTACCCCGCACTGCCTCCAACATTGTTCCTCTGTAACCATGGAACACCTGCTCGACAATGTTATACGTATCTGCTGTAACCAAAGTTGTTAACATGTACTAAGTTGAATATTCTGTAACGGCGCCACAATGCCTCCGGGCTGCTGGGCACTTGATAAATCCAAATAAATAAATAAATTGGTACCTGCCTGGGAACTTGAATCGGGGACAAGGACAACTTTGCTGAACCATGGGCTGGTTGAGGGTTCAATAACACCCAAGTCCAACATCTTGGCAACCTCGGCCTGGATGTGGTTCTTAACAATGTCTGACATCCTGTAGCATCTGCTTTTGACAGGTACACTGTCACCAGTGTCAATATCATGCCTACACCATGGGGTGAGGCCAGGTGTCGGTGAGAACAGAGGGGCATACTACTGGAGAAAAGCCCTGCAGGTCCTGTGCTGCTCTGGTGTCAGATCTGGACAGAGTCATACTCAGACCACTGAGCCATCCTGAGGGTTGCTATGCAGCAAATCAGGCAGGGGCTCTCTTAACCTCTTCTTGCTCTGACACTAGCAAGAGGCAGGAGACTTCTCCTCTCATGTGGAAAGGCTCGAGCCTGTTGACATGGAAGACTTGGGGGCTACCCCAGGAACACCCATGTCGACTTCACCCATCTTGGAGAATATCCCAAAGGGCACAGTCCAATTACCTGCCAAAGCTCGAGGCTTGGTAAGCTCCATTAGAAGAATCTCATAAACAGGAGTCCAATCCACTTGTGAGGTCTTATTATCATGCCAGTGCTTGTTTAATTCTTGGCTTGCCTTGCCTTAAGATTTGCTGTTTCCTGGCTCATCATCTGTGCCACCCTCCTTCTGAGGCCTAAAACATAGTCCCCCACTTGCTTGGCAGGACCTGGAGGGGTGGCTTTCAAACCTTCTCGTACTAAGGCAAGAGGCCCCCTCACTTGATGTCCAAAGAGGAGCTCAAAGGGGCTGAATCCAACACTCTCTTGAGGCACCTCCCGGTAAGCAAACAGCAGGCATGGTAGAAGAAGATCCCTATTCCTCCTTTTGGGCTCTTCCAAAGCACCCAACATGGCCTTGAGAGTCTTGTTAAATCTCTCAACCAGACGATTGGTCTTGCGATGGTAGGAGGGGGATTATCTATAGGCTACACTACATTCCACATAGCTTGTATGTGACTAGACATGGAGTTGATTCCTCTATCTGAAATCACTTCCTTAAGAAACCTTACTCTGGTGAAAATGCTCAGGAGAGCCCTGGCACACACCTCGGCTGTTATGGTCCACAGGGGTATAGCCTCAGGGTACCTGGTGGCATGATCTACCAGTACCAGGATGAACCTGTGTCCCCCTGACGTTGGAGGGTCTAGGAGACCAACAATGTCGATGCCCACCCTCTCAAAGAGTGTGCCAACCACTGGCAAAGGCTGCAGTGGGGCAATGCCACTGCCTCCATTCTTGCCAGACAAGTGGGATGGGTCGTGCAGCATGCTTTCCCTTCTATTTCCATTCCTGGCCAATAAAAGTCGGAAGAGAGCCTTTGCTTGGTCTTCTTAGTACCAAGATGACCAGCTAAGGATACCTCATGTGCCAACTGCAAAAGGAAGGGCCTATATACCTGGGGTACAACCAACCTCTTGACTGAACCAGGTTCTGGGTCAGTGGGCTCACTGTAAAGGATCTCACCCACCCAACACATCTTAAAAGCCCTAGGCACTTCACCTTGTGCCGGGGCACTCTCTCTGACTCTTACAGAAATCTGCCCTAGAGGCCCCACCTTCAGCCAACAAGCACTGGAGCTCTGGGTGATCCTCTGGGATGAGTACCTCTCCCTGAGGAGGGTCCTCGGGCCTTCCCCCCCACCCCCCTCAGGAGTTGGGTCAACGGTCCCCACTGGGCTTAGTCCCTCAGGAGCTGGGACCACAGTGTGTGCTGCTGAAACAGCTGGAAGAGGAGGAGCCCCCTTCACAGAGGTGGTCTTCTTACGCTTCCTCTCAGCCTTGGTTTTCATCTTTGGCTTGGTTAATTGACTGTCATTCAGACCCCGTTTGACCTGTGAACTAGTGAGCAGCAATCCGGGTAACCCATCAGAAATTAACCCCATCTCTACTATGTCATTCTACAACAAAATGTTGGCAGGTACATTGTCTTGAACCAGGGCAGGAAGCTTTGCTGTCTTGTCATCAATCTGAATGGTGACTAGGGCTACAGGAGAAAGTTTGGGAGGCCGACCAGCTAACCTGGTGGTTCACAGAGGAGAACCTCCATAGTCCTCTGGCCTGAGCAGGGTCCTGTCCACCACTGTCATGCTAGCCCCAGTGTCTCTCAAACCAGTGGAAGGCTGGTCATTTATGAGGACCCTTCTCAAAGGTCTTCTGGGAAACTAGCTAGTACTTCTGAGTACTGGTCCCCGGCCCCAAGGGACACTTAGGGAAATCTCTGCAGGAGCACCAAAGGTGATTCCTGGAGAGGAGGGGAGGACAGTGGTCTCCACCTCTGGCATAGAGTATGGGGGTATTGTACCAAAATGTCGCCCCCATTTGTGCACCCCCGCAGACTTTGGAGGCGCTCAAAATGAGGGCGACATTTACTGCGCCCAAGCAGAGCGAGTTTTGCGGGGGTGTCCCCTGCTCTACCTTGGCACAGTAACCGGGATCAGGGGTTGCAGGGATGTCCCCTGCTTACCATTTCGGAAAGCAGGGGACACGTAAGAATAAAAAAAGAAAAAAAGAAAAAAAAAGCACCCTGCGGCGTCAGCTCCAACCCACGTTAGTGGGAGGAGCTGACACCGCAGGGATCGCAGAGTGCGGGCGGCACACTTCTGCGTGTGCCGCCCTAAAGGTAAGTGGAGTGGGGGGGTGGAGAGGGGTAATGCAGGACAGGGGAAGCAGGCACAGTGATCCATATGATCACTGCGCCACGCCGTAACTGGTGTCAGCATTTTCGGCCTTCGCAGTTACGGGGGGGGGGGAACAGTGATCACATAAATCCAAGTAAGGGTAGGTCAGGTGATAGCCTGGACACCAAGTGCCTTATCCTTGCACTTGGGATCACCCTTTCTGTGTTTCAAGGCCACACAGTCCCAACAGGTGTCAGGAATGCAGGGAACTGTATTGGATCCACTTGGTGCCTGCTTTGCAGCAGGAGCACCACTACTCTTACTCCAAACCCCATGAGACTTATCCCCCTAGATTATTGGAGCATAGAGGGAGAATGTTTAGGCTTATTTGAATGTGGCTGCTTCTTGGGCTCTCAGCCTTCTGAGGGGTCCCTTTTTCCTTGTCCTTCCCTCTGGAATCCTTAAGGGACACCCTGTGGGTGACCCACTTATCAGCCAACTTGGCCAAATGAAAGGGGTCCAAGATATTCTGGTCATTAATGTACTGACGCAGCTATGGTGAACAAGCCTCAAAATAATGTTCCAAAAATAGGAGGTGACACAATTCATGGCTTTGTAACCATCAACCCTTCCCATCATATTCATATGTGCAGCACTCACGCAATCAACCCGAGACATTTACTTGCTTCTTATAATCGCCAAACCTCTTACGGTACTGGGCAGGTGTCTTACCTAACTTCAATCAAAGCAGCTTTCATACACTCATACTTGCTTCTTTCTTCCACACTCAGTTTCAGAATATAGTCGTCTGAGGTACTCTACTTAACACTTAGCCCAATCTCTGTGGTCAACATCATGGATACCACAAGCCAACTCAAATGCTTCTATCCATTGAAAGATATCACATACACACCAACCAAATCATTCATTAACTTGTTTGCAGGAGACCTGACAGTGAACTGGTTTGGCTGAAGTTTCCACCTTAGCTTTCTCTAGCTGGAGTCTTTGACATTCAGTGTCTCTGTTTTTGAGTACAAGATCCCTATCTTTGAATTCAAGATCTTTCTTTGAGTACAACTTGTTGTCCCAACTCCTCGTCCTTCAACTCAGCTTCAGTCTCTAACTTTTTCTATTCAAAGGTTAACTTTATCCTTAATAACTCAAGTTCCAGGCGCTTCCTTGAGAAACAATGCTTGGTTTCGGAATAGAAGTGACAAGAGAAGTGGAAATCTCATTGGCAACATCTTTGACTTCACCAGGTGTAAGGACCCCATCAGAGCCCCTTCCACCGCATCCCCCATTTTCATCATGATGATCACAATCGGCCTGGAAATCCACAAGGGCAGCTATAAACTCTGCCCTAGACTTATCTTCAAAATCTATTGCTCTCACTTCACCCGCACTCTGGAAGAGTCTCACAGCTTGTGCTGGTCAATTTACCATTTGCAATGGTTTCCATTGTTTGTTGTGTAGTTATCAGTATACACTGCTAAAACATTAAATCAATAAAGAAGTGTGGATATTTTGTAGTAGCTAGGCTGAACACTGTTTCTCAAAACAAGTGATCCCACCGCTGTACCACCAGTGTAAAGACTGGAGGGGGTATCTGTACTTCTACCCTCTATATCAGTGGTCTTCAAACTTTTTTGGCCAGGGCCCCCCTGAGCAAAATTTGGGCAGGTCGGGACCCCCCAGAAATGCCAAATGGACAGTATATATTGCGCGCCGTCACCTGCTCCCATCAAAGTCGCTGGGCTCCCTCATCCCACTCCTACCCAGTCGCTGGTCTCTCCCCACCCCATCACACACCCAGGGCTCTCCCCACTCTGCTCCCATCACTATCCCATGGTTCCCGCCCATTGTGCTCCCACCATAGTCCCTCGGTTCCCCCATCCCGTTCCCAACACAGTCTGAGGGCCAGTGGCGGCTGGTGAATCTTTTTTAAGTGGAGGGGCATTAAGGGGAGGTTCGGGAGGGTTTCCCCCTGTTAATTTTTTTTTAAATAATAGGTTAAAATGTTGCATTGTAGAGCATACTTTTAACAAAAAATGGGTAAATAGCCAAACAGTTTGCAATTGTTGCTGGGAGTCCAGGGGGCAGGCATTGATGTTTTATTTCTATCGCGCTCGTACACAAGTGTTTCAGAGCGTGACAAGGCAAGGGAGGGGAACAGAGGAGAATAAAACAGCGATCTCACTAGGCCCAGTGACATTGAGAACGCGCAAGTGTGAGGGGAAAAGTGCATGGAAGGGGGGAGAAGTGGAAAGTGCGAAGCAGAGGAGAAACAGATAAATAACAATAAATAAATAATAAAGGCAACAAACAGTGGTAGTGCAGCCAGCAATTTGCAAGTGCTACGTTTAAGGCAGCAGACAGGGTAGGTCTGATAAGTGCAGGAAGAAAGATGGTTCTCCTCAAGTTTTAGAGTGGCAGGGCGCTGTTCCAGAGGGAGGCCCCAGCCGAAGACGGAGATATACCCCCAGCTCGTTTCTTTGATAAACGACTGACCCTGAGGGAGTTGGAGGTAGAGGAGTGAAGAGCTCGAGAGGGGAGGTATTTGCGGAGGAATAGCTGAAGGTATTTTGGACCCAGGCCCCAGAAAGCCTTGTGGACAAGGCAGAGGGTTTTGAATGATAGATGTCCGGTAAAAAGATACCATCCCTGTCCCCTGGGCCCCACTGGTCCTAACACAATGAACATGATTATGTGTATATGCAAGGCGCTGCACATTCATACAGCAATCACTCTATCATTCACATGAGCATCCATCACCATACACTCACTCATAACGCATCCATACACATGTTTAAATAAAAACAATGAACATAAACGTACCTTCTGCATTGGCCTGTGTGTGGGTGCTGAAACGGCCTGCTCCAGCTGCTCTGTCCGTATGTGCGAGGAGGCGCAGGAGCTCCCCCTCGGACATACAGACATGCAGTGCCCCAGCCAGCATTTCCAATGAGCTATGCAATGCTGGCGAAGCAAAACGCCCCAGCACTTGCATGGCTCAGTGAGCATGTGCGGCTGGGGAACTAAACTGAACTGTCAAAGGGAAACAGTGTTTCCCTTTGACAGTTCAGCCAGCCCAGGAGCACTCCATTAGCTGGATAAAGCAGCTGAGGGAGTGCTCACTGTTTCACTGGGCTGGCTCCTTAGCTCCTCCATAATGGGTGAGGGGCCACTGGGTGGGCGCCTCTTGCCATTATGGATGAGCAGCCAGGCTCGGACAGGCCTATAGGGCAATGCCTGTACCAAAAATGTAAAATGCTAGTTTGGGCCAATCAAAATGGGCCACCATTTTGGCCAATGTGGACCATTTTGATGAGTTACTTAACTATGCAGTTAGTAATGTTGACCATTGTTGCTGAATATATCACAATTTACTTACATTTTAACACAAAGCACCCCTTTGGGTACTATTGAAACAGTGGGCTTCATAACTACTCTGGCGGTAGCTGTGCCGGTAAAACCGGCACGGCTGCCACTGGAGTTGCATCCGGGTCTGGCACCCGCGAATGGGCAATTACTAGGTCATGCCGAGTTAGGCGGACATGATAATTGCCCTTTCGAAGGTGCCGGTAGATCCCCATTCCCATTTGAGCCCCATATGGCTCAAATGGGAATGGGGAGCTCGGATGCACCGGCACCGTTAATAACGGTGCTGGTGCATCCGACGAGCTGAGGTCAGACCTGGCGGGGGCTGTCAAGCACCCACGAGCACAACTCTTACTATGGCGGAACGGTAGCAACGGTGCCGGTAGCTTACCAGCACCGTTGTTACTGGTCCGCCATAGTAGTAATGAGGCCCAGTCTGTGACTAAAGGAATGAATATCCATTCACAACTGTGGGCCACTTTTTCATTGTTGCCTGAGACAGTTTCATGCTTCAGCCCGCCCATGTGGGCCACCCCTGCCCATTTCTTCCAATCTAAAAAAAAAAAAAAAATCTTTTTTCATGCTGAGCTCTCAGGGCCCCCCTGGGATGCACCCGCGGACCCCTAGGGGGTCGCGACCCACAGTTTGAATACCACTGCTCTATATGGTAGGGTAAAGACACAGAACACCCCAGCCAAGGCTCTCAATGGGTAGCAATGGACAAGCAATCAAAGCTTAAGATTTCAGGAGGGGATGCAGGCTGATTCTTAAGTACAGTGAGGCCCAAGTGTTGTGACTTGAAATCCCAGATGAACTTATACGTGTGTTCACAAGTACCAGCCAAGAGGATTACCTAAACACTTCCTCGCCAGTCATTAGGACCAAAGGTAGACTGGTAAGCAGCAGTGTCTGACCATCGGTAGCTGTGGAGAAACAATATAGTGTGAGATCAAAATCACCATATAATCTTTAGGAAAAGTGTATTAATAGAGTATCTGTCCTACCTAAATTTGCAGAGGGCAAGTGCACCACAATGACAACCACTGAAACTGTCCCAAATCGGAGTTCATCCACTAGAACGCTGAGCAGGTGATGAATAGTCCACCAGGAAAGTCCCAAAACCAAGATAATGATGTGTTATTTATATAGCGCCTTTATCCAAAGCGCTTTACACAGCACATATTTACATACAATATCACCCAACCGAAATTGGTACTCATTTATCGACCTCGGAAGGATGAAAGGCTGAGTTGGCCTTGCCGGGATTCGAACCTGCGACCTGCAGATCACGCTCAGATCGCAGCAGCGAGTGCTCAACCCACTGAGCTATCTTACCGGATTCACAGAGTACTTAAATCTGTAGGATGTCCATATCATCCAAAAGCAAACAACCAAAATCAAACCCAAATTCAAAATCCTGACGAAGTCCAAAAAAAAAACAAAATCCAAAGGAAAAAGCAAAGTGCAAAGTTCCGTTTCACCAAATCCAAACGGTATCCAGAAGACAATCCAGATGGGAAAAAAACAAGTTCAGTAAATATGGTTCAGCAAATCCTTTGGGTAATCCAGCAGCAATCCAGACACAGAAGCAGTGGTCAGAATTACCCAAAAACTGCAATCCGAAAATGAAAACGGGCACCAGAACGAAACGCAGATGCAGGAACGTTGAGGAGCACTGGCGTGTGTGCAGCCAGTGCTTTAATGCAGGCATTTTCCTAATTTACACACCACTTGACTTGCCCAGGTCACATGAGCTCTGTCTCATCTGCCCTTTCCCAACGCCAAGTTTTTTCAGCAAAGGGTTTTCCTAAAAACACCCACCAAAAAAACAGCTGTCATACCGACAGGATTTATCTGCAAGGACACAGGCAAGGAAAGACGATACAAGACAGGATTGATGGCCTTAGTGATCGTGTTGGGACCTTCGAAATGCGCAAGCAACTTACGACAGCCAGGGATATGTAAGTAGCGTGTTGCCAGCCAGACTCTGTCACCCGGCTTATACAGCGGGATAGGACGACGATGAGTGTCAGCATCTTGTGCCTTCTGTAGGTGTTCTTGTGTTTTGTTCATGAAGTGCATTGAGGTCCCTATAACGGGCATCTGCAGCAGGAATAGATGTTGATGGTACGTCCAATATGGCAGATTGCGTGAATGTTGAACGTACTGAGAGAAAAATAGTGAAAAACCGGTAGAGGAATGAGGAGCGTTGTTATAAGCAAATCCAGCTATATTCAGAAGATTAAACCAGGTGTCTTAATGTTGGAGACATAGACAGCATAGATACTGCTCTAGAGTCTGATTGACACGTTACCTCTGTCCATCGGTTTCCGGATAAGAAGAAACTAAACATGCATCTATACCTAAGAGCTCAGTAAGTGCTCTCCAAAAGTGTGATGTGAACTGTGATCCCCTATCTGAAATGATAATGGAGAGGAGGCCAAACCAACCAAAAAATTGGCAAAACCTTAAACGGTCTGTAAGGCCTTTATCGCCACCGGCCATTCCAGTATGGCTTTTACTTTGCCGGGACTCGTAGATAAGCCATCTGCCGTAATGTGAAACCCCAGAAAGTCGACTTCCTGTACATGAAATGCACATTTCTCTGCTTTAGCGAAAAGGGCATTGTGCTGTAATCTCAGGAGAACCTCTGAGACGTGCAAAGGATGTGTTTGCTATGAAGGGGAAAAAAATAACAATATTGTCTAAATAGACAATGACATGGGAATCGATGATGTGGAACATTTCATTCATGAATCGTTGAAAAGTGGCAGGTGCGTTGCAGAAACCAAATGGCATTACTGTATAATCAAAAAGACCATACCGAGTACAGAATGTGGTTTTCCAATCATCACCACTCGCGCCCCAGAGATCCAACGTTGTGAAGATGGTTGCTTGTTGTAATTGGTTTAACAATGCAGAAATAAAAGGTATCGGGTACTTGTTCTTTATCATGATCAGGTTAAAGGCGCCTATAGACTATACATGGCCTTAAATCCCCATTGCGCTTTGGTACAAAAAAGATTGGGCTGGCAGTTGGCGATTGAGAGGGTCTAATATGTCCATTAAGAAGGGCAGTGTCTATGTACTCATTTAGTGCCGTATCTTCTGTGGGAGTCAATGAATAAATCCGGCCACAGGGTATTTCCATGGGCCAATCATATGGGTGATGTGATGGTAGACCTTCTGCCTTGCCTATGTCAAACACATCAAAAAAAGTAACAGTATTTTCTGAAATACCTGATGAGATTGCACCAACTAGATGGTTCGCAGTGACTAATGCTTGATATGGAGATTGGTATTCTACGGGTGAGATCTGACAGTGTTCCTGACAAAAGGGTGAATGGAAGTCTATGGTACCCGGTACCCAATCGATCAACGGATTGTGTTTCTTCAACCAGGGTATTCCCAGAATGATGCCAAACTGAGGAGCATCTATGAGATCAAAAGAAAGAGATTCCATTTGATCGTTTTGTAACACAAGAGTGAGGGGAACAGTTTGGTGTTTTATGTGTTCGGAAACTAGGTTAGACCAGTCCACTGTTTGGACAGGTTCAGGTTTCGGTTTATCCTATAAGGGTAAGTATATTGATGCTAGGGCGATATCAACATAATTTCCTGTAGCACCGGAATCTTTCACTACATGAATGGCGTTTTTGGGCAATCCTGGGACAGAAAGCCAGGCATCCGTGATCAGATATGCGACAGATACAGTAATGGACCGGCCAGATGTGGTCAAACATAAGGGCTCATCCATGCTTTGCTTTCTAGGGATGAGCCTTCTGAAAACCCAGAGGTTTTTTTGGACATTCTTTAACATAGTGCCTGAGTTGTCTGCAATAGAAACAGTCATTGGTCAAGCAATGCTGTTCACGTTCTGCCGGAAACAATGGGCCACGGATTCCACCGATTTGCATGGGTTTGTTGGGAGGAAAATAGTCCATAATTAAAGAATGTAAATATTCGGAAACAATGGAATTTACAACTGGTCAGATATCTAGATGCATTCAGGTTGAAAGTGGATCCAGAGAAGGAACAATCAGGTCCTCAGGAAGTGACCAGAATTAGAGAAGAAAGGAGTGAGCTATTTGAGTGTGTGAGAGAAGTAGAAGTGGAAGTATTAGAGGCAGCAAATTGTAGTCATGAGCAAGAGAAAAAGATTATTCTCCTGAAGGTAAAGTGCCTTAATATGCACGCAATAAACAAGGCTCACAGAGTGAGAATGAATCACTTCAGCATGAGGTGCAGCAATCAAAAGATCAGGTGGTAGCTCAGAGCAGGGTCCTTGGCACTAATCAGACCTTAGTGTCAGCTCTCTGACTACCAACAGGAAATAAGGAAAGAAAAACACAGGTGTGAGAGTCTCTCCAATAAAATTGAAAATTATAAACTGGCCCTTAGACACCCTGACCTATCAGGATATGGGACAAGGCCCACTGATCAAGGTGAGGCGCCCATCCCAGCAAGGGCCTCATGCCAGTAGTATACAACCTCTCGAGTACAAATAAGAACCGACCTCATGCATGCCACCTATCAAGAACAGGGTGACATGAGGCAGTTAGACTTATCCAGGCGTAACCCAACTGATCTAGAAGGCCAGTCCCTGTCTGATATTGATGAGTATTCATCTCTACCACACAGAAGATAATGTGGCCAGACCAGTGTGTCCTGGGAGGCCAAAAGGAATCTCGTGAGTAATTCTGACCCGGAAAACTCGTATGATGGCAAGAATAGGGAGTTGGGCTTGGAGAAGATGAGGATACAGAGAGACTACCTGGCCTGCTTCACTGGAAGAGAAAGTCAGATATTTGAACCAGGAAGAGCATATTAAACACCTCCTCCATTCAGAGGGGTGGGGAGGATTTCCCCAGACTACGTGAAAGGAGGAAAGAAGAGACTGAGGATAATCCTGGGCCTAGAAGTAACTACCAGGAAAGTTCACTTTTGACCAGGCGCGAGGAGTCCAGACTCCATCGTTCTGAGAGATATTCCCAGCCTCATAGAGATAAAAAGCGCCTAGAAGACAGGGAGGGGAATACCAGTATCTGAGTCAGAAGGGGAATGGACTTTGGTGCAGAAGAAGAAAAAACAGGGAAACAGGAAGGGTTTTGTGAAAGAACCAAAAAGACAAATCCAGTTTCTTTGCAGGACTGAAGGACCAGGATCATTATAAATGGTACACCTATAAGGCAGCCATTTTAAAACATTTCTCCTCACATAGAAACCCACGGGAGACCCTTAAGGCTGCATATAATCTGCAATGTGGGGAAGATCAGGTGCCTAGGGAGTGTGTGGGATTTAAAACAAGCATTTACGCAGACTTCCCGACGTGTGAACACCAATAGTAGGGAGTTTGTGACCACCTACTTTTATGCACTTCGCAAATACATCATGACTCAGCTGGCGCAGGATGTTCATGAGCACAGGGGCCTGGATGAAGTGATTGATTGGAGCCGGCAGGATAGATCAGGGGCAACGCGCTCACCATGGAA